>NC_138075.1:136619137-137339137 GCF_964212035.1 Myotis nattereri | reverse complement strand
GCCCTGCAGCTCCTGCCTCAGACTCGGGGCGCCCACCGCTCCCGCGGGTCCCAGCTCGGGGGCGACGCGGCTCACCGCGCCGGGCCTGGGGTAGAGGATCGGACTGGGCGACTGCGGCAGCAAGTCCTCCGACGGGAGCCGGTCCTCTGTGTACCCGCGTCTGGTCAACCGACCGACACCGGGACGTTGCAAGGGCTATCTCCCTGCCATCTCGCCGTAAGGCCCAGCTCCGGGAGTGAGGTCGGGGCCGCCGGGACCGCACCCCCGAAGACGGAAGCCCCAGGGGAACTCCGCCCGCAGCGGCGCCCCGCGACGTGCCAAATGCGCGCACGCGCGGCAGGAGTAGCGCGCCTCAGGGTCGCCGGCCGGGTGGGTAGGGCGTCCTGGGGAGCACAGGTGCTTTACAAGCGACCCCAGACCCGCAGAGCTGTCCGCCTGCGCGGGAGCCCCAGCGCCGGGGACACGGTGCAAGTGCAGTGAGACAAGGGAACTGGGCAATGGACTTGTGCTGGCTTCCACAGGCAAGTGGAATCTCACACATGACCTTGTGGAATCTGATAATTACATCATTGTCAATGCAACCTTAAGGTCAAATGTTTCTCCCTTCAGTCCAGCTTTTATATACCTGGCACTTCAAGTTTCAAAATTCCTGGTGGGTCAAGACAACGATGTTCACACACTGAATTATGTTGCATTGAAAGCATTTAATAAGCACTCCTAGATATTCAATGAGAAACGCCTACGAGGAAACGATGTGATAAATGTCCTGTCTCCCGTGACTTTCTCCACTACTACTAGCTTTGCTGTTTCCTCACTTTTGTGTGATTTTTAAACATTTACACTTTTTAAAATTTAGGCTTTATTTATTTTTGCTGAACGACACTCTCCCTCCCCAACCCCCCGCCCAAAAAAGGGGGGAAGAAGCTTTACCTGGAAAGTCTTAATTCAAATTATCTCACTGGGCTTCCCTAGCTTATATAACTTTAACTCTGTACCGAGTCTCTTAACAACAACAAAAAATAGGTATTTAGTCTATTACTGGTTCCTAGCTTCTCTAAAAACTGTATGCCAAATGTTTCAATCACAGGTGTCCACTTAAAACGCTTCTCCGTCAGAAACTACAATTTCACCAGGCGTGGGTAGATATCGCCACAGCTGCTGCTGAGTAATGCCAAGAGAGGAAACCTCTTGAATTCTCTTCTTCAATAGAAGGGAGCATGCAAACTTAGCTGGCTCTTATATTTGGTGTGAGTCCTATAAAATAATCTTGAAGATCTCATTCTGACTTGAGTTCTCTGATGAAGTCTTGACATTTTGTGGAGCCCCAAATAGTTGGGAATGGACCCACAATCAGAGAGAGCAATGTGCTCAGTAAGGCAGATGCCTGTCTTCTGCTCTGCAGTTCAGAAGCCAGTGATACCCAAACCCCTCTACTTAACTCCAAGGGTTGTTTCACAGTGATCTCCACATTAACCTAAGGAAACAGATCCTTTAAAATTAAAGTTGTCTAAAAAAATAAAAATAAAAAAATAAAATTAAAGTTGTGTTTCCTTTTTTGAGATGTGTATGTGTGTGTGTGTGGGGGGGGAGATTCAGCAAATAATTAAAATTGCAAATAAACTTTCATTGTAATTTTGTTTTCAGTTCCTTGTTGCATTATGGGGGTGGGGGGGGGGAATCCCCTTAAAACTAAAAGGTTCCATAATTGATTTCAGTCCTTAAACTCCCAAGTTAGTACAGCTGCCATTTTTAATGGTGGTTTTACTATATATTTTCTTTTCTTTTTTTCACTATGTATTTTCTACTTTAAAAGTATTGAGATAAGAGCTCAGTGGTGAAAAAGGTGTAAACCTATAAACATGTCTAGTTATGGAATGCTACAAAGTTTGAAAACTTTAATTCAAATGGTATCTAATATATTTTAACTATAGATTCTGAGAGTCTGTCATCATTAACAATGTCTATGGATTAAATTGTTCTGTACCTGATAAAACACAATATAGGATTCCTACTTTATATCTGAAATTAGAGATATTAAAGAAGCTAGACCCTTGGCTCCTTAATTCTAGCTTTCTTTTTTTTAGAAGTCTTTAAATGGCTAATGTAACATGAAATGATTATAATATACATATAAATTGTTAGCAATTCAAATATAAAATATAGCAACAGATTGCTTTTACTGACAAGAAAGCCAGTCTATATTTTCTGACCCACGTTTCAACTTTTTAACTTTAAAATAAAATACTATTGTTTTTACAAAGTTAATTGAATGCCCCCAGATCACATGCACACTTCTAACAGTGAGGGGAAAAAGCTATTTAAGGGATATTTTAGTTTTTTTTTTTTTTAAAAAAAAAATGCTGTTTAAGATAAATATCTTAAAGTACCAGCTGACTTTAAATACAGACATACAATGTTCTTGACACATTAAATTATACATTTGATTGAGAATGAAACATTACCTGAACAACTTGCAAAAATGTTTAAGATTTGTTTGGAAGACTTTGGCTCTTTTATAAAAAGCGAATCTTATGTAACTTCAAAATCATCTTTGCATTCCTCTATGCAAATGAGACTAAAAAAGATGACAGTATAAAGCCAGCTGAAAATGCTGTTCCGTTTCTCTTTAAAAATTTGCTTTGGAAATTCAGAAAATCCCATTATCATGGGTATATATTCTACACAAGCCTAAAAGAACTTTAGTTAATTTTAACATACATGTTACTTTTTCCTTAGCTCCTAGCTGAATTTTAAAATCAAAGCTTTATATATGCTAGTTAGATATTAACACCCAGATTTTAAAAACTTCTGCAGAGGTGAATCAAGTATGTATCCATATGTGCTAGACACTTTGCTAATAACAGAACGTGTCTGTCTCCTACGACATGAAATCTAGTGGGAGACAGACATGCAAACAAAGTATTAATTCATTCAACAAGCATATACTGCAGCCTGCCCTGTCTTAAGGGCTGCAATTACACTACAAGTGCTTTGGAAGTAAAGAGGGGGGACTTAGGGGAACCCCCGTGAAGAGGCGAGGCTATCTAAAACATTCCTTAAATAATAAAAGACTTCTTGTTTTTAAGAAAAATCAGCTGTTTTATCTAGGTATGAAATCTCCTTCCTTCCTCCCTCAAATAATAAAAACAGTGTCAGCATTTAAACAGGCGTTCATTTGGCAATTGCATATATTTAAGTTATGAGAACACAATAATCATTTTGCCAACACCAAATCTAAAATTACTGAAATAACTCATTACATACTTGAATTAAAAATAAAGGATTACATACCCCATTACTAAGTGGATTCAAAATATTATCTATAATGAGAAAAGCAAACATAATACATTTTAAATATTGCGTTGCCACTCTTTTTTGGGGGGTGGGGGAGTCAGGGTTTTACGTCCAGGTCTGAGCAGACCGGCTCCCTCTGCCCTGAAGTCTGCCAGCAGGGCAGAAGGCTCTTGGACACTCCCTCGAGGAGGGGAAGATGAACATTTCTATGCTTGTGTCTTATTTCCCATTCTTTGCTTTAGGAGCCTTTTTAAGTCAACTCTTTACAGTTTAAACATGAAAGCTTTTAGGTTTCTTTTAGTGTTAAGGTCAAGGAAATGTTATGATGACAGTGATTTGGCTGGCCCCCAAATTCTAAAGACACAGGTGTATCCTTTCCAATAATTTCAGCGATGCAGAGATTTTTCCCACTCCTACCGCAGACCGTCATTGTTGGGATTATACAAGAATAATTTCATCTCCAAAGACACCGTGTCGCACAAAGTGATGGATACTAAAAATCAATGATTCTAACGTAGAAGTCTGAAATACAGCGTGACATTTCCTAAGACAATGGGACATGCATAAATTCAAAACTGCTGCCTGGTGAGAGACACACAGACGTGTGCACATCATCTTCCTGAAGACCCACGTGGGTGTCCCTGAAAAAGGGCACCCAAGCCCCTGCCGCCCACAGAACGCGCGGGTCGCCCTGCCCGCAAGGCTGTCGGCCTCGCTCCCGCCGCCAGGCCCACCGCACCGGAACGTCTGGGTGGCGCGGGGCTTCTCTGGGAGGAGGCAGAGCTACCCCTTCCCCACCTTCCCGTCAGTAGGGACACAGGACACAAAGGTGGCAGGTGCCAGAGGAACTCGGCCCCGCACCCGAGCTGCGGCCGGGAGCCCGCGGCCCGCGCAGCCCTCGGTGCGGACTCCGCCCGCCCTGCGCCGAAGGCTCCCGGCCAACGCCTAGGAGCCGGCGCCGGGAGGCCCTGCGCGGCGTGGGCGCGGGTCCGGGTCCGGGTCCGGGTCCACCGCCCTGGCTCCGCACACACCTGCGCTCAGGGCGGCGGGGGCGCTGGGGCTGGAGGGGAGGGTCAGCACGCAGACTCCCCGACCTCCCAGGCTGTTCTTTTACCCCGAAGTTTCTGGAACCCCAGGAGCCCTCCGCACGCCCCGCACACTTCCTAGCAAGGCTCGGGTCAGGGCCCCGCGAGAGGCTGGGCCGCCCGGGGAGGGAGCGCGAGCGCGGCCGGGCGGGGAGCGCGGCGGGAGGAAGGGGCGGGGGCGCGGCCGGAGGCCGAGGGCGGAAGAGCAGCGCGGGCTGGGCCGGCGTCCCTCCCGCGGGGCTTCCCGGGGGCGCCCGCGGCGGGGTGGGTTGTTTGGGGGCCCCGCTGGCTGCCGGCTGGGAGCGGGAGGGAGGGAGGAAGGGAAGGCCGCGGGTCCCGCAGAGCCGCCGCGGCGAGGGCGGGGGTGAAGGAGCCTGTCCTTTCGCTTTGCTTCCGCGGCCGAGCCTCCGGCGGGAACCGCACCCGCGCGGGCTCCGCGGAGGGGTCCCGCCCGCGCCTGCCGGGCCGGCGGCCGACCCGCGGGGGGGGGGGGGGGCCTGGAGCGGGCGGAGACCGGAACCGGAGTCCAGGCCCGAAGCGCTGGCGCAACCAGAAAAGCTCGCCCCGGCGGCTGCGGCCGGCCCGGCTCCCTCCGACTTTCTGCCCCGGGGTCGCGGGGTCCTGGGGGGCGGGAGGGGAAGGAGGTGGGGTCTCCTACGCGCTTTCCCCGAGTGGGTGAGGGAACCCGGCCCCGACTGCCATCAGCCCGCTCCCTAGACCTCGCGCGCAGAAGGGATCCCAGAGGCGGGGTGAGGAGCCAAAAGCTTACTTAAAAAAAGAAAAAGCTGCATCTCACTGCGCATGTGCAAGCCTCAAAATTTTTTTTTTAAGTCATTTCGCTTTATCAAGTCCCAAGCCAAAACTTATTGCTCATAAATTACTCGGAAGAACAATTGACTGAATGCTCTGATGCCTAGGAAATAATGCAAAAGTACAGAGAGAAGGCGTTCAAAGTTTCTGCTTTCACAAAAATAGCATAGACTACCCACTCTGTATACCCGACAGAGATTATCAGTCAGTGAGCTCACGTGCAGGCGAGACTGGAAGACGTGGGTGCACAGCAGCTCATTCTTTAAGAGGAGATACTTGCTCTGCAATTTGCAACTCCTGTCATTTTATTTTTTGATATTTCGGAGGAAACATCTGAATGCTGCTAAAGCTGAATTACTTTCCCTCCTACTCCAGCATTTTCCCATAATTATTTTTTAAAGTTCAGAATAAAGTTTCTTATATGTTAAAATATAAGAAAACACTGACGACCTATAAGAAAAAAATACTGATACCTTTCCCTTTAGTAAGATAGGAAATGGATTATAAAGAAAGGAGTGCCCCCCCCCCCCGTGAAATAATACATAGTTGCTTATTTTAATTATAAGTAAATGTCCTAGAAGTTTACAAATACACTTGGAACTATTCAAATAATGCCAGTATGTTTATGATCAAATCCCAAAGAGAAATAAACTTACCAACTCTTTGGTTAAAGAGTACACCAAATGAGGACAGTGGGAATACAGACTTCTTGTAGCACAGATGGAGAAAAACGTGGTTTTTTTTAATGTGATGCTTAATGCTTTAAATGTATGGCAAATGTTTAAGATTGCTACAAATAACTGGCATCAATTATCTTTCCAAAAAAGGATAGTCCCAGAACCCATTGCAGACCATAACAGCATACTAGACTTGTGTTGCACTAGAGTCTCTAAAGTTAGAGAGCCTAAATGACTTGTGTATATTAAAGTTCATGAAAATGCATCTTTTTAAGTCTACTTTAAAGGTTGTTCTTATTATTCTATTGTAAACTTACTTTATTGTAATAAATTTTCTTAAAAGTGTTCTCCAAAGTGACAAGAATTTTAAAATGTGAGCAATTTGAGTAGAATGGTCATTTGATAAAAGTGAGTGAGGTCCTCTGGATCACATAACCTCTTTCTCCTTAGAAGATGGGGTAGTCTGAAGAGAACCCATGTGAAAATATTTTAAGAAAATTGTGATGAGGCATATTTAGAAAGAAACAGCTGGTAAACACATTTCCCCAAGCTTACTCTGAGTTCTTCAGTTACACTAGAAAAACTGTAATGAATCATGTTCAAAGCAAAAATACTCTCCTGAGTTAATTACTGATAACATTAATTTTCAGATTCATGAACAGCTAGATGCTTTCTAAACATTACTCTGTTTTTCCCAGTACAATTTATACTTGTGTATTTTGGAAGTGAGTTCATTGAACTTTGGAGTTTTGTTCAGGAGGTTGGAAAGGAGTAAAAAATTACGTGATAAAATTCTATAGAAATGTAACCAATTCCAATAAAAGGTCCTCTGTACGGAAGTACATTATGGAAATGACGTGGTTGTCAAACCTAATTGCTTGGCTTTTGAGTCCTCTTAGAAAAAATTCTACAGCCTTAGGGGTGGAGACTCAAAAGCAGCAGCATTTCTGGTTTCAGATTGAATAAAACAATGAAATCCATCATTATTCAAGTCAATAGTGATAATTCACATGAATATGAATGCACTTTGATCTTATCCTTCAATTCATTGAAAGACACAGTTGTAATGAAAAAGGGAGATAATCTCTTTAACTTGGTCCAAAGCAAGTTGTTGGAGCTTTTCATTCTTGAAAGACCATAGAAAGGAACTTTTCACTAAAGCCTTGCTTTCCTATTTTTAAGGTGGTAGGAGGGCGGGGGTGTTTGGGCAAGCTACAGGTCATTATGTTGCCTCCAGGAGCCAAGTAGCACTTTCTTCTTTGAAGTAAACTGTCTTATTTAGTGAACTTGACATTTTGTGCAGCTTAAAGGTGACACCTTCTGTAACACCATATCTAGGAGACATTTTAGGAGTCATCTTGATTTGAGTTTACCATCTGATATGGTTAAGACATTATTACTTTCAGTATGTCTTAAAGCTAATTTACACTAAATAGGAAATTTCAAGGTGCATTGTCTTAGCTTTGCAATATCCAATACTAGCCCCTTCAATGTTCCTGTTGAACTGTAAAGATAGTTAATGCCAAGTCTGTACAATCTACCACATTTGAAATATATTTAGGTGAAGGCATAATGAATAAGGATATCTGATTAAGGCCACTAGTCTGGAAAATGTTTAGCTTTCCATTGAGCTCATTAAAGATATCCAAGCTTTATTGTAGTTATTAGTAAGTTTTGTTTTTCTAACAAGGGTTGTTAAACTTCTGGAATCCTCTGGAAATTGTTGAGTCATGTTAAATGGACTCCAGAGCATACAAATAAAACAGATGCTTGTCCTCATGGAGCTTTAAACTTAGGAATTTCAGCACATCTGTAATTTACATGAAATTTCAATCCACGAAGAACACTCAACTAAATAATTATTTAAAGCCAGGAAAATGATGAACAGGGAAGAAATTTAGCAGTGCACATATTTCCTGAGTTATTCTACTTGCTAAATTAAAGACTTTTCTGGATACTTGGAAGATTTTTCTTCAATAAAAACCTGTTTAAAACACAAGAGTTCTACTTAAAATAAATCAGTGTCCTAGAACCACAGAAAACAGATAAGGCAGAAAAATTCATAAGGGTTAATGTCATTCATTTTCTTTATGCATCAGTGTGGTCACTCAGTCCACATTGTCAAGGGGTGATGTGCAACATTAAATGAATGGGGGGGGGGGAGAAATGTCCCATCAATTTCTGTATAACAAGGACAAGTATATGGTTATAATATTTGCGTTAACATAATCCACTATGGATTTCGTGCAAAATATTCATGGCAAACTAAGACGAAAGCTAGTAGTGTTTGCCTGTGGCTCTAACCCGGAGGAAAGCCATTACCAAGAGCAGACACAACCATACGCGCTCTTCTTTGTGTAACTAGAAAGGGAGTCGGTGTCTGGTCTTGACTTCTTTCTTTTCCACCATCCTTATTTGTGATGTCCAAAAAGAAAAAAAAAAAAAAAAAGCTTCCCAATGGACTAGCCACTGACCAAGAATTTCGGCTCAAGGTGGTGAGGAGGGCACCTGGGACAGGACTAAGCAAAGCACCCCTCTCTTGGGGGCTCAGGTGCCTGCTCGGCGCGCAGCGGGCGCTCGCAGCTCCCCTATTGTCTGCGTGGGGGCAGGGCCGAGCCCACGAGCTGGCTTTGGAGCGGGAGCCGAGGATCCCGATGAGATCCCGGGGCGGGGGCGAGAGGGCCACCCCCAGAGTTGCAAATGCTCGACCCCGAGGTGTACGAGGCGGCGGCGGTCCCGGCGGCAACCGCGGCTGCAAATCGCCGTCGTGTGGTTGCTACTGGCAACCGAGCCTCTGCGGAGCGCGCAGCCACGCAGCCGGGAAGGAAGGTGGCGGGGGGAAAGCGGCTGCGGCGCAGTGGGGACGCCGGCTGGCCGCCCGCAGGGCCCCCGCCCACCCGCGCCCGGCGGTCCCTCCGGGCCGTGACCGCAGCTGTGTCGCACGAAGGGCCAAGGGGCTCCTGGGTTGGGGGTGTCACTGCCTCTGGAGCGTCAAATTACTGGCGCCCTCCGTGAAGGCAACATGGCAGCTGGGTCTCGAAGACCCGGCTCACTTGGTCCGCCGGAAGGCGGGGCCGCAGGCGGCGCAGGGCTCGGCCTGCACCTTCCCAGGCCCGCGTGCGCCCTGCTCGCCCGCGAGTGGGAGCCCGGCCGCGCGCTGGGCAGCTTCGCGCGCGGCCCCGCCTCGCCTGCACCCCGGGCCCTTTGTTTCCCGCTCGGTGGGCTCCACGCTCGGGGGCTGTCACGGAAACCCTCGCAGACAGCACCGCGGGGGCCCTCCGGTGTCCCTCCCCGGGGCTCCGGCCCTGGGTGAGGCGGCGTCCTGCCGCGGAGCCGCCGCGCTCGCCCGCCTCCCGCTGAGGTGTGAGGCGGCGAAGGGCAGTGCCCGTCGGGACCCCGCAGGAAATGAGATCCTTCTTTCTCACCCTGGAGGGGGAGCTGCGGGCTCGGGAAACCAACGGGAAGGGAACCCCCACGAAGTCTGCGGGGCTTCCTCGCGCTTCGCACCAGCCCTCGGTGGTGCAGCGGGTGCGCCCCAAGGCAATGCGCCCCCGCAGAGGCCTGGAGCCGTCCGCGGGGGGAGGGGAAGGATTCACACCCGGGAGCACCTAGGCTAGGGGGAAATTAACTTTTTCTTTTTAAACGGCGGCTTTAAAGAAATCATGCCACATAGACAAGCCAGTTGTGACGTGCAACACATGCTACTGAAATCCTGAAATCTGCCACCAAATGGCGGCTCCTGCGGTCTGTCGGCAGCACCGATAGAGGCCTCGCCCGGCAGCGCCCATTTCAGGCCGCTTTCACTTCTCTGCCGCCACCGGGACGTCCCTCCCCAAGTCCTCCTTCCCTCGCCCGGTCTCTGGGGTGCGCGCGGGACTCCGGGGTTCCAGCCGGCGCGGGCTCTGCAGGGAGCCCGCTGTGGTGTCCCCAACGCCTTCGGAGGCGACACCCCACCTCGGGCCGCCCTCGCTCCGCTCCGGGGGCGCGAGGACAGCGGGACTCCCAGGTTGTCTCCGATGGAGGCCCATTTAGGCGTCGCCGTTGGGTCCCAACGTGTGGTTCTTGGCCCCGATTTTGAGATTCTTGCCGCGCACCGCCCCCTCCCTCCACCATGTCACCGGGTCCAGTTCTCTTCCAGGGGAGCAGAGCCTGTTCCACCCATCAGGCGGGCTCCACAGGGGAACCCTCTCCAGCCACCGCCGCGAAGCGCGGCCTCGGGGAACCTTGGGTGGTGGTTTTACATTGTGTTAATTTCGTTTCCAATCTATCCACCCGAATCCCCACCTCCAAGGACACCTGGTTATTGCAGGGGGAAGGGCAGAGGATTTGAAGCAGGGCAGAGGGCAGAGCGAGGCGCTGCTCAGGAACAGCCCCGCAAACATGCTCCATTGCGGTCTCCCGAGGGCGGGCCGCGGCCTCCGGGCGGGGGTCCGTTTTTTGCGGGCGCTGCGCCTCGGCGGCGGCGGACCCGCCTGTGCCTCGCCCGTGAAGCCTTCCTTGTCAGGCCTGGCGCACCCGCTGTCGCCGCCGGTCGCCATGGGTCCGATGCTGGAGAAACGACGTCGTCTCCCCGCCAGCCGAGCCCCGCAGGCCTGAGAATCGAGCTTTCAAAATTGGCGGGACGCGAATTCGCCCGCCGAGCGGCGCGGGGCGAGCGGCGCACGCGCAAAATGGCCTCCGGTGCCCGCGGCCTGGGCTCGCGCGGGGCGGCCGGACCCCGCGGCGCGGCGGGCGGGGCGGGCCTGCGCTGGGACTCCCGCACCCCTCGGAGCGCTGCTAGTAAAACCTCGGCGCGGGACAAGGGCCCTTTCTTCCCAGCGCGTCCGTTGGGGAAAGGCCCCCGGACCCGGGAGGCAGCGCTGCCGGGAGACGGAGGTCTTCGGCCGGCGGCGTCCTGCGCGCTCGCCACCAAGCACCAGCGCATGCAAAGCCTTTATAGGGGCGGGGGAGCCGTGGATCTGTCCACCCCGGTCACCGTCGCCCGGGTTTTATCTTCCAAGTCGCGCAGTGCGCGCCAGTCTTTGGCTTTGCTCGCGTAGCTTCCTCTCCAGGGGGGGCTGAGACCTACGGCGGCGGCTCCCGGACGGACCTCCCTCCCGCGGTCTCTTTCCTCTCCTGTGCGACGTTCTCCCTCCTTCCATCCCAGTTCCCAGCGCGCTCCCCCAGGACGCCGTCCTCAGCCTCCCGAGTCTCTTCTCTCAAATTGGGTTCTGGCCACCAAGGAGGCTAGCGGGCTGGAGAGCGCCGAATCGGTACCGAACTTGAAATCACGTCCTCTCTGAAGTTTGGATTTCATGCTGACCCCCAACAATCAGAGCAAGAAGTTAATATTTGTGTTGAAATGTAAGTGGGAGCCACACCTGCTGTTTTTGGGAATTCCTTCTGGAAGGAACATTTTAAGGCAAGAGTTAAAAGATGGGAAGCACTTTGACTCATTCATTGGAAGCTTTTGAATGCTTACTAATTTTTTGGAGGTTTAATAGACTTCGGGATGAGTTTTCCACATACACTTGAACTCCTTCAGAAAACCCACAAGGATCTTAAAGTAGCCTTTCCAGAGATAAATGACTTTTGATGCCGTCGACTTGAAGACAAGTTGATAGTGAAGTCTTTGTGCGACCTAGAAATTGCACACTAAGAAAAAGAAACTGGTGCAAATAAAGGAAATCCGTTTCAAGAACCAAAAGAAGAAAAAACGGTAAAAAAAAAAAATTAACTACGGAAACAGGAAACACTCGACTGTGTAAACATTTTCAGAGACTTTCATAATCAAAACTGGCCCGATCTTGAGATTTGCAAGATCTAAAGACTCAAGGACTTCACGGGGCTATTTCCCAAGTCAGATTTACTGGGAGGCTCTAATAGGTGATGCCATCTCTTCCTTGTAAAGAACCAGACTATCTAAAATAGTCCAGTTTAGTTCAAGGTTTTCTTTTGGAGGTGTTAGATTTTTTTTTTTAGAGAGAGATCTTAGCAAAAATCACCTGTTGTACTGTTCGTTTTATATATGAAGAAATACCCTCAAGTGAAATGACATTATCTAATTAACCCAAGAGCCTTACGCTGGAGCTGTGTTCTGCCCTTTTTTCACCAATAGACGTCTTTAAAAGTATGTTTTTTTAAGGGTGATTTACATGTAATGTCACCAAGACCTTTTGTTTTGGATAAAATTCGAGTTAGACTGTTTTGGGGAAAGCACTAAACTAAATCAGAATTTCCATTGTCATTCCAGGGGCAATGAGAAGATACATATTTATCAAGCCTTTAAAATAAGTGAAAAAAACTAACTTCCTTCATTCCAGGATTCTAAAAGAGACTAGGGTCCCTATGCAGATTGCTTCTAAAATTGAAATCCCATCCCCTCAAAGATGACTGTAAGCTATTTTTGAAAAACCAAACATGTTCATTTCTTGTTGGACAGTGCAAACAACAAGTCACGTGGGTTCTTATTAAGCGCCTCTTAAGTTTTCATAACATAACTTTATCTTGGTAGGCCTATATGTGTGCCAAATTTCACACGCGAACTAAAACTCCAAATATTGGGAAAAGAGTAAGGGAAAAGGATGAAGAAAAGTCCCTACCAGATTACTCTGCCTGTTGCATTATACCTCCGGAGATCCTAACATTGGCACATACAGAAATGGGACCGGAGTAATGTGGTTGATAGGCTAAGTCAGCTTTCTTTTTTTCCAACTCAGTGCAATTAGCGGGTCGGCTGGCAATTTTAAAGGAAAAAGTAGTTGTAAAGTAGTATGCATGTGTAAAGCAAGATAGATCACTATTTACACAACAGCAACTAGCTTCATTCTCTCTCTGCTTTTAAGCTAAAATCTGTGAAATCAATTTAGGCATTTTCTGTGGAATATTTTGTTAGCACTACCTTTGTAGTATAGAATCCTAGAATACTTTTCAGAAGCAAAAGCCAAACTTAATTTTTCATGTAACCTGCTTTTACTCCTAAGAGTTACAAAGTTAGCTTTGCTATAGGTTTTTGTAAGGTTGAAATTTAAATGGTATTTTAACAAAAGTTTTAAATCTTAATTGCCAAACTGTGATGGCTGATTATAGAAAAATCCAAAACATTGTAATCTTCTATTTTATTAAAAGACAATGAAGTTTTGGCTGAAATACCCTTTAATTGCTTAAGCAATTTTCAAATTGAGTAGAGAAAAAAATCCTTTCCAATAAAATAAATGTACATTTTCAAATATAAGTCTTAAACCATAAATGCAGTATCTTGATATTTTAATAACTTCAAAAATAAATTCATCACTAAAGTCTAAGTCCCATGTTGATTTTACAATTTGGTTTTGAATAAGTCAAATGACAGTGCACTAGCATCTGAAGTTTTTAGCCTTTGAAAAGTTTTTTCATTTTTTAATACATACAATCACCCAAAGCAAAAATACCACTTGAAACTTTCATTAACTTTTCTTTGTCTTAGATATGAAAAAGTTGAGGCCTAGAAAAAGAAGTTAAATTCACCAAAATTGGCAAACATGTGTAACTTTTACTTCAAAGGTTATAAAGTAAATAAACAGATACATCTTTCAATTGGGTTTTTAAGCAATTATACAACAAATCATGTACTTCTTACCAACATCACTACTTAAGACAGCAATGGATTCCCTTTAGCTTTTATCTGTTGTTATCCACAATAGGGTTTCCAAAACTTCTGCACATTGTGCTTTTCATATCAAATTTTTATTACAGTCTTAGCTATTTTCTAAATGAATATCCCTTTTATTGAACTTTTCCCAATTACAATGAAATTTAATTTTACATCTATAATTAGAAACAACACAGTGGGACTGTACAAATTTAGGTCAAAATAAAAATATATGTATTTGTAGTTTCATAAAACTTCATTTACTGTATTTTTAAAGAAAGCAGAAGTAACAACAATATATGTAAAGTAATGATTTAATGACTATAAGCAAGACAAAGCAATAGAATTGTGCTTCTTTTGCAGACTGGGGACAATGAAATTGTTTACAATTTTCCCATACAAACATGAAACAATATTCATATAAACACCCTCACAAATAACTGATGGGTGATGAACACACACCAAGTTCGACCAGAGCAAAGTACAAACTGAAAATTGTTGAGGTTATTCATATTTTAAATTCAATATGCTCACTCTACTTAAAAATTAATACCTGTAGAAGCTCATGATAAATTGCTTCTATTTATAGACATTAGAGAGAGAGGGCATATGCCATTGTTTACAACTATAAAAGCAACTCTTAAATTTTAAATTACTTGTTATACCACATATTAAAATAATTTTAGATAATGTCTTCCTCCAGCAATTTGCTGGTTTATTTTAAAATTTGTCTTTAAGATTATAGTGATCAATATACATTTGTAAGACACAGTAATTTCATCATAAGCAATGGGAAATGAAGACACTATTTCCAAATTCCTTTGTTAAAAGTTTTTCTGCAATATATTTTAAAAGTAAACATGTATCACTAGAGAAAATCAATATGATCTGCCAATTACTCCAAAGGAATAGACTTTAGAATTAGATATCCACATTAAAAATATTCTATGCCGAAAAGGCTCAAATGTATGATATCTGCAAAGGTCGAACTGGTTGGGAGAATTTTAACAACCATTTTTGAATGCATGAAACACAATATTTTCTTTAAAGCATTTATAAATATATCATACAATACTGTTTCCTGTTATGTCATATACCAATATGGCATTGTACAACAAGCATAATGCCATCTGATTCTTACAAAAGCGAATCATTTAAACAAGTCAGTAAAATAAACGGTAGTACCCGCTTTTAGGCATACAGATTGTAAAACTGAAGTTTACTTTCTTTTGATCGGTTTTGCGTAGCAACAGAGAATTAAAAATCAAACAGGAATCAAAATGGCTAAATATGCAAGAAATCGTTATTCACAGTGACATGGCTACATAGAATGCATTATTCTATGCATATTCTTTCTGTTTGTTGAATTTTCAGATAAAAAGCACTTGTTTTCTACAGGTTCACAAAACAGCTTAATAACAAGAACAATCAAGGAGAATGTAACATAGGCAGCGTTAGTTGAGATTAACAAACTATGGCCAAACGTTTATATCCACTGCATAATATTTTCAAATCCAAACAACCGTTACAGAAACCATTTCATATCTTTCCTAACACAGAAAAAAATCTTGTCTGCCTCTCAGAAACCAATTCTTTATAGGAACAATCTTCCTTTTCGATTAACGTCCATATCAATATCACATCTAGTCCATCTTTTATAGCCAACTTTAATGCACTACAAAAGAAAGCAAATTGGACGATAGTCACATGTATTAACACCTATAAAGCTGTAATGGCATGAAGATACCTATATAAATCAGGGATTTAAAATTGTTTTCCTTAAGGTCTCAGGTATCAACCAGATGAAGTTGCTGACGACCCATTTACTGAAGATTTTCGAGGTCTACTGGCAAAGGAAGATTGGTGGTTACCGCTGGGGCTGTTGCTGGTTCCGTTCATAGTACTGGAAATGTGAGGAAATTGAGGATGAGGAGACTGAACTGGAGTACTAGGGCTAGGCAAACAAGAAGAGGTGGAGGGAATACCTCCTGCTGGGCTGTTGGCCTTGTCGCTTCCAGAGTCACTTTCCAGTTCTCCAGCATTTGTCAGTCCATCTCTCTGGTGACTGATCTTCATTCTTTTACAAGTAGGTCGAACTCTGTATTTCAAAGGAAGTGGACCATTCTACAAAGTTAAAAGGAAGAAATTAATCTTAACTCTTTAAATACAGTTTACCACAATAATCTGTATCAGATATGCTACTGACCCTTCTCCAGGTATAAATGTAGGCAATATCCATTAGTGTATAATAATCCTTTAAAGGTTCCTCTTCATACATGACATCAATCTATTGAAAAATGATATTTCAATTAAATATCACAGTGCAAAAGTAAATCTAGATTTTTTTGGTCTAAATATAACCCAAAAGTGCTTTAAAAAAACATTTTCTCCAAACATTTAGACAAAGGATCACTCTTGAAATCTCAAATAAGGAAAAATATTTCTTGAAATTATTAAGTGATTTGTTTTCATAGCATAAAACAGTATTTTAAGAGATATTTCCAAGTTAAGTACTAAATTAAATTCTTAAATTTTTTAAAATTGCTTTTTGGGATTCAGAATCCAAAAAAAACACAACTCATTGAATAAAAAAAAAGAGGTCTCTATAAAATGCAAGAACACTGTAGTACATACCTGGAAAGTATTAGGTATGTCCATTTTACTTCTGAGAAACTTTCTTAGGTGCATTACAGTCATTGCTGCTGGGCATCGTAAATATCTTTTGTCATTCACCTAAGTACATTTAGAAAAGAATTTTTTTATTCTTAACTTTCAGATTAAAAAAAAGTTTTAATTAGATTGTCTGGGTGATAAAAGGTATCCCTAAAAGTGGGATATGACTAAATTCTTAACTATACTTTGCATTTACTATTTTTATAAATATTAAATGAACAGATTCTTGATATAGTAAGACTTTAAGTATATCAAAGCATTAAACATTACTTATTTAAAATATTTTGTAACAATAGCAAGCATATATAAACTAAATTCTATTTATAGACTATCAGATATGTCACTTTTAAACATCAAACATGACAGTTTTCTTCCACTTGACAGCATCATCTGACCCTAGAATATTCTAAAGGGCAACATTCACTCATAAAATTTAGAACCTAATTTTTTTTTTATGCTTTTGAAACATGGAAACTTACCTCCTCCTTAGATTTCTCCTTGTCTTTGTTTACTTTCCGATCCAATCTAAGAAACAGATCATTTATTAGTGGAACAATGTATCTAACAAACATATACGTATAAATCACATTTCCTAAAAAACTTACCTGTTCTGATCAAAGAATTCAATGGATAAGCTTATTATCTCATCATCGGTTATAATTCTCTTATCTTCATCTGCAACTTCTCCTCTATCTTCATTGGAGCCATTGGTGGCTATAAAGACATTATGAAAGTCAAATTTTAAAATTAAGTATTTAATTATATATTATATATGAGAATAGAAGTGATATTTAGATTAAACTCAATTTTAATAAATTATTGAAAGTTCTCCCTCCAAATAAAATGTCTTCCCCCCTCCAAAGAGTTTACCATCGGCTGAAGGATGAGCTGCATAAAAATCCCTTCTTCTCTTCATTTCATCTAAAGGGGGGGGAAGGGAGGGGAGAGATTTAAACATTTGGTATAGCAGGTAAAACTGATAAAATACTTTTTAAAAATTAATTTTTAAGCAAGTTACCCACTTTTGAAAAGCCCTGGAACTAATTTGTATACAATATCTTGAAGAGTTTTATCTGACCTGAAAAAAAAATTAGGAAAATAAACTATCAATATGACAAAAACTAAAAATGTTCACAAGTTATTATAGATTCCCTGTTTTCCTGCTGCTATTGTATTTTACTTGACTATGACTCTGTCTATAACTACATTAATAAGATAAAAGTTCTTTATGTAGTAGCACTATTTTAAATCAGTAGAAAAATACTTTATTTTATATTCAATAAATTCTTCGAATTTTACTGAGTCATGAGATGTATGCCCTTCAAGTTACTAAATTAGCTATGAAAGAGAATAAAGGAGAATAGAAGCACTTTGAACACATTCACTTTTGCCTATTATTAAATCAATAAAACAATGAAAATGAAAAACTGATTCAGTTTTCAAAAATCTTAAAATCACTTGAATAATACTGAACTTTGTTTACAATTAGTCATTATTAACATGGCATGAAGTTAAGGGCTACCCTGTGAAAAAGCATACACATTGGGTGGGGATTCGAGGGTAAGTTTTCTGTGAAGAAATAAACAGGGTAATAACCCTTCACTAAATTATGCAATTCCAACAACACAAAGATTTTAAAATTTTTCTACCTTATGTTCAGTAGTGGTCTGGTTTTGTGAACTTGGACATCACAGATAGGACAATACTTGCTGGTCTCCAGGTAGCGCACAATACATGTTTTACAGACTAGAAGTAAAAACACATTTTTGCAAGTAAGTTTAGAAATTATATGCTAAGCATTAAAATTAGTGTTAAAAATGGAGAACAGTAGCAAACTGGTAAATGCCAAAATATATTTTCAATTAAATAAACTAACATCCTGAGAACATTTATACATTGCATACTTATATAATATTTTATTAAATATTTGTCACTAAAAAGTCACTAAATGCAAGAGAAGAAACGATTCCATCACTTTGTACCAACATTCCCAAGGACTGTGGAACTGTTAGTTTTCCTATTTCAGGATGAAATGTGAAATACGACATTAAAAAGGTCTAAAACTTTGTACTTACAGGAATGTAGACATTCTATTATGGTTGTGGCATCAATGAAGTACCCTCCACAAAGCACACACATCAGGTGGGGATTTAGCTCAGTGATCTTGATTCTGGTTGTTCGATGCATTTCTGCTTAATAAAAGATCCTGCAAGACATAGAAATATTGGCCATAATTTACAGAAAGAGAATTGACATTATCTCCAACTCCTAGTAACCTTACACTCTGAAACGCTGAGGTGTTCATGAAACTCGTTTAACATTGTACAGCTAGACTGTCCCAATGAATTCTACAGAAGAAATCTACTAATCAGGCTTGAATCAATTATCGTCAAACGGTGAAAAAGGTTCCAACTAAAGTTAACTTGTGGTCCTCCGGTCCTCCCAGTAGGACAAGAGGAGGTCTGGGGTGGGGGCAGGGAGCTGAGTATTCGGGTCTCTTTCTTCCATTTGTCCTCCAGCCTAGAAGCCCCAGGGCTGCTGCTGTCGCCACAGTCCCCACAGATATTTACCAACCGCTAAGGCTCGTTCAGTCTCCCAAGTTTATTGTAAAGCTACCTTATGGATCTTCAATCGAAACCCAGGAGCATGCCCTGGCTTTCCAGGGGTTCCTGTTGTTTTAGGCGCTTCCAGCAACCAGAACCTGGCACGTTTTTTACGCAACACAAAGGGAAAATAAATTCTGCTCGATCTGCATCCCTGGCATTTCCGGAGCTGGGTGCTGGGGCCTCAGGAGAAGCACCTCGAGTCAGCCTGGGGCCGGGGCCTGAGCGCGGGCGCCCGGGGCCGGGATGCAAGGGGCGGATCCGGCAGCACAGCACCGGGGCTCGCGGCTCCGTCAGCTCCGGATTCGGAACTCGCCTCTGTCGGGGTTTCCATAGCAACTTACACTTACACTTGGCATCCGGCCACAGCTACAACTCCTTGCGGACCCAGGCCGAGCCCGAGCTTCGGCGGGCGTGCGGGGTGGCTGGGGCAGCGGTGGCAGAGGCAGCGGGCGCGGGGGAGGGGCCGGCGCGGCGTGGAGGCGGGGCCGGCGCGGGGGCGGGGTGGGGTGCGGGCGCCGAGGCTCGGGGGTGGGGCAGCCCCACGAGGCCCACGGCTCTGGGGAACAAGATCCCTGCCCACCACGACCCAGCGGGGCAGTTTGGGGACCCGGAGTGGGCGAGTGGTAAAGGGAAATGCAAACCGCACTCCCGGCCATTTCGGACACTCTTGGGGGCCTCATTCCACTTCGATTCTGTGCGAAGAGCTTCTTTTAGATCTTGACTCTTTCGGTCTCTCCTGTTTGCAATCACTAGATCAAAAATTTCACGAAGGGATCTTTTGAGAATTGCCAACTGTGCACTTAGCCCGAAACCGTCAGAGCTCAAATTGCAGAGATGTTTATTGAACTGAACTTCTTTAAAGCTTTCTTAATATGAAGTTCTGCTGTAGATTAGATGAGCGATACAAAGTTTTGAAAAGGCTAAAAACTGAAATCTACTTTACAAGAAGAGGAGAAGGAGAAAAGCCCTGTGTTTTATTTGAGCTATGCTGGAGACAAGAAAAACTTCTTTAATCGCCACAATAGTGACAATATGTAAAGAACCATGTGACCACAGCCCATTCCCAATGCTAAATCAACACCTTGTCAACCCAGAGCAACCATGGACGAGGAAAACAAATGCCATTTTCTCAGCCTAACCTCCACAGAGACCCCCACACGATGAAATGATATTCCCAACAGATATTACATGTTATAAAAGTCACAGTGGGGAACTATCATCAATGATACATCAGTGTACAATCAAGGAAGTCAATTATTTTGTGTAGTATTCTTGAAAAATACATTTCTTATTCCCACTTCACTCATTTCAGAACCTGAAATAAGACTAAGTTTCTAGACCTGTCTTGAAGGACATTCTCGAAGCTGCCTTGAATAGAAATCTGGGAGCTTGTGAAACTTGAAGATGTATCTAAGGTTGTAATTTTTAGGAAATTTTTATGTAGAGGAGGGAAATACCAATGAACATACATCAATGGCTGAAACTAAAGGCTTTAGAGTACTAAAAATTGGTAAAAACAAAACCTCTTTTATGAAAGTGCCTACAGGGGCAACCAGCGACTTCAACCAGAAAGCTTCATGTGTGACTCCTCAGTTATCTTTGGGTTACTTGTTTAGAAGAATATTGTCAACATATTATTGATTTAGTCTAAGAGGGGCTGCAGAGGAGTTGTGGGTGGAGCAGTATCCCTAAAGAGTAGCAATATTTAAATCCATTGCACTTGGTGATTAAAAACAAGTATTCTTGGTTAAGAAAACTCTGTGACACCACAGGACCTGCCCTAGCCGATGAAAGCATACTACACGAATGCCACGGTCACGAAGATTAAGTTAGGGGCTTCAATAAAAAGAGCTGCCTTTACTTCTCTACTTTATAGAGAACCAACACCAAACACAAATATTAACACACCACGACAGTCAAACCTCAGTGGAGGGTTATCTACTGATTGGCTTTAAATATTTAAGTCACATATACTTGACCAAAACCCTTTCAAATTCATCTTAAAGTCTTAATTCACACAACTCCTCTACTTAAGTTCAGAAGAATTTGGCCACAACCCTACTATCATTTATAATGCTAATAAGTATCACTTTGTTACTATATAAAAATCAGGTCTTTATCTTTTTACACCATTTGAAAGTACTGGCAGCTTAATGAAGACTGGAAACATTTGACATGCTCAAAAGGTTTAAGAAACACTTGCACCTTAGAAGCGAAAACCTTCTAGGTTCCAACATAGAAACTGCCAACTAAGCAAGCAAAAATGCATCAGACATACAATGGTAAAAATAGTCAATAGTTAAAACTTGCCATTATGGCATACTTAGTTGGGGCTGTCAATTTGATTGGAGGCCTAATACTAGTAATGTCAAAATGAAGGAAAACAGAAGCAAGTTCCTATTATGTTAACAATTGGCTTGACTATTGCAATCTAAGAAATGCAAATCAATTTCAAAACCCCAGTGGAGGCTCACAGCCCAATGCAAGTATGGGTGAAGTAGGGGTGAGCTTGGCTCCTAGGGAGAATTCTGCTTAATGCTCATCCAAGGACTTGGTAGAACATCAAGTACAATGAAATGCTCAATTTTCTTACAAAAGTGTGTGTATGTGTATACACAAGTGCACACACCATGACTTATCCATGACCTTAAAGACATTGTTACTAGATGTATAACTTGCACAGGTAAGTTATTTCAAACACTTGCACTCTGGGGTAGAAGTATGGGAATGTACTCAAGTATTAAAAATTTATAAATTTGCTCATAAAATCAACCTCAGAGAGATTCTGATTAGACCACTTCATTCAAATGTTAACGTGGTCTCATAAATTAGTATATATATATATATATATATATATATATATATATATATATATATACTGTCAACAATTTGCATCATTAGGTTTCAAGTGTTCAATATAGCTTATAATGTGTTTCCAGAATTTGAAGATTAAAGATCTAAATTGAACTACTCAGAACATTCCAGGTACCACCAACCTACACTTGTATTTGGAAAAATATGCCCAGAATTTTGCCTAGTTTAAGGGAAGGGGTTAATGCAGCTTTCTCTTTCAAATATTGAACCGTGACAACTAAGCCCACTAAATCCTTTTATTGCAATTGGAAATGATCAAAGTCTCTCTACTTGTTTATTTCCAATTATTAACTGTAAATCTCTGGGAATAAAAGATCAGACAATATCGCTGCCAAACCCAAAAGACTGCGTAATTATATTCAATCACTTTTTGGTGCCTCTTTTCCAAAGCATCTCTTTACCATATGACCTATGCTGACATTTAGCAAAATCTATAAAACAGAGTGGACTTAAGTCACGGTTCTACGAGCATCCCATTGTAGAGGGTGCGAGGAAAACTGTCGTCCCCAGAGGGAAAAAGAGAGGAAAAAGCTGAAAGAAAGGGAACCTCCTGCAAGACGAACGTCCAGTCACCATCATCCTTCCAAAAAAAAGCTCCAAATTTGAAATGGCCACTTCCCAGTGAGCACGTCCCAAGTGATGTTTAGATAACTCACTCAAGACTAATAACAAACAACACCTTGAAAACTTTACCATTTTAAACACAAACGCAGGAAACCTTGCAAACAACTGGGAACCGCCATCTTACAAGCCATCCAATTTCACACAAGTGTCCCTCCAACTTAAGTTAATAACATTTTTATTTGGGCTCCCCCCAGGCTAACACTCACCTTGGCGGGACCGCTGCCCCCCACGTAACCCGTCCCTATAAAATGGGGGCGTTCTCTGGCGGTTCACACCCCCCCAGAGCCCTTTCTTCGGGAGAGGAGGGGAGCCACTTGACCCAAGCAGCTCCCGATTTCAGGAGCCCGTCCCCGTCTCATCCAAATCTACCTCCCAACAAAGGGCGCCGCGGCCGCGGGAGCCGCAGAGGCTGCGAATACAAGTGTTCTTCTCGGGGGCCATGTGCGTCGCGAGGGTGCAGAGGGGCGCGGGGGGGAGAAAGGAACTAAAACGTGGGGCCGCGCGCGGCGCGTCCGGGCGGAGCGGGAGGCGGCTGGAGCCGCGCCGAGCCCGGCTGGCGGCGGCGCGGCGCGGCGCGGGCTGCGGGTCGGTCCCGGCGCCGCGGGAGTCGGCGGGCGGCGCGGGCGCGTGCTCGCGGGCGCGGGCGGCGCGCGGGGCCCGGCGGGCGGCGGCGGCGGCAGCGCGGGGCTCGGTGCCCACGCTGTCAGCGCCCTCCCGGCCGGCGGGGCGAGGCGCGGGGGGGCCGCTCCCCGTCCACCCGCGGCCAGCTCCAGCCCCGCGCGGCCTCCGCCGGCCCCCTGCCCCGGCCCGGGGCGCTTCGACTCCTACGTACCCGGAAAAGGCAGCCGGCGAGAGGCGATCGAAGCGGGCGGAAAAGACAATGAAAGTTAAAAGTCGTTCAGCAGAAAATGAATGTGAGCCAAGCGGCCATCTTGAAGCGAGCTGCAGACGCCGCTGTCAATGGGCAACGAGCGCAGCCGAGAGGAGCCGCGGCCGCCGCGCTCTGCTCATGCTGCCTCCGGAGCCCGGCCTCCTCCTCCTCCTCCTCCTCCACCTCCTCCTCCTCCTCCTCCTCCTCCTCCACCTCCTCCTCCTCCTCCTCCTCCGCCTCGGCCTCCTCCTCCTCCGCCTCGGCCTCCTCCTCCTCCTCAGCCTCCAACGCCTCCTCCTCCTTGGCCTCCTCCTCAGCCGCCGCCGCCGCCTCCCGCTCCGCACTCGGGGGAGGGAGCGCGCGGAGGGGGCGCGATCAGTATTATTCTGCGGGGCCGGGAGGTGTTTCTAATCCGGATCGGGGCTCCCTCGCCAACATCCCCATTGTCTCACCCGATCTCTGCCTTTAATACTACAATTATTATTTCATAGTTGCTGTGGGGGGAGCGGGCGAGTGGGGGGCGCCGTGAGTGTGCGTGCGGAGCGGCGGGGGGAGGGGTGGCGGGGTGAGGAGGGGGAGGGGACGGTGGAAAAAAATGCACCGCTGAAGGCAGAGTGGAAACTGACACCGGCTCCAAAATGGCTCAGAGTCCGCCCGCCCCCTCCCCCGCCCCCTGGTCACGTGCTCCCCTCATTCCTTAAGGGCGGCCAGGGAATTAGTGTCGGTGTAGTCGGGCCCGTGGCCGCCCCCTCCCCGCGGAGCGCGCCGCCCGGCCCTGGCCCCCTCCCCCTCGCTCTGCGCGACGGCCGGTGCTTCGGAGGCATTTCTCCACCACGTCACTCGCGCCACCCAGCTCCGGACGCGGGCATCGCTCCCGCCCCGCACGCAGCCCAGCCCACCCCGCGCACCCACCCCCGTTATTTCTTTTTTCTGTCCTCGCCTCCGCCCGCGGCGCACCAGTCCACAGGCTCTAGCCGAGGAGCGCGCCGGCCACCCCCCTCTCGACCCAGCCGCCCCCGCGGGCTGCGGCCCAGACTCCGGCGCCGCGGCGCGGAACCTGCGCCCGCGTTAGGCTCGCGGAAACAACAGCGCCTGCCCTCGTCTTCCCGCGGCCGCGCGGCCCCTTCCCCTCCCGCCGGCGGCCGAGGCGGGGCGCGCTCGGGCAGCCGCTCGCTCCGGGCAGGGGCTCCGCGCGGGAACCGGCCGGGCCGGGCTTCGGGAGCCGCGCGGGGAGAGTCCGGCTGCGGCGAGTCCCCGGCGCCCGTATCGGGACGGGCCAGCTCCCCTCGCGGGGTGACTGCACCGGCTCCCGAATCCAAGCTGGAGTCTTGCGCCGGGAGCTCGCCTCTTTTCCCACCGGGTTTAATTTTAATCCAGAGGAAGGACAGTCGTTAAGAATTAACGCTAATTGTTCTGTCTTCAGAGTAATAACTGACACACAAACACATCCAAACAAACGCTCAGTTCTGGAGAGAAGGAATTTATTCAGAAGGTAAATACTGTCTACTTCCTTTTTTAAGACTTGAGAAATGATCAAAATGGATCAATGTACAGTTAATACTAACGATTCAAACACGTAGGCAGCCTTTCCCTCTAAACTTTTTCATAAGTGTAAAAAAGTGTCAAAACTGATGAGTGGTATAAATCCAACAAGAAATTTTTTTCTATTAAAAATAGAGGACACAAACGACGGTTCGGCCGACGGGGCATCAAGGAGTGCTGGTCTTCCAGGACGGGCGGCCGCTAACTTCCCCAAGTTAAAACTGGGTTGCTCTTTCCAGGCTTTTCGAAGCATCTTTAAGTTTCCCCACTAAGTCCTAAAAGACGTATATAATGCTATGTTTTTTAAGATAAAACACGGGAAAGAAGTATCCAAGTTTGAGAAAGATTCAAGAAAAAAGCCGGGAGACACTTTATAAACAAGTTTAAAATTCACCTTTGACAGACCATCAAAAGGTTTTCCTCTAAAATAGTTCATCTTCAAATCGGCTACTTGCCCTCAGATTTGAAATAATGATTTATAACCGAATCCTCTTAACAAGCAAGGTATATATAAATTAAATTTCTCAAGTTATCTAACAAAGATTTCACATTTTCTGAAAGTTTAAAGTTGATTAATGGTTACATTTAAAAAAAACTGCAGAAGATGCCTTTTGGAAAATTCAATTTCACTAAAATTTGAAGCAATGATCTTCATTTTTTAGTCGAAAGAAGGAAATTCGTTGTCATGTCCATTAATCAATGTAGTGGTGAATTTCCCCAGCCTTACATTGGCAATATAAAATTTTAGAATTTTATGTATAGTTTCCCCTTTATAAAAAGTCTTTTAAAACCACAGTTTAACAATCCTGTTTTGAAAGTTTAATTCAATTTCTGAAAACAATCCATTTCAAAGCCATGTTTATAATTTTGCTTTGTCCTATTGGATCAAACTCATCACAAATAGAAGGAATTTACACTCAACAATACACTCAAAAGTTTACTTTAACTGAAAGGAACAGCCAATATAGACCAATTCTCTATTAGTATCATCTTAATTCCAAAAGTGAAGTCTACGTTAAAATATTGCTCTTGAAGTCCCCTTCCCATTAAATCCTTACCCAGTCTTCATTATCTACTGAGAGATGATTAGATTTTTCTTTTGAACTTTCCAAAAGCATAATTCTCAAACATCTATAAGATGGACATATTCACAGATCCTAATACTGTACCTGTAATTGCTCCATGTTGCAACTAAAGCTAATCTCTGGGTGGGATTGGGAATCAGTGTTCTGGAGAAGGAAAAAAATGCTGTTTAAATCAAGAAAATTAAAATTCCATTTCACATTTAATTTTTAGACAGGGCTAATGTATAAATACCTCTACATTTAAGGTCACCAAATATGCAGGTCTGTACATCTTATGAAGTTGACTGGTCTAAAACAACACAACACATTTCAGTGTTCAACTCTGCTTTTTTAAGTTCCTAAACACCTGAGAGAACAGTTAAACTTTACCTTTATCTGATATTCCAAACGCCAAGAAACATCAGTTATATGAGGGAGAGATCTGCCTATACTGAAAGATACAATGATAATTTTGTACACAATATTCACAAAAAACTTTCAGTATTTTTCTTTACTAAGAATGGTTTCTACCTTCCACCTCCCCCCCCCCCACAAAATTTGAATCCATTCTGAATTTAAAACATTGTTAAACTTCTTTTTCAAGTTTTGAATAGTAAAAGATCATTTTAAAAATTATCTCAATTATCTTCATCTTTTAAAAACATTAGCTTAACTTCAATTGTTTAACTTGCCCTTTGGCCCCTTTTCTTTTGGTCAAAATCCCTGTGTGTTTTTTTTTTACCGTTTTGTTTCACACCAGCATTCTTCATTCATACCTGCAAGTGAAAAGTGGCTCAACTTGACACCTTACACAGTACCTACCTTCCCAGTAGGATTTCTAGGGAATCCTTATTATTCTGGAGGGTGGAAAGAAAGAAAAGAAAACATCTTTGCAAACAGAATAGAAAAAAAACTAATTGCTCATTTTAAAAAATTGAGGTAAATAACCTGATATTCTGTGCAAAACAGTTCTATTCGCTCTCTATCAAATTTACAGTCTTCTAGATAAGTGCTAAAGGAAAAAAGAAATCAAAGTTTAGTTCCCATTTTAAAACTAAAATTGTAATAATAAAGATATTATTTGATAATAAATGGAATTTAAGTAAATCCTATACCTTAGAGTTGATTTGTCAGCTCTTTGCTTTCCTGCTTCCAGTATGTAAGTTGCAGCTGCTGTATGACAATGTTTTAAAACCACTGGGTCGATATGTTTCAAGTCTGGGTGATCTAAAATAAATTAATTGCCAGTGATGCCTTTGATAAAATTTTTATGGTCATGTTTCTTAAAGGGATATTTTCATTTGGGTACCCCACCCCTTTAACAAGATAATAAAAAAAATTCCACTGTAAGGACTGGCAATTTTAAGTAAATGAGATGAGCAAGAAGGTCAATGGCAAAACAATAAAGAGCACACATCAATAATTCTGGTATTTCCCGGTCTCAATTACCTTCTTTAATTTCACCTTCATATTTTTAGTGTTCTTAAAAAAGCATTATAGTTCCAAAGAAAAAAATAACTATACAGTGGCCATTCCAACACTGGATGGAGCAAATTCAGAGGAAAATAAGGACATAAATATTTCACATGGTGCAAATATAAAGAATGAATACATTCCCTCTGAAGATTAATTATAGTGTAAATGGCTCCACGGACAGTAACACATCAAGGGAGGCAAGGGCACGAGTTCAGAATATTAAACATAATTTTCAAAATGTTTTCAGGTTTTGAGAGCCATCCCTTTTTTGAGATTACCCAGGTGGTGGCTACTATTTTCGTTTACAGAACTTCCACTTTCATACCTTCTGTACGTGTTTAGTTCATGAAACTACAGAAAAAAACACACAAACATTTGAATTGTTGGGATATTTATATTTAAGAAAAGTACCTAGAAGCGACCTGTCTTAAAATATGTCTTCAATTCGTACAAACACCGCACTCCGCAATCGCTGGCTGCACCACCGAGAGTCGCCTCCTGGTAGCTGGTGCGGAACAAAGCATTCTGCACCGCACCGTAACCGCTAGGTGTGCAGCCTGTGCAGAAGGTACCGAGCTGCGCGGCTGGCGGGATCCCAGGCGCCGGAGGTATTCTCTAAGCTGGGAGATGTCAACACGATGGGACCTCGCCATTACTTCGGAAACAGAGCCTTTGAAACCGCTGCCAGCCTAGCACTGAAAGCTTGAATTGCCAGGGAGCTCGCCTGATGAAACCCAAGTGTCAAACAGCCTGCCCCTCAGACCAGGCTGAGAACCTTAGGTGTTTAGGCCACAAACAAGACTTAAACACGGGTTTTACACAAGAACAAAGAGCCTGGGAGTGGAATCCGGCTCGGAACACACAGCCGGCTACGTGCAAGTGCCAACTGGGGACAGGGCAAGGCTAGGGTCCGCTCTGGGTCTTGGCGGAGCCGCCACCCCACACTCCGTCCGGAGCGAAGGGCAGAGCCCGGAGACTTCCTCTTCCCGGGGCTCCCCCTCTCGCTCGGTCTCGCACTCTCCTCCGAGCGCCCCTCCGCCCAGGCCGACCCAGCTCGGAGCCTAGCGGCTTACCTAACACGGCCTCGTCCGCCTGGGCGTCCAGCAGGCTCTGGAAAGCCGCCCGGAGGAGAAGCGTGAAGGCGTTGGAGTCAAAGGAGCCGGGATCGGCCAGCCTCTGGAAGCCCTTCTGCACAGACTCCGAGAGCTCCATTGTGAGCGCGCTGTGACCTTCGACACGCGCACCACGTGATACGCGCCGCGCGCTCAGCTGATGCGGCCGCGCGCGCACGCGGCCCCGGGCGGCGGCGCGGGCTGCGGGCCTCCCAGCGCCGGGCGTCTCCCGCCGGCCGCCTGGCCTTCGCCCCAGCCGCAGGCCCCCTACGCCCCGCGTCCCGCTGCCGCCGCCTCTGCCCTGCCCCGGCCGCCAGGGCTGCGGAGCCTGAGCGAGAGGGCGGCCCCGGGTGCTTTGTGGACGCCCTCGGCGCTTTCTCTTCCGCTCCGCGCTCACCTGGACAGTCCCCAGCTCCGCGGGGCTCCGCGGCCGCCTTCCCCGAAAGGCCCCCGTGGGAGGTGGAGGAAGGTGTCGGGGTCCCGCCCCACTTCCTTGAAAATACGCTTCCCCACTCTCGCTCGACGCGACAGCCTGCGGAAGCGCCACTTTAAGGCAACTAATTTTTTGGGGGGGTGGGGGGAAGGCGAGGGCGTTTCTTTTATTCAACAGCTTAACCCCCTCGCACTGCCCTTTTGTGCGACTTTTATGTAATTCTTATGTATTTTTCCTTTTCCATTGTCATTTCTGGAGTATGGCAATTAATTCCTTCCTGCGTGGGGTGAGAAAGTGTATACACATACAGTCCATATAGCGCGCGTGTGTACGCAATGTACTAAAATGACGGAATGGTTAATTATTCAAAAAGATATTTGACATAATTATTAAAATGTGTATGTTCCGTTGCAAATACATATCTTTCAAAAATAAATATGCAAATTTTATGCTACTCAGTACAGCTATGAGTCCATTTTTAATTACTCAAAGAATCTTCACATGTTTATCTCAGAAAGTTATCTTAGTAAAATACAACTAGGAACGGCAAGAATTTTATTAAAAGTAAATTGCTATTTTGGGTAACCATAACTTTAAAAATTCAAATATTGTATAAAGTTTAACTTCCTCGTTATATCTCTATGAAGTTGGAGAACAAGAGTGATTCATTAAAAAAAAAAAAAAACCACCACAGAAAAACCCAAGAAACAAAGTAGATTATGCATTTTTGATGAAAAGAATTTAAAAGGAAGAGTCAAAATGCCCGTTTTTTTACCAGTGGAGGTGAGGGATAAGGAACAAGAAAGGTGCTTTCGTCTTCAGGAGAGGTTATTTGAAACACACAACGTGAAAGACTTTTCTGCGCATAATTTAGGTGCTTATTTGAAAAAATATTTTCTAGTGAATACAGTCAACATTTAACCGTGCACCAATACGTAGAGAGCACCTGATACTCCAACAGGATGCACATGGAATAATTTGGCGTCTGTAACAGACTGAGCACTCAGGTTTTGAGGGCTTTGGAAGGCATATGAACTAACTCTTCACTTCACTGAGCCTATAGGAACAGGGAAGGATTTAAAAGAGTTTCCTTAGGCTCTTTAGGAAACAAATACCTATTAATCATCTTCATCTTTTCTTCCCATCTCTTATTGTCTGTTTAAACTCTTTGTTTCTCATCAGCAGTAAAATGTCAGTCGACAAATTTCCAGATATCTGATTTACATAGGGGGGTATTTTACAGGGCAGAGTTGCATAAATGTTAAACAATATAAACAATAGTCATTATATTTATTACACATATTTTTATGACCTTGCATAACATTGATTGTTAATACTCTAATAAAATTTGAGTTGATCATTGTAATCATACTCAATTTGGTATTGAATGCATTCATGCTGGAGCATAGATTTTAAGATTTTAAATTTTTTGAAGAGTTGAAATACAATTAAATGGTTGTGAGTTTGTGGACGTAAAAGTTAGAAAATTCACAAGGATTGTTTTCCTAATAGCTGTTATGTTACTCTCTTGTGCATACGTAATTACTTTCTCTTACAGGGCATTTGTCTTCTGCCTGAATATATTCATGTGTTAGGCCCAAGTGATGGGTACATTTCCAATTCACACAAAAATTTTAACCATAATGTTTTCTGATGCTAGAAAAGCTTGATTTTTCTACTGTAGATACGTTTATTTCAAATTTGTTTCAGTGCAAATGGAATGTGTGTGTCTTTTTCAAGTAAGCCATTGAAATACATTGAAGTATGATCATTAAAATGGCATGGTTACCCAGATTTCGACTCTGTTGGCTGCAGCAACAAAATGAATGTTTTTTATATTGTTAGAAAAACTATGTACTAACACATGCTGAAAGTGTGAAGAAAAACTTTAAAATTTGTGCTTTGTTACTAAACACCACATTGGAGCTTTCACTAGAATTTTAAAAAATTCTGTAGGCTAAAACTAATAGACTAACAAAGAACCTTTCAAAATAACAATTATGTATAGCTGAAAATAACAAAATAGATATTTAAACATCCTCATGTTAATAATATATTTTTCCTTCTAAACTGCAAATATTAAGATAGGCAATGATGATAAATTTGTTTTTCTTTTTGAGAATCTAGAAGTTATTCAAAGAATTATAAAGTATCATTTTAAACAATGTTATAAATATTTTAAAATACAATGTATCCTTTCAACTGGTTAAATTTTTTTATTTTTTTAGAAACCAATTTAATGTTGGCTTCTGCACTGGGAGTACAATTATAGTGGTCTAGGGCGTTTATAGGATCTATGTGGTCAGCTTTTCCCAAAGGCCTCATTTGTATTTTTGTTAGTCTTATGAAGTAAAATATTTTCTAGTATTCTTTTAGATTGTGTAAGTACTTTTGCTTTTTTTTTTTTTTTTTTTTTTTTTAAGAAAGCTGAAGGAAAGTATTCCTTTAGATTGAAAAGTTCGTTGAACATCCATGGGGAGAGGGGGAAAAGCCAATATGCCTAAGGGCCTATGAGACATCCAGAAGTTTTAGCTGCATATAAACTCTTTGTTCTAGTGGGGTTCTATTTTATTTCTACCCGTGGGGTGGGTACCTGCTCATTTTCTAGAGAGAAGAAAGTTAAAAACAATGAGAAACCATCTTCCTTATGCCCCTCTTGTACTGAGTCGTGGATGGTTAGTGATCTTCAAGCCTTGAGATATATATATTAATGAAATAAAATTTACTGTTTTAAAGTTATTTCAACCACAAATGGACAGTTGGGGGGAATACATAACTGAATTATCCATGACATTTGAAAGTATAGATAAAAATTATTTCAGTGAAGTATATAACATCTGTGTACATTCTTTTATTAAATATCTTAACTTAGTAAGGCTTGGAATCTGAATGGTCCAGTATTTGCACATTCATGATCACAGAGTTCAGTGGTTTCAAACTGAGTCTTATGTCCAATACGTTGTCAAACAGACCACACTGAGTATTAAGAGGGGACAACAAAGCTTTTATTTTCAAACTTAGTGACCTGGTGCATGGATTTGTGCACACTGAAAGGAAATTAATTAGAAGAAGTATTTTAATATTGCTATTCACTCTTTCTCTATAATAGAAGTGTCAGAGATGAAAGAAAATTAGTAAAATGTATATGAAAATATATAAATTGATTAATAAATACTAGTACCCCTAACTGGTTTGGCTCAGTGGATAGAGCATTGGCCCGCGGACTGAGGGGTCCCAGGTTCGGTTCTGGTCAAGGGCATGTACCTTGGTTGTGGGCACATCCCCAGTAGGGGGTGTGCAGGAGGCAGCTGATCGATGTTTCTCTCTCATCGATGTTTCTAGCTCTCTATCCCTCTCCCTTTCTCTCTGTAAAAAATCAATAAAATATATTTTAAAAAAATAAATACTAGTAAACAATAACGTGATATAACAACAAAGACATATAAAAACAACAAAAACATGATATAAAAACAATGGTAAATTGATTAAACTTATTCTAATATCTCCCTGTATACCTCATTAAGAGTAAAAACACTTTCAAAGTGCTTGACTAATTTCCCTTGTGATGAAGTATTTACAACTTTAATGTCACATGTTCTTCCAACTGGAGAAAAAGCAACAGATAACTGACCATGTCCGAAAATGAGTTCAGGTAGGAATATTCCTACTCTGTCTAGATTGGTGCCAGCAAGAGCTTTTTAATGTATCGTGCATCTGTGAGTCAATGTTTATTTTTAAATTGCCAGTGTGCATCATATTTACTGGCCAGATGGTCGGACGGACATACGTCCAGTCACTTAGCCTTTTACACACACACACACACACACACACACACACACACACACGCCAGATTATTATCACCACCTGACGTTTGTAGGCAAATTAGCTATACTTTTGCGCTGAAGTTGCTAGAGGGCCAGACCATTATAAATAGGGAAGCAGGTTGTTTACCAAGACAGTAGAAGTGATTTTTTTCTGAAGATATGAGTACACAACGCGATTTAACAGCCTTTGAACATAGGATGTGTGTGTGTGTGTGTGTGTGTGTGTGTGTGTATTAAACATGTAATCCAATCCTTGATAATTTCTAAATGGTGATTGCCATAATAATTAGTATAGGCAAAGAGAGCCTTTCCCCCCTCATATAATATAGCTTATCTTGTATATGTGGACTTTTAGATAAAACTCAAATTCATTTAAGTGGAATTAGTGTCTTAATATGTGAGAAAGTGAAATGCTAGTCACATTCAAGAAACAGGAACCAAGGAATGAAAATCAATGATACAATGTTATCTAAAACACTTAGCAAATTCATGCTTATGAGTTGTCATGAGTATTTTGGATTTTCTCCAAAAAAGTTACATTCAAAACAATTAGACTACATAGTATAGTTGTTATTTCAATAATATTTTCGTAAGTTAGTACCATTTTAAAAGTTCATTTTTAGATAATAAAATTACTCAAATATAAAACTTGAAAATGTGATAAGCAAGAAATAAAATTGAGTATTTTAAGTCTAAGTTTTAACAGGTTAAATTATCCACACTACTTAAGAAACTGAGTTTCTTAAAAAGATAAGTCTCCAAGCATTTTTTTGAAGTTAGGAAACGTTCATTTTGTTAAACTTTGCAAACAAGAAATTCTGTAGTCAAGATATTGTCAAAAAAGGAGAATACTTTTGAATTTATAAAGTGAAATTTGGTAGTTATCATTAAGTTTCATGCCATGATTCTAATAGCTTATACTTGAGTCAGAATAAGATGACTCTATCATTAAAGGTATGTATGTAAGAATCAAATTATAATTTTTAATATAAAATCTTAGTATCTAACCAGTCTATAGCTCTGAAAAGATTTTGTGCATATTAGAGAAGTCATATCTGTTCTTTAAGGCTTCTTTCAGGAAGTTTGATCCCTTATTTTGAAGCAAAGCAACTAATATTACATGGGAATATCTGAGTTGTATAGACTAAAATTGTGAAGTCTTTAGCTAAGAAGAAATAAAGAATCGGTTTTTCAAAGGAATTGACAATAAACAAATGCAGTTTGGCAAGGGATGAAGGTAAATTTTAATTTAAAGGCTAGGAAATTAGAATAAAGAAAGTAATCATACTCCATATTACACTTAATGAAAAAGAACAGGTTGAATTATGTCTTAGAATTTCTTTTATGTAGGCAAATAAAACTAATAACTTATCTTTAAATTAATTATTTAAATGGTTACAATTTACTTGTCTTTTGTATGGATTATAAAAAGCAAACTTTCTTCTCAAAGCACATAATTCATATCTACTTCGCCAGTGATATGAAAATTAGGAGCTGACCAATCATCCAATAAATTCCATCAAATAGACTAGATAATAGGCACTGTTTCCACCTCAACAACATTTTTTTTTCTAAGTTATAAAGATTACCACTTAAATTTCCTACATCATGATCTGGTATCAGCCAGAATGATCCATGTTAGCTACAAGAGAACAAAAGTGACGAATGGACATGGTTGAAACAACCATGAATTCAACAAAGTAAATTCAACAATTTACTTTGATGAATATATCCAGTCAATTCTGCCATATGTCTACAGACTGTCCTTTTAAATTATTAGCATATTCTTTAAAAAAGAGAAAGATTAAATTTTTTAGAAAAAGAAAAGATAGGAAGGAAGGGAGGTAGGTAGGTAGGATAGTTTTTCCCTTCATCAGGAGAAATATCACAGAAACCTTATTTACTGTTTATTTTCTCTGACACATCTATTACAGCCAAATTCTCTTAGTTACAGTGAATTCAACTGAACCTCACAATAATGCTGGCAATGGACTGGAAGTTTCATCTGTGTGTCCAGAACCTAATGAAAAATTTGACCACCATTTATCAAATGAATCATTTCTGAATGGAAATTGTATACATAAGAATACATGATCTGAATTAAATACCTTACCAACACTAAAAACACTATACCAAATGTGTTTCTATCTCATTTAAAGTAAACATTTAAAATTAATATTTTAAAAGAGCTTACCTGTCAAAGGAAAGCCTAGGTAAAAGTGTTTTAATATTTAATAATATGCATGATATTTTAAATAATAATAGCTAAGTATTTCACATTTTGTGGTTATTTTGAATCTTATTTTTTAAGAAAACATATATATTTTATCTCCTTTGTCAAAAGATGAATTTGAAATTATTTATGTAAAATTCAGTCTAAAAATACTTTTGAAAAAAACTTGTAGAGTAATTGGATTCACTTATTTTTTTGCATAGATACATAAACCTATTCATATAATACCTTAGTTCATACATAACTGATTTGTACAGCATGATAAATGCTCAGGAAGTAATTGTATAGATTGTTGTAAAAATAGGCACCTATGAAACATGAAAACACTCCATTCCCCTTGCCTTTCCCACCCCATAGGATCAGTTTTTTCTTCCTAAGCTTTTGATTGTTATTTTTTTTTAAGGTTAAGCATAAATACAGTTCTAATTCTTTCATGTATTATTTTCAAAATTACATTCCTTTGTGTAAGCATTTTAATCTGTATTTTATGGAAAGGGATTGAGGAGTAAATTTTATAAAATGTTTTTAATGTCACAAAATACTAAGAAAATACAGATGGTTTCTGTCTTACAACGGTTTAACTTACAATTTTTCAGCTTTACAATAGTGCAAACGTGATATGCATTCAGTAGAGACTTACTCAAATTGAGAATTTTGATCTTTTCACTGGATGGCAATATGCTGATTAATACTCCCTTGTGACTCTGGGCATTATACTAGTAAAACCGGCTTTGTGATAGATGATTTTGTCCAACTATAGGCTAATGTAGGGGTTCTGAGCACATTTAAGGTAGGCGAGGCTAAGTAAGCTATGATGTTTGGTAGGCTAGGTGTATTAAATGCATTTTCAATTTACAATATCCTCAATTTATGATGCATTAACTGGACACAACTCCATTGTAAGTCGAGGAGCTTACAATCTATAATGCCTAGCAACAAGGTGAAAGGGAGAATTGTGTTAACATAGTCAATTTAGTCCATGTAATTAGACACTGGGACCTCAGTTATTAGTATCTGGGTAATTACTTAATTTTCTTTTTATTTTGCTCTAAAGGAAATAGGTCTGGATCATTTGGAGCAACAATATTCTAAATCAAATTAAATATTGCAATTTTCAGCTGACTTGCAGTGCTCTAAAATTATAGGCCAAAAAAAATGAAAAATTTGATAAAGAAAAAGTATAGATGGAAATATGTCAGTAAATGAGGCCTAGGAAACTGAATATTTCATTTGCTGTTCTTAACATTTAAGGTGACAGAAAATTTTAAATGAGGTTCACCTACAATGTATAAGTGAGTAGTTGTCAGAGGTTTAAGAAAACTTCTGTTTTTGTTAATATAGTAATTTAATTAAAATATTTGAGAATTTCCCTGCTGGTGTGGCGCAGAGATTGAACATCGACCTAAGAACCAGGAGATCACAGTTTAACTCCTGGTTGGGCACATGCGGCTTGATCCCCAATAGAGGGTGTGCAGGAGGCAGCTGATCAATGATTCTCTCTCATCATTGAAGTTTCTGTCTTTCTCTCCCTCTCTCTTCTCTGAAATCAATAATAATATATTTTAAAAAAATGTTGAGAATTGAAATGTTTTATAAGACCAGTGGTATCAGTAAAGAGACATATTTTTTTAAAAATATATTTTATTGATTTTTTACAGAGAGGAAGGGAGAGAGAAAGAGAGTTAGAAATATTGATGAGAGAGAAACATCGATCAGCTGCCTCCTGCACATCTCCCACTGGGGATATGCCCGCAACCCAGGTACATGCCCCCGACTGGAATCGAACCTGGGACCCTTCAGCCCGCAGGCCGATGCTCCATCCACTGAGCCAAACCGGTTTCGGTGAGAGACATATTTTGTTTTATAAATTTCTATAAACAATATGCATTCTTTTTAAAAGAACTCTTTCAACAGCATATATTGGGAATTTTGATTTTACATTTGCCAATTATAATAGAAGGAAAACAATATTCTACTATATATATTGTAGATTTTAAGGTTGCCTTAAATTACTTTTGTAATAAGGTGGACATAAATAAAAATCTCATATACAGATGTTTGTGAACTATTTTAACCAATAATTGAAGTATTTTTAGAAAACTAAAGCATTTCAAACTCATACTTTTAAATTAATTTTAAATTTTTTTGCCTTTATTCGGTTTCTAAAAGTTACTCTGACCAATATTTGTCTGTTTTTAGAGACAATGACATTCCATGATGACTAATGTTCAAGTTGAGTCATAATGATAGCCTGTTACATTAAAATCAAGAGTGACTGCAGGAAAGTAGTCATTTTGCAAGCAAACATCCTGTCACATTATTGGGGGGAGGAAATGGGGTAAGCATACATCATAAAGTAACAGACTTAAATCTTTAACAAAGCCTTAAGTATCTGTCCATTGACATAAATGGCATAAAGACTATTTGTGTTTGCCTTAAGTTTTTTTCTCTTTAGTTAGATTTGAACATATTCAACATGATTCCTAAGTTATTTTGAAAAAACAACACTTTAGCCTGGCTGGTGTGGCTCAGTGGTTGAGCATCTACCTATGAACCAGCAGATCACTGTTCGATTCCAGGTCAGGCCATATGCCTGGGTTGCAGGCTCCATCCCCAGAAGGGGACATGTAGGAGGCAGCTGATCAATAATTCTCTTATCAATGTTTCTATCTCTCTCCCTCTCCCTTCCTCTCTGAAATCAATAAAAGTATACTTTAAAAAAACTTTACATTGAAATATCATCAGAATTTCAGGCATAGTTTTATATTATGCAGAAATTTTAAATTATTATTCCAACTAAACAGAATAGTAGATAATGCTACTTTGTGTATTGGAATAATATTGCACCATTTTTTAATGAAAATAGTTGTTCTTTTTTTCCTTTAAGACAATCTTTTTTTTTTTAATATATTTTATTGATTTTTACAGAGAGGAAGGGAGAGGGATAGAGAGTTAGAAACATCGATGAGAGAGAAACATCGACCAGCTGCCTCTTGCACACCCCTACTGGAGATGTGCCCACAACCAAGGTACATGCCCTTGACCAGCCGACGCTGAGCCAAACCGGTCAGGGCAAGACAATCTTAATAATTATTTTGGAAATATGAGTTTAAATGACAAAGGATTAGAGTTTATCCTTAGTTTCAAGTGAAATATTAATCTTTTGAATAACGTGATTAGGATAACAAGATTTATTGACAAGAAATATAAAAAATATTTTGGAGTGTATTTATCCAGATATGCATTCTATTGTTTTTAATAAAGAGATTTTTATAACTGCTTAAAAAGTTTATTTTATCTGAATAGCTGTAAGAATCACTATAAAGTTATATAAATAACTTAGAATGCCTTCTTAAAGTATTTTGAAGTTCATGGGACTTAAACTTTTATGATTGTTACTTTACTTTTTTACTTTGCTTTGCATTTATGAAAAGTCCTTTTCTTAAACAAGTACCTGGTACATAATAGTCAAGAATGTTAGCTGAATGAAAGATAATAGAGCATGGAGGCAGAGCAAGTGGAGCTCACTGCTTTGTTCCACCTACTTCCAGTTCCATGAGCTTGGGCTTATTTTCTCTAGGTCTCATTTTCCTCAAATGTACAGTGGAAATAATAATGACAACTTTTTCATATGTCTCTTGAAAAGCATTGAGAGCCAAGCCTTAGCATGTGCTCCATGCATGCAATTATAACCAAATAGTGCAATTCTGTAATTGTAATTTTGTTGTTACTGTCATATGGTTTTTCATTCAAATTTACAGCTGTTGTGCACATGATGTAACCATTTGAGGACACCAGGCACATAAGCTCTACTTAGAAATGAAATAAAAAGCTTCTGAGCTGCCCAGCACTTCTTTACTTTCAGGGACTCTGATAGAGAGAGCTCTTTTAATAGCAACAGTCCTAAGAGGCCCTCAAAGACCTTGATGTCAATCGTCATCTTGATCCCCCAGGAATCTCAGAATCCAGGCCAGTGTCCATTATGGTTGCCTACTTCAACACCTCCCTCTTAAGTAGGCCTAATGGGGCAATTCCCTCTCTTCCTACTCCATCTACTTCTAGTTTTTCTTGAATCCTTTCTTATGGTTAGCAGCTCTTTAGAAAGTCTCTGGAAGCAAAATCAAGATGCCTTCACCTCCTCCTCTGGAACATTTCGTTTAATTTTAGGGAGTTATTGTCTCACACTCTAGTTAGAGTGATCCATACTTACGGTCCTTTTGATTCTGCTTGGAACATCTACAAAGAGCTACATGCTTCATAAATCATTGGGAAGATTTAAGCAAATTTAAAACAAGAAGAAAAAAAGAATTCTTACCTACCATGGGATGGAGACACACAGTTCAGAATGTGGAAGTGTAAACTCTCCAACTCCAAAATACTGAACAATTCAATGAGTTTTGGCAAATGTATGCAGTCATGTAACCACACCACACAGAAGATATAGAACATTGCAATAGTCCAACAATTTTCCTTGTTTCCCTGTGCAATCATTATACTTGCCAAACTCCTGATTCCAGGCAACCACTGATATACTTTGTCTTACTATAGTTTTCTCTTTTCTGGAATGTCATACAAATAGAATCATTTGGTTTGTAGGTGTGTTTTTTGTTTGTTTTTATTGATTTCAGAGAGAGGAAGGGAGAGAGGAATAGGAACATCAATGATGAGAGAGAATCATTATTTGCTATCTTCTGCATGCAACCCGGACATATGTCCTGACTGGGAATCGAACTGTGACCTCCTGGTTTATGGGTCAACACTCAACTGCTGAGCAACATGGGCTGGGCAGTTTGTAGTTTTTGAGATTCACCTTTGTTGATGTGTGCATTAGTAGTTCATTCCTTCCTATTGCCAAGTAGTATACCATTGTATGGATCATACCACAGTTTGTTTATACATTCATCAATGAAGGACATTTAAATTGCAGTTTTTGAAGATTATGAATAAAACCTCTATAAAGATTTGCATGCTGATTTTGTGTGGACATATGCTTTCATTTCTCTTGAATAAATATCAAGGTGTGGAATTGCTGGGTTATATGATATGTGTATATTTAACTTTATAAGAATCTGCCAAACTGTTCTCCATAGTAGCTAAATTAATATTGCCTTCCCATATCAGCATTGTACAGGAGTCTCAGCTGCCTCATGTTCTCCTCATATGTGGTAAATATCAGATATTTTAGACTTTTTAACAGGTGTGTAGTGCTTTGTTATTGTGGTTTTAATTTGCACTTCCCAAATGACTAATGATGTGAAACATCTTTTCATGTGCCTATTTGCCATACTTACTAGTACATCTATTTTTATTAGTAAAATGTGCATGCAAATCTTTGGCACATTGTTATAGGGTTTTCTTATTATTGAGTTTTGATAGTTCTTCACATGTTTTGGATACATGTTCTTTATCAAATGCGTTTTTTACAAAGATTTCTGTGGCTATTTTGTAGATTGTCCTGAGAGTGTCTTCCAAAAAGCAGAAGTTTTAAATGTTTATTAAGTCCACTTTTTTCTTTTATGGAATATGCTTTTGGTGTTATGTACAAGAAATAATTTCTTAACCAAGGTCACAAAAATTTTTACCTATGTTTTCTTCTAGGAGTTTTACAGTTTCAGATTTTATATTAAGTTTCATGTTCCATTTGAGTCAATTTTTATATATTGCATGATATATAAATTAAGTTGGGATTTTTGGCATATGGATATTCAATCATTTAGCCCTATTTGTTGAAAAGTTATCCTGTCTCAATTGAATTGCCTATTAAATGGTGTTAAAATCAATTGACTGTATACTGGCTAGTGTGGCTCAGTTGGTTGGAGCATTATACCATATACTGAAAGGTTACAGTTTCGATTCTCAGACAGGGCACATACCTAGTTTGTGGGTTGGGGTGTGTATGGGAAACCAATCAATGTTTCTCTCTTTTCCCCTTCCCCTCTCTCTAAAATCAATAAACATCCTTGGGTGAGGATTTAAAAGAAAAAAAACTCAATTGACTGTATGTGGGTCTATTTATGGATTTTCTTTATTTTAATTGAAGTTATTGGAATGGCATTGGTTAATAAAATTATATCATTTTCAAGTGTATAATGCTATAATACATGATCTGTATATTATATTGTGTGTTCACACAAAGTCAAGTCTTCTTCCATCACCATTTATATTCCTTTACCCTCTTCTGCCTACCCCACTCCCCTCCATCTGCTTATCACCATACTGTTGTATGTGTCTATGAGGGTTTGCTTTGTTTTTGTTTTGCTTAATCTCTTCACCTTTTTTTTTTATCCAGCCCCCAATCCCCTCACCTCTGACAGCTGTTAGTCTGTTCTCTATGAGTCTGTTTCTATTTTGGTTGTCATTTTATTTTGTTCATAAGATTCCACATATAAGTGAAATCATATGATAATTCTTTCTCTGATTTGCTTATTTCACTTAGCATATCTCCAGGTCCATCCATGTTGTCACAAAGGGAAACATTTACTCCACTTTTATGGCCGAGTAGTATTGCAATGTGTTAAGTGTACCACAGCTTCTTTATTTATGCACCTACTGTTGGGCATTGGACTGCTTCCAAATCTTAGCTATCTACACTAATAAAAGAGAAACATGGTAATTGGCGTACGGCCGCTACCCTTTTCATTGGCTAATCAGCAAGATATGCAAATTAACTGTCAGCCAAGATGGCGGCTGGCAGCCAGGCAGCTTGAAACTAACATGAGGCTTGCTTGCCTCAGTGATGGAGGATCTTTGGAGGAAACCAACGTTCCCCGCCTGTGGCTGCAGGCCTCTGAGCGGGCAGTTTAAGAAACATTGTAACAAATACCGCCGGACTTCAGCCAGCAGATTCGCAACATTGTAAGCAAAGGCCAGAAACCTACTTTTAGCCGCGGAGGCCTAAGAGCTGGAGCCAAGCCTCAAGGTAAAGCTGGCCCAGAATAAAAAAGAAAAAAGAAAAAAAGGAGCGGTTGGGAACTTCAGTCACTCCCAGCCTGAAAACAGCCCTCAGCCCCTCACCCAGACTGGCCAGGCACCCCAGTGGGGACCCCCACCCTGATCCAGGACACCCTTCAGGGCAAACCAGCCAGCCCCCACCCATGCACCAGGCCTCTACCCTATATAGTAAAAGGGTAATATGCCTTCCGGCACCGGGATCAGCGTGACGGGGGCAGCTCCCAAACCCCCTGATCGCCCTGCAGCTCTGTGTGTGACAGGGGGCGGGGCCCCAACCCCCTGAGCAGCCCTGCTCTGTGCCTGATAGGGGGGAGCTCTCCTACTCCCCCCCCCACCCCACGGCCCTGCTCTGTGTGTGATGGGGTAGAGCCATAACCTCCCCATTGGCCCTGCCCTGAGTGTGAGAGTGGCGGCGCCCCAACTCCCTGATCGCCCTGCTCTGTGGGTGATAGAGGGTGGTGCCCCAACCCCCTGATGGGCCCTGCTCTGTGCGTGACAGGGGGTGGCGCCACAACCTCCCCATCGACCCTGCCTTGAGTGTGACAGGGGACGGTGCCCCAACCCTCCAATTGGCCCTACCCTGAGCGTGACTGAGGGTGGCATCGCAACCTCCCAGTACGCCCTGCTCTGTGCATGACGGGGCGTTGCCCCAACTCCCCAATCGGCCCTGCTCTGAGCCCGACCAGGGGCTGCACCTAGGGATTGGGCCTGCCCTCTGCCACCTGGGAGCAGGCCTAAGCCAGCAGGTCGTTATCTCCCAAGGGGTCCCAGACTGCGAGAGGGCACAGGCCAGGCTGAGGGACCTCCCCTCCCCCCCGAGTGCACAAATTTTTGTTTACCGGGCTTCTAGTTGTAAATAACACTGCAATGAACATAGGGGTGCATATATTCTTTTGAATTAATGTTTTGGGTTTTGTCAGATATATTCCCAGAAGTAGAATCGCTGGGTCTTAAGGTAATTCTATTTTAAACTTTTTGAGGAACCTACGCTGTTTTCAATAGTGGTTACACCAATTTGCATTCCCACCAACAGTGCATAAGAGTTCCTTTTTTTCCACATTCTTGCCAACACTTGTTGTTTGTTGATTTGTTGATGTTAGCTGTTATGACAGGTATGAAGTGATATATCATTGTGGCTTTAATTTGCATTTCTCTGATGATTACTGACATTGAACATCTTTTCATATGTCTATTAGTCATCTGTATGTCCTCTTTGGAAAAGTGTCTATTCAGGTCCTTTGCTCATTTTTTAATTGGATTGTTTGGTTTTTTGGTGTTAAGTTGTATGAGTTCTTCATACATTTTGGATATTAACCCCTCATTAGATGTATCATTGGCAATTATGTTCTCCTGTTCAGTGGATCCTTTTTTCATTTTGTTGATGGTTTCCTTTGCTGTGCAACAACTTTTTAGTTTGATATAGGCCTATTTCTTTATTTTCTCTTTTTTTTCCCTTTGCCAAGGAGAAGCATTGAAAAAATATTACTACAAAAAATGTCCGAGAGCCCTGGATAGGTAGCTCAGTTGGTTAGAGCATCATTCTGATACGCCAAGGTTGCAGGTTCAGATCTCTGGTCAGGGTACATACAAAAATCAACCAATAAATGCATAAATAAGTGGAACAACAAATGGGTGTTTTTCTCTCTCCCTTTCTCTCTCTCTCTCTCTCTCTAAATTAATTAAAAAATTTAAAATATTTTAAAAATGTCCAAGATATTACTGTCTATGTTTTCTTCTAGGATTTTCATGGTTTTTGAGTCATACATTTAAGTCTTTAATCCATTTTGAGTTTATTCTTACATATGGTGTAAGAAGATGGTCTAGTTTTGTTTTTTTGCATCTATCTGTCCAATTTTCCAATACCATTTATTGAAGAGATTGTCTTTACTCCATTAATTGACAACAAGGGTTTGGATTTATTTCTGGACTAGCTATTCTGTTCCATTGATCTATATGTTTGTTTTTGTACCAGTGCCATGCTATTTTGATTAGTATGGCATTGTAGTATAGTTTGATATCAAGTATCGTGATACTTCAACTTTGTTCTTCTTTTTCAAGATTGCTGTGGCTACTCAGGATTTCTTTGTGGTTCCATATATATTTTTGAAACATTGTTCTACTCCTATGAAATACACCATTGGTATCTTGATAGGAATTGCATGAAACTATAGATTGCTTTGGGTAGTATGGACATTTTAATGATGTTAATTCTTTCTGTCATACTTGGTGTCAATTGTTAGGTTGGCTAACTGTGGGAATCAACTCCAATTACTGTGTACGAATTGCTGTGCAGGCACTGACCACATGAAGCGGAATTCACCTCAGCAGGGTCTTGCTGCTGGCCAAGATATCTCTTTGTATAACTGCTTGTGAAGCTATTTGGATACTCTTCTGATGTTGTCTGAAGCTGGCATGTCTGTTCTAGGACCTCTTGGGAGGCTCTCTGGTGCAGGTCAATGTCAGATGCTTCCTTTGACTGGCCCTGGCAACCTGTTTGGAGCTACTAAGCAATCTTGCTATTTGTGGCTGCCTGTACTAGGCCTGGGTGTGCATGGGAAGGACCAAGATGTGCACCAAGGCTGGCTTTTACCACCTCTGAGCCCAGAGCAGGCCAGCAAAAGGCTTAAGGCACCCCAAAACCTTCCTCAGTCTGCTGGCTGCCTGATAGACTCAGTCACTGAAAGAGTGTCTGTCCTTACTAAAGTTGCATGAGGTAGGTTCTCAGTGAGTCAGCAGGTAGGGGCATGTGGTGTTCACCAGATTGATATAGGTTCAAACTTGTTGCCAATGCTGGGTCTGAAGCCATTCATCAAATATTCCAGGATATAACAAGTATAGCTGCCCCTCACCAGGTACCGCAAACAGTTGGGTTTGGGTGGGGTCTCAAGGAGTCATCAGGATGAGGCCAACAAAGTTTATCAGGCCCAAAAAGACCAAGATTTGGCCATGTGAAAGCTCTGTACCACCGGTCAAGTTTGAGGGCAAAATGGCTCCCATCTTAGGGCCACACAGCTCGGTCTGTCCCAGATTCTGCTGGAGCTGGAGCTCCACACAGTGGGGCCACTAGAAGTCAGGAGGGTGGGGACAGCAGATCTCCCATGAGGGGGAGATAGCAGGCAGGCTTAGGGGCATATGGGAGTAGTGGCCCTGCCCCAGAGACACACAACTCAGTCTGTCTCAGATCCCAGACCTTCTGGGGAGCCCAGGCTCATCAGGGTGGGGCCTCTGGGAGCCCAAATGGTGGGGCTAAGGGACCTCCTGTGAGGGAGAGGTGCAATCAGGTTCATGGGAAAGTGGGGGAAAAGCCCTCACCCCAAAGCCACACAACTCTGTCACTGACAGCCCCTGAATCTGCTGGACCTCTACAGGCCTGCTCAGGCAGCTGACTCTTCAGCAGAACATGAGCTCCACGGGATGTGGTGACAGGGAGCCCAGAGGGTGGAGCTATTGCATTCCCCCAAGATAAAGGTGTAAAGAGGGGTTTGCTCCTCCCAACAAAGACGGCATCTGCAGTGTGGGAAATAAACTCAGCACAGTGATCCTTTGGCTGTCCCTTCAGCTCTCTTTCCAGATTTACAAACCCCAGTCTCTCCTCACATGACTCTAGTCCCAGCTGCCCTCCCTCAGCTGGAGCCCAGGGTGAGTGGCTACAGATGAGATTTTGTGCATTGGCCCTGTAAGAGGGTGCCTGGGTCTCTGGCAGACTCTGGTTTCTCCCTGGCAGACAGAATCCCCACTAATTTTCATAGCCAGATGTTATGTGGGCATCTCATAGCTCTCCTACCACATCTTCTCCCACAATTGTGTGAGGTCAAATCCCTATAATGAATGTCTTATTCCACATCATTCCTAGTGGTTTTGCTTCCCTGATTGAACTATTAACTGACACATATAGCAAGCAAATTGCTGAGTCACTTCTCAAGCCCAGATCTGTCTGGCTTCTAGGCCCATATCAGTCTTCCTCTCAACTAAAAAACCCCAAACACAATTAACATTTTTATTTGGATGACACTCATTATCAAGGTTGGCTTATATAGATGGTATGATTGCTTAGTGGTTATCTTCCTAAAATAGGCTGGTTTCATAGAAATTTGAACCTATTCTGTTTCCTAATACATAAAGTTCTTCAAGGACAAATCAAAATTTTCTAATTTATTTTCCCAAAGTTTCTGCTACAGTATTGTGTGAATTGTTGGTACTCAATAAATGTTTGTGACTTTTAATATGAGTATCGTAGTTCCTCAGAAAATATGTAAAATAGTCCCACATCAGAATATAAACTTATATTTGGGGAAAGTAGGTATAATAATATGTGGAAGAAATGTTAAATTGTGATGTGTAGAAAGATGAACATTTTAAAATAGGAATTGGACTGCTATTCAAAAGGTTGGAATGTTTTTGTTGTAGGTTGAGGCTAAGCTTCAGAATGAAATGCAGAAAGAATTCTGCCCATCTTGAACACTGTGAGCTCATTGTAGAGATTGTTGTTACATGCTACTGAAAAGGTACCTGTCCTGCCCTGACCAGTTTGGCTTAGTGGATAGAGCGTCCGCCTGTGGACCAAAGGGTCCCAGGTTTGATTCTAGTCAAGGGCATGTACCTTGGTTATGGGCACATCCCCAGTGGGGGGAGGGGGGTGGGTGCAGGAGGCAGCTGATTGATGTTTCTCTCTCATCGATGTTTCTAACTCTCTATTCCTCTCTGTAAAAAAACCAATAAAATATATTTTAAAAAAAGAAAAAAGCCGGTACCAGTTTGGCATAGTGGCTAGAGCGTCGGCCTACAGACTGAGGGGTCCCAGGTTCGATTCCGGTCAAGGGCATGTACCTGGGTTGCGGGCATATCCCCAGTGGGAGATGTGCAGGAGGCAGCTGATCGATGTTTCTCTCTCATCGATGTTTCTAACTCTCTATCTCTCTTCCTTCCTCTCTGTAAAAAATCAATAAAATATATATATTTTTTAAAAAGATACCTGTCCCATTACAAATAGAGCAGTGCATCTATCCATTTTCTTAGTCCTTAGAAACATATTCTGACTGATGTATTCAGAAAAAAAAAAGATTTTTTAAAGGATAATAAGTTGCTTTTAGAATTTCTGGGAGGTTCAGAAAATGAAGCTTTTGGTCCGTGAATCCAGCTCTCTGGAGCAAAAAAAATTCTTAATTTCTGTAATGTCTAATGATTATAGACATGACATACTCTTACGTTTAATCTTTATTATTAACATGTTCCCATCACTTTACCTTTAGACAATCAACAAAATGATAAAGTAAGCCCTGCTTTGTGGTGTTTGCCAAGTTCTGTGGTATAAATATTCCCAATACGGCTGTTATCAAGCTCTCAATGTGATGTCACAATATGGAATTGGGAAAAGATATCTACCATACAGATACAATAGATTTAAATAACCTTCAGTCCATAGATAACAGTAAAATAATTGGGAAATGATGAATATTATCTATGGTTTATATATAATTTACTTAAATGTACGTGTATATAATTTAATGTTTAGAATTATATTTAATGACTGACTCACAAAATTCCTGAAAATTTAGCAATTACCTTTTACAAGTTGGTACTGCTGGCTCTATCTAGTACACCAATGCTTTGAAGACACCCAGCTAGGAAACAGCACCCCTTATCACCCACAGCACTGCTTCATGGAAGATAGCACTACACACGAATGAGTGAATAGCATGCAAGATTCCTGGGCACAGACCTGGAATTAGCTGGGCATAGGAGGGTTCTGCTAGAACTATTGCTCTTTGTTGGTTCAGGAAATGGCCACAGTTGGCATCTGTCACCAGAGCACATGACCCTTATGTTTTTGTGTTGCTAGCTTCCAAGACCTTGAATTGGTAGATATATCTGATTGACAGCTCTCACATAGGTGCAAGAAATCTGAAAAACAAGTATTTTACATTTTCAGCTTAGTAGGTAGCAGTGAGGGGTTTTCCCAAAATAAAGTTCAGCTATTGGATGGCAAAAAGATAAGTGTCTACCCAGTCCTATATATCACCCCTTCAATTACTTCATATCAGCATACAATCTTCTTCCATGACTTAAATTTCCAAAAATGAAAGAGGGAGAGAGAGAGAGAGAGAGAGAGAGAGAGAGAGAGAGAGAGAGAGAGAAAGGGAAGGAGGGAGGGAAGGAAGGAAGGAAGGAAGGAAGGAAGGAAGGAAGGAAGGAAGGAAGGAAGGGAGGGAGGGAGGGAGGGAGGGAGGAAAGAAGGAGAAAAGAAGGAGGGAGAAAGAGAAGAAGAATCTTGGGAGGAAAATAATGATTCTAACACGATGAGTAACCTCCCCAGTTCAATTGAAAATGTGTTCACCTTCTTTCTCAAAGTCAACCCAAAGTCTCATTAGTAAATGCATTCAGTTCCAAGTCCAGATTTCAGGCTGATGTGCTTTCTGCTTCCAGGTTTATCACTAAACCCCTCTCAATAGTCTGTTACCTGTAGACTAAGTTGTAAAGTTAATTACTATATTAATTTAGGGCCTATATAAAATAATGGGGGAAAGGCTTTGGGAGAAAATAGAACTTAGTTAAAATTTATAGATATATACCTGACTTAGGAAAGAAGGAAATAGCCTTCACTTATTAATCAGCAGGCCAGAGTAGATGTTATGATTTTCCTTCTCTACCATATGTCCCATATTCCCTTTACCTTTAGCTGGTTGGGATTCTGAAACCCAAGAGATAACTCAAACTAACATTCCTGAAAGAGTTGATGGTCCTGCATATATAGGGGTTTTTATAATTTTCATTATTGCTAAGGTAGTATTAGGAAGCGACCTGATGTATTGTCAAGAATCAGTGCATACTATTTCCTTACCCTTTACCTGGTGGCAACCTTATTTCCCCTTAGTTGTCAGGAGTATACACCCCAGAAGACAATTTATACTTTCTTGAACTGCTATTCACTGGCATGGGAAGCCTGAATCGGCCACGTAACATACTCATCTTATAATTCAAGGGAACCAAAGGTTTGCCTTTGACGGAAGCATTTTGCCCCTGGGTACTAAGAACTCTATGCCAGGGTCCAGTATCATTGGATAAGAAGCAAACACTGTGCAGGATCATTAGGGATAATAGTAGAAGGTTTCACTCTTACTTCTACCTCTTGGTCCCCAAATACATCTATTGTAACCGTGGGAGAATTGGTTGCTGGTTAAGAACATTTGTGTCATCCCATCAGAGAGCACACTATGGATATACATCATTGTCTTCAACAGTCTATTCCTCCACGCTATCAGGCTAGCTTCTTCTGAGTAATGTATACATGATAAGCAAATCCCTTGAAAATAAGATCACTACTTTGCTTCTTCTCCTATAAAGAAAATTTAATTTTTGAGAATATACTCTTTTAAAGACATTTATGAGCTTCACTGACTATACAAGTGATTTAAACAGAGATGTGAAAGAAATCATTATTCTTTCATGTTAGGTTTTTTATGATGATCCTTATTTCTTTGATCCCTCAGGAATGGGGTTTTGCTTCTTGGGACTTCTTAATATACAGTTGTACACAGAGGGCGTTCCAAGGGCTCAGAATGTGGCCCTTCCTACCATAAAAGCTCTGTTCTTGCTATGATAAAGGAGTCATTATGGAGATGCTTCTTGATTTTATCTATTCCTTTATGTTCTTTGCAACAGAGGAACGGAACACAATGTGGGCTCAGGGTCCTACCAGCCTTTGTGAAAAAAAAAAAAAAACAAACCCCAGTTCATAACTTTATTTCTCACTTTTTATTCAATAAGTTCTTATTAAGTATCAAATATATGCAAGGCTTGGTTTAAAGCAAGGAATAAAACAGATAAATCTACCCTCATAAAGCTATTATTCTAACAAAAAGAAAAAATAGCCAACTAACTTTTTAAATAATATAGTACAACACAATCTATACAGCAAAAAAAAATAAGTCAAGGAAGGAGGATAGGGAATTCTAGATGGGCAGGTGTTTGCATTTTTAAATAGGGTGCTCAAGGAAGGCCTTATTTGAGCTAAACTTAAAGTAAGAGAGCAATTTTATTCTGTCCTATAAACCACAGTTTAACTGAATAATTAATAATCCCCCAATAATTAAGGTATTTGCCTTTACAATGTACATTTATCCTAATCATTGACTTGCAGGTATCTGTGGTAAAGTCCAGAGGAAGATTTACAGTACATGCTGTTACAGGTTCTTCCTCCAAGGGCCCTAGCCTCCCATTCAATTGCAGGCACTCTTGGACACTGAACTGTCTCAGGTTCAGGAACTGGGTAAGTGGCCCTGAATTTCTACCAATAAGGCTCACAGCAAGTCTCTATTCACCAGATTTAGACATTTTTGCTTATTAACATCAAGTAGGACCTTAATGGGCTGACCATCTACTTTGGTTCTAGGGACTGAATACTCAAATAACTGCTAACGAAGATCCTTAGAGAGCTCATTCTGTTTACCACTCCCATACGTAGCTACACACACCTGCCCTGATGATACAACCCTGGAACATGGAACTCCAACTGTGAGTTCACTGGGGAATGAAATCAAGAGTCCATTTTACCCATCACACCCCAGGCAACATAGAATAGCTAGGATGATATTCATTCATTTTCCAATGTTGGCATTCTCTTCACCCAGGATTATCTTCTGGACCCTGTAAGGGAACACAGGAGTTGGGAGAACAGCTTCTGCATGATCAGTCCATTTCAACATTTTTATCTCCCTTTTATTTGGGTTTCTTCCTTGACATTCTATCAAAGAATTTCTGGCATCTCAACTTCATTTAGCCAACTAGACAAACCATTAGAAACATTCCCAGCTGCTTGAGTCAGCAAGCCTAATAAATTCAACCTGACCTAAAATTCTGTCCCATTGTCTTTGGCCTAAAACCCTCAGAATCTATTTTCAAAATTTACCAATATAAGTTAGCATAATTCTACAATTCCTTTGATGTATAGATGGTATTTCTTTTATTAGATTTTGTTATAACCTATCTCTGCTAAGGCATGCTAGGATGTATATAATATATGTAACTACATACTACATGTATTTGTATACAAATATATGTATTCCCTATACTACATATAGAGTTATGTATGTAGTCATTTGTTATACAGTTATATATATAATTACATATGTGTATATAGTTACATATGCATATGTAGCTACATACATATACACACATAAATATATGTAACATAGGTAGATAGGCAGACACACACAATGAGGGATGGAGGAGGTAAAGTATGGAGAAAATATTTCTCATCAGGGTAGGTCTTCACAAAGTCTTCAGGAAAGGCAAGAACAGTCTTACTGGCTTCATTTGTCAAGAGAAACTCACTGGAGTTTGGAGGTTCAGTATATTCTGAGTTATTCTAATCCTCCCATATATCCATACTCCAGTCTTCAAGGCTTTACACTTTCTCATTCAGGGCCTTAACTTGAACATGAGAAATGTGGTGAGGCTAGTAGGTGAACTGATACTATGATCAGATAACTCACAAGATCTAAGTTGATATTTGATTTTCAGTAACCTCAGCATTTATTTTGGGGCCTATCAGCCCTGCTTCATAATAGAGAGGAGATTCTTTAAGAATAATCATAGGAAGTCCCTAGTTTTAGTCCATGACATGAGCTGAGAGTTTAGATTTCAGTGGGACTATTCTCCTTCTTTAAACTCTCCAGTATTGTTAGAAGGACCTACACTACCCTGTAGTCTTTGCACTCTTCATGCCTTCATGCTATTTCTAAGGAATGGCCCTTGGGGTTCTCAAATGCCTTGTATGAAATAGCACTTCATGCCAGGTGGCCATTGTTTTTTTTAAACTAATTAATTTATTTGTCTTAATCATTTAAAAAATTTTAAAATTACAGTTGACATATAATATTATATTAATTTAATGTATATACCCCCGTGATTAGACATTATATAACTTACTGTTGTTAACTGTGCCATGTAATACCAAAGTTCCATTCTTCAACATTAGTTAGATTTTTATTCCCTTCAGTCCCAACTGGACCAAATAACTAATCCCAGTTTCCCTATCACTCTACATATTTTGTTTCCACCACTTCTGTTACCACCAGAGCACAACAGAAACATCAACATATTCATATATCTCTATCTTTAAGACTCCTTATCATGGCTTTTCTGTCATGACATTGTACATGCAAACATTGCAAGAAATTAAATTATAGGGATAAGTAATTTTATATCATTTCTATTTTTTTATGTACTGGTTAAGGCACTGGCTTTGAATTAGGAAGACCTGGTTCCATACTTGATCTAAAATATACTTGTTTTATGATCTTGGGCAAATTACTCAATTTTTAAGCCTCAGTTTTCTCATCTGTGAAAATGGGGATAATAATATTTACTTCAATGTTGGGTGATGTTATGAGAATGAAATAAAATAATCTGTAGAGCACTTAGTGGTACATATTAAGAAGTCAGTAAACTCTGAGCCTCTATTTCTTAAGTGAAACCCCAGGATGATCTGGAAAGTGCCCATTTTCATAACAAAGACACTTACAAATGATCATAAAATGCCTCAGCATGTGTCTAATCTCACCCATTATAAAACTGTCATGATTAAAAAACAACACAGAGATTGCATCAGTTCTATGGAGATTCTCAGTGACTAGCTAGACTGCTCCTTGAGTGTAGATATTGTGTTTTATTTACCACTGTATTCCTACACAAGATCACACCTCACAGGGGAAATGGCCAAAATTGGGCACTGAACAAATTTTATTGAATTAAAAATATTTCTTCTGATCTTTTCTCCAAATATTACATGTGTCCTTTATTTTTTTCAGTTGCCAAAGTGCTGTGCAATGACACACTCCCAATAAAAATCCCAGTAGGCCTTTTCTTTTTCCTTTGTGAAAATTAAGAAGCTATTTCTAAAATTAATATGAAAATACAAAGGGCAAAGAATACTGAAGGCAATCTTGGAAAAAAAAATGGTTGGAAGACTTTCACTGTCAGATACTAAGATTTATATAATAAAGTTATAGCAGTTAGGACAATGTAATATTCATGTATAGATAGACAAACCACCATACAGAATGGAATAAAGAATCCCAAGAAAAATTCACACATATACGTTTACCTGAGTTATGAAAAAGGTGATACTGCAGGCCAGTAGAGAAAGAATTGGTCCTGGGTCAATTGGATATCTATATATCTTAACCCTTACCTCACACCTTACACAAAAGTTTCAGGTAGATTGTGTGTGAAAGGTAAAATTACTATAGACCCTTTAGAAAAAAACACAGGAGAAATATTTGCAACATTGGAGTAGGCAAAGATGGCTTATTAAGAATTATTTCAATCAAAAGACACCCTTAAGAGAATGAAAAGAAAAAGTATAGAGTGGGAGAAGATATAAAAATACATTTGATGACAAAAGACTCGTTAAGAACACATACACATAAAAACTTCTACAAATTAAGAAAAGGTCAGAATCCCAAGGAAAATAGGTGAAAGACTTGAACAGAGTTTCATAAAAGATCATGTAAAAAATGGCCAGCAAACCTATGAAACAGTGTTTAATTTCTTTAGAAAATTAAAGAGTGCAAATTAAAGCCACATTTGTTCTACCAAACATTTAAAGAAAAATTAAGAGAGGTAACACTAACTCATACTATAATACCTGTATTACTCTGATACTAAAGGCAAACAAAGATACCAAAAAGAAAACTACAGGCCAATATTTTTTATAAATATAGATTCAAAAATCTTCAACAAAATATTACCAAATGAAATCCAACAGCATATTAAAAAATTACACTATATGGTACATGACAATGTGGGAAATATCTCAGGGATGCAAGGATGGTCCAACGTAAGAAAATCAATCAATCAATCAATCAATACCACATTGATAAGATGAAGGTAAAACATTACATGATCATCTGAATTGATACAGAAAAGACTTTTGACAAAATCTAAAACCCTTTTATGATTAAAAAAAAACCTGCATAAAACTAAGAATAGAAGGGAACTGCTTCCAAATGATAAAGTGTATATGAAGAACCCACTGCTAATATCATACTCAATGGAATAAAACTGAAAACTTTCTCCCTAACATCAGCAACAAGATAAGGAAGCCTGTTTTAACCACTTTGTTAACAATGTGTTGGAAGTTCTAGCCAGAGCAATTAAAGAAGAAGAAGAAAAAAAAAAAGACATCCAAATTGGAAAGGAAGAAGTAAAACTATCTCTAGTCACAATGCTATGAGCCTCTATATAGAAAATCTCAAAGACTCTACTATAAAGAAAAAACCTCACAAAGCTATTAGAGCTAATAAACAAATTTCAGCAAAGGGCAAGATCAACACACACATACACATGCACACACATGGTTGTATTTAAACACACCAGCAATAAATAACCCAACAAGGAAATTAATAAAACAATTTCATTCTTAATTGCATCCAAAAGAATAAAGCACCTAGAATAATTTTAATCAAGGAGGTGAAAGACTTGTACACTGAAAACTACAAACCATTGCTTGAAGAAATTAAAGCAGATCCAAATAAATAGAAAGACACCCTCTGTTCATTGAATGGAAAACTTAATATTATTAATATGGCAATACTACCCATATAAATCTACAGATTCAGTGCTAAATCTATCAACATTCCGATGACAATTTTTGCAGGAACAGAAAAGCCAATTCTCAAATTCATATGGAATTTCAAGTGGCCCTTAGAGCTTAAAAAATATTGGGGGGGGGGGGGGAAACAAAGTCAATGCACTCACTCTTCCCAATTGAAAAACTAAATACAAAGCTACAGTAACCAAAAGAGTATGGTACTGACATAAAACTAGACATATAGATCAATGTAATAGAATTGAAATTCCAGGAATGAATCCGTATACCTATGGTCAATTGATTTTTAACATGGGAGCTAAAACCATTCAATAGGAAAAGGATAAATGGTGCTGGAATAATCAGATACACATGCAAAGAAATGAAGTTGGACCCTTGCTTCATACCATATATAAAATTAATTCAAAATAGATCAGTAATCAATGGAACAGAATAGGGAGCCCATAAATAAACCCATGCTTATGTGGTCAATTAATATTTTACAAAGGAGGCAAGAACATGCAATGGGTTAAAGACAGTCTATTCCATAAATGGTGTTAAGAAAATTGGATGGATGGATGCAAAAAAAATGAAACTAAGCCATCTTCTTACAACATATACAAGAATAAACTGAAAATGAATTAAAGATTTAAATGTAAAATTTGAAATCATAAAACTCCTAGAAGACATCATAGGCAGTAAAATCCCAGGCATTTCTCTTACTAATGGTTTTTCTGATATAATTCCTCAGGCAAGAAAAAACAAAATAAAAAAATAAAAAGTGAGACTAAATCAAATGAAAAAGGTTTTGCACAATAAAGAAAACCATCAACAAAATGAAAAGAGAATCCACTAAATGGGAAGACATATTTGCCAATGATACATCTGATAAGGGGTTACTATCTAAAGTTTATAAGAACTTATACAACTTAACACCACCACCCCCAAAAAAACCCACCCAAACAATCCAATTAAAAAATGGGCCAATGCCATAACCGATTGGGCTCAGTGGATAGAGCGTCAGCCTGCGGACTGAAAGGTCCCATCTTCGATTCCGGTCAAGGGCATGTACCTTGGTTGCGGGCACATCCCCAGTAGGGGGTGTGCAGGAGGCAGTTGATCGATGTTTCTCTCTCATTGATGTTTCTAGCTCTAGCTATCTCTCTCCCTTCCTCCCTGTAAAAAAATTAATAAAATATATAAAAAAAATGGGCAAAGGACCTGAATAGACACTTCTCCAAAGAGGACATACATATGGCCAAAAAGATGCTCAACATCACTAATCATCAGAGAAATGCAAATTAAAACCACAATGAGATATCACCTCATACCTGTTAGAATGGCTATCATCAATAATTCAACAAACAAGTGTTAGTGAGGATGTGGAGAAAAGGGAACCTTTGTGTACTGTTGGTGGGAATGCAGATTGGTGCAGGAGTATGGAGATACCTCAATAAATAAAAAATAGAACTGCATTATGACCCAGTGATTCCACTCTTCCACTTCTGGGTACATATCTGGAGAAACTCAAAACACAAATTCAAAAAAATATATGCATCCTTATGTTCATTGCAGTGTTATTTACAATAACCAAGCTATGCAAACAACCCATTGCCCATCATTAGATGAGTGGATAAAGAAGTGGTACATAAATACAATGGACTATTACTCAGTCATAAAAAAGAACAAATCTTACCATTGTGACAGCATGGCTGGACCTAGAAGGTATTATGTTAAGTGAAATAAGTCAGGCAGAGGAAGACAAATACCATATGACTTCACTTATATGTGGAATCAAAATTACAGTATAATAAACAAACAAAACAGAAACAGACTCATAGATACAGCGAACAGACTGATGATTGCTAGAGAAGAAGAGAGTTGGAGACTAGGTGAAAAAGGTGAAGGGATTGAGAAGTACAGATTGGTAGTTACAAAATAGTCATGGGGATGGGAAGTACAGCATAGAAAATATAGTCAATAATATTGTAAAAATTATGTATGGTGGCAGTTGGGTACTGGATATATCAGGGGAAACACTTTGTAGAGATTGTCTAACTACTGTGCTATACACCTGAAACTAATACAAAATAACATTGACTATAACTGTAATTGAAAAAATTTTTTTGCCTGGCCGCCATGGCTCAGTAGTTAAGAGTTGACCTATGACCCAGAAGGTCATGGTTCGATTTTTGGTCAGGGCACATGCCCAGGTTGCAGGCTCAATCCCTAGTGTGGGACATGCAAGAGGCAGCCAATCAATGATTCTCTCTCATCATTGATGTTTCTATCTCTCCCTCCCTTGCTCTTCCTCTATAAAACCAATAAAAATATATTTGAAAAAAAGAAAAAAACATTTTTAATGGATCAATAATCTAAATATAAAAACTAAAATAATAAAAGTCTTAGAAAGAAACATAGTGGTAAATTTTCATGGCCTTAGATTTGGCAATGAATTCTTAGATAGGACATGAAAAGCACAAAAGGAAAAGTTAGATAACTTGAACTTTACAAAAATTAAAAACTTTTGTGCTAATAAGGAAAAACATTATTAAGAAAGTAAAGAAATAACATATAGAAAGGAGAAAATATTCAAAAGTCGTATATTCGATTAGTGTCTAGTATCTAGAATATATTAAAAAATCTTATAACTCAACAACAAAAAGACAAACAACCCAATTAATTTTGGGCAAAGCACTTGAACAGACATTTCCCCCAAAAAGATATGCAGATGGCCAAGAAACACAAGAAAAGATGCTCACCAACATTAGTCATTAGGGAAATGCAAATCAAAACCGCAATGAGGTACCACTTCATACCCACTATGATGGCTATGGCTATAATATTCATTCTTTTAAAAATCTAGAAAATGACAAGTGTTTTTTCTCTATCAAGGATGTGGAGAATTTGGAGCCTTATGCATTTCTGGTGGGAATCTAAAATGATTAGGCAGCTGTGGAAACAGTTTGTCAGTTCTCTAATAAGTTAAACAGAATTACTGTATGACCTAGGATTTCTATTCCTAGGAATTATATATACCCATCCAAAAGAATTTGAAAAAAGTACTCATCCAAATACATCTACACAAATATTCATAGCAGCACTATTCACAATAGCCAAAAGCTGAAAACAACCCAAATATCCATCAATGGATGCATGGATAAACAATTATGGTATATACATACAACAGAGTATTATTCCTCTATTATTCCCAGAACCTGTTTGAAGAAATAATGACCTGGTGAAGAAAAGTTACCCAAGTCCAGGAAATACAGAGTCCCAATCAAGATTAACCCAAAAAGACCCACACGAAGACACATCATAATTAAAATGGCAAATGTTAAAGACAAAGAAAGAATCTTAAAGGCAGCAAGAGAGAGACAGAAAGTTACCTACAAGGGAGCTCCCATTAGACTATCAGCTGATTTCTCAATAGAAATACTTCAGGCCAGAAGGGAGTGGCATGAAGTATGCAAAGTAATGAAAAGCAAGGGACTGAAACCAAGACTCCTCTATCCAGCAATGTTATTATTGAAAATTGAAGGTGAATTAAGGAGTTTCACAGGCAAAAAAAAAAAAAAAAAAAAAAAAGCTAAAGGAGTTTATTACCACCAAACTAGCACTGCAAGAATTGCTAAAGGGGCCCTAACGAGTTTGGCTCAGTGGATAGAGTGACGGCCTGCGGACTGAAAGGTCCCAGGTTCGATTCTGGTCAAGGGCATGTACCTTGGTTGTGGGAACATCCCCAGTAGGAGGTTTGCAGGAGGCAGCTGATGGATCTTTCTCTTTCATCGATGTTTCTAACTCTCTATCCCTCTCTCTTCCTCTCTGTAAAAAGTCAATAAAATATATTTTTAAAAAAGAATTGCTAAAGGGACTATTGTAAGAAGAAGAAATACAGAGAGAGAAAGAAACACAGGAATCTATATATATAAAAGCCTAAGCAACTGGCCAACTGGCCGACCAGTAGCTATGATGCACACTGACCACCAGGGGACAGACATTCAACACAGGAGTGGAAATCACAGGCATGGAAACATGGAACAGACTGATGAATCTCAGAGGGAAAGGGGGAGGAGGGAGGGCGGGAAAAGATTAACCAAAGATCTTATATGCATACTAGAGGCCCAGTGCACAGATTTGTGCACCCGTGGGGTCCCTTGGCCTGGCCTGCACCCTCTTGCAATATGGGACACCTCGGGGGATGTCAGAGAGCTGGTTTCAGCCTGATCCCTGCAGGCTAGGCCAAGGGACCCCACCAGTGCACAAATCCATGCACCAGGCCTCTAGTAAAGAATAAAAATGGCAACAAGTAAGTGTCTAACAATAATAACCTTAAATTTAAATGGCTTAAATGCTCCAATCAAAAGACATAAGGTAGCTGAATGGATAAGAAAACATGACCCACATATATGCTGTCTACAAGAGACCCATCTCAGAACAAAAGACTCACACAGGATGAAAGTGAAGGGATGGAAAAAATGAAACTAGACACCAACTTACACCATACACAAGAATAAACTCAAAATGGATAAAAGACTTACTAGTAAATGTCATGTGTGAAACCATAAACATCCTTGAAGAAATCATAGGCAGCAAAATCTCAGACATCTCTCATACCAGTGTGTTTGCCAATACATCTCCTAAAGCAAAGGAAACAAAAGAGAAAACAAATGGGACTACATCAAAATAAAAAGCTGCTTCTGCACAGCAAAAGAAACCATCAACAAAATGAAAAGGGAGCTCATTGCATGGGAGAACACATTTGCCAATGATATAACCGATAAGGAATTAATCCCAAAATATAGAAGGAATTCATACAGCTTGACAAAAGGAAGACAAACAATCCAATTAAAAAATGGGCAAAGGACCTAAGTAGACACTTCTCGAAAGTGGACATACAGATGGCCAAGAGACATGAAAACATGCTCAATGTCACTAATCATCAGAGAGATGCAACTTAATAATAAAGATTTAAATAAAAAACATAAAAAAAATAAAAACAGTGAGACATTGATACACTATAAAGGAACCTTGAAAACATTGAAATCAGCGATTTTCAAGCTTTTCATCTCAGGGCACATATAAACTAATTGCTAAAATTCTGTAGCACACCAAAAATATATATTATATTTTTTGCCAATCTGACCAAAAAAAAGCATAATTTTGTTTGATTCATTCACACCAAACCGCTATCGTTGTGTTGGCTGTTGTCATTTTTTTATTTGACAATCTAAGAGAAAAGAGGTCAGTGCCCCTGACTAAATATTCAAGTACTGCGTGTTTTTAAAATTCTTGTGGCACTCTGGTTGAAAATCGCTGTGCTAAATGAAAGAAGCTAGAAGAAAAATCACATGTATGATTTCATTTATGTGAAATATCTGGAATAGGTAAACCATAGAGACAGAATGCAGATTGGTGGTTGCCATGGACAGGTAGGGAGGAGTCAGGGGATAGGGTGTGAATGCTTAATGGTTACAGAGTTTCCTTATGGGTTAAAATGTTTTGGAGCTAGATAGAGATGGTGATTGCACACCATTGTGAATATACTAAATGCTACTGAATTGTTCACTTTTAAAAATTGCTTTTATGTTATGTTACCTAAAAAATGCTTTTAAAAAGACAAATAGAAAGACACCCCACACATTGGGTTATCCATCAGAAGAGCAAAACTGAAGAAAGACATAAATACTGAGTTTTGGCACAGATGTGGAACAGCAGCAACTCTCATAAACTGGTGGTAGATGTGTAAATTGGTTATAATTCCTTAAGAAAACTGACAATATCTGTTAGAGCTGAACCATATGCATAACCTATAACCCAGCAAATCTTCCCTTTAGTGCATATACCCCCTGAAATGCTTACATATGTTTATTAAAAGATGTGTCCTCAAATATTCCTAAGAGTACTATTTGTAATAGCCCAAATCTGCAAATTAGCCAAATGCTTGTCAACAATGGAGTAAGTAAATGGTTACTATGCAGCCGCAAGAATAACATTCTAAACATACCTGCAAAAATGTGGATGAAACTCATGAACATAACACTGCATGAAAGAAACCAAACCGAAGAATGCATGCTGTATGGTTCCAATTATATAAAGTTCACAAGCCACAGTGGTGGCTGTTGAGGAGGCAGTGACCAGAAGGGAGTCATTGTGCTTCTGGGATGCTGATGATGTTCTCTTTCTTGACCTGTTACTGTTTTCATGGGTGTACTCAGTGTATGTAATTTCATAAATTATACAATTATGATATGTGTCCTTTTCTTTTTAAATTATTTCTCAGTGAAAAGTTTAAAAATATTTTAAATTTTGGTTGATAGGAGAAACCTGTTTCTAAGGGCCCTTGAAAGAGTGGAGATGAAAGCTTACCTCTAGAAAGCTTAGGACTCTGGAGCAACTTAGACTGTGTAGTGGGAATCATTGTGCCCTGTTTTCTTTTGAAGAAAGAAGAGAGGAAACTTGCACTCAGAATTTTGATTCCTATTTTGAAAGGACAGCATCATTTCATTAGTAGAGAATTTTCTAGAGGACCTTAGACATAGTCTAGAAAAAGTCCCTAATTTTATTAATTAATAAAAAAGGACAGATAAATAATATAAACTGCACATTCTCTTCTGTATTCATATGAGCAATCTTAAAAGATTCAGAATCTCTCCTCCTCCAATTTTTCATTCAAATCAAAATCATTTTTAGAAACAAAACACCAATAAAGTACCCTCTTACTGATCTTTCTTACATTGAAAACAAAGTAGAGTAGATCTCAGGCATTTTGGAGATTTAATAAATAATTAAATTAAGACATACAATGTCATTGATCTTCTAGGATACACTTCCTAAATAATTATACATGACATTGAAATAATAGAGTTGAATGCGCTTAGGAAGCTAATCAGCTAATTCTCTTAAAGGGTTCGATTCTATATTTCTTTAAGAAAAGTTTTAATAATCATGAAAACTTCTGTAGAAGTTGAAACATTTTTTGCTCACAAAATGCCACCAAACCATTTACTGCAAAAGCCTGTTATTTTAATATTTTTATAAAAAATAAAAATAAATGTAAGATTTTGTCAAAATCTGTCAATTCTCTTGATTTCCAGCCCATTTATACTAAACAAGCCATGAATTGACAAGATCTTAACCATAAGCAGGAGACAGACAGTCATTTTGATCTTCTCAGTTGGAATTCCTGTTTCAACACCTATTCTTGATGCACATACATAGTCCCTTAGCTGTCATCACTGTGCCCATCTGCTGGCATGGCTTGCTGCCCACTCACCAATTTGGACTCTCGCCCTAGTATGCAGCAGCCTGTACCATGTAAATGCATTCTCTGTCTAGTGTTTAGACATGGTGTCCACCAAACTTGGATGCTGTGTGTTTCCCTTTATTGGATAAGACATTTCGTTGCATGTTCTTGACAGATAAAATGTGGAAAACAATAGTGGAGGTTGGGGAGAAGAGATTGAGGGAAGTGACCTTCCTGGTTTTTAATGTTTGAAACCTGCAGGTTAATTTCACCCGGGTTTCTACCTGGGTGAGACACGAAGATCATCATAGGAGTGTCAGCAAGGGTGTAGCCAACAGAGGAAATATCTCCACCAAATATCTCTGCTGAGACCAACCACAGCAGACAGCTGACCCACAAATGCCTGTGCTTCCTCCTCTAAATTATCCTAAGGGCCAAAAGGCTAAATTTTTTTAATTGTTTGTGATACTTCTTCATATCAGGCTTAGGAAAACAAGAGATTTTCTGAGTGTTTGTAGGCTTTAGAGAAACTACTCCTTAATATGGTTGAAATAGAAAATATCAAATCTATTATATAGTATCTGCCAAATTCTTCTGAGGCCATTATTCATAGCCCAGTAAGAAACTTGACTATGATTGGCTTCTGGTCAAAATGGTAGCACCATACTCAAAACCTCCTATAAGCACATCAAAATTACAACTAAGCTACAGAAAAATCATCATTCAAAACAGCCTGAAATCTAACTTAACAGAAGTTTTATAACTAAGGATATAAAGAAGAAGCCACAATGAGACTAGTAGGAGGGGTGGAGACACAAAATGGGCTGGTAACACACCCATGTGTGGTGGTTAAAAATCAGGAGGGATATCTCGGCTGTGGAGGTCTCCTCTGAGGAGCCATGGGTTCATCTCACACTAGGCCCTTCATCCCACGGTTCTAGTGCTGGGAAGACAAGTCCCCAAAATTGTGCAAAGGGCATCCCAGGCATTCCTTTTAAAGGGCCTGTACATGAACTGTCTCAGACTCACTTGCTTTGAACTCCAGCACTGGGGAAGCAGCTCCAAAGGTACCAGGAACATATGGGGAGGAACTGAATTGTCAGGCTACAGGATGAGGGCCGGAGAGGCAGCTTTATTCAAGATACAACTGCCGGCAGAGGCCAGTGTTCCTTTGCTGAGCCCTCAGAAGGGCACCATATCTGAGACTTCATCAACCTGGCTAACACTGTTCATACTGCCCTGGTGATTCCCTGATACCCATCCAAATTATGGGCCCACCCAAACCATTTCTGGTGGCTTTCCCATACAAACCGCCTGTCTTAGTTCATGCTGCAGACTTCCCTAAAATCTCTCGAAGGTTCACAAATCACAAACAAGCAGCATCTGGCCTCAGTGAGCCTTATACCTCTTGCTAAGTGGCCCTCAGCCCAGCACTAGCAGCAGCTAGCTTTGGGCCACAGCTTGGCCTCTCCAGAGTACCCCCTAGCCCTGCACAAGTAGCAGCCATTTACAGATCACTTTGTAGTTCATGCTGGGTGGCTTAGGCAGGGCACAGGCGGCAGCTGACCTTGGCCTGTACCTCCTGGGAGGTCCCAGAGCCAGTGCACCTGTGGACAGCTTCAGACTACACCAAAGCACCACCTAACCACCTCCACAACTGACACTCAAGCAGGACACTCAGCGGGCACCAGAGCCCTGCTGAAACAAATCCTGCTCTGTGGGGTCAGCCATGCACAGAAGGTCCTCTGCCATGGGCACTGCTAGTCCTCACAGCCAACCAGCCTAGGGGTAAATCTCTTCCACTGACAACAATCAAGGCTCAATTACAACAGGAGGGTACACACAGTGCACACAGGGGTCACACCAGGGAAGCTGCACCACTAGCCCTACAGGACACTTACTACATAACGCCATTTTACAAAGATTGGGAGACATAGCAGCTCTACCTACTACATTGAAACACATACAGGGAGGCAATCAAAATGAGGAAACAAACATGTTCCAAATAAAATAACAGAACAAAACTTCAGAAAAAGATCTAAACAAAATGGAGACAAGAAATCTACCAGATGTAGAGTTCAAAACATTTGTTATAAAGATGCTCAATGATCTCAGTGAGAATTTCAACTAAGAAACATAAAAATAGAGATAGAAAACATTAACAGTCATAAATGAAGGCTACAGTAACTGGAATTAAGAATACATTACAGGGATTCAACAGTAGAATAGATGAAGCAAAGGATCAAACCAGCAACTTGGAAGATAAAAAGGCAGAATACACCCAATCAGAATAGCAAAAAGAAAAAAGACCCCCCCCCCCACACACACACACACAAATGAGGATAGTGTAAGGAGCTTCTGGGACAACATCAAGTGTACCACCATTTACTTCATGGGGCTTCAAGAAGGAGAATGAGAGAGCAAGAAATTGAAAACCTATTTAAAAATAATGACTGAAAACCTCCCCTACCTGGTGAAGGAAAAAGACACACAAGTCCAAGAAGCACAGTTTCCTAAACAAGATGAACTCAAAGAGGCCCACTCCAAGGCATATCATAATTAAAGGGTTAAAGACAAAGAGAGAATCTTAAAAGAAGCAAGAGAAAAGCAATTAGTTACCTACAAGAGAGTTCCTGTAAGACTGTCAGCTGATTTCTCAACAGAAACTTTACCAGAAGGGAGTGGCAAGAAATATTCAAAGTGATGAAAAGCAAGGACCTATAACCAAGATTACTCTACCCAGCAAAGTTATCATTTAGAATCAAAGGACAGACAAAAAGCTTCCCAGACAAGAAAAAGCTAAAGGCGTTCATCTCCACCAAATCACCAAATCAGCATTACATGAAATGTTAGAGAGTCTTCTTTAAGGAGAAGAATCCTATCTAATAAAGACATAATATCCAAATACACCATCACTTCACGACAAAGATGGGGGTGCCCACAGCCAATAAGAAGGGAATATGCAAATTGACGTGACAAAGATGGCAGTGGCCGGGCCGGGATGCAGGCATTCGGCCTCTCCCCGGCCGCTCCCGGCCTCTGGGCAGTGCTCACGGAGCAGCCGGGGTGGGGTGAGATTGTTGCTATGAGGGGGGACAGGGGGTGGAGGGAGCTACAGGAGGGTGGCAGGGCTGGAGCGAAGTCGGGAGGCGGCTCTGGCCAGAAGCGAAGTCGGAAGGTGGCAGCCAGAGTGAAGGCCTGGGTCCTGAGTGCCGGAGGGAAGCCGGTACCGGCAGCCAGGGGAAGGAAGGCCTATTCTTGCACGAATCTTCGTGCATCGAGCCTCTAGTATAAATATAAGATAAAAAAAATATGAATAACAAAATAGCAATAAATACATATCTATTATCCATATGTTCATTGCAGCATTATTTACAATAGCCAAGTATGGAAGCAGTTAAGTGTCTATCAGTTGATGAAAGAATAAAGAAATGGTGCATATATACAATGGAATACGACTCAGCCATAAAAAAATAATAAAATTGTGCCATCTGTGACAGCATGGGAGAACCTAAAGGGTATTTTGCTGAGTGAAATAAGTCAGACCGAGAAAGACAAATGCCTTATGATTTCACTTAAATATGGAATCTAAAAACCAAGGCAAATAAACAAGTAGAACATAAACAGACTCATACATACAGAGAACATTTTGACTGTTGTTAAATGGAAGGGAGATTGGGAGAATAGGTGAAAAAGGTGAAGGGATTAAGAAGCACAAATTGGAAGTTACAGGACAGTGATGAGAATGTAAAATACAGCTTAGGGAACATAGGCAATAATATTATAATAACTATGCATGGTGTCAGATGGGTACTAGATTCATCAGGGTGATAACTTCATAAGTTACACAAATGTCTAATCACTGTATTGTATAACTGAAGCTTATATAATATTCTACATGAATTATAATTGAAAAATTAAAAAAATTATTTAAAAGAAAAAATATTAAAAACGGAGCTGCTTTATGACCCAACAATTCCACTTCTGGGTATATATCTAAAGAAATCCAAAATACTAATTTGAAAGAATACATGCACCCCTATGTGCATTGCAGCGTTATTTACAATAGCCAAGCTATGGAGCAACCCAGTGCCCATCAATAGATGAGTGGCTAAAAGAGCTGTAGTATATATAGACAATGAAACATTATTCCGCCATTACAAAGAACAAAATCTTACCATTTGTGATAACATGGATGGACCTAGGGTGTTATGCTAAGTGAAATTAGTCAGTCAGAGAAAGACAAATACCACATGACTTCACTTATATGTGGAATCTAAAGAACAATATAAATGAGTAAACAAACCAGAAACGGACTCATAGATACAGAGAACAAACTGATTATCGCCAGAGGAAAGGGGGCTTAGGGGACCAGGTAAATAAGGTGAAGGGATTGAGAAGTACAGATTGGTAGTTACAAAATAGTCATGGGGGTGTAGAGTACAGCCTAGGAAAAATAGTCAATAATGTTGTAATAACTATGTATGGTGCCAGTTTTGTACTGGAAAAATCAGGGAGAATACTTTGTAGAGTATATGATTATCTAATCACTATGATGTACACCTGAAACTAATACAAAATAATATTGAATGTAAAAAAACCCCACAATTATTTCCAACATAAGATCTTGAACATAAATATCATGCAATTTCCTGTCTTTTTATTATAGGTAGAAAATGTTGGGAGTATGTGATGAAAAGTTAAAGCATAAGATTTTAAACCCCTATGTAAGACAATTTAAAGTCAAATATCTCTGATTCTTTAAATATGGGAGAAGTGGGGTGAGAATCACACGTAGAGAAGGAAAAATAAGGTTTGATGATTTATTTTTTGGTTCAAAAGCAAATGACTCAAGTCATGAGACCCAGGCATCATTCTTACAGATCTTTTGGAAGATGGGTCAGGTTTCTTTAAGTTAAAAGAGTATTTAAGAACATTAATATAGGCCGGTAGGCGTGGCTCAGTGGTTGAGCATAGACCTGTGAACCAGGAGATCATGGTTCAATTCCGTGAGTAGTCAGGGCACATGCCCGGGTTGCGGGCTCAATCCCCAGTGGGGGGCATGCAGGAGGTAACTGATCAATGATTCTCTCTCATCATTGATGTTTCTATCTCTCTCTCTCCCTCTCCCTTCCTCTTTGAAATCAATAAAAAAATATATATTTTAAAAAAGAATGTTAATATAAAACCATGGGCCCATTACAGTAGCTTTTGTACCTTAAAAATAAGTTCTGGACCCATCAGTATGAAAGTTATTAAGATTTGGGGGTTAGCCTTAGCCAGTTTGGCTCAGTGGATAGAACATCGGCCTGTGGACTGAAGGGTCCCAGGTTCAATTCCAGTCCAGGGCACATGCCCAGGTTGTGGTCTCGATCCCCAGTAGGGAGGGTGCAGGAGGCAGCCAATCAATGATTCTTATCATTGATGTTTCTCTCTTCCCTTCTCCTTTTTTCTCTAAAATCAATAAAAATATATTTAAAAAAAATGATTTGGGGGTTAGTTTATTTGTTGCTGAATGATATGAATTATCTTTTTTTCTCTGACAGGTCTGGTAAGTGAGAGTAAAAGAATAACTATATATTTTACTTTAAGAATTAGTAAACATGTATTAAGCACCCATTATATACTTAGCATGTGCTAAACACTACAAGAGATATAAAATCCACTCATTAAAGTCAGTGTTTATCAATAGAAGATTGTGATAAAAGCAACCTTGAATTCAATATCAGAAGAATCCGTTTCCTGGTCCTGAATACACCAATTACCAACTATGAAACCTCAAATTGCTTATTCTCTTTGAATCCTTATCTGTAAAATGAAAATAATATTCGTGTCCTGTTTTCTTTTTAATGTGGTCATTGTTATAAACCAGTTGACTATGTAAAAGTCTTTTGAAAACTGTATAAGACTATAAAAATAGGAGACACTATTGCCCAGGCAGTATGGCTTAGTGGTTGAGCATTGACCTATGAACCAGGAGGTCATGATTCATTTCCCCTGTCAGGGCACATGCCAGGGTTGTGGACTTGATCCCCAGTGTGGGGTATGCAGGAGGTAGCCGATCAATGATTCTCTCTCATCATTGATGTTTCTATCTTTCTCCTTCTCCCTTCCTCTCTGAAATCAATAAGAAATAAATTTTAAAAAGTAGGAGATACTATTTATCCTGAGGAAAATCATCATTTTACATCCCTGAAAAATTCCTTACCTTGTTATTTGAAAAAATTGTCAACTTTTTTTTTTTAATATATTTTATTGATTTTTTTACAGAGAGGAAGGGAGAGAGATAGAGAGTTAGAAACATCGATGAGAAAGAAGCATCGATCAGCTGCCTCCCGCACATCTCCCACTGGGTATGTGCCCGCAACCCAGGTACATGCCCTTGACCGGAATCGAACCTGGGACCCTTCAGTCCGCAGGCCGACGCTCTATCCACTGAGCCAAACTGGTTTCGGCGTCAACTTTTAAGTTAAATGTGAGGTACAAATTGTAGAACAGCTCAAATGCCAGATTAGATATTTAGATTTTATCACGGAGGTAGTAGTAGTTATTCACAAATTTTCAGTTGCAGGGTGACATGCTATAACTTGCTTATTTTACCCCAGTCACGTAACCCATTCACATTTTATTTTTTTTATTTTTTTATTTTTTAATTTATTTATTGCTTAAAGTATTACAAAGGGTATTACATATGTGTCCATTTTATCCCCCCGCCCTAGACAGTCCCCTAGCCTCCCCTATCCCCCAGTGTCTTATGTCCATTGGTTATGCTTATATGCATGCATACAAGTCCTTTAGTTGATCTTTTACCCCCCTACCTCCTGCCCCCCAACCCTCCCCGGCCTTCCCGCTGCAGTTTGACAATCTGTTTGAGGCAGCTCTGTCTCTGTATCTATTATTGTTCAAAAGTTTATAATGGTCTCTATTATCCATGAATGAGTGAGATCATGTGGTATTTTTCCTTTATTGACTGGCTTATTTCACTTAGCATAATCCTCTCCAGTTCCATCCATGCCGTTGCAAATGGTAAGAGTTCCTTCCTTTTTAGAGCAGCATAGTATTCCATCGTGTAGATGTACCACAGTTTTCTAATCCATTCATCTGCTGATGGGCACTTAGGCTGTTTCCAGATCTTAGCTATGGTGAATTGAGCTGCTATGAACATAGGGGTGCATATATCCTTTCTGAATGGTGTTTCTGGTTTCTTGGGATATATTCCTAGAAGTGGGATCACAGGGTCAAATGGGAGTTCCATTTTCAGTTTTTTGAGGAAACTCCATACTGTCTTCCATAGTGGCTGCACCAGTCTGCATTCCCACCAGCAGTGCACAAGTGTTCCTTTTTCTCCACATCCTCTCCAGCACTTGTCGTTTGTTGATTTGTTGATGATAGCCAGTCTGACAGGTGTGAGATGGTACCTCATTGTTGTTTTGATTTGCATCTCTCGGATGATTAGTGACTTTGAGCATGTTTTCATATGTCTCTTGGCTTTCTGAATGTCCTCTTTTGAAAGGTGTCTATTTAGGTCCTTTGCCCATTTTTTGATTGGATTGTTTATCTTCCTTTTGTTAAGTTGTATGAGATCCCTATAAATTTTGGAGATTAGGCCCTTATCAGATATGACATTGGCAAATATGTTTTCCCACACAGTGGGTTTTCTCGTTGTTTTGTTGATAGTTTCTTTTGCTGTGCAGAAGCTTTTTATTTTGATGTAGTCCCATTTGTTCATTTTCTCTTTAGTTTCAAGTGCCCTAGGAGCTGTATCAGTGAAGAAATTGCTTTGGCATATGTCTGAGATTTTGTTGCCTTTGGATTCTTCTAGAATTTTTATGGTTTCCTGTCGTACATTTAAGTCCTTTATCCATTTTGAGTTTATTTTTGTGTATGGTGTAAGTTGGTGGTCTAGGTTCATTTTCTTGCGTATATCTGTCCAATTTTCCCAACACCATTTATTGAAGAGACTATCTTGGCTCCATTGTATGTTCTTGCCTCCTTTGTCAAATATTAATTGAGCATATTGGTTCGGGCCGATTTCTGGGCTCTCTATTCTATTCCATTGGTCTATATGCCTATTCTTGTGCCAGTACCAGGCGGTTTTGAGAACAGTGGCTTTGTAATACAACTTGATATCTGGTATTGAGATCCCCCCTACTTTGTTCTTTTTCAGGATTGCTGCAGCTATTCGGGGTCTTTTTTTATTCCAGATGAATTTTTGGAGAGTTCGTTCTAGATCTCTGAAGTATGCCATTGGTATTTTAATGGGAAGTGCGTTGAATTTATAGATTGCTTTGGGTAGTATGGCCATTTTAATGATGTTGATTCTACCAATCCATGAACACGGTATGTTCTTCCATCTGTTTATGTCTTCCTCTATATCTTTTTTCAACGTCCTGTAGTTTTCTGAGTAGAGGTCTTTTACCTCTTTAGTTAAGTTTATTCCTAGGTAGCTTAATTTTTTTGGTGCAATGGTAAACGGGATTGTTTTTATAATCTCTCTTTCTGAAAGTTCACTATTGGTGTATAGAAATGCCTCAGATTTCTTGGTGTTAATTTTGTATCCTGCTACATTGCCAAACTCATGTATTAAGTCTAGTAGCTTTTTGATGGAGTCTCTAGGGTTTTGTATGTATAATATCATGTTGTCTGCAAATAAGGACAGTTTTACTTCCTCTTTTCCAATTTGGATGCCTTTTATTTCTTCTTCTTGCCGAATTGCAATGGCTCCATTTACATTTTAAAAACTTAGGTTGTTTTAGCTTATTCAGAATATTCTCATTTCATTATGAGTTTCATAGGGCTATCAGCTTCATCATCACCATCTATTAGTTATTATGTGCCAAGCATTGTTCTATGCTTTAAATATATTTACTCATTTAATCCTCACAAGAACCTCATGAGTAATTACTATTAAATTGTTATTCTTATTTTATAAAGATAGTAGGCACAGAAAAGTTCAGTGCTTTTCCCTAAGTTACACAGCTGATAAACTGAGATTTGAACACAAGCAATTTAGCTTCAGTCTGTGAGCTCCAGAAAATATTCAACACATATTTATTGAATGCCCATGAAGTGACAGACACTCCGTTAGATTCTGAAGTCACAAAGAGGGAAAAGATACTGTGGCTCCTCTTAAGGAGTCTGTTCTTCATGAAAACATTCTTATTAACTACACTTTTCCCCATTAGTCACAAGGACTTATTATTTACTTATTCATTCACTCAACATTTACCTATTGAGCACTTACTATGTGCTAGGTATTATTTTAGGTGAACCAACCCAACAAAATTCTGTCTCTTCAATGAAGTTACATTCTAATGAGGGGAGACAAAAAATAAACAAATAAGTAAACTATACATCAGAAAGTAATAAGTGCTATGGAGAAAAGTAAAGAAGAGATGAGAGATAGAGAGTGTTGGGGGAAGTTAGGAGTTGTGATTTTAAATAGTCAGGTAAAGATTCACTGAGATTATGAATCCAAGACCTGGAAATATCTACGAGGCTATCTGGAGTAAAATTATTCTTGGTAGAGGACCAACAGTTGCAAACATCTTGAGAAGAGAGTATGCCTAAGTATTGGAGAAATAGCAAGGAGCCACTGTGTCTGGGGCAGAGGTGGGGGACACGAAGAGCACTTGAGGCAGTTGTCAGGACTAAGTCTTTGACTCCGAGATGTAAGTACATCAGAGGGTTTTGAACAAAGAAAGAGGTTTTTAAAGGATCACCCTGACTGCTATATTCAAAATAGACCTTAGATATGAAGGTTCGGAGGTTATTGCCAAAATTTTGGGAGAGATGATGGCAACAAAAACTGTGATAAAAGTAGAGACACGTGATTGAGTGAGGATAGATTATAAAAGTGGACCAGAAGGATTTCCTCACAGAATGGGGGGAGGGGTGGCAAAAGAAAAGAGAGAAGTCAAGAATGACATCAAGGTTTTGTTTGACCTGAGCAATTTGCAAGGATGGAGTTGCTACTTATTGAAATGAAGAGGACAGTGGCATTAACAGTTTTTATTTAGGGGGACAATTAGAAGTTCTATTTTGGGATTAAGTTTGAAATACTTGTTAGACACCCATGTGATGCTGTATGGGCAGGGCGTATATAAGACTGTAGTTCACAGGAGGAGTCTGAGCTGGAAATATAAAATCAGGAGTTGTCTGCACAGAGGTAGCCTTTAGATTACTTGGTATCAACGTGGGGGAAGGGGGGGGGGAGAATCCACAGATGGAACCCTGGACTACATCACTATTTATTTAAAGGAGATAAGAAGGGTGCAACTAAGGACATTGAGAAGAGCATCAGAAGTAAAAATAGTGGATAAGCACTGCCATTGTTTGGAAGAGACACAAGAAGATCTTGTTTGGTTTTAAAGAAGAGTAATCCATTCCCCAAACAATATTATATTGGTTTATGAAAAACCTGAGAGCAGTATATAAAGTGGCATTGTTTCTTTTTATAAAAAAATATCCCATTTAGTACTGTGTTTGAGTGCTATTAAATATTTAGGAAATTAGTTGCAGAACTAATTGACTTTGGGGAAGTCTTTGTAGCCCACTCTAGAAGGTCACATGTTCAGTTTTTTAATAATAAAACAATTCTAGCTTGAGATTATTAAAATTAAAGTTCCAGTTCAATCAATCAGATATTAATGTCTTAAGTAAATATGCTTAAACTGAGATGGCTCTATGGTCAGTTTTAGTGAGGAACCAAGTGATCTTTGGGGACATGGAAGGTCTTTAATGCAAGAATAATGTGAATCAAGGGAAATGTATGTGAATGATATTGGAAGAGTTGTCTGTTCTCTCTGAGACGAAATTTTCCAGTTAATTGAGTTCATTATTTGTCACATAAAGGAGATTAAGTACATCAACACTACAGCTGGATAATAGAAGGTTTAGAGCAAAAATATGGCCAACCCTCAAGTTTGAATTTTAATTTCCAGGGGACAAGATATAAAGACAGCAAGGAAATGAGGAAATGAGGATTTTAGCATTCAGGACTGAATATAAAAAGAAGATTGGCAGACAAAAGGGCAAAGCCAAGAACTGAAAAGGTTGGGGTAAGCTCACAGGGTACATTCCTCACTTCTTCAGGGTTATCCTCTGCTAAATAAACCGCTCTCTATCTCCCCATCTTGGTAATTTCAGAACTCATTCATCATACTATCCCATTAGACTAGAGCAATTCTGTTACTGTATTTTATTAGCCAGAACATTCCTGGTAAGGAAATATTCCAAATCGCTTTGGGCAGTGGGACACATGCATTCTGCATATCAGCCAAATGTTACCTTTCTGCTAGTGTCTCTATACAAACCAGGTGTGCCAGACACTGCTATTGGCCCTGAAATCCAGTTTCTATGATAACTCCTGATATTTAGCAGACACAAGACCACCCAGAATAAACATTACTTTTCTGAGGCTCCCTTGCCATTCCTTCTGACAACATACTCATTTTGAGATTTACAAAAGACGCGTGGCCTCTTCCATGAAACCCACTCTGATTCATGTGTCTGAAAGGTGACTTCACCCTTCTGTGAGCTTTTGTGGGACTTTATCTGCACCTCTATTACTGTCTGACGTACATTCCTTAACACATCTACTATCTTGTAAACTTCTTGAACATATGAATTGGATTTTGTTTACTAGTATATGTGATTCCTTTATATTTTATACTTTGCAAGTAGGAGTCACTCAGTCAATATAATTTTTTTATTAAACTGTGAAAGTAGTTTCTTTCTTATTGTCTTCCCACTTGTTTTTGATCTCACTCTCTTAATGTACATTTTTTTCCCCCTAACCTGTATTCTTTCTTGTGGAATGAAGACAATATAACTAAACTTGAGCAAATGGAACCTAAAAGGTTCTGCTTTCTTTCTGCCATCTTTTCAAATCTTTAATTATTTAATTAATTATAGTTTAATTTGTCATTGGTGAAAAGCTTCCTAAAAATGTACTCTAAGTCTTTTGCTGAAATCCTAGTCATCTCTTAACTGCCTGCTCAAAGTTCCCCCTCTTCTTTTAATTATACTTGAATACAACAGCATCCATTAATTGCTTTCTTTTTTCAACTTCTATTGAATTTATAATGTACAGTTTTTCTTTTAATTTAATTTCATTTAAAATTATCTCTGCTGTTGCCCTAGTCAGTTTGGCTTAGTGGATAGAGCTTCGGCCTTCGGACTGAAGAGTCCTGGGTTTGATTCCGGTCAAAGGCACATGCACAGGTTGCAGGCTCCATCCCCAGCTGGAGGCTTGCAGGAGGCAACCGATCAGTGATTCTCTCTCATAATTGATGTTTCTATCTCTCTCTCCCTCTCCCTTCCTCTCTGAAATCAATAAAAAATATATATATTAAAAAAAGATCTCTGCTATTTAAATATTTAACCCCAACTAAATTATAAGCTCTTGGAATGCAGAAATACATTATTTATATTTAATTATGGTTAGTTGTAATTATATAATCACCCAATAGCAGCCTAACCTAAGGTTTGCAACATAGTAGATATTCAATAAGTAACTATTGATTAATGGATGGATTGGATATAGAATTATATTCTATAAGTTGGAGTTGAATGTAAACCAATTTTTTCTTATTTTTTAAAAAATATATATATATTTACATAATGTATCCAGCTATACATCTAATTTTATTTTTTGTATCACTTTGAAATGAACTAAATGCCTATCTATATCTCTCCATTTAAAGGTGGTTCTGAGGCAATGCTCTCCCTGCAATGAAAATAAAAGCATACATTGATAATTCTCTTTTGAAAATTCAGCTAACATACAAAATTAACTTGGAGTTAGAAATTGGAGACAATTTAAGAAACTTTTAGTTATGTACTTATTAAGAAAGCTTAACAATCCACTTTTGTCTGACATGGAGCTTTTTTCAAATTCCTGTTATTGTTGGCATATTATATTGAATAATAATGCACTCTCTCAGGGCTATTCTGATAAAAATTAATGGACAGCAATCTTTTAGAGACCAGAGTAATGATGCAATAATATTGATTAATGAATACTCCTAAATAAAATACTTCTAAAGTCCTAGTATGTTTACTATCTTGAGTATGAAAACATTCTCTTGTGGGATCTAATTTACATTTCAGAGATTTTTATAAACCCTTTTAATAGAGCATGCATAGGTGAAAAATATATAATCACAGTAAGAGTAATAACAAACTCAGAACTCACAAGATATAAATTAATGAGGGTTCATTCTACTGGCTATTAAAAACAGTGTTCAACATATAAATCCTTTTGTTTTTGAAAATATTATTGTAAAACTTTCACAGCTGTTTTATAAGATGAATAACTAATCAAGTGACAAAAAGAAGAGAATATTTTCTTTTCCTTATATAGCAGACTAAGTTTAAATTCATAATGTCAATATAAAAGAAGAATATTATAATTCTGGCAAATTTCTACTATCAGCCTGAAAAAGTCTTAGCTCAAGTTTGACCTTTGGAGGTCACAGATCAAGTCTAAAAATCAATCAACATTGACTGTGTAATAGTTTCTGTTCTGGAGTTGCAAAGTATATACGACACTTACAGTGCTGTTAGGAATTTAACTGCTGGAAAAAATGTATGCTGCCATATGAAACAAATTTTCAGCAATAGGAAGAAGAAAAGAATTGTTCTTTGATTTTAGCACTCATGGGTCAAACTTTTACGTCAGTTAGCAATTATAAGTTACTAATCAACTGGAAAAATTCGGAAGCATGTATAATTTTTACCTTATAATAAGTCCAGGCAAACATCTTATAGTCCTTCATAAGCCCATACAACCAAATTTATGCATAAGATTCATGTCATTTCAGATCAGAATTTTAAGATATTAGGTCATGGTCACTAATAAAATTGCAGAACAAATTATTAGTTATTATGATTATGGCATTGTAAGCTATTAATTTAAAACAATGGAGAAGCAGACTAACTTTCCAAGCATGAAAATATGTAACATTCCAAATTGGTTTAAAATTCGGAAATGCCGCTGAAGCCGGTTTGGCTCAGTGGATAGGGCGTCGGCCTGCGGGCTGAAAGGTCCCAGGTTCGATTCTGGTCAAGGGCATGTACCTGGGTTGCGGGCATATCCCCAGTGGGGGATGTGCAGGAGGCAGCTGATCGATGTTTCTCTCTCACTGATGTTTCTAACTCTCTATCTCTCTCCCTTCCTCTCTGTAAAAAATCAATAAAATATGTTTAAAAAAAAAAATTCGGAAATGCCACTATTTTATTTTAACCACTAGGTGTAAAGTGTATATTTATCTTATTTTTAAATGAACTGATTTAAAAGACTAAAAATGATTGTTTAAGTTAGTCAGATGCTTTTTCTTAAATTGATCTTAATTATGTGTTCTTCAGCTTGTCCTCAAGGAGTCTCTGCCATGATACTTATCAGTGACTTCCGAAATCTGTCAGCAATAAAGGGGAAGTACTGGAGACTTACAATGGTTTTCAAGAATTGATACTCCACAGATTTTAAGTACTCTTTGCTTATTTGTGTGATCTTTTGTTTGGGCTTATTATAGCTTGGACCTACATTTGAACTGTATTAGAAGAAAATGTGATATTTGCTAATAAATTTATTAGCATTTGATGTCATGAATTAAAGAGATTTTAAATTTTACTTCACTTTCCCAATCTTTTCTTATAGTGGAAGGATTTTTTTTGTGTTTTTGTTTGTTTGTTTTTACAAAACTAAGATTTGTCATTTGAGTCTAGAAAAAGCCAACACATGGAAACCTGTCCAGGGTTTGAACCTGCAACCTTGGCACATTGGAACAATGCTCCAACCCATGGAGCTACCAGGCCAGGGCCTTACAGATCTCCATTTAAATTAACTTCAGCTCACTCTTTTAAATATGCTCAATGCTCACAATGCTTTAGAGAGTGGATTTGAGTTAGATTTGGGGATGGGAAACAGAAACTAGAGAAATTGGTTTCAATAAACAACGTTGATGGAGCAGGTTAATATTATTTGGGGTCAAATATTTGCTCTGATTATAAAGCCACGAGGCTGAATCTTTGCTTCTTACTGCATTTCATGAAACACACATTAATACACTTTAGAATTTGTTAGTTGGATGGCTACTCATGTTTTTGACTTGGCAGCAGTAGAATCGCCCAGATGCTCTGAAGGAATATTATCTTCCAACTTTGAAAATGGCTCTCTGTGAAGCTTCTGGTCTGAGGTGCAGCTCTAGTCAGGTGAGCAGGGCTGCAGAGCAAACTTTCCAGGGTATCTACCCTTCACTCCACCATCTGGGGTGCGGTCCCATTTTAAGTGATCTCAGATAATACCACTGACATTTTGCTATGCGTTTCTCACCTTGCTATACTGCCTATCAGTGTTTAAAACATTTCTATATGCATTTATCTTCTCTGCAAAATATTGGTGACAAACACTTTCAGTTCAATTCTATGATGTATGAGGCTCTTATCACTATAGTGAGATGATTTAAGGTCAATACTGAGTATTCTTCTTTTACATTCATCCTAGTCACGAGTTTATGGCAAGCATATGGAAGAAAGTCAGTATTTTTATGAGGAACAAAGCAGAGACTCGTGTTTGAGACCATTTGAAATATTCTACTAAAGTTATTTTATAGTTATGAAATATTTAACCACAATTTTTACTTTTGATATCTAGTATATTGATAGTTTTTCTAATTTGGGAGATCAAATGTCTTTACTTAATAGTTTTTCTTTTTTAGCAGACAGACTCTTATAATGCTATTTTCAAAAATGGATCCTGCCATGTGGAAAAAAGATGCAGCAGAATGAAATAAACATTAAGCATGGGAATCGAGGAAAAAAGGATATAAATGATAGAATCAAGATTGAGGCTAGTGCAAAAAATATATACAATGAAGACTATACTTTCAGGGAGAAAGCTACCCACTTGCCTTAAAGTGTCTTAATAGTCCAGAAGAGAAAGAAATCACCAGTGGTCACAATTCTCAGAGTTCAGATGATTTAGAAAAATCACATCATCATCAAAACCACACAAACAGCAGCAGCCAGTGCCTTTGGAGAAGCCCAGCAGCTTGTGGTTCTGAGACCAAAGAAATCTATCTTTTTCTAAGTACAGATAATCAACTGTGAGGAAACCAAATATGCTATAAAGTGCTTCATTATTGGTTACCGAACTTTGCAATTTCCCCTTACTGAAAAAGCTAGAGACAGAAACCAAAAAGGGCCAAATCCAATACCTAGTGGAATAATAATGATTTAATTCATTTTGCAAAGAAGGGACAATCAAAGAAGTGCCTGTTTAATCATTCCAGAACCACTCAGCAATTTTAATCCTTTGGATAGCAATTGGTCTAGGAATAACTATAAGATCTGGTTCTGAACGATGAGATGTGAGGGGTAGTCTTCTAGCAAGGACTTCCCTTCCTGAGTAAAAAACAAAACTTCTGAAGGAAACCATTCTCTGCCTATAGACTTCTTCCTAACTGGAACACAAATTCAATGCCTGGCAATGTAGCAGCCATCTGCAGACCCTGAGGCTACAAGCATGAGCATGAAAGTCAATACATTAAGGATGATAGAAAAGAAAGATCTAGAGCCTGGTTCCTGATGGCATTGTTGAGCTGTTGTACCAGACCTGGATTGTCTACCCTTGTATTATTTTAATGAGATGAATAAACTTCTGTTTGTCAAAACTACCACAGTTGAGTTTTCTTTTGTTAAATGCTGAATGCATTCTTAATACAAAGCCTATTACAGTAGTCCAGGCTGGGACAGGAGTGGTAGCTGTGAAGATAGAAAGAAGCAGTCCAGGATATATTTTGGAAGTAGAACCATCAGGACTTGATGATGGGTTGGCTAGAAACAGGGGATAAGGAATGGAAGAAATCAAAGACAGTTTTTAGGTTTTGTCTAGATATGATTAATGGAAATGTATAATCTTTTTCATTCAGAATGTAGAGAAGTTCTTTTTTCCATCACTGCAGAAATAGCTAAGAAAGATAAAAACATCTTCGTGTTGCTCCTTTGACACCTGTTTTCCATGGAGCCTAAGGAAAAACTGGGTTAAACTCATGTTAAATAACACAGAAAAGGGTTGGAAATACCTAACATCTATTATGAATACCATAGCTGAACATAAAACAGCCCCTCCAAAGCCTTATCATCAAAGCCTTCCTTTTCATCGAAGTCCAGGTGTATAAAACTCAGACCTTACATCAACCATTATGTTCTGCTTTTTATTGCTTGCAGGAATAGACTATTATAATACTAATACTTCTAAAGAATATGTTAATTTCTTGAATCAGTAGGATAATGCTCCACAGCTGGGTCAAATAAACATTCCAGACCAGAGCTTTCTTTCTCTTTTTTTAAAAAAGAATGTATTCTTTAAAAAATATCTACCATCATTATATACATATATTTTGACATCAAGTAAAAAAGAAAGATTACTTTGTATGTTTTATACCTATTATTTTCATTGTTAAGACTTTTATTGATGAGAGTATACGAGGAAAACCATATACATTGCTTGTGCAACCACAGTTGCTTCTAAGGAAGATGGGTCACCCCCTGCATCTCCTGAAAGGGCAAACTTTAGGGTACACAAATTACATGACCCCCTTCACTTCATGGCCCAGCCTCAGCTAAAAGGACAGTAAATTCCCAGTCTGGCTTGAGACTCATGTCATGACTGGGCTTGAAAGAGTTAACAGACCATTCATCGTCTTTCTCTCCCTGCTTCTTTCTGTCTCTGTCAGGAATTTGAAGTGAAAAACTTTAAAGGGATGAAGCAACCTGCTGTAGAGGGTGACACTTAAAAGTTATGAGGGAGAATGAAGCCATGAGACCTGCCAGGATGTCCCAAGAGAGAAAGTAAGAGTCAAGGTACTGGTTTGAGCACAGAGAGCCAGGCCATGGTCTCCGCTGGGGGAACACTCCTTCGACTCTCCTCTCCCCCTTGCCCACCATCTGGAGGCTGGCGGAGCAAGCCTGTTGCAGCAACGGCAAGGCAACCCTCAATAGTCAACACCAGAGACACCCAGGAAATGAGCAAATCCTTCTAGTTGACACCAGGGCAGAGCTGCTTTCCACATAGCCCCTGTCCCCTCCTCCCCCAGCTCATACCTCAATTAGTTGAGGTAACTTGCGTCAGTCTCTGTCTTTTAAATGAAAACAGCCCAACTAAAACTCAAGCAGTAACAAAACTCTAATATATTTTATACAGTAATTTATCATTAATAGTCAATTAAACATCATAATACAATTATTATCAAATCATTACTTTTGTGTTCTCTCCAAGCCTATGCTACATGAGAGCAAACATTTTGGGAGCATGGAATACTTTCATATGAATTACTCTGTACATCATTTTCTCCAATGTGAACCCCACCCTGAGGGTGCATGAGGTACTTCAAAAATCCTATTCAAACTGGAGCATTCTGTGAAGCTGAGGAACAATTTCCAGGGAAAATATTCGTGCAGTTTTTGTCATAGGCCTGAGCTAGGTGTGGTGTGGGCTGGGAGGGTGCATGCTGGGCACTTGCTTAACCGTACTCCAGACAGTAAGGCACTGTGGCCTCCTGTGGAGGACAACTTTGCATCTGTTTCCTCAAGGAAAGGTGTTTACCGGACAATGTGCTTGGCCCACTACCCACCCCCCTTCCTCCTCCCACTTCCCTTCCTCCCAAACGTCTGTTTCAACAGCACACAGGCAGACATTTACAGTGCGAAACTATTTGATCGCAGTAGGAGGAAACTTGAGGAAATGTGGTAAAATGGAATTCCAAGAAATCCAAGTTCAAGTCACACAAATTGGGATATGCATACTTAATATAGAGTGATGACTGTTTCAACTTATACAGAACACAGTTTAGACCAGGAACTTGCCGGCTGGGTCCTGGGGGAAAATGGCCAAATATACAGCAGTCTGCTTCTCTCCCGCACACTTCTCAGCCAGGCAGGTGCCCAGTGCTCTCCACTACAATACAACTGTAGTTATTCACACCCTGATGGACTTAATATTTGCATTTTAAAAGAAAAGGCTGTAGTTTCCCCTTTCCCACCAATGAATCTAAAATAGATGATAAGTGAGATGCTAAGGGAGCTGCTTTACCTAGCCTCCTGGAAGACAGCAGAACAGGCCTTTCAGAGTCTGCCATCTTTTCTGATTCTTCTAGTTTCCTTTTTAAACCAAATTCAACCAATTTAAATACCCACACAAATGGTGTGTGTGCACTGCTGCTAAAACAGAGGAAAAAAATATCCTTATGCCTCTTTTGGTTGCCAAACCCAAGAGACCTCGGCCATTCCAGATGCACACAGAAGCCTCCTCCTAAGGCTGGAGGATGGGAGAAGCCTGAGACACGGTGACATGGACAGACTCTCTGGGGATGCTAAGTGAGAACTTGGGTGAGGAGAAACCAGCCATACCGGACTAGCTTTCTAGCAAGGGAAACAGCATATGCAAAGGCTCTGAGTCAAGAAAGAGATTAGCATATTTAAGGAATTAAAACAAGACCAAGTGAGCTGTAGTATACTGAGTAAATGGGAAATTGTACTTGGGGAAGTTTGTGGAGACCAGGTTGTGTTGGGACTTGTAGGCCATGGTAACATGTTTGTATTTTAGTCTAAGTATAAAGGAAGCCTTTGAGTAGTTTAGGCTGTAGCGTCATAATTGGTTTTATGTTTCAAACCTGTTTAAAAGGGACAAAACTAATCTATGGCAAAAGAAATCAGTTTACCTTGGGTGGAGATGATGACAGGGAGGGATTATGAGGGGGTTTCTGAAGTACTGATAGCATTCTATTTTTTTATCTGAGTGTTGGTTCTACAGGTATGCTCAAACTGTGAAAATCACTAAGCTGTACATTCATGACTTGTGGACTTTTTTGTAACATTTCTGTAAAAATTTTACCCGAAATTAAAAGGAAAAAAAAAGAATTGCAATGTCTGGATGGAGAACAGATTTAGGGGCAAAGCAGAGGGGAGACCTTCTTAGGAAGTGATTATGGATGGTGATTTGAACTAATATGGCAGCTGTCAAGATAGAGAAAAATAGAAAGATGGGAGACATTTTGTAATGAAATTGATAGAACTTGATGATGGGTTGGATAGTAGCGTTTTAAGAAAAGGATGACTTCCAGGTTTCTGACTTGAGCAATTAGATAAAGGGTGATGACATTCACTGAGAATTGGAAGGAGCTGATGTGTAAACAGACAGTCAAGTATTCAGCTTTGGATATCTATATATATAAAAGCCAAGCGACTGGAATGGCACAACAACCAGTTGCTATGACGTGCACTACAGTGGCCAACGGGCCCAATCGGCACCCCCCTAACCTCCTGTGGCCCCTCCCCCCAGCAGCCTCCCCTATCAGCTCCCCTACCACGATTGGAGGCGGGGCTGCCAGCCAACCTCCTGTGTCCCCTCCCCTCTGCCAGCCAGGCCCTGATCAGCTCCCATTGGGGAGGGCCAGTTGGACCCCACCTGTGCACAAATTCATGCACTGGGCCTCTAGTCCTATCTAATAAAAGAGAAACATGGTAATTGGTGTACGACCGCTACCCTTCCCATTGGCTAATCAGGGCGATATGCAAATTAACTGCCAGCCAAGATGGCGGCCAGCAGCCAGGCAGCTTAAACTGAACATGAGGCTTGCTTGCTTCAGTGACGGAGGACTGCAACGTTCCCCGCCTGCCTTGCTGGCCTCTGAGCTTGCAGTTTAAGAAACATTGTAACAAATATAGAAGCTAAACAAAACCCTAGAAACCAGCTTTCAGCCAGCTGGGATCTCAGAGCTGGAGTTGATACAGAGTTTCGATTATAGAACCGAAACAAACCAGATACCTGCTTTCAGCAGCTGAGGCCTCAGAGCTGGAGCCAAGCCTCAGAGCTAAAGCTGGCCCAGAATAAAGAAAAAAAGGAGCAGTTGGGAGCTTCAGTCCCAGCCTGAAAACAGCCATCATCCCCTCATCCAGGCTGGCCAGGCACACCAGTGGGGACCCCCACCCTGATCCAGGACACCCTTCAGGGCAAACCAGCCAGCCCCCACCCATGCACCAGGCCTCTATCGTATATAGTAAAAGGGTAATATGCCTCCCAGCACCGGGATCAGCGTGACAGGGGGCAGCACCCAAACCCCCTGATCGCCCTGTGGCTCTGTGTGTGACAGGGGGCGGGGCCACAACCTCCCTATCGGCCCTGCTCTTTTCGTGACAGGGGAAGGCGCCCCAACCCCCTGATCAGCCCTGCTCTGTGCCTGATAGGGGGGAGCTCCCCAACCCCCTGATCACCCTGCGGGTCTGTGTGTGACAGGGTGCGGCGCCCCAAGCCCCCCACCTCACGGGCCCTGCTCTGTGTGTGACGGGGTAGAGCCATAACCTCCCCATCGGCCCTGCCCTGAGTGTGACAGTGGCGGTGCCCCAACCCCCTGATGGGCCCTGCTCTGTGCGTGACAGGGGGGAGCTCCCCAACCCCCCAATCGGCCCTACCCTGAGCGTGACTGAGGGCAGCATCACAACCTCCCAATCCGCCCTGCTCTGTGCATGACAGGGGGCAGCGCCCCAACTCCCCAATCGGCCCTGCTCTGAGCCCGACCAGGGGCTGCACCTAGGGATTGGGCCTGCCCTCTGCCACCCGGGAGCAGGCCTAAACCAGCAGGTCGTTATCTCCCGAGGGGTCCCAGACTGCGAGAGGGCACAGGCCAGGCTGAGGGACCCCCCCCCCCCAGTGCACAAATTTTTGTGCACCAGGCCTCTAGCATTATATAATTTTAGATAGCTATGAATCATCCAAATGGTGATATCAGGTAGACCATTGGATAGATAAATTGGTGCTCAGAGAAGAGGTCTTCAATAAAGGTGTAAGTGTTGTCATTATAGACATACATATTACAATAGAAGTTATGAGAATGTTTGGGATCATCTTGGGAAAGAGAGTAAAACAAAGGGACAGGACCCTGTCTTAAGGAAATTTATCTTTGAGAGTTAAGATAAAGAATAAAGAGGCAGAAAGAAAACCAATAAAGTAAGAAAAAGAGCTGGCCATTGTAGTGTCAATCTAAGAGGATTGGTGCTATGAAGTTGACTAACATAAGACTAGGAAAGGATCCATTGGATTTTATAGCATAGAAGTCCATTAGTAACACTGGCAAGAATCTCAGTCACTTTGTTTATGTTTTTGTTCATTCTCACCCGAGGTTACTTTTTCGTTGATTTTTAGAGAGAGTGGAATGGAGTGGGAGAGACAGAGAGAAACATTGATGTGAGAGAGACACATCAATTGGTTGCCTCCCGCACACAACCTGACCTTGACCGAATTGAACCTGGGACCCTTTGGTCCATAGGCCAACTGATCTAAACTGGCTACAGCTCTCAGTCACTTTATTAACAATCCTAAGCCTTCTTTCCTCAGTAAAGTGTCATAATAATTAGATCTGCTTCACAGAGCCTTTATGTGTAAAGCACTTCACACACTTGGTACAGTGCTTAGCTGCATGTGAATTGTTATATTAGCTAAGAACAAATGCTTACATTTCTGTAGTAGGTTTGATTATACCCTCCTCATAAACTTATTATGAGGCTTAATTGAAATAACATTATATGTTAGAAAAGTAAATTTGAAAAAAATTATAGCTATGTCTTTATCCTACCTCTACTTGAGTACATTATAGCTGGGCACTTCTGGGAGTAAGAGGGAGTAAAAGGGCCAAACCAAATATTCGAGGGGGTAGAATACTCAGTAGTGAGATTAGGCTCTACACCCATTTATTTATGTCAGAATCCTAGAGAGAAATACAATATTTATAGATAAAAATGGGCACATAAGTAGACCTACACAGTTCAAACCATGGTGTTCAAAGGTCGATTATAGTTAGGTATCAGTAAAAACTGGGAGAATGATGCTGCAGAAAACATTATGATAAGTTAAGTCATCAGCATTGATTTCATTTTCTGTGCAGGACACAATCTGGTTTTGTCTCTCTACAGTTGCATGGCTGGTGGAGTTGCTTTGCAGATGGGTTGAGATTTAGCAAAAGTTGTCATAAGGCCCAAAAAAGGCAAAGGCCCAGGATTGGGGGACTGGATATCAGAGAAGACAGTCATGGTATTCTCCACAGTTTTTAAGCAAAACAAGACCAGGGAGTCTGAGGCCTTTCTCAAGGCCTTCATATTCTTTAAGTTCCATTCCCAGCCATTGCTGGGGCTGACCCAGTAGTGAGACAGTGGGGATAGTGAGGATAGTTCCTTTTAACTGAAGATCTCTGGCAACCAACAAACGGAGAAAATATCACTCACCAATCTAGTTAGTATAGGAAACGGGGACATCCTGGCACAAGGTGAGATTTTTCCTGGTCTGTTTTGACAGAAGCACACAGCTACTCATTTCTAGACAATCTGACAACAGCTGAGAGAGAAACACAGTCACAGATGACAAGTCCCTATTCTTACTGAAGGACAGGTGGTTGGTCGTCATGCTACCAAGAACTATAGCACTGACTGCTTGCTGAGCCACTGTGTTAACATTCCCTGGAATGGGTAGTTTGTGATCAGAGAAACAGATAAGGATCTTTTCAGAAACTGACAAACACTAAGAATGCTCAAACCCAGATGCTTTTACTTGTCAAGTCAAAGTTAGGAATATAGGAGAAAAATATTCAGCCTGCAATCACAAAATAAGAAACCAGAATCAAGTAAGATGCGGGCGGCAACACGCACAGGCTAATAAAATTGTAGCCAGGAAGCAGATAACTAGCGAGGAAAGAGTCTGGAGTCCTTAACTGCCTGAATGGATCTGAGAGTGTATTTCTCTCATTAGAGCCCAAGACACAAGCTAACCAATTCCTCACAACTCAATACAAATCAGCTTCCAGCATCAGCAATATGTCTCCATACCTCTTGAATTAATATTAAGAAATGCTGCAAGATGGATAAATAATTTCCAGTTGTTTAAACTTAAGAGTTGATTTGTTGAAACACATTTTTGATCACTAAGTTAATGAATTGCAAGCCAGGATAGTCAGTTATGAATGATAAATAAATTGACTAGAAATTACATTTGAATATTTTTTTTGGTTTGGGCTAATTCAATGATATTTAAGAACAAGGTACACGCCTAAGTTTTACATTTAGGCCATTAGCATTTTGACTAACAATTCATTTTTTTGGACTTTAAATGAGGAAGCTAAACTTAATTACTGATTTTCCATTAATCTTCATTTTTTTCCTGAAAATTACGAAATACAGCTTTTAGGCTAGAATCTTGAATGGATTGGAACTGGTTTATTAGAAAAAAAATACCTGGGTCTGGTTTATGTTTTAAATAATTGAACCATTACATCATTGGTTGGCTATGATTGATATGGAATTGATAAACGTTACGATTTCCACATAGTGTGGAAATCATCATTAATATAACCAATAGAGGGGGGAAAAGCCTTAAAATCTACCACAAAAATTAAGAGACTGTTTTTAGTCATGATATGTATGAATACAGCTCATAGTAAAGCTGAAATTTATTAATCATCTACTTTGATTTATGTGGACAGATAAATTAGGTGGTTTCAAATACATAACATAACTAACATTTCACTTTTTATTTTATAGACATGACTGTAATGATCTGAGCATTTTACATTCAAGTCATGTTTGCACCTGAAATATCTAATTAACTCATTTTTTTCTTTATATCTTACACTGATAATGAATTGCCCAGATATATGGTATGGTATAAGAGGATATAGATTATAGATACTTAAATGCTAATATTAAATGGGGTATTATCTAGTTAGTTACTTTGATCAGGCAAAATTTTCTCTGTTCCCCAACAGTTCCCCATCCTTAGCCTTTTCTCTGTCCCACTCACCTCCTTAAGTTCTCTCTCCATTCATATTAATTATTCAGTGTCCTGAAACTGTCTCTTCTTTCTATCAGTATATGCTCTGACACTCATTCAAAGGTGTAAATAATTGATAATTCGTGTTTTCTCTGTAATATTTAGATTTTACCTGGGTTCTAACTTTTAAACTATAAAAATCTTGACCGCATCAATAGGTGGGTAGCAGCGGGGATTCACTTCTTGCAGTTGCCCTTGAAGTTGAACCAAGTAGCAATAGCCTCCACCACCTAGGAGAAAGGTAGACAAGAATTCTGCACTAAACCCCCTTTCGTATAAAAAATCTCCTTAATTTCACATAACCAGAAAATATTGTAATCATCTGAATATTTGTTTCTATTTTTACTGTGTCTTTTTAAGGAAGGGCATGATAAAGGTACAACATAACAACTATGTTATGCTGAATATTTTAAATTAAGAATTAAAGTCACAATCTCTAGATATCCTTTCAAATGATTAATTTTATTTCACATTGATCATAAGAACAATACATTACTTTAGGAGAATTTTCACTAAGTTGCTTAGTTAAAAAAAATAATTAGGTAATCACTAGTTCCTCAGTGGAAAATAAATTATGTAAGTAGGCAAAATATAATTAGAAAAACAATTGGATAGCTCCACCCTAGGTTGTCTTCAGTACAATGTACAGTATGCAAATATTCATTCATTTGTTACTTTTAGAAGACAGCATTTCAGTGCAATAATTGAAAAGAGCTCATAGCCTATTCTGTAAGGAAACAAAACATTGTTTTGCTGGTGTCAAGTAAGTTAATTATGCTTTATAATCTTCAAGTGGAGCATATAATTGATTTATGAAATTCTGTTGCCATTGTGTTTAGCCCCTTGTTAGTACCCAAGAATTCTAGTAGTTTCTTATTACTCCTAATGTATAAAATCAGCTGTTACTCTATTTGCTTAAAAACAATTCAATTCAGAACACATACACTATAATAAAGTGAATTTAAAATATAATATAGAATCATATGAAAATCACTGCAAAAGATTACTGACTTTTATTAAATATTGCATTTATTATAGTAATAATTTTTATTCAGTAATACAACTATGGAACTTTTCTGTATTTGTAGAATTTCCATTGTTACCACTTCAGATCAATGATTTACATATAATTTTTTATTTGTGACATAAAAACTATAAAATTTCAGCTGATCAACTTTTTTGCACTTTTATTTTTAGGTCTTTACAATTATCTAAAAAATTATTTGAGATATTGAACATATTGCCAAATATTTAGCTGAAAACAAACAAAAAATTTTCAAATAAATGTAGATTTAAAAAGCTATGATTACTTCAATAACTCCCTTCAACCACCATCAGTACAATATATACTTTTCTTAGGATATTCAGTATTCTATACAGCCTTCCTAAAGCAGGAGATAATATTAAAACAAAAATAACATCATTCCTAAAGTCCCAGTTAATGTAAAGAATTGTACCCTTGAACTTCTTATATTTCAATTTTCATTTTCAATACATTCATTGCTCAGGTGAACTTGAACCTCAAAAATTCTACATATTTAATAAATGAATGTAAGTGTTCATCTTAATTTTAGATTTAAAATTGTTAAAATCTCTGAACTATATCAATTTCTCATAAAACAATTTAAAAAAATCAAACAAAAAGGAAAATTTTTAAATTTAATTTCATTAAGTGTTTGATCATGCTTGGTATCCAGTAGACACAATCAGAAGAGTAGTTTATAAAGTAGTTGATTGGGACATGATTTCTAGAGAATGTAAATTGTATTACTTTTTAATATCTTAGTACAAAAATAAGGTCTTAGCAAATTGCTTAGCAAAGACCATACTTAGCAAAAGGTCTTAGGAAACTGATTTTATGTTTTGAATGGAATGTTTTTAAAATGCCACAAAAATTATAGTAAAATGAAGTTATTTTCTTTGCTGCTTCCAGTGGTTGAACATATTGGATCCTATTAGAATAAAATACCTGAATGTATTTCATGTGCTAATATATAACAATATTTGGCATCAAAAAATGTACTTCAACATGTAAAAAGTGCAGATATTTGAAATTTGAGGTATTCCTAATACAAATAAGGACCATATAAAATAGATTTAGTATAACATACTTCAATGGGTTGAAGCATTTATAATTATGATGTAACAAAGCAGACAATACTAAATATAAAGACATGCCTTGAAAGTATTCAATAAATTACCAGTATTAAGAATCTGAAAAACATATAGATAAATCTTAAAATAACATTTAGTATAGTTTTGTTACAAATTGATTATCACATATTGGATATTTCTGAATTAGTTTTTGCATTCCTAAGAATGATCTTGCCAAAATTTACGCTAAAGGTAATTTATATGACTTACCTTTCTAAATGGATTTTGAATAAAACATGAGAGTTCTACTTAATTCTGCCTCTTTTGATTCTGAGACAGTTTTTGCTTTTTTTCATGTGGTAAATCTACCAAATAGAGATGATTTTCTTTTTGAATTGCACATTACCTAGTGCTATGTCACACAAGAAATGCTGGACGTGGAATATAGTAACATGGTGATCTATGTCCTACATTGAAAATTAATTAATATATGGACTAATGAAAAGAAACTCAAGTTTCTCTTACGAGTTTAATACATAGTTTGCAATGATTTCTTTTTTAAGTAGGCCTTAACACCTAATCAGTTGCATTCAACGGCTGGATTTAAGAATGGATGGAGTACTTACAGCACTGCAACTTCCAACTTTTACCTCTGTAGGAAGCAGTCCTTGAGAGATGAGAAAGTAACTTATTTTAAGCTTTATTTGCCCTGTATTTGGCTGCTGTAAAATGTCCCTTTCTAAATGGCTTTAGGGTTTGTTCTTTAAAAAAGAAAAATCATGATTACATGAAATCTTCTAAGTTAAATGTAAGCTTTCCCATAAAAGAGTGAAGCACAAAAGACTGTTGAGTATATCCAAGAAACATAAACATGAGACTTAGAGGCAATGCTCCGTTTAAAATTTTACATATTGTCAGATGATAAATGTGTATTCCAGAATATGAATACTTTGTTAAAATCGCCTATTGCCCCTTTTATCTGTCTCAAAAACAGAAGCTGGGAGGTTATTTGTGAAGTAGGCCTTGTAGCTTGTCAATATTTTTACTTCTTACTTTGTGGAATATTCTAAAATCATCACATAGCTATCTAAATGAGAAATTTTGATTTTAGCATTTCACACACACACAAAAATGGGAGACGATCACCTTAACTAAAAGATGTCAAGATTAAAGTTTGAGCTTAGTCATTGAGCTTTCTCTTAGGGAAAACATTTTAATCCAAAAGTAATTTGAAACTTACATTTTTATGCAACTTTTCTAATAGAATACAAAAAAATCTGTTTTGGGGTGTGTGTGTGTGTGTGTGTGTGTGTGTGTGTGTGTGTGTGTGTTTTACCGCCATTTGGGAAAGATATGTTTTCCTTGTGGAGGTTCGTAGTTTGAAAAAACCATTTAAAATAACCTAAATGCTATTTCATAATTTAAAGGCCGGTTTTTATGGCAGTAGTAATAAAATAGCCAGGTTATAAAGTTCAAAGCAGAGCCCAGGTGGGTATGCGCCGCCTCCAGCTGAGGAGCGGGAAGGCGTCAAGTTTGGGCGCCGTTTCTGATAGATGGAGGGGCCGAGGTTACCCAAGCACGCGGAGGCCAGCGACGCGCACAGCGCTGGGTCGGCAGCGTTGGCCCCGAAAGGAGGACGCGGAGAGCCGCTGAAACTCAAAGGTAAATTACATTTAGGAGCAAAACCAGCGAAGCGCCGGCCGAGACCTTGTGGGGTTCGGTCACCATTGAGGTGATCTTGATTCCCCACTTTCAGGTGCCCCACTCCGCTGGCCTGGGGAGCACGTCGCCTCCAGCCCCCAGCCTCCAGCCACCCCACCTCTGAGGGAGGGAGGAAGGCGGGCCCGGGAGGGAGGCGGCAGCCCTGCCGGCGGCGCCAGGTGTCCGCCTCGGTGCCTCCGTGGCCGTGGCCGTGGCCGCCTGGATGTGTTCCCGCGGGAGCCGGGCCGGGACGTGCCGCCTCCCCGACGCACCGCCTTCGCCCCAGCGGCTCCCAGCCCCGCGGGTCGCAGGGGGTCGGGGCGGCGGGTGCCTTAGACCCAGCGACCGTGAGTGCGGACACCGGGCACCCAGCGCCCGCGAGGATGTAACTGAGTGGAGGACCAAGTCAAGTGCAAATGGAGGGATAAAAGGAGGGAACGAAGGAGAGGTACTTGGGGCGCGTCTGACGCTCTCACGGAGGCCCCCAAATAATTCGTCGGAAACCAGCAGTTGGGGTCAGAGGTGAGAAAACGTGACTCCCTGTTTCCTGAACCGCTTCCAGTTCCCAGAACTTAACCCCGTAGAAGCTCTGAGACACGGTCCGCACTTAAACTCCTGAAAATGGCATCCCGAGGCCCCGTGTCCCGCGCCTTCTCGAGGACCCGCGCCCCACGGGGTCCCGGCCGAGTCCGGGTCTTGGGCGTTCTTCCGGGAGGGACCTGGCAGCCCCGGCCGGGCTCTCCCTCGGGGAGGCAGCCGCCGGTGGCCGCGGCGCGAGTGCAAACCGAGGGCGGGCGCCCCGCCACCCGCGCAGGTGGAGGTGGCGCCCCCGCCGCCCGCCCGGGGCTGGACGCCAGCTGTGGAGCTGGGGCCTCCCGGCTCTCCGGCGTGCGCCCTCCGCCCCCACGCCACGGGGTTAGTTTGTCGTTTCGGTTTCCTTCTTCGACGCTTCGCGGTCACCCAACCCCTTCGCACGCGCCACACCGACCCCGCGGCGGGACCGGAGGCTGCGCCCTGGGCTGCGCGGGGCCGAGCGAGCGTCTCCGCGGGGCGAGGCCGATTGGGGCCGCGAGGCGCGGGGGCGGGGGGCGCGCGGGGCCGAGGCCGGGCGTCCGTCCCCCACTCGGGCCCTGCGTCCCACCCCATCTGTCAGACCGAAGCTGCTGAGGCTGCAGAAATGTGCTGGCGCCTGTCCACCGGCTGCAAACAAAACCAAACACGACGCGGCGAAAGGAAAGCGAATATGGCGCTGCTGAGAGTGCGCCCAGGCTCCGAGGACGCCTTTCCTCCTCGGTCCTTTCCATCGCCGACTGGTTTCTGAAGTCCTGCAGCGCTGCCCTCCGTGGCCCTGCGCCCCGTGCTCTCCATCCCACGGCCCCTCTTCTCGTCTCCATAACCTCCTTTCCCTGTTTTTCCTTCCTTCCTTTCCCCTCTCGGGTCCTTTCTCCATTTTGTATCACAGGCTTTGCTTCTCAGCTCCCTTCCTGGGCTCGCGGTCCCCGCAGGGCTCACTTTATTTTTGGTGAGAGCGGGGCGTGGTGGGGATGGCGAGGCGAGGCAGCCAGTTGGTGTGGGAAAGAAAGGTTTTATTCGAGAATCCAAGACTCTCCCTCAACGAGCAGTGCGCTCGCCTGGCGGCTGCAGGCACCTCGCCTCCCGTCGCCCGCGGGTCCTCGTCGCGCGGCCCAGCTTCCCCCGCGGAGGGTCACCGGCCCAGCGGCGCTCAGGGTTTACGCAGAAGTGAATGAACCCTTTTCCCTTTCTTTTTCTTTTTTACAGCGTAGCCTCGCTTTTGTCGTGTTCTTGGGCACGGCATGGTCTGGATAGGTGTGGGATCTGCATCTCCTTCGCCTAGGGCGGCCCTTGGGGACTTCCCATTTTTAAGAGAAGCTCTCGAAGAAGACAGCAATATTAATACTTTTTTCTTGTTTTCTTTTGAACAGAAGGAACTCCAAGCACTATGATAGTTATGTTTATAAGGCCAAACTTTTTTTGAAAATTACTTTCTCTTTTATACTCACAGCTGACTTTGATCCTTAAAAAGAAATAAAAAAGAATGAACTCTTTCAAAAGAGACTGATGCTTTTGAATACATAACGCACCCAACTTGTGGTTCTCCGTTAGTTTCTCTAACCACATTATGATTTTGAAGTTTAAGGTCTCTAAGCGCTGTTCAGTGAAGCAATGAGAATATGTTGCTACATTAAAGATAAGGCAGAAGGTGATAGTTCCTGGTTGTGCTTAATGTTAGTAGTAGAGAGTCTCTGGTTTTTGTTTTTGGTTTTGGTTTTTGGGTTTTCATTTGGCTGGGCAGAATTTGCACCAAATGAAAAGAACCAGCTGATAGAAGCTATTTCAAATGAAGGGCTTCAGTCAATAAAAGCTGAAAGCACTCACACCATTTCTGAAGTCATACCTCTTTTTAAGTCATGGTAAAAAGGCAAGTCTACATACAATATTTAAAAATAAAATGATTTTGCTCCCTAATATATGTTTTAACAAGCATGTTTCACTTTATTCACACTTAACCAGCTCATTTTTATATCATCTGGCCGTTTACCTCCTCACCATGGCCTGTCAGAACCTTATCCTCCACAAAAAAGTTCAAGTGTTCATCTCTTACATGATTCTAGGGCTTCTGGAATTATTTGAAAGAAATCAAAGTCTTATAAGGAGACCCTTTTTAAATGTATCAGATAAATATTGTTTGAAGGAATATTAGAATATTTCTTTTTTTAAATGGCCTTACTTGGTCTTCAATAACCGCCTTGATTAAAGTTAGGTTATAAACATATCTTACTTTCAGACGTTTCTTTGTGAATGAAAGGAGGAAGTAAGTAGGTCTTGGAAGGAATTCAAGCAATGTAACTAGGCCTTATTAAGAGCCTAAATCTGTAAATTGGCACATTCAAAATATGTTTATAAAATTGAGGTTAGCACTCTTCCCTCTGACTCAAATAGTTGATTTATAAGTCCTATAAAATAGATTTAAAGGTGTTTTTAATCTAAGCTTCTAGTTTTTGTTATGCTTTTTTCCTGATAGATGAGCAAATGAGTCTAGCTTGAGGGGGAGGTAGATTTTTTTTTCCAGACAAGCTTTCTGAAAATGGACAAAGTTAGGGAAGCTATTAGTGCTCTTGAGTTTAATAAAGAAGAATGTCTTCATGATCTTGGGATAAAAAAAGTTCTTTAAACTTTAAAATGCACACTCCATAGAGGAAAGGTTAAGTTGGATGATACAAATATAAAAATATGTATGTGACAGAAGACATCAGGAAAGGTTAAAAGAAAAAGGTGAAGAGATTTCCAAGGCATGCACTTGACAAAAGATTCACATTCAGAATGCATAAGTAACTTATATAAAAAAATGTAATAGTTTATATGAAGAATTTCATAAGTAAAAGATGTGGGTAAGGATATACACATATAAAGTAAAAGTATGATACTAATATTAACAAGGAGGAGACCAAAGGGATCTCAACTCTTTATAAAAAGATCAGAGGCAAGTATGACACGATGTTAACACTTTTCCTTCTTTGTACTTTTTTATAAGCTTGTTATAATGTATTTTTTTTAAAAAACACACAAACGACACATTTCTTTTTCTTAGTTAATAATAATCTTTGTAAGAAGGTGTTCACATATATGATGGCAAAGTAAACACCATTCCCCAGGATTTTTCCTGTACAGTGTTTGAATGTTACATGATGTTCATAGCATAGATTTCCCTAGTTTGGTGTCTCCCTGTTGTAAGCTTATTTGTTTTCTGAGTAGATTTAGTGGGAAGGGAGAAACATATTTGAAACTATTAATAAGCACAAGAGCATTTATTCTTGTATAATGAAATCATTAACATGTGTTTTTGTGTGTGTGAGCAACTTAAACATCCTCCCCACCATTATGGAAATACTTTTGAAAAATCAAATAGTCTCATGACTGACATGCAAGATTTATTACTTAGGCATGTCTAATTTATTATTATTATTGTTGTTGGTGCAGATTAAGTATCAGGAATTGGTATTTTGGAAGTATCTCTGGTCTCATTTTCTCATTTTCTATGGCAGGAGTTCATACCATGCTTATTTCTATATTGCTTTTTTTCAGTTAACAGAAGTTTTGTGTACTTGCAACTTTCATGGGGACGATTCATATCAGGGCAACACTGCAGTGATGTAACATTTCATTTGCTTTGAGACCTTATGTTTGTATTAACTTAACAAGTATCAGAAAGCAACATGGTTATTATTTTTCTTACTCATGTGCCAACTGATTGGGGGGTTTACATCAAGTGAGTCACACAGTGGGCAAAGCCAATACAATCATATTAAATAAAGGTCAGAAAGTTAGACAAAGAGATGCTTTGCTCTTTGGGTACATGTGAGTCTTGCTAATTTTGCCAAAGTAATCTGAAAGTTCCAAAACCTCCTATGACTCCCTCTTTTATATATATATATATATATATATATATATATATATATATATATATTATTGATTTCAGAGAGGAAGGGAAAGGGAGAGAGAGAGAAACATCAATGATGACAGAGAATCATTGATTGGCTGCCTCCTGCACATCCCCTACTGGAGATCAAGCCCGCAACCCAGGCATGTGCCCTTGGCCGGAATCGAACCTGGGACCCTTCAGTCCACAGGCCAGCGCTCTATCCATTGAGCCAAACCAGCTAGGGCTCCTATGACTCCCTCTTAACAACAAAATGACAGCCCAAGTCTCTTGTCTGGCATTAGATCCCAACCTTTTTTTAGCCATGCCCCCCCGCCCCCAAGCATCTCTAAAATCCTGATGCCACCCCCTGTGACATATACTAGTAATTCTTATTATTCAAAAGGTGAACTCCTATTCAGTGGAGGAAGCCTAAAAAGGCATTAACTTGGCCTAATCAAGCTTCCAAAGAACATGGCATCCATGAAAGAGAAAATAAAAGAACAAAAGGACAGCTGAAGTACTGAGGAAGAAATCACTAAGAAATTATTTAAAAAATAATATGAAGTGATATGAAAAAAAGCAAATAAAGTTTCAAAACATAAGAGAACTGAAATGCATAAGTATGTCATAATATATATTTATATTATGTATATGAAGCCTCTAGAACCATAAGAAATGCAAAAAATTCACTGTTAATAACCCATTCTCGAAATGTCCCTCCTTAAAAATCAAATTGCCCCCCTGTGGGTCGTATGCCTCATGTTGGAAATCAGTGCATTAAAGGCTCCTGTAATTTCATTATACATGCATTTCCAAATGCTACCAAACAAACTTGTGTCTTTTAGTTGCCAGTCTATATTATCTATAATAATAATCTATAATAATAAAAGTGTAATATGCAAATCGACCAAATGGCCGAACAGCAGAACCACCTTTCGGATGACCTTCCGGACGAAGCCATGGCTGCGAAGGCCTACTCTTGCACGAATTTTGTGCATCAGGCCTCTAGTTTGTAATATGTTTATTAATGAGTGGTCTATACTTGCTTATCACTCTTTTCTTTCTTCCTATATCAATTAGAATGTAACAGAAAACCTAAAACAGAAGCTTATTTTTCTTATGTAACAAGAAGTCTGTAGGTAAAGAGTTGCAAAAAAAAAAAAAAAGTTGCTGGTATTTTCTCAGGGGTTCAGTAGTATAAGAGCTCTGCAATTCATTTGGCCTTCACCCCATTGTTGCAAAAGGACTGCCACAACTTGAAGTAACATCTTCATGCTGGGAAGGCAAGCAGAAAGTGTATTCTTCATGAGCCTTACTCTTGTCAGAAAGGTATACTAGTAATGTTTTCTAAAGTACCCCACCAAAGGATTCCCCCTAATATTTCACTAGCCAGAACTTTGGCACAAATTAGGGACTGAGCCCATCTTTCCACATCAAAGGGCATCTGCTCAGTGCCTAAATAAAAGTGGAATTCTATTTAGCAAGAAAGAAATGGGGAGATGGCTTTTACTTAGGGAGTTAACATTGTCTAACACATCTTTTATTTTGCTCCCCAGTACTCGCAAACCATCTTCTTCCTACCACCTTTTCTTTCTCTCCCTCTTTCTTTCTTTCTTTCTCTTTCTTCCTTTCTTCCTTTCTTTCTTTCTTTCTTTCTTTCTTTCTTTCTTTCTTTCTTTCTTTCTTTCTTTCTTTCTTTCTTTCTTTCTTTCAATTTTTATTGATTTCAAAGTGGAAGAGGCAGGGAGAGAGAGAAACACGCCCCATACTGGGCATTGATCCTGCAACCCGGGCATGTGCCCTTTACCAGAACCAAACCTGGGACCTTTCAGTCCACAAGCCAACACTCTATCCACTGAGCCAAATGAGCCTACCACTTTCTTAAAACATTTTTGACTAATATGGTCAGTGACTTTTGGTCTCTTTCATCAACTGACATTGTTTCTTTTCTAATTCTCTTGAGCTTTTTGTGGGGCTCAACCACACCCTCCTTGAAATTTTTTTATTGAACTATCTACTCGTCACTTACTGTGTATCAGACACTTTGCTAAGTGAAGAGAATGCAGAGATGAAGCATGCTTAATTTCAGCCCTCCACAAGTTTATAGACTAGTGGAGGAGATAGATGAACAAATAAGTGTGAAAGAATATTAAAGATGGTGTTATAGAATAAAATGACAAAATGGGACACGCAAAAAAATTATATAACTCAGGTGCCATTTCTCTTTTAGGAAATGAAAGGACTAGACTGGTACCACCATTGACAAAAACAATCTTACTGTTGTCTTGTTGGTTGGCTCTTTGCCTTCCACCTTAGAAAAATACAGACTTCTATTGAAAATGGGAAGCAGGGTCTCTCTCCTTCCCTTGGCCTAAAAAAAAAACCACATGGAATTTCAAAGAATAGCCAATATATATATTTTTTACTTCAGATAATCCAACTCAGGCAGAATTCACTCAGTATAGGGATTCTAGAGTGGTTGCCCTGGTTTATTTACTTGTTTATGTACTTCATCCTGGGTTCTGTTGAAGGTGCTAGGTCTCATTGCTAGACCCGGAGTAAATGATGTCTCCACTCACTGAGATGTCAGAGCCTAACCACTCAGGATGTCAGGAAGAACATGTCTGGGAGATGCAAGGCTGTGTGCTGGGCTGCAGAGTAAAATGGGAGAGAAGAAAAGGCATGGCAGAGAGAACAATGGGGCCAGAGAGGTGGGTAAAGACCAATTTATGCCACGCCAAGAGACCGGAAGACGTTTGTAGGTCATAGGTTCCCAAACTTTCTCAGTTTACTGCACCCTTGGTATCTGTAGTTTTTCACATTGCCCTAAGACCAAAGAAATACAGCTCCATTCATTAAGTAAGCAGGTCCAAATGACACAATAGTGGTAGTTTGTGTGGTACATAATAGATGTTGTTGCATTTCCCTCAGCAGCAAATCCCAGAGTTCACTGTAGTGGCCTAGGGTAATTCAATGCACGGTTTGGGAACTATGTATGCTATTGGTTGCTGAAGCTTTTTCATTTAGCGAATTAAATATTCAGTTTGTATTTTAGAAAGGTCACTCTTTCAGTGAATTGGAGGCTTAATTGGAGTAAAAAGATGATGGGAGGTAGGGAAACCATAAGTTAATGGTATTTATGAAAGAAGTAAATAGGATGTAAAATAAGTTGTACTGATGAGGTATACTTTGGCATCTAAAATGTGTTATGAGGATAGAATGAATTGGATTTACTTATCAATTGATTTGGGGAGAGAGAAAACAATAGAATGATTCCTAGATTTTAGAGTTGGGTTAAGGATACATGGAAGTAAGAGTATAAGAAAAATACGTTATGGGGAAAGTTCATTTTCTCAGCATGTTGAATTTGAGATGTCTATAAGGACAAGAAGGATATATAACATTGGTAAGAAAAATAAATTGATAAATTGTCAATACATTGGTTAGAATTGACAACATGAGAGTAGATGAGATGGCTCACGATGAGTGTAGACAAGAAGATGCCCATGTTTAGAGAAGGAACAGAGGAAGAGGATCCTGCAGGGGACCGGGAGAGGTGTCATTAGCTTCCCCTACTATTGTTTCGTCCTACAGACATCCCAGTCTCTCTTTTCTCTATGGTGGGGCTCCCTAGGGAAGCTTTTGTGGTTTCCTAGGGGCAGCATCACAAAGGATTATGAAGGAGTTTCATTCTGCAGTAGAGACAGTTGGGGGTGGGAAGGGAGGACGAGGGGCGAGAGAGATGAGTAGCACATGTGAAGGGAGGATGCTATGCAGTGCCCAGGAGATGCCTTTTCTTGGCTCCCAGGAGAGAAGCACTATTTTTGTGCCCACATTTTAAGAAAAATAAGGTAATGATCTGTTTGCAGTATTAAATGCTATACAGTGATAAAGAAGAAGGAGTGGAGACGTCCATGGAATCTGATTTGGATGGTCCTGGTGACTTAGCTAATTACTTTTTTGCAGTGTAGAAGGCAGAAACCCGAGTAGCTCAGGGAATACCAAGGGGGACAGTCATGTAAACAAATAATAGCAATGTAATGTGATAAGATATAAGGCTCTATATCAGGTGGGGTAATTTTCTCCTGCTTCTATCATTCACTAACCACTTCTTATCAGTGCCTGTCACTAGCAGGGTGATTTCTGACCGTTCTGAATTATCTGTCCCCAGGATTCCATTCTAGTTCCTCTCTTCTATCTGCCTGCTCTTTCTGAGCAATTGCATCCAATTGTGGGACTCTAACCAGTGCCCATCAACCCATGATTTCTCAATCTAAAGTTCCCTGACTTTCTGAGCTTGAGTTCTACATTTTTAACAATGTGCACAGTATTGGGCATGTGCTCGGTGTTCTATCAGTGTATACTAATTGAAAAGTTGGTCCTAAATAAACTGATGTCACAGGAGTAGATCTAGATATCAAATCACTGCGTTTGACAAAGTAAGGAAATATTTCCTGCCAGTTTTATCATTAAATTTCAATAATTATCTGGAAACCAAGTGAGTTTTATCATGGGAGTTGGGTTAGAGCCAGCTAGTTACAGTGAAGAATGGTAGAATAAAATACACAGTTTTGCAAATCAGAATGCAGGTTCTGCTGCTAACTTTGGGCAATTTAGCTAATTCTCTGTGCCTTCATTTCCACACTAGGGAACAATTCAGAGGCATAATTATGCTTCCTGTTTTTATTATATATATATATATATATATATATATATATATATATATAGTTTTATTTTATTGCTTAAAATATTACAAAGAGTATTACATATGTCTCTTCCCCCGCCCCTTGACCTTCCCCCAGCCTCCCCTACTCCCCAGTGTCTTGTGTCCATTGGTTATGCTTATATGCATGCATGCAAGTCCTTTGGTTGATCGCTTACCCCCACCCCCCAACCCTCCCCGACCTTCCCGCTGTAGTTTGACAGTCTGTTCGATGCTGTTCTGCCTCTGTATCTATTTTTGTTCATCAGTTTATAATGGTCTTTATTATCCATAAATGAGTGAGATCCTGTGGTATTTTTCTTTCATTGACTGGCTTATTTCACTTAGCATAATGCTCTCCAGTTCCATCCATGCTGTTGCAAATGGTAAGAATTCCTTTTTTTTTCCTTTTTTTTTCTTTTTACAGCAGCATAGTATTCCATTGTGTAAATGTACCATAGTTTTCTAATCCACTCATCTGTTGGTGGGCACTTAGGCTGTTTCCAAATCTTAGCTATGGTAAATTGTGCTGCTATGAACATAGGGATGCATATATCATTTCTGATTGGTGTTTCTGGTTTTTTGGGATATATTCCTAGAAGTGGGATCACTGGGTCAAATGGAAGTTCCATTTTTAGTTTTTTGAGAAAACTCCATACTGTCTTCCATAGTGGCTGCACCAGTCTGCATTCCCACCAGCAGTCCAAGAGTGTCCCTTTTTCTCCCCATCCTCTCCAGCACTTGTCGTTTGTTGATTTGTTGGTGATAGCCAGTCTGACAGGTGTGAGACGATACCTCATTGTTGTTTTGATTTGCATCTCTCAGATGATTAGTGACTTTGAGCATGTTTTCATATGTCTCTTGGCTTTCTGAATGTCCTCTTTTGAAAAGTGTCTATTTAGGTCCTTTGCCCATTTTTTGATTGGATTGTTTATATATTTTTTTATTGAGATATAATTCACATACCATAAAGTTCACCCTTTTCAAGTATACCATTAAGTTTATTAGATATTCACCAATATCTAGTTCCAAAACATTTTCATCTCCCCCCCCCCAAACTCCATACCATTAGCTGTCACCCTCCAATTCCCCCATCCTCCAGTCCCTGCTTCTGCTTTTTGTCTCTATAGGTGTACTTATTCTGGATATTTCATATAATTGGAGTCATACAATAAGTGGTCTTTTGTGTCTAGCTACTTTTCCTCGGCATAAAAAGAAAATGTAGCATAAAGTTTTCATAGTTCATTTATCTTACAGCATGTGTCAGAACTTCATTCCTTTTTACGGTTAAATCATAGCCCATTAATTGGACATAGCACATTTTGTTTATCAAATCATCAGTTGATGGACTAGGTTGTTTCCATTTTGGGCTATTATGAATAACACTGCTTTGAATATTATTGTACAAATTTTTGTGTGACCCTATGTTTTTAATTGTCTAGAAATGAAATTGCTGGGTCATGCGATAATACTTTGAGGAGCTATCAAACTGTTTTCCAAAGTGGCTGTATTATTCTACATTCTCAACAGCAATGTATAAGGGTTCCAACTTCTCCACATCCGGATCAACACTTGTTACAGTCCATCCTTTTTATTATTGTATTCTTATAGATGTGAAGTCATATCTCATTGTCGTTTGATTTGCATTTCCGTAATGACCAATGACATTGAACAGTTCTTCATGTGTCTGTTGGCCATTCGTATATCTTCTTTGTAGAAATGTCTACAAATCCTTTACTCATTTTTAAATTGGGTTATTTTTCTTTTTGTTGTTGTATTGTAACAGTTCTTTATACTTTCTGGATATTTTCTGATATACAACTTGCAAATATTTTCTCTTATTCTGTGGGTTGTTTTTCTTTCTCTCCCCACCCCCTCCATTTTCTTGATAGGGTCCTTTGAAGCACTAAAGTTTTAATTTTGATAATATGCAATTTATTTTTTATTTTGCCTGTCCTTGTTTTAGCTCTTAATTTAGATCCATTTGGAATTAATTTTTGTGTAATGAGCGAGTTAGGGATCCAAATTCATTCTTTTATATGTGGATATGTAGTTGTACCAAAATCATTTGTTGAAAAGACTATTTTTTTCCCTAATGAATTGTCTTGGTACCTTTGTCAAATATCAGTTGGCCACAGATCTATGGAATTCAATTCTGTTTCATCGATCCCTATGTCTATCCTTATGCCTGTACCATAACTGCAATTCCAGAAAAGTAAAGTGAATTGCATTGAATAAATTCTTATTCTCAGAGCCCTTGATAATTCAAAAGACTTGTGGGTCTGGATTTTCTCTCATAAGCCATTGCATTAAAGTCTCCCATCTAAAATAACTAAATTTTATCCACAAATCTAAGCTTAAATGCTCACCTGCAGGGATCTTTAATTTATTTTAAATTTATTTTTTGTTAATCCTCACTGAAGATATTTCTTCATTGAGTTTTTTTTGTTTGTTTTTAGAGAGAATGGAAGGGAGAGGGAGAGTCAGGGAGAAAGAAACACCTCTGTGAGAGAGACAGCTCTATTGGTTGCCTCCCACATGCTCTCCTACCTGATCTGGGGAACCTGCAACCAAGGTAGAGGTACATGCCCTTGATCAGTTCGAGGGCTGACACTCTGTCCATTGAGTCAAACCAGCTAGGCTGGGAGGACCTTTTATATAACTCCACTTTTATGTTGACAATGTGGGTTTTGGCAGTCTCTCTGTGTATTCTATAAAGTAGTTAAAAAGGCAATTATGAATTGAGACATTGATTTTCTTATTGTTAGAATCCTTACTATTAATGTAATTTAGAAGCTAGCATTCAACTTCAAGCACAATCCTTCAAATTATTAACTTTATAAAAATATTTATTCATTTTATCCTGTGAACTTAGACAAAGGCTTTAAAGTGCCTCTACTGTAAATGCAAGAATTCTCAGAAATAAAGATCTCTTGAATCTAGGGCAATAGCATCTCTTGATTCAATTGTGGTCTATGTATTTCTGTTATTGATACTCTTAATAGAAAAAAAGGTTTTAAAATTATTCACTAGGTCAAGGAAATATGGTAGCAAGATGAAGCTCTCATGAAAGGAAAAAATATTTCTCTTGGTTTGCCATAGATAGTTGTATTTGTTTCTTTAAATCATAAAGAGAGATTCCCCCATCCCCAATTAAACAATAATAAACATTTTCTGGTCTTGACAAAAGGGAGCCCTTGGCACAGTGTTTCCAATGATATCACTTGTTGAATTGTGCATGGATCCCCTATTATGTCTGAGAGGATTTTTTATTTGGGGGATTATTTATGCAGTGTTAAATATTTAAGAGATCTCTGCTCCTTGTGTGTTATTGGTTATGCTTAAGAACAGTGCAGTGGTTAATTTTATGTGTCAACTTGACAAGTTAAGGGATTCCCAGATAGCTGGTAAAATGTTATTTCTGGATGTGTCTGTGAGGGTGTTTCAGGGAAAGATTAACATTTGAATCAGTACATGAGCAAAGAAGATTGCCCTCTCCAGTGTGGGTGGGCATCATCAATCCAGTGAGGGCATGAATAGAACAAAAAACAAGAAAAAATGGTAGTAAATCAGCTAACTCTACAACTCAAAGAATTAGAAAGAGAGCAACAAGAAAACCCCAGAGTGAGCAGAAGGAAGGAGATAATAAAGATTAGAGCAGAAATAAATAACATAGAGACCAAAAAAATAATACAGAAAATCAATGAAACCAAGAGCTGGTTCTTCGAAAGGATAAACAAGATTGACAAACCTCTAGCCAGACTCACCAAGAAGCAAAGAGAGAGGACCCAAATAAACAAAATCAGAAATGAAAGAGGTGAAATAACAACAGACCCCACAGAAATACAAATGATTGTTAAAAAATACTATGGACAGCTCTACTCCAACAAACTAGACAACCTGGAGGAAATGGACAAATTCCTAGAAAAATACAACATTCCAAAACTCAATCAGGAAGAATCTAAAAATCTCAACAGGCCAATAACTATGGAAGAAATTGAAGCAGTCATCAAAAAGCTTCCAGCAAACAAAAGCCCAGGACCAGACGGCTTCACAGGGGAGTTTTACCAAACATTCAAGGAAGAACTAAAACCTATCCTCCTCAGACTACTACAAAAAATTCAAGAGGAAGGAACACTTCCAAGCTCATTCTATGAAGCCAGCATCACCCTAATACCAAAACCAGGTAAAGACAACACAATGAAAGAGAATTACAGGCCAATATCCCTCATGAACATAGATGCCAAAATCCTCAACAAAATCTTAGCAAATCGGATCCAGCAGTACATCAGAAAGATCATACACCATGACCAAGTAGGATTTATCCCAGGGATGCAAGGATGGTACAATATCCGCAAATCAATAAACGTGATACATCACATAAACAAATTGAAAGAAAAAAACCACATGGTCATATCAATTGATGCAGAAAAAGCATTTGACAAAATTCAACACCCATTTTTGATAAAAACTCTCAGCAAGATAGGAATTGAGGGATCATACCTCAACATAATAAAAGCCATATATGACAGGCCCACAGCCAACATCATTCTCAATGGACAAAAACTTACACCATTTCCCCTAAGAACAGGAACAAGACAGGGATGCCCCCTCTCACCACTCCTGTTCAACATAGTACTGGAAGTGTTAGCCATTGCAATTCGGCAAGAAGAAGAAATAAAAGGCATCCAAATTGGAAAAGAGGAAGTAAAACTGTCCTTATTTGCAGACGACATGATATTATACATACAAAACCCTAGAGACTCCATCAAAAAGCTACTAGACTTAATACATGAATTTGGCAATGTAGCAGGATACAAAATTAACCCCAAGAAATCTGAGGCATTTCTATACACCAATAGTGAACTTTCAGAAAGAGAGATTATAAAAACAATCCCGTTTACCATCGCACCAAAAAAACTAAGCTACCTAGGAATAATCTTAACTAAAGAGGTAAAAGACCTCTACTCAGAAAACTACAGGACGTTGAAAAAAGATATAGAGGAAGACATAAACAGATGGAAGAACATACCGTGTTCATGGATTGGTAGAATCAACATCATTAAAATGTCCATACTACCCAAAGCAATCTATAAATTCAATGCACTTCCCATTAAAATACCAACAGCATACTTCAGAGATCTAGAACGAACTCTCCAAAAATTCATCTGGAATAAAAAAAGACCCCGAATAGCTGCAGCAATCCTGAAAAAGAACAAAGTAGGTGGGATCTCAATACCAGATATCAAGTTGTATTACAAAGCCACTGTTCTCAAAACTGCCTGGTACTGGCACAAGAATAGGCATATAGATCAATGGAATAGAATAGAGAGCCCAGAAATCGGCCCGAACCAATATGCTCAATTAATATTTGACAAAGGAGGCAAGAACATACAATGGAGCCAAGATAGTCTCTTCAATAAATGGTGTTGGGAAAATTGGACAGATATATGCAAGAATATGAAACTAGACCACCAACTTACACCATACACAAAAATAAACTCAAAATGGATAAAGGACTTAAATGTACGACAGGAAACCATAAAAATTCTAGAAGAATCCAAAGGCAACAAAATCTCAGACATATGCCGAAGCAATTTCTTCACTGATACAGCTCCTAGGGCACTTGAAACTAAAGAGAAAATGAACAAATGGGACTACATCAAAATAAAAAGCTTCTGCACAGCAAAAGAAACCATCAACAAAACAACGAGAAAACCCACTGTGTGGGAAAACATATTTGCCAATGTCATATCTGATAAGGGCCTAATCTCCAAAATCTATAGGGAACTCATACAACTTAACAAAAGGAAGATAAACAATCCAATCAAAAAATGGGCAAAGGACCTAAATAGACACCTTTCAAAAGAGGACATTCAGAAAGCCAAGAGACATATGAAAACATGCTCAAAGTCACTAATCATCCGAGAGATGCAAATCAAAACAACAATGAGGTACCATCTCACACCTGTCAGACTGGCTATCATCAACAAATCAGCAAACGACAAGTGCTGGAGAGGATGTGGAGAAAAAGGAACACTTGTGCACTGCTGGTGGGAATGCAGACTGGTGCAGCCACTATGGAAGACAGTATGGAGTTTCCTTAAAAAACTGAAAATGGAACTCCCATTTGACCCTGTGATCCCACTTCTAGGAATATATCCCAAGAAACCAGAAACACCAATCAGAAAGGATATATGCACCCCTATGTTCATAGCAGCACAATTCACCATAGCTAAGATTTGGAAACAGCCTAAGTGTCCATCAGTAGATGAATGGATTAGAAAACTGTGGTACATCTACACGATGGAATACTATGCTGCTCTAAAAAGGAAGGAACTCTTACCATTTGCAACGTCATGGATGGAACTGGAGAGCATTATGCTAAGTGAAATAAGCCAGTCAATGAAGGAAAAATACCACATGATCTCACTCATTCATGGATAATAGAGACCATTATAAACTTTTGAACAATAATAGATTCAGAGGCAGAGCTGCCTCAAACAGATTGTCAAACTGCAGTGGGAAGGCCGGGGAGGTTTGGGGGGCAGGAGGTAGGGGGGTAAGAGATCAACTAAAGGACTTGTATGCATGCGTATAAGCATAACCAATGGACATAAGACACTGGGGGATAGGGGAGGCTGGGGGACTGTCTAGGGCGGGGGGATAAAATGGACACATATGTAATACCCTTTGTAATACTTTAAGCAATAAAAAAATTAAAAAAAAAAAAAAAAAAAGAACAGTGCAGTGGTTAATTTTATGTGTCAACTTGACAAGTTAAGGGATTCCCAGATAGCTGGTAAAATGTTATTTCTGGATGTGTCTGTGAGGGTGTTTCAGGGAAAGATTAACATTTGAATCAGTACATGAGCAAAGAAGATTGCCCTCTCCAGTGTGGGTGGGCATCATCAATCCAGTGAGGGCATGAATAGAACAAAAAGGCAGAGAGAGGACCTCTCTGTGTGAACTGGGACATCTATCTTCTCCTGCCCTCAGACTTTGGTGCTCCTTGTTCCCGGGCAGGACTGGGATTTAACACAATTGACTGCCCCAATTCTCAGGCCTTTGGGCTTGGACTGGAACTGTACTACCAGCTTTCCCAGACTTCCAGCTGGCACTTTATGGGACTTCTCAGCATCCATAACTTGGGGAGCCAATACTTCATATCTCTATATGTCTTGTTAGTTCTATTTCTCTGTAGGGCCCTGACTAATACAAACCATTCTGCATTACATGCAACCCAGGGCAAGATAAGGCACACTTGGTTAAACCTTGATAAACCCCAATTCTGGTGAGTCTTAGTGATGCAGTTTCAGAAACTCAAGTTTATCTGTTCACCAAGAAGTTAACGAGTTTGGGAGATTTGATTCTTCATAACCAAGTGTATAGGTATTTCACCTTTGAACCACAAAACTTTTATTGGCCATTCATTGATGGTTTCATCTCACCAAAGAATTACATACAACCAGAGGGCCAGTGCAGGAAATTAGTGCACAGGTAGGGTCCCTAGGCCTGGCCGGCAATCAGGGCCAATCTGTGGGGTGACCGGCGGGTCAACTGGGGCCCCTGCTCGCACTTGCCTTGACCTGACACCACCCGCTCACCTGCTCCACCATCCCACCATGGTCCACTCTCATTGGTGCCCACCGGGCCAGCAGCACCTCCACTGCAGCCCACGGCCAGTGCCACATTGTGACACCCGCCATATTCCACACTGGCCCCTGGTGGTCAGCACACATCTAACTCCTGGTTGGTTGAACTCCAGCCCGTGGGGACAAATTGCATATTAGCCTTTTATTATATAGGATTGTTGTTCCCCTTTCTGGTGGGTATTTCTTAAGAGCAGTGTCAGATAACAATTATTTAGTGAATATAGTAACTTGAAACAAAATAAGATACAATTGGGTGATTTTAAAATAAATTTTAAAATTTTTATTGCAAGAAAGTTTCTGTTTAAATAGTTAAGACTATTTATATATATGATGTTGAGGAATACTGAGAAGTTCTCTGTCTGTGCATGATCTCTTTGGGATCCCCATGTCTGAAATCTTATTTCAACTGTGAAAATGGAGGGCAGGAGTTTCACCCTTATATCCTTCACTCTGCCCTCAGTGGGAACACCTAGATGCAAGTAGGAGGAGCTATGACAGTGATTGGTGCATCTCCTGAATGAAATCATTTGGGCATTAATGACCAGACGTTTAGATCCTCTGGTTTACTCTAAACTGCATGCTCTTATTGAATTAAGGTATTACTATTTTTCTTTAGTTTTCAACAGAATTATTGATCTTCGGAAAATTTATACAGCATATCTGTATAACATTTTGGAAGTAAAAGAAATATATTCATGTATTTTCCAATAGGTCTGTAAATTAGGCAAGGCAATCTTCTTAATCCTATAGAGCAGGGGTTCTCAACCTTGGCTGAACATTAGAATCACCTGGGAATCTTTTTAAAATCCTGATTTCTGTCTGCCTACCTTGTCGAATTAATTTCACAATGGTTTTCTCCTCACTCTCTCTCTAAATTCCTAAGCTGATTTTCCCTACCCTCCCACTGCCAGGTAGTCCACAGCTGAGGAATTGAGTCTCCTTTTGGCAGCTGCTTATTTTATTTATTCTTTTGAAGAAAAAGAAAAGAGGCTATCCATTCTGACCTTTTAAATGTCAGTTTTAAATAGTGGAGTCCAGAAAAAGGCAGGACCAACAATTTATCTGCACATTCACTGTAGAGTTGGGATAGCCTCAAATTGTTTCTGTGAACACATCACGGAAAATAAAAGGTTGTGGCTCCCTTGGTGTGGTCAACAGATGAACCACTATCCTGAAGAAGTGTCTGAGTTTACTAAAGAAAGTTGAAATCTATGTTCTCCTCGGACCCCCCAACTATTTCTAGCTGGGCCAAGAGACTATTGGTCTGGACACAGTTGAAATAGTTAATACCAAACTTAATGGTCAACTCAGGAAGAATAGTGTCTTGTGTCATGCTGCTATTGGTTCGCTAAATTCATGTGTGCTGTGTGTCATTGAGTCGGTTCTGACTCCTGGCAACTCTGTGAATGAGTGATGACTACAGTGTCCTGTCAACAGCCCTACTCAGCTCCTGTAGACATATGCCTGTGGCTTCCTTTGGGGAGTCAGTCTGCCTCATATTTGGTGTTCCCCTTTTCCTGCTGCCTCCTATTTTCCCCACCATTATTGTTTTTTTCCAAAGAACCCTGCCTTCTCTTGATGTGCTCAAAGTAGACAGCTTCTGTTTTGTCATTTTTGGCTCCAGTGATGTTTCAGGCTTAATTTTCTCTAGGACTCACTTTCATCTTTCTGACTGGCCAGCATATCCATACTGCTCTTCTTCAAAATCACTTTTTAAATGAATCAGTTTTTTCCCTATCAGCTTTCTTCACTGTCCAACTTTTGCATCCATACATAGTAATTGGGAATACAAGGGTGTGGATGATTTTAACTTTAGTCTCTAGTGACACATTTTTGTTTTTAGTGATGTTTCCTAATTCTCCCATTGCTCCTCTTCCAAGTCTCAGCCTTCTCCTGATTTGTTGGCTTCAGTCTCCTTCTGAATTGATGCTGACCCAAGATCAGAAAAATCTTTAACAATTTCATTGTCTTCACTGTCTATGTTAAAGTTGTGTATTTCTTCTGTAGTCATAATTTTGTCTTTTTGATGTTCAAATGCCGTCCTTCCTTGACACTTTTCTTTATTCACTTTCATCAGACATTGTTTCAAATCTATGCTACTTTCTGCCACTAAGATGATGTTATCCATATATCTTAAGCTATTGATATTTTTTCTCCACACATTTTCACTCCTTCCTCTGATCCTAACCCAGATTTTAGGGAAATAAAATTCACCTGTGTCTGACACCTTTGCCTATAAAACCATTTTTTCTCTCTACATTCTCTTCCAACAGGGCTTCCTATCCGCAGTACAGGTCCACAATAAACCAGAACAACCAAGTGCTGAGGCATGCGCATTCCTTTCAGAGCAACCTGTAGCTTTCATGATCGCCACAGTCAAAGGTTTTACTGATGTCTATACAACATAGACTAACCTCCTGAAATTCTTAGGAGCACTCCAATATCCAGCAAAGGTTCGAGTATCTCTTTCTTTTCTGATCCAGCTTAAACATCCGGCATTTCTTTCTCCATGTAAGGTAGACACCTCTGTTGTATCACCTTGAGCACTGCTTTACTTGTATGGAAAATTAGGCAATGGTCCTATAGCTACTGAACTCCCTGGCATCTCCATTCTCAAAGACCGGAACATATATTGAATGTTTCCAGTCTGTAAGCCATTGTTTTGCTTGCCATATTTGTTGACATATTCTTGTTAGGATTTTGACATGCAGTCTCTGTGGCTTACAGTAATTATATCATTATCCCTTCTACTCATGGTGAGTTATTTCTTCCCAAATTTCAGGGAGGTTTTCACTTCAGTTTCTAGAATTACCGGTTCTTCCTCATAGGAATCTTTCTCAAAGATATGTCATTCTTTTGTCTCTTCTGTATAGATTTTCAGTATACTGTTTCCACCCTCCCTTTATTTTCACCTGGTCAGATGATATCCTTCCTGTTAGTCACTCAGCATTCCTAATCTAGATTTGAATTTCCCTTTTATTTCTTGAGTCTTCTGGTAGAGATCTCTTGGCTTTTCCTTTTTGGGTGTTCTCATTTATCTCCTTACATGGATTATTGTAATAGTTCTCTTTATCCCTAACGATAGCCATTGAAAAACTGTATTCAGGATTCTCACCCTGCTTTTGTCACCTTTTGCTTTAGCCTCTTGCCTGCCTCTAGCAACTTTTAGTGTTCTGTCATCCATCTCAATTTTTCTTTCCTTTTTACCACCTGCATTCTTCCATCTGGTGACGAATGTATATAGTTGTCTGTTTAGTTGTTTGAAGCATGTGCTTGCAATGGGCAAGTTACCGGCATCATAGAAATCCACAAGCCAGTCTCCTGCTTCATTTCTAACTCCTAGTCCAAAATTTCCAATGACATTTGATTCCGCTTTATTTCCCACTTTTGAGTTCCAGTCACCTATAAGCATGTCTGGGTTTGGTGTGTGATCAATTCCTTCTTAAATACTTTCAGTTTGGCTCAGTGGATAGAGTGTGGGCCTGAGGACGGAAGGGTCCCAGGTTTGATCCTGGTCAAGGGCACATACCTCAGGTGCAGGCTCCTCCCAGGCCCAGGCCCTGGTGGTGTGGTGGGGCAACCAATCCATGTGTTTCTCTCACATAGATATTTATCTCTGCCTTTCCCTCTCTCTTCCACTCTCTCTAAAAATCAATGGAAAAATATCCTCATGTGAGGATTAAAAAAAAAAGTTTCTTCAGCTTCTGCAGTTGAAGCATAGAGTTGAATGATGGTTATGATTGATTGCCCATTGATTGATGGACATAAGCAATATTATTGTCTGATTGATATTGTTCTATGAGACCTTGCATTGTAGGCCCTGACTTCCTCTGCTACATGTTGCCGCAGTCTTAAAGCCATTTCGTTTTCCTGAGTTTGTCATTTCCAGAGTAGAACGCTTTGTGGTTACCTGACTGGAAATGTCCCATCCCAGGCCGTTTTAGTGCACGAACACCAAGCACTGCAGTGTTGAGACGTGTAAGTCCTTGCTTTACGCTCCCCGTTTCCCGCGGTGCATACATTTCACGTTCCGATTGCCCGGTGCTGTGAGGCGCCGGACTCCCCTTTCGCCTTTGTGCACACAGTGGGGCGTCGGCAACAATGCTGCGGGTGCTTGTTCTCTGCTCTTCCCCGTGACTGAGTGTTCCCCAGCCTGGGAGAACACTTTCAGCATCATGATCACCGGTCTATCTCCTATTTCATTTCGGACTGTCTCATTATAGGTTTTCCAGGTGAAACAAAAGCCTGTTTTAAAAGAACAAGAGCCCTGCCACTGTGGCTCAGTTGTTCGGGCGTGGCCTGCGCACGGCAGGAAGGGTTGCGGGTGGGGTCAGGGCACGAGCCCCCAGTTTGGGGCTCAGTCGCTGGTGGGGGTTGTTCTGGAGACAAATGGATGTTTCGCCCTCACATCGATGAGGTTTCTCTCTCTTCTCCCTTCCTGATGCTCTAAAAAATCCATTAAAAAGAAAAAGGATTAAAAAAATAAAGTGCCGCAGGGGCTTACCATTGTCTTCTGCGCAGTGCTGGGCCTGTGGTGTGGCCGTCACCAAACGCCGATGAAGTGTAAGGCCCTGGGGGTGAGCCGACACCGGCCTTCAGTCCACAGTTTCCAAAGGGGATGACACTTCTGGTGAGCAGGAAGTATCATTCAAATTTGACACTGGTTGAAAGGGTTCAAATTCCTTAATAAAACAATTTTAAAATGTGATGAGCTGGCTTTGAAACTAGTCGCATAGCTCTCTTGTTCTTAGTGACACCTGGTTTAACATTCTTTTTTTAACTTGTTTCCTGGTGCCATAATCTTTTGTTTATTAGGGTGCCTTCTCTAACTCACTGGATTTCTTTTTAAATTCTAACTAACTGGACCTTTCATCTCTAAAAACTTAGCCACCATCCTTCTGAAATATGGTTTTTGAAAAGAATTAAAGTCATTCACAATTGTGTTTTTGGGACTCCTATAAGTTACCTATATTGTTGGTGTAAAGTTGAAGGCACATGATCGGAAAGCATTGTATCCATGATACCTAGTAGGTCTATAAATCAATGTGGTCTGTCTTCCCTTGTTTGTTAAGTCAGGTAGATCTCATTCGTACAAATGTTTTCTCTCTCTCTTCCTCTCTAAGATGGAAATAAAATGCATAGGCCTATTGATCTGCACAGGTAAGCACTTTGATAGGGAACTTTCTTGGAAAAGGTCAAGTTGCAGTTCAACTGTGTGTCTATTGTTACAGAAAACTGGAGAAGAACCAAGCAATGCTTAGAGAGATGGAGTTACATTTATTGTTATTATGCGCAGGCCCAGAGGAAAATGTCTCTAGAATTCTGGGCCAAACACACAAGAAGTTTCCTGTATTTATACCTTTTTACCCTCTTTGTCTCCCAAATAAGGGGTTTTCCGGTCCCCTTTGCAAGTTCTTAAAGAGCCCCTATGTGCTGGGGCTTTGAGACCTCAACCAAAGGCTTGGCCTGGTGCCAACACTGATAACTTCGTCTGGGGAAGGTTTCATGGCCTCTCTGAAATGGGGGTAGTCTTATTTTCCTTATTATTTAAGCAAGCAAGCATTTACAGAAGCCAAAATGCAGGGTTAAAATTTCAAACAGTAGTTTTTATATAAGATGGACACTTCAATATGACATAAAAAGGGGATAAAATCCCCAGTCCTTTTCAATTTAGCAATTATAAAGACCTAGGTCAGTGGTTCTCAACCTTGGCTGCACACTAGAATCACCTAGGAATCTTTTTAAAATCCTGATTTCTGGGCCTCATCCTCCGGAAATTCTGTTTCTTTGTTACTAATGTTGTGGCCCTACCCCATAACAAAGAAATACTGACCTAAGTACTAATGAAGCTATAAGAATTGTTTGGCCTTAACTGGTTTGGCTCAGTGGATAGGGCATCGGCCTGTGGACAGAAAGGTCCCAAGTTCAATTCCGGTCAAGGGCATGTACCTTGGTTGCGGGCACATCCCCAGTCGCGGGTGTGCAGGAGGCAGCTGGTCAATGTTTCTCTCTCATTGATGTTTCTAACTCTCTATCCCTCTCCCTTCCTCTCTGTAAAAAAAATCAATAAAGTATATTTTAAGAAAAAAGAATTGTTTGCCTTGAATTATCCTGAAATTTAAGGAAAGATAATGTATGTTGCTATAATTAATCCAGTGGACTTAAATTGCTTTTAAAAACCTGGCATAGATATTAAGGCCTAAGATGAGATAATCACAGAGATTTATATGAAAACACATACTCTTATTTTTGTAAAGGGGCATAAAAGCTATGTTTGATATACATCATTGGAGTTAAAGTTTGAAATTCTATTCAATATGTTTAATATTTATATATTCTTTTGAAGTATTTTCAAGCAAAGAGACAAAAATAGGGGAAAATCTAATGAATTGTGCAAATGGCCATTGATTTTATTTAAAATACTAACAACTACAGAACCAGGCTTGAAGTCTGAGTTCTACAACAAACAGCGGTAGTTACACAGACAAGTTTTTTTGCATAAAATGAGTTAATGTTCCCTTCTGCATTAGTTTTTCTCATTGGTTGCTTCTCATTCTCTTCTTTTAGAAGTAAAATCACTTTAGTGAGTGAGTATGAGGATTGAAGAGAGGAAAAAGAGATTGGAGGAAAGGTATTTATTGTTCCTAATATTATTGTAAGCAGGAGAGTGAGTATTGAGTGAAGGGGTGGTAAAGTACCTGGTTGCAGTCTTTTCTAACTGAATAGTCACAAGAACAACAGCAAAGGAAAGAATCCCAGTGCCTGCTAGCTTTAGAATACTAAATGTTTCCAGTTTCACCAGTAACTGAGTGTTTTCCAATTTTGGAGTATCATCTTTCAATATCATTATCACCTATCTCATATTTCATTTCGGACTGTCTCATTATAGGTTTTCCACAGTAATCTGGAAACATAAATGAAGCTCTAGCGAGATATAAAGAGGGTAGCACCATATAATAAAATAAGACTCATTATACATGCTCCCTATATATGTTTTTTTTCAAATTCAGAATTTTCAAGTGCTTTTCTAAAATTTTGTTGAAAGCAGGTGGTACAGTTTGGTGTAAATTCACATCTGTTTAATATTCCATCGCTTTCAAGGAATTCACTAATTGGTTCCAAAGCCTATTTAAGTTCTTATCAAGCAACAGAAACTCAAAATACTGATTGGACTAAGGCACTTAGAATACAACTTCTATTAATCATGATATGAATTCTTTCTTGAGGGATTCTGGAGACACAAAGTAGTGACTTAAAAAAAATTTTTTTTAATTTAAATTCTTTATTGTTTAAAGTATTACATGAGTCTCCTTTCCCCCCATTGACCTTTCCCCAGGAGCTCCCACCCCATAGCACATGCCCTCATGTGATATTTATCTTTCTCTGACTGGCTTATTTCACTTAGCATAATGCTCTCCAGTTCCATCCATGCTGTTGCAAATGGTAAAATTCCTTCTTTTTTACAGCAGCATAGTATTCCATAGTGTAGATGTACCACCATTTTCTAATCCAGTCATCTACTGATGGGCACTTAGGCTGTTTCCAGATCTTAGCTATGGTGAATTGAGCTGCTATGAACATAGGGGTGCATATATCCTTTCTGATTGGTGTTTCTGTTTTCTTGGGATATATTCCTAGAAGTGGTATTACTGGGTCAAATGGCAGTTCCATGTTTAAATTTTTGAGGAAACTCCATACTGTTCTCCACAGTGGCTGCACCAGTCTGCATTCCCACCAGCAGTGCACAAGAGTTCCTTTTTCTCCCCATCCTCTCCAGCACTTGTTTGTTGATGGCCATTCTGACAAATGTGAGATAGTATCTCATTGTTTTTTTGATTTGCATCTCTCAGATGATTAGTGACTTTGAGCATGTTTTCATATGTCTCTTGGCTTTCTGAATGTCCTCTTTTGAAAAGTGTCTATTTAGGTCGTTTGCCCGTTTTTTTTAAAAAAACTAAACAAAACATTTTAACTGATTTCAGAGTAGAAGGGAGAGGGAGAGATAGAAGCATCAATGAGAGAGAATCATTGATCAGCTGCCTCTTGCATACTCAGGGATGTGCCCTTGGCCAGAATAGAACCTGGGACCCTTCAGTCTGCATGCTGACACTCTATCCACTGAACCAAACTGGCTAGGGCCCTTTGTATACTTTTTTATTGGATTGCTTATCTTCTTTTTGTTAAGTTGTCTGAGTTCCTTATACATTTTGGAGATTAAACCCTTATTAGAAGTAAGATTGGCAAATATGTTCTCACATGCAGTGAGCTTTCTTGTTGTTTTGTTGATGGTTTCTTTTGCTGTGCAGAAGCTTTTTATTTTGATATAGTCCCATTTGTTTATTTTCCTCCTTAGTTTCCATTGTCCTAGGAGCTGTATCGGTAAAAATATTGCCACAACGTGTCTGCTATTTTGCTGCCTATGGATTTTTCGTGACTTAAAAATTTAAATATAGAGTTGTTAGGTGGAAACTAACAGCTCTTTGAGGAGGGAAGAGAAATAAAAAAGGAGTTTTGAAGAGGCATCAGGAAATATACAATTAAAAGATTTTTATATAGAATATTTATAGGAATGTAACATGTTTGCCAGCAGTGTGTCTGTGCTAGGGATTTTCAGGAGTTAGTCACAAATCATACTTTTTTCTTCTTTAACTTCTCTTTCCTCAAATTGGGTTATAAGCAATCCTGCGAAATGTGCATTTTTAGTGGCACGGTTCAAATGTGGGTGTAAAGGCTAATAATTCCAGGGAGAATCAAAGGGTGGATTTAGCAATGAACTATAATGCACACGGACTAAAGAACGTTACTGTAGCTTTTTCCTAATGCCTTTTCCAATAACAAAGTGTTAGTTACAAATAATTGCACTCTTGGTTAGTACAAAACAAATAGGGATGGCATATAAGGGGTGTCCCCCAAAATAGCTGACAGCTCAATTTTGAAAAGGAAATGTACTTAATAAACACTGCCTTTATAATTATTCAAAGGGTTGTATACATTTTTGGGACACCATATGTATTTAATAATACCGTAGAATAAAAATAAATAAGGCAAATACAATTCAGATGACGTTGCGAGCGCTATTAAGTAAATCATGAAGATTAGCTAGCAAAGCACTGGAAAAAGAGTTTGAAACAAAAGGAAAGTTTCTCAACTCATAAGATTAAAATGTTTATTTTCCTATAAAAGGAAGCATTAGAAATAGTTGTCTTCCTGAAGTAGAACTTTCCAAACGGGAGCTGGGGGGAAAAAACAACAACAGTATTTTAATACACATTGCAATCTGAAATGCTGCACGATCTTGCGGTATTTTGTAATTTTCCAATATGTCGCAAAGGTGAAAAATAGAATTAAGAGGGTTAGAAATGTTAAGAGGGAAATTCTGATTTTAAAACTATGAATCGAGAAATACAAGGAAACCTAAGTCGCGTTCTGCCTTTATTATTCTTCATAAAGGTTATGAGAGGAAGGCGCTTGTGCACCGGAGTCTCTGTGGCGCAATCGGTTAGCGCGTTCGGCTGTTAACCGAAAGGTTGGTGGTTCGAGCCCACCCAGGGACGCTCCCCTTTTTAAAGGCTTCTCGTCGGTGGTTTTGCACAAATCTCGCTGTTTAAACCTCTAGCAGGGACCGGAGAAGACAAAAGACGGTCTCCCTTCGCCATTCCCTTCCCCGGCGGGCGGCTCTTCAGCTTCCATCGCGCTGCGGGTCCCTCCTCTCACCGCCTCCTTCCCCCCCCCCCCCCCCCCCCCCCCCCGGCCGGGCGGCTCCCCTGCACCCCCTCTCTCTCCCCCTCCCCCTCCCGGGCAGCGGCTGGCCGCCCCGCGCCTTAAAGCTGCTTTCTTTCACTTCCACTCTCTCAGTTCCCAAACTCAGGCCACTCCGTGCCCGAAGGCACCCTCGTTCACCTCACCCTTTCTTTCCTTGTCCGCGCAGGTCCTGTCGGCCTCGCCCTGCTTCAGGACCCAGAAATGTCGGGTCCACTGGACGCAGGTCCTTCAGGAGTGTCCATTGCATGATTTAAAACTCGAGCAACATTTTGTCTGTTCCCCGTCACCGTAAACACCTACTACTCCCGTTTACTAACTTTAACACTGACTACTCCTGGCATATTGGTATATTCAGAAATGTTTGCCATGGAGCGTTTCTGTAGATACTATTGTCAGAACATTTATATTTTACATTTTACCTTTTCTGTGAAAGTGCTGGAATTTTATAGAGAATGGAATAAACCTGCAAAATTCCCCTCTATTCAGAAAGGGAGAAAACTTTTTTTTTTTTAACATCTATGTGATTGTTAAAAAAAAATATGAGAACGATTAAAAGTAAAACTGCTAGCATTTATTTCACCAAATGCAAAACTATCTCAAAATAGTTATTTTGTACTTTATTCTCTATATGCTACCTTTGAAAGATGGTCCTGGAGAAAAGTGATATTTTATTCCTGCAAATATATAGTTATGCTCGTCTATATTTCTCCCAAATTTTCATATTAATGAAGGCTAACATTTATTGAGCGCTTACTGCTTGCCAGACACTGTTCCAAGTGCTTTCATGGATGAATGTGTGTAATTCTCACAACAACCTTCCAGTTAAGTCCCACGGCTGCTCTTGTACTGATGAGCCAACTGAAGGGCTCATGCAATTGAATAATTTGCCTGAAGTGGCAGTTTGTCCCTAGCACAATACACAGTTGAACCCAGGTGGTTATGCTCCAGAGCCCAGGGTTTTTGCTGCTGTAGTTACCTAGCCAGAAGTTTTCTCTTCTAAAATAGAGCTACTTGATTAATTAGTTAATTTAAAACTAAAGATGATATTTTAATTCGTTTGGCGGGCGCTTCATTAATATTTTGCTCCAAATCTCATGCAGAAAAAACACACCCACTGAACATTTATGGAATAGTAAAAAGCATTGTTAAACTATGCATTCATTGTGCTGCTTGGTTTTACTGAAATGAAAACCGTGTGGGAACATGAAATCTTAATGTGAAATGTGTCTTTGGGAAACAATTTGATAGCAATATGTAGAGACGGCAAGATTAGAAATAAAGGAAGGTTGAAACAGCCCAGGCAGAATTTGGAAGAACAATAGAGTCTAAGAATTCTTGGAGCCCAGGCTGATGGTTGAAAGGTTGGGGCAACCTTGCAGACCTCTATTTCAGGATAGCTTTGTGAGATAGCACCAGGATTTGCACTTGACAGGTGCGAGGTGGCAGTTTTAAATGTGATTATAAATTTCTACTTCACCCTATTTGGGGGATTAATGGGATTTAGAAACCAGAAAATGAAGAGGGAGGATTAAATGAGCATGGAATTGGGGCAAGGAGTGCAAAACTGCCCTCTACTGTAAGGAGTTCATCTTATTAGGTAAACACATGATTAGCACATTTTTTTTGGTATATGGCTGTTGCATATGATAGTTGGGAAACACTTTGGGAAAATTGCTTAAATATTTGTGGATGCATTGGCCTTGTAAAACTTTAATGTGTATTGGTTATTGATGTTGCAATCAATGCTATTTCTGGGGAGCATTATTTTGCCCTTAGTTTCTTGGATCTGTAATGCCAACCAAGTCCAAATACACACTGAGATCATTTGCAGCATTAATTAATGACTGAAGAACATTTAAAAGGCTATGTTGAACATTTGGATAAGTAAGTATGTTCCTAATATTGCTAATCAACAGTTGTATACTTAAACTTCATATATAAAATCATAGGAAAACTAACTGAAGTAATGCAATAAAGAGTAAATCAATCACTGTATAATTTATGTGATTAATAATTTAAAATATTTTAAATATTACAGCGTTTCTTTAGACTCTGGAGGTTGGGAGGAAGTCACATGGCTAATACTTCTGTGTTTTCATTTCTGACACCTGTGACTGATGCCATATGATTCTACATATAGGGCAGTGGTTCCCAATGAGGGGCACACGCCCCACAGGGGCGGGCAACTTGATTTTTAAGGGGGACAATCCGAGAATGAATTATTAACAGTGAATTTTTTGCACTTCTTATGGTTCTAGGGGCCTCATATACAGTATGTAAATATATATTGTGACATATTTATGCATTTTAGTTCTCTATTATATGTTTTGAAACTTTGCTATTTTTTCATATCACTTCATATTATTATTTCTTAACAATTTCTTAGTGATTTCTTCCTCAGTACTTCAGCTGTCCTTTCGTTCTTTTATTTTTCTCTTTCATGGATGCCGTGTTCTTTGGAAGCTTGTTTAGACCGAGTTAATGGCCTTTTAGGCATCCTTCACGTGAATAGGAGTTCACTTTCCGAATAATAAGAATTATATGTCACAGGGGGTGGCATCAGGATTTTAGAGATGCTTGGGTGGGACATGGCCAAAAGAGGGTTGGGAACCACTGATTTAGAGGGGAAAAAAACTAAAGAAACACAATTATCCTGTTTCTGCTTACAGACTACAACGTAATGAGTAATGCCAACATTAATTTTATTTCTTTGAATTTTGGTGGATGTAAGGTCTAAAATGTTCAACCTATAACTACATCAGGCAGAGCAGGGCTAAGTGGTGGTAAAATAAACCATAATACATTTAACTAGAAAATAGTTTAAGAAGTTGAAACCTTTTCAATAATTAAGAATGCTAATTTTATAAACTGCAGCATTCTATTTAAAGTGCTTTAGGTTGAGCACTTTGGTAGAGTTAGTGCATCCTATAATTTTACATATTGGAAATGTGTTGAACTTACAAGAATGATGGAAGAATAAACTATGTATAAAATTGAAGTGAATACCTTACTTTTAAGTTATTTTCATAGCTTAACTTTTTGGTGTTAATTCTCACCTAAGGACATTTTCTCCCTTGATTTTTAGAGAAAGTGGAAGGGAGTGAGTAGAGGAGGGTAGAGAGAGAAAGAGAGAAAAACATCAATGTGAGAGACACATAAATTAGTTGCCTCCCAAACATGCCCCAACCAGACCCTGAGACTGAACCTACAAACCTAGGTACTCTCTTTTTTTTTTTTTTTTAATATATTTTATTGATTTTTTACAGAGAGGAAGGGAGAGGGATAGAGAGTTAGAAACATCGATCAGCTGCCTCTTGCACACTCCCCACTGGGGATGTGCCCACAACCAAGGTACATGCCCTTGACCATAATCGAACCTGGGACCCTTCAGCCTGCAGGCCTATGCTCTATCCACTGAGCCAAACCAGTCAGGGCAAACCTAGGTACTCTTGACCAGGAATCAAACCCAGGTTTCGGTCTACAGGCTGACGTTCTAACCATTGAAAAAAATTGGCCAGAGCCATAACTTAACCATAAATATATGCAGAAGTGTGCACAAATTATTAGTAGAACTGAATAAATGTTTAAAAAGTAAACATACCTTTGTAAGCAACACCTAAATCAATAAATAAAGCAATATCAACGTCCCACAAATCTCCCTCATGTTCTTCTCCCAGTCACCAAAATATAACTTTGTTTACAATTTTATAAACTGCAGCATTCTATTTAAAGTGCTTTAGGTTGAGCACTTTGGTAGAGTTAGTGCATCCTATAATTTTACATATTGGAAATGAGTTGAACTTACAAGAATATGTCATGATTTTGCATTTTGGCCTCGGCTCCTCTGGGGGGCTCCTCTGCTGGTGTTCCATGGTGTCTTACACAGATGCAGTCAGGTGGGGCTGGGCTGGCTGTCTGGTGCCTCAGTGCTCCTCCTTGTGGCCACTCCATCCAAGATGGCAAGAAAGCCAGAACTTCTTACATGTTGGCTTAAGGGTCAAAGAGGGAGGAAGCAGAAGTTGTCCAGCCTTCCTAATGCCTAGGTTCAAAATTCCTTGCTTCTGTTAGTCAGTTCAGTCACAGGCCCCAGCCCAGATTCAATGGGACATAAGTGCTGTCTCAGAGGGGAGGAGCAGTATGTGCATGCAGGGAGGGGCAGAAGGACTTAGAGTTGTTGTTTTTTTAAATCAAGCAATTTGTTTGGCAACGAGAGGCAAAAACTGGGTAAAAAATACCCTGTATGATGACATGTATCACTAGAGAGAAATAATGACTAAGTCTCCAAGTTCATATGAACACACACACGCACATTCAGACACACCCACGGAGTCATGGACACATACACTCTTTGATATTTCCCAGCATTAACCAGCCATACATGTGTTGGGCTTTTAATATGCATCTCTCTTAATTTTGGCCTGTTGTGCATGTGAAGTGCTCTGAATCAGACACAGATAATTATTTAATTTAAAAAGTTGACCACATGTTTCCCCACACTGAGATTCTTTTTTTTTTTTTTTCTAAAAGGGGACTTTTGCTCTATGACATTTAAAAAAAATTCTTTATTGTTTAAAGTATTACATAAGTCTCCTTTTCCCCCCATTGACCTCTCCCCGACCGCCCCCAGCCCCCAGCACATGTCCTCACCCCCTACTGTCTGTGTCCATTGGTTATGCTCATATGCATGCATACAAACCCTTTGGTTGATCTCTTAACCCCTCATAGGTTGGACAGTCTGTTTGATGCTTCTGTGACTCTGGTTCTATTTTTGTTCATCAGTTTATGTCCCTCAGCCCGGCCTGTGGCCTCTTGCAGTCCAGGAGCCCCCGGGGGATGTCCAACTGATGGCGGGGAGCAGACCTAAGCCACAGTTGAACATCCTTAATGCTGCTGCGGAGGTGGGAGAGGCTCCTGCCACTACTGCTGCGCTCCCCAGCTGTCAGCCCAGCTTGTGGCTGAGTGGCGCTCTCCCTGTGGGAGAACTCTGACCACCAGGGGGCACCTATGGCCCCACCCCCCATTGCCCCGCCACCACTCTCTGATCACCGTCCCCTCCCTCTGCCTGCTGGCACCTGCCTTGGTTGGCCTGGCGCTGCCTGCTCGCCAGCCCTGCCCCCCGCCAACCAGTCGTCTGCCATTTGGTTGATTTGCATATTAGGCTTTTATTATATAGGATGGCCCCACTTTGAAGCTAAGCAGCTTTCTTAGCCTGCTAACTGCCTGCAGAAGTTTGAGGGCCCAGAGACCTCTTTTCATTATGAATTGTCTATCCCTTTCTGTCCAAATGGATTCTGTTCCCTTAAAAACATTATGTGTTTTGTTTGCATCAAATTGGAATAAATTCATTTGGTAAAGCCATACCTACAATTTTTTCTGAAACATGGTTTGAAACTGCTCCAGGCAACTTCCTTATGATTTTTAGGAGCTCTGGTGTCTAGTTGAGAGGTTTTATGAGGCACACCATGAGGATTCACAGAAGTCTTTTTGTTCAGCTGAAAGTCTCTATGATGCATCACCTAAAATCTTCCCGAAGTTTCAACAAAGTGTCTTACAGTCCAACTCTTGATCTGAACTTTGGACTGAAGCCTGTTTTAATTTCAGACTACTGGATTTGATTTCCCCACCCCCACCCCCAAATACATTTCTTACCTTGAAAGGCTTCTGTCATCTGAAGAAGCAACTTTGCTTTCAAAATTCAGTAAGTTCTGGTTCCTTTATATTTCCTCTGAATTCTGCTTCAAATTTGTACACTTCCTTTTTTCTCTTATCTTGTTCCTCATGAACTTTTATACATGCAGCTAAAAACAAAAATCATCGGTGCTCTCAACAGTCTGCTTATAAATATCCTCAGCCAGACCCAGAAGTTCCTTAGGTACTTTTTCTATTTCCTGCATTACCTCAGGTGACAGTTTCACCACTGTGTTGTGTTGTGTTGTATGTGTGTGTGTGCATGCACACGCCACATACTATCCTATATAATAAAAGCCTAATATGCTAAGTGTCCAACCGTTCATTTGACCGTTCAACCAGTTGCTATGATGCGCACTGACCACCAGGGTACAGATGTTCCCACCGGTATATTAGCTTGCTGCTGGGGTCTGGCTGATTGGCCCTGGAGCCCTCCTGCGGTCCCTCCCTGGCCCCAGTTGTGCACCTGTGGGGTCCCTCGGCCTGGCCTGCACCCTCTCGAAATCCAGGACCCCTCAGGGGATGTTGGAGAGCCGGTTTCGGCCCGATCCCTGCAGGCCAGGCCGAGGGACCCACCGGTGCACAAATCTGTGCACTGGGCCTCTAGTTAATACATAATAATAGTCAGGTCCCCTTTCCTTCAATCTCCAATAGCAATTTCATCACTATCTCTCAAGCCCGCATTAATCGTCTCTTTAAGGAGCTCTATCTGTCTCCCCCCTGGTCCTAAAGCTAATGCCTCATGTTTTAGTTTCTTACTAAGACAGGCACTGTTTCCAGATACCAAGTTATGTCTTAGTTATTCATTGTTGCGTAATAAACCACTAGAAAACTCAGTGGCTTAAAATAACAATTGTTTTATTTTATATCTCCTGATTCTGTGAATTGACTGGGGCCCAGCTAAGCAGAGCTTTTACTGATGTTACTTGGGGTCTCTCCTGTGACCCAGCCAGATTGGGGCTGGAACTAGATTTCTGGCACCTCAGTACTTCTTCATGAAGCCCCTTCCTCCACATGACATCTCATCCTTCAGGGCCTCTGTCTGCAGCAGGGCAGCCTGGTTTTCTTTAAATGGCAGCTCAGGCCTCCAAGAGGGAGGCAGTGGAAGATGCTAGGCTTTCATAATGCCCAGGCACAGAAATCTCAAAATGTTACTGCCTCTGTATTCTGTAGGGAGCGGCTCTAGGGTCAAGCCTCGGGCTGACCTGTGGCAGGGCCACTAACAAATCCCAGCCTGGAGCGCAGAACTCTCCTAGCATAATTAAGCCTGACCTTGTGGCCCTCCCTAATTCCTTCCTAAGTACCTAATGGGCTGTGGGAGGTGCAGCAAGTGTTGCCAAAACAAGAACATTTGTATACATATTAATCTACCCTTGTTTTAATCAGACTATAAAATAAAGCATCAGCTTGCAGGCTGGGTCTTTTGTGTCCTCATCCAGGCATGGGAGATCCACTGAGCCCCAGCTATATTCTCTTGTCTGTCTTTTCCTCAATCCTTCACCCACCCTCCTCAGGTTCACCCTTGGCCATGCTGGCACGGCACAGTATTCTATTGGTCAAAGCAATTATAGGCTGTGCCCTATTTACAAAGAGGGGATGTTAATTTCACCTGTTGATAAGAATAGAGACACATAGCCCTAACTGGTTTGGCTCAGTGGATAGAGCGTCTGCCTGCGGACTGAAGGGTCCCAGGTTCAATTCCGGTCAAGGACATATACCTTGGTTGTGGGCACATCCCCAGTAGGGAGTGTGCAGGAGGCAGCTGAATTGATGTTTTTCTCTCATCAGTGTTTCTGACTCTCTATCCCTCTCCCTTTCTCTCTGTAAAAAATCAATAAAATATATTTAAAAAAAAAAGAATAGAGACACATACATGAATGGAGTTACAAAATTATTTCTGGTCTTCTTTGAGGACTTGCCTCCATGCCAGTCTTCCAATCTTTCACCTTCATAGCTTCAGACTAACCAACCAAGCCACTCACCACTACCATGAGTCTGTATATAATGTCACCTTGGGCTAGTTCTCTCTCCATTCAGAGGTGCCACCGGAAACTCACTGGAAGGCTTTTTGTCCTTGCTGCCGCCTTTAAAGGCCACTCCTGGGTGGGGCAGTAGTGAAGTTGCTACCCATTTTTGGCTTGTATCCACATATTGAGCTGACCCAATCGTGAGTATATTTGGCCTTTTCCCTCCTTTGTCATCTGGTCATAACAGACTTCCTCCCACCCACCCAACCCACTTGGTCAGAGAAGTTGGCTGAGGAGAGACACTTGTGCATGTCATAGGGTTTAGGACACCTGCTTGTGTGATTTCTTTATCTCCTTTGACCCTGATCCAAGATATATCACTCCCACCTTACAATGGCTTGCTGTTAGGCCTGCCCAGCCTTATGACAGGCCCCAGCTCAGGATGGGCAATTCTGATCTCTCGGTGACCTGTGATTAGGTGCTCTGTTACTAAGGTCCAAGAGCATGTTCAAAGATGGGGTTTGAATGGTGTGTAACTGTTTGCTGCAGATGGCATGGCCTTATTCCAGAACTCCAGGGGTCTATATTGTGATTCTCACTTTGGGGGTTTCCATTAACTCCACAAGGCATCTTTTCCTACCAAAGATACATCTAATACTACCAGGAATGTACAGTCTGTGGCCCAGGTGGAAGGGCTGCTTGCATTGCAGCCCAGACTTACTGCGGTGCCCTTTCCTGCTCTGGACCCCTCTCAGAACTGGCAGCCTTTTGTGTCACCTGACAAATAGGTTGAAGCTGTGTTCTTGAGTATAGAACCTGAGTGCCCTGGCAGGCATTTTGCTGTTTTCTTAGTGATCGCAAGTGTGTGACTCAGTACTTTGCCAATTCCTTTGGAACAGGTGCTCCAGAACACAGGATTACTCATCATTTCACTATCATGGCAGCCCTTGAATGTCTGTGGGAGTCATTCCTTTCTGAACTGCATGTGTCTTACCAGGGCCTCCAATACACTTTGCTTTCTTGCTTATCTGGTCTGTCTGACGTGATGTCATTAATACAGTGGACCACTGTGATGTTCTGCAGAGCATCCAGAGAGTCCAGGCCCTTTCAGACCACATCATGTCTAGGGGTGAGAGGATTAACATAGCACTCGAGCTAGACTATAAATGTATACTTGTGTTTGTCCCACATAAATGCAAACTGCTTCTGACCCTCCTTCCTGTGGGGATGACCATATGCCATACACCGGAGGCATTGTTAATCATGGGGACAGTAAATCCTTTTACTGTCATTGTTAGATGCAGTGACTTTAAGTGAGACAATGTATAACAAAATTAGTTTTACCATAGGCTAATCGATATAAATAAGAGTTAAGTTCCTATGGCATCTTGTCAATGTTATAACAAAACTATGTTGAAAGAAATGATATTACTTGAGGATCTGCTGTACAGTTGAGGCCAGTGCTCAGCAGAATTTGTAGTGGTGCATGGTCATCCTCCAGGATCCATCTAGTTTGTGTGGAGACCAGGCCAGTCAGTGAAATGAAATAGGATATGGGCCTCTACTGCATCCTTGGGATATTCAAGGGTGCCAGTGATCTCCGCCCTTTTGCTTGCCACATGATATTGTTTTTATTTACTAGCTAGACTGAGGGCAAGGGGAGGCATTTTCAGAGTTTCCATTTGGCCTTGCCCACTAGGGTATCTTATGCCCCGCAGGCCAAGGAACCAATGTGGGGCTTTCTGCAAACTACCAAGAATATCCATTCCAGCCCTAACCGGTTTGGCTCAGTGGATAGAACGTCGGCCTGCAGACTGAAGGGTTCCAGGTTCGATTCTGGTCAAGAGCATGTACCTTGGCTGCGGGCACATCCAGGGGGTGTGCAGGAGGCAGCTGACCGATGTTTCTAACTCTCTATCCTTCTCCCTTCCTCTCTGTTAAAAAATCAATAAAGTGTATTAAAAAAAAAAAGAATTTCCATTCCAGTTATACATTTATGCACTCAGCACTGCTGGCTGGTCCTTGAAACCAGTACTTCATTTGTTACCTGGCTTGTAAAAGTGCCCCTTCTAACTGGGATGGGATGGGGGTGCAGCACAAAGACTATTTAGGTCCCTGAGAATCAATGTTAATTCAGACCCTGTGGCCTTGAAATATCTGGGAATGCTTCTTTTCCAGTGTATTGGAGTAAATGGCTATACGCCCCTTTTGGGGAAGGACTTGCCATGTGTCACGGGATTCTTCCTCCTGGGACCCAGCCCGTCCTTCAGGCAGTGGGTTCCCAGCCTGAGTAATGGCTCAGATCTAGAACTAGACAGGGTATGGTAATTTTTTTATTGTGGAGACTGCTCAGTCTCCTCTCCTGAAGATCCAGGCTTGATTTCTTTTGATTGTATAGTTTGAGCAATATGCTTAGTGGCTGTTGATCCATCTTGTCCCTAAGATGCTGTGTTCTGTTAATCATCTCCATATCTCAGTGGGTCAGACACCTCCCCCACATCACCAATACCTTGCATCTAACCTTGCCAGTCACTATGATCATTGCCCACAACCTGCCTCCCCCCCTTTTTTTTTAAACCTCAGGACTCTATCATCCTGATCACTATCAAGGAGCCCAGCTCCGTGAGCAGTCCAAGCCTAAGGAAGACAGCCACACTGACCTTCTCAGTGACGCTGGCGCCTCTCATCCCAGTGCTTTCCCTGTTTTTAACCAGTGTCCTCTGGGCTCCCCCACAGAACATTGTTGGCAGGGGAGTTTTCTGACCTTGCTTAGCATGCCTGCTCTAGACCATTATGTGAACCTATATGTTCCTGTCTGCTCTGGCAGTTCTGGCATCCACTCTTCCCCTAATAGTGCCATGTTTTCTACAAGCTTCTAAGGGTGGTCCCAGCAGTGTGAGCATCATCTCCCAGGATGCTTGGCAGGGTTAAAGCCTGTGTCATAGGATTGCGCTCACCTACTGATCTTTAAAGAGAGTCCCCTATTTGATCCTACTTGTGATCATTTAAAGTAGCTTATATACTAACTTTATTTTTAAAACATTTAACAAATCTAGGTTGGAAATAGTTTGAGGAGTAAATGTTTATTTTAAACTTAGTTGTAGAACAGACTTAGGACTGAAGGAAAAATATATCATATCTCATAAAATGGATTGAGATGTACATTATTACTAATTTTTTGGTTTTTGATTTGTATATGCCAGGGCTGAGGGTTCGCTAAATAAGAGTTCATTGAATGACTTCTTTTGGGGGGCAGGGGAGGAAATCCTTGAAACTCAAAGTCACCTGCAGATGAAACATTGAAACACTCAGTTTAAACTCTTCTCTGAATATATCTAGTGCTCATTATAGCAGCCATAAACCACACATCATATGGTGCCTGGAATTATAGTTTCTATCACTGTTTTGTCATTTCTTTTAGAAATTTTGGAAATTTTATAAATGTGGTTTATTCAAAATAATTTGAAAATACTAAAAAAAGAAAAGAAAAAGTTGAGTTTAGTTTTGATCATATTGTTGATTCAGTTTTGTGCTCTCATTTTTCTCATGCTACCATGTGATAATAATTTCCCATATGAATATACAATTTATTTCAGCTGTTGCATAATATCCCATCAAGTGTGTACACTATAGCATGCTTAACTATTTCACTGTCACTGAAATTTAAGATGTTTTATTTCTTCAGTGTCATACATAATAATGAAATGTGGGTCTTTGTATATAATGATTTTCCCCTCATATTTAGCATGAATTTCCTAGGTGATATTTTTATAAGCGATACCACTGAAGCAGAGTATTACTCTATTAATATATATTGCTATACTGCCTTCAAGAAAGGCTGTGCTAATTTGCACCCCCACCTTCAATATAGGAGAATATCTGTCTTACCATACTTCTACAGCAGTGAGAACTGTTATTTAAAAACAATCACCCTATTATTTTGATTGGTAAAAATAGTATATCCTTATTGCTTTAATTTATATTTCTTTCATTATTAGGGATGTTGATTATTTCTTATGTTTTTTAACTTACTAATTCTTCTGTAATTTGGTCATGCTTTAAAAATATAATAGCATTATTATAATAAAGTTATTTATAACATTATATTTTGGTATTCTATATTCATAATGATGTAATATACTACATATTGCTTATGAAATACTAATGAAGTATTAATATAACTCACATACCATAAAATTCACCTAGTCATAGTGTTCGGTGTCTATTCCTGTACCCATACCACATTGTTTCAATTGTTGAAGGTTTATAATACTTTTTGTATCTGGAAAAATAGTCATTTGCCCCAAAATCCTACATCTCACATTCACTTAATTATCTTTTTCAAAAATTTCTAGTGATTCTTATTTTTTCCAGATGTCACCCAGATTTTCCCAAAGTTTTGCTCTGCTTTCTAAATACTGTTAGAATATTTACTGCACTTACATTAATCACTTAATTTGAGAGAATTGACATTTTAATAGTATGGAGCTTTGTCATCTAGGAACTTGGTATATCTCTCTGGTTATAACATTTTGAACTATCTCACCCAAATATCGTACTCATTTATGGAAATTACATATTGTTATTCCTTTGCTGTAGCAGATGCAGGTTTTGTGGGCCTGCAGTCTATGCAACTTTGGAAGCTTTCTTTAAGAAAAAGTATACACCTAACTGGTTTGGCTTAGTGGATAGAGCGTCAGCCTGCGGACTGAAGGGTCCCAGGTGCGATTCCAGCTAAGGGCATGTACCTTAGTTGCGGGCACATCTCCAGTAGTGGGTGTACAGGAGGCAGCTGATCAATGTTTCTCTCTCATTGATGTTTCTAACTCTCTATCCCTCTCCCTTCCTCTCTGTAAAAAGTCAATAAAAATGTACTTTTAAAAAAAGAAAAAGTATACAAAATTACAAATACCAAAGTATTTGTAATCTTGTGAGGAGCCCATACAAATAAAGGGGTTTGAGGCTGCCTTAATTTTAGTCAGTCAACCTCTTTTCACCGGTATGTCTTTATTACTCTTCTGGATGATGTCTCATTATCATATATTTTTTAAATTATATATTTTTAAAAATTTTATTATGTTTGTCGGTGTGACATCAGTTAATAAGATTATGTAAGTTTCAGGTGTACAATTCTATATACATCATCTGTATGTTGCATTGTGTGCTCACCACCCAAATCAAGTCTTCTGTCACCACTTATTTGACCTCCTTTATCCTCTTCATTCTCCCTCCACCCCCGTTCTCTCTGTAACCACCAAAACTGTTGTCTGTGTTTATGAGTTTTTGTTTACTTGTTTGTTTTGTTTGTTCATTTGTTTTCTTTCTGTTTTATATCCCACATATGAGTGAAATCATATAGTTCCTGTCTTTTTCCATTTGATTTATTTTACTTAGCATGATATTCTCAAGTTCCATCCATGTTGTCATAAATGGTCATATTCTATCTTTTCTTATGCTGGAGTAGTAAGTATTCCATCATCTTTATTCAATCATCCATGGAATGAATAGATTGTTTCCCTGTCTTGGCCACCATGAATAATGCTGCAGTGAACGTAGGGGTACATATATCTTTATGAATAAATGTTTTCAAATTTTTTCTGGTAGATATCAAGAAGAGGGATTGCTGGGTCATATGGTAGCTTTCTCCACCCCCCCCTCCTCCTCCTCCCCCCCCCTCCTCCTTCTCCTCCTTCCTCTTTTTCGAAATTCCATATTGTTTTTCATAGTGGCTGCACCAATTTACATTACCACCAACATTGTATGAGGGTTTCTTTTTCTCCACAACCTCTCCAATACTTGTTATTACTTATCTTGTTGATAATTGCCATTCTAACAGGTGTCAGGTGGTATTTCATTGTGGTTTTGACTTGCAGTTCCCTTATAGCTAGTGAACTGAACATTTTTTTCATATATTGGTTGGCCATGTGTATGTCTTCTTGGGAGGAGTGTCTGTTCAGGTCTTCCGCCCATTCTAAATGGGATTGTTTTTGTTATTGAGTTGTGTCAGTTCTTTAACCTCTTATCAGAGGTATTGTTTGCAAATATCTTCTCCCATTTGATTAGTTGCCTTTTTGTTTTACTGATGGTTTCTTTTGCTGTTCAGAAGCTTTTTAGTTTGATATAATCTCTTTCATTCATTATTGTTTTACCTCCCTTGTCTTTGGGGTCAATTTCATAAAACCCTCTCTAAGACCAAGTTCCATAAGATTAGTACTTATGTTTCCTTCTATGTATTTTATTGTTTCAGGTCTTGTATTTAGGTCTTTGATCCATTTTGAATTAATTTTTGTGAATGGTGACAGACTATTTTCATTCTGTTGCATGTGGGTTTCCAATTTTTCCAGTACCATTTATTGAAGAGGCATTTTCTCTCTCCATTGTATATTTTGGCTCCTTTGTTGAAGATTATTTGCCCATATATAGATGGGTTTATTTCTGGGTTCTCATTTATGTGCCATTGGTCTATGTGTCTGCTTTTTCTGCCAGTACCATGTTTTGTTTTGTTTTATTATTGTTGCTTTGTAGTATAATTTGAAGTCAGAAAGTATGATACCTCTAGCTTTATTCTTTCTTCTTGGGGTTGCTTTAGCTATTTGAGGTCTTTTGTGGTTCCATACAAATTTGATGATTTTTGTTCTATTTCTTTTTTTAAAAAATGTCATTGGGACTTTAATTGGGATTGCATTAAATCTGTATATTGCTTTGGGTAGTATGGCTATTTTAACTATGTTGATTCTTCCAATCCATGAACATGGAATATTTTTCCATTTCTTTGTGTCTTCGTAAATTTCTTTTAATGATGTCTTGCAGTTGTCAGTGCATAGGTCTTTCACATTTTTTTAATCCAAAATATTGGATGGTTTCCCACTCATCTTGAATTGAGGTGCTTTTAGTGCTGCTTTCTTCTGAAGGCGTATCCTTCTGTAAGCCTTGCTTTTCTTCCTGTTGGCTGACAAGGAACAGTGGAGCAACCAACACACTACCGTTTGTGCATGGCTAAAGACGGTGGTGATTTTATAGCATCCTGGGCATTTCACAACCAGGAAGTAGGAATTGGGGCTCTGCACCAGGCGCTTCTTCTTGTGTTTCCTCTTCTCCTTTTTTGGAGAGGGATGGAGGAGATCCTTAGCGAGAGGCAGATTGTCGTGGGACGGTCGTCACCACGGGAAAGGCCCTTCACATTCTTTGTTAAGTTTATTCCTAGGTGTTATTCTTTTGGATAAAATGAATTATTTTTTCATTTCTTTTTCTGAAATTTAATTGTTAGTATATAGGAACACAATTGATTTTTGTATACTGATTTTGTATCCTGAAACTTTACTGTGTTTGTTTATGGTTTTTAATAGTTTTATTTGGTGGAGTCTTTAGTAAATCAAATATTTTTAATATGCTATTTAATGCCTAAAGGAATGCAAGAGCCATTTATTGAACTTAGAAAATATTTTTTAAAACTTTTCTAGGTTTCCATTTGGGATTTCTATAAAAATGTTCACACTCTATGAAAATAGCAAGAGTTTTATATAATCTTCTATAATATCTTTTCCTATACTTTAAATTTCTTTAGGGAAAAGTCTATATTTTGTGAGTAATTAATAAATGCTTTTTAGTGATGACTGATAGACAAAGGAGTATATTTATTAAGAACACTGCTAGATTAGTTTGTTACTCACCGAATTTCATACTTCAGATGGAATATAATTTTTCCTATACTGAAGGCTGGAGGCTGGAGACCTATAAATTTGCCTTAAAGACATATATTCTACTGGAGCATGGGATAACATACTTTGTATTATAGACTAGGTTTTAAATATAATTTTAATGCTATAAACTCAGAGTATATTTATAGAGAATTTTCAATAGTTTTTATTCCAGAAATTATTTAAGAAACTTTGATTTGGCCTAGATTCTTGTGTCAAGAATAGATTGCCAAAATGGCAAGGAAAGCTTCTTAAATAATCTTGAGACCATAAATCAATAACTATGTTTTAAAAGGTCTCACTTGAGACTTGCTCTATTTAAGTGGCATTAATTAGCACACCACTAATTAGTAATTAATAATAATTATAAAAGAAAAATATGGAAAAGTTTACTTAGTATATATCTCTCCTCCTGCTGTGTATGTTTTCTTCTAAGATTTTTATGGTTTCAAGCCTAACATTTAAGACTTTAATCCATTTTGAGTTTATTCTTGTGTACATTGTAAGAAGGTGGTCTAGTTTAATTTAAACTATTTTTTTTGGTATATCTCTTTGGGCAAAAGAAAAAATAAACAAATGAGATTGTATCAAACTAAAAAGTTTTTACCCAGCAATGAAACCATCAATAAAATGAAAAGACAATCCACTGTAAGGGAGAACATATTTGTCAGTGATGCATTTGTATTGGACATACAAATGGCCAATAGACATATGAAAAAATGCTCAATGTCACTAATTATCAGATAAATACAAATTAAAACCACAATGAGATGTTACCCCACACCTGTCAGAATGGCTATCATCAATAAATCAATAAATAACCAATGTTGGTGAGGGTGTGGAGAAGAGGAAACCCTTGTGCACTGCTGGTGGGGATGTAGATTGGTGCAGCCACTGTGGAAAACAGTATGGGGTTACGTCAAAAGCAGTATGGAGTCGCCTTATAACCCAGTGATTCCATTTCTGGGAATATGTCGGAAGAAACTTGAAACACTAATTTGAAAGAGTATATACACCCCTATGTTCATTACAGTGTTATTTACAATAGCCAAGATTTGAAAGCAGCCCAAGTGTCCATCAGTGGATAAGTGGATAAAAAAGCTGTGGTACTCTTACACAATGGAATGCTACTCAGCCATAAAAAAAGGAAATGTTACACTTTGCAACAGCATAGATGGATCTGGAGAGCATTATGTTAAGTGAAATAAGCTAGTCAGGAAAAACAAGTATCACATGATTTCACTCATATGTGGAATCTACTGAACAAAATCAACTAGCAAACAAAACAGAAATTGATTCATAGATACAGAGAACAGGCTCACAGCTGTCAGAGGGGAGGGAGGTTGTGGGGCTGGGTTAAAAAGATGAAGGGATTAAGAAAAAAACCCACTAAAACTCATAGACACAGACAACAGTATGGTGATTCCAAAGGGAAATGGGGTTGAGGAGGTGAAGCAGGTAAAAGTATAAATGATGATGGAAGGAGACTTGACTGGGGATGGTGAACACACAATATAATATACAGATGATGTATTATAGAAGTGTCGATCTGAAACCTACATAATTTTATTAACCAATGTCACCCCAATGAATTCAGTAAAAAACAAGTAATCAAGAATACAGGAATGTTTTTAGTTAAGACTCTCCATTTTAATCATCTGAGATGTTTATTCACAATAAATATTACTTATTGTTAGTTAAATTAAATGCATGATTAACTAAATATTTGGGACATGAGGTTAAGAAGCGACATTGTCAAATGCATGCACCTTTAAGTGGCATTAATTAGCACACCACTAGGTATAGGGAAAAATCCACAGATGCACCTGAGTTTTTTCAAAGGATTTTCCTGACCATATCTACCTCATAGGAGTGTCATATTGAGATATTATTCTCTTTAATTATAGGCCAGGATACATAGAGCATAAAGAAGAGGTTATTTGAGGAGAGTCCCAAAGTGAAATACAGAGCTAGCACAGAAGCTTTACTCTGAATCCTCATCTAGTACTTTCAGAGTAAAAGTGCTCTTTATGGTAAAAAATTATAAAGCGTGTTCTTTTCAGGCACAGCCACTGGATTTGGCAATCTCTTATGGATAGCAGCTTGATGTAATTAGCCAGGGAGAACTTTCTGGAATACCCATGTGATGTGATATATATTTACAATATGAACAAAACAAAGATGAGCGTCATTATTTTGAAGACTTACATATTGAAGTGACTTCCTGTAATCAGTGTTCTTTTTAATGTGGACAATTGATATTTTCTTAATCTTGAGAGAATGAGTAAAACATCTTAGAAACCTATTAATGCAATATTACCATTAATTTGTAACATACATCAAAGTAAAGACAGCATGCTTACTTTGTAATTTTATCTTCAAGATGAGTCCTGTAGTCTGCCATCACCAGGCCCCTAGGTGAACCTTAGAGCTACGATAGTTGACCTTTCACTAAGGTACTTACTGCATTTTAAATAATTTACCTTTTTTTTCATAATTTATACACAGACCAACATAGAAACATAAAAACATAAGGAAAAGATATAGGTTTAAAAGATCTATGTTGAGATCAGCTGGTGCAAGAAAAACTAGAGGACTATTTGGAATTAATTTGCATTGATATTGGAAGTCTTTAGATATACATGTATACACCTTGAACAGTAGGTGTTTTATTTTTTAAGTGTTGGTGGCCAGTAGAAATTCATCAACTTTTAAATTTTGTGAAGTAAGAACAATTCAAAGAAGTAGAAATAGGGAAAGGAGAAGGAGGAGGAAAATAAAACTGTCCACTACCACCCCTGTTTCGTACAAGATGGGACACAATCTCAGGATAAAGAACAATTGCTTAAATTGGGTCAAGTTGGCTTCATGAAAAGCTCACCATTTTCTCACTATGCTGTAGATTGTGGAATTGTAATGACAGAAGGGTGTTGCTTCACACACTTGCATGGTAACAACACATGTGTGTCAGTGTCTTTATTTTATATGAGCAAATTAAAATTACATTCTAAGTAAATCTAAACATATTTTAAGATGCATGGTTGAGTTGATTCACAAAGTCTGTGTTTGTGTGTGTGGCGGGGGGGTTCTTTCTTCTCCCTCCCTCCTTCCCTCCCTCCCTCCCTCCCTCCTCTTCCTCCCTTCCTTCCTTCCTTCCTTCCTTCCTCCCTCCCTCCCTCCCTCCCTCCCTCCCTCCCTCCCTTCCTTCCTTCTTTCCTCCCTCCCTCCCTCCCTCCCTCCCTCCCTCCCTCCCTCCCTCCCTTCCTTCCTTCCTTCCTTCCTTCCTTCCTTCCTTTTTTCTTCTTGTTTGTTTTTCTTTGTTGTGCTGGCCACTTGCCTTAGAGATAATGGATCTAGAAAGGTTCAATAATAATTTCTAGTAGTCACTAGAGTTTCTTGTTTATCATGTCAAAACCTTTCTGGTAAACACTGGAATCTTTTTCATTATGTTTGCACTGGAGTCATCCATAAAAATTTATTGTCTTGATATGAACCTTAGTGTTCCAGCTACTGATTTCATTAACCAGAAGTCAGGTCACATATTAACATTAACTACGTAGGGGTTTAAGTGAAATTTGGGACACTTTTATTTAATAATTTTGTTCAGAAGATGTAAAAGAATTTTTATGATATTTGTATCTTCACATTGCCAAGTCTCGTATTATAGTTTTGCAATATATAGAATTATGTTTTCTTATGTTTTTATTCTTGCTTCTCCAGATTTGCTTATATAGGAAGAAAAATATTAAATTACCTTTTTGGAATTGGACATTGTCACTATTGAACTATCTTCTCTGTTAGTGCCTCTTATTTCATTTTCTCTGACTCTTCTCTCTAATTTTTCACTCCATTCCTTCCCCAACACATTCCTACTTCCAGAGAGACCTTCCAAAATACATCTTTGGAAATTTCAGTTTGCCGTCATTTCAGTTTAGAAGTTTTTATTTTATTTAATATCCTGGGAAGTACTTTGTAATGATGTCAGTCATTTACACCCGAGTATAAATACATTCATTTGTTTTCTCTCCTGCTCCAAATATCTAGTTTATTGGGGGGCGGGGGTGGGGAGAGGATATGAAGATAATGGATCTTGGAGAAGGGTGCTATCAAATGGGGAAAATGACAAAAGTGTGGCGAAGCTAAAAACATTGAAAATAATTTTATCTATTTCACAATTTTACCTAGGGCTGAATGTTGTCCCCAGTTAAAAAGCAACACTCAATTAGTTAATCAAACTTACCTGCAGAAAACTAGACAACTTGGAGCAGACAAAAGAGAAATGGTTGTGATTATGTTTAAAAAAACACACATAGAAAATCTTGCTTTACATATAATGAGCATAAATACTTTCAGTAAATTATAGTGTATTAGACAGATGCATTTATTCATGTTCCTTGTATAAACCACACTAAAAGGATATTAAAGGACTAAAAAGGAACAAACCCACAAGAACAAAGAGAATGGGAGGAAATGACAACAGACAAAAGATGTCAACAAAGATTGGGAAAGTAGATGAGTGATACCTGATTTAGCAGTTTGAATGAGGTTGAAACCCAAGAGTGGGGGTAGAGAGCCAACTTCTCTCTGTGGAACTTAAAAAAAACCGCAGGAATTTGTAGAAGCAGAACCCTCTGATAGTTGGGGCACAAAGTGGTACTGATGTTTGAAAGACTTCACAACTTGGACTCCCAGATCACTTCCCTCACCTCATGGAGAGGGGCAGTTTACCTCTTCCCAACCCCTCAGAAGATTGGAGGTTTGTTCTAGAGAGTGTGTGGATGATTCAGAGGTGGAAAAGGAAACATTTGGGGGGAAATTATAGAACTATGTATGGTTTAGCTATGTAGATTTATGGTTATACTAATGAATCATAGAAAGTTGATTCATTATGTTCTAATTACATGGAGAGAAGGGAAAATTGTTTGGTGGGTGTAGATAGGTGAGAAATTAATTTTTTACAAAAAGAAGTAAAATATATTAAGAAAAGAAAAGAAAAATCAAGGAATGGGAAAATAAAGGGGTATATTGATAAATAGTAATATAAACTAGAAGAAAGCCTAAAGGGTAGGGAGTAGTATCTCTATGGAGATTCCAGAATGGAAAGGAACATGCCTTATAAAGTTTCAACTATAACTGAAATTTTAAAAGAAGAATTTTAGGAATTATTTGTTGGTGCCTTTTTTTCTCTCTGCTTTTTCATAAAACACAGCATAGTATAAAAATAGGAAAAGAAATTGTTGCTTTTAAAAAAATACTCATATTATTTTGAACTTTAACTTAACTAAGGATAAAACTAAGTAAATTATTTCAGAGTGAATCTTTTTTGGAAATGTTAGACTTTATTGCTTTTTTTTCAGTCCTTTCTTGATTTTTTAAAAATATATTTTTAATGATATCAGAGAGGAAGTGAGAGGGAGAGAGATATAGAAAAACCAATGATGAGAGATTGAAATCATTGACCTGCTGCCTCCTGCACGCCCCCCCCCCCCCCCCCCCCCAGGGATGGAGTCTGCAACCCAGGCATGTACCCTTGACTGGAATCGAAACTGGGACCCTTCAGTCTGTAGGCGGATGCTCTATCCACTGAGCCAAGCCAGCTAGGGCCAGTCCTTTCTTGATTTTATTGGTTTCTTTATTTTGTTTTTTCACATTGGTTCTATTTTCTTCATCAAAAAAGAACCAAAATAGCTACTTTCTAGGTTTTGCATTTGTTAAAAATAAAGACAAGTAAGAGAAATTTAGAAAATCTGAAGTTTTGTTTTGAACCTGGAAGTTGAAGAAGGCCGTAGAATTAGCATAGCTATGATAAGGGTTTTATAACTGGCTATTCTTTTCCCTTAAACTTAGATAGATTCACTAATGCTTTTCACTTAAGCAAGGTGAACAGCTTTTTCAAAAGAGAGAGAATAAACAAATAAGAACAAGGAAGATCTATACTGAAGCTTCTGCTATTGATGGGATAAATTTTTGAAGTCAACATTTACTCAAAGATGTAACAGAACATATGGTTGATGGATTCCTTTACAAAGGGAAGCTGATTGCTGATGTAGGCAGTGTAAACTAAAGGAATTCTTTTCATTTATGTATGAAGAAAAAAGAATTGGAGAAGGTACAAAATGCTGATAATATTGGTATTCATATCGTCCCTAGAACGATATTGCATTTTCTAGTCAATTTGTGAAATTGGAGTTTGAATTTTTATCTTATATTGATAAGCTGATAAAATTCTAGCTTGAAAAAAAAATGTTATCAAAACTCTTTCTCCAAATGTAAATTTACTTTAGGAAAAGGAGGGCAGGTATTTTAGATGCTAGAAGATGAGTGTGGGAATGATTGCCTTGTACGAACATCACAATATTTATTTTAAGTTCTTTGGGAGAATAAACTAGAGGATTGATAAAAAAAAGACAATCTCTTTGGAACCTGAGTCAATGAGTTGATATAGTACCGAGGAGTCTCAATAAAACAAATGAATGTTAAAGTAAATATCCCCATACAATGCACGTCATTGAGGTGCTTCAGATATACTTAGTGAGTTAGTAGTGTTTATGCATGAAAACACATTTTAATTCATTTGCATGAAACATTATTTCAACTGAAATACCTGTTAGTGATTTAAGTGTTTCCTTGGTTTCTTAGGAACTCAGAGGATTAAATGTTTTGTGTATAAGTATTTGTTAGAAGGAAAGTCTGCACATCCTTGGTAGAAGCTATTTAATATGACAAGTAGGAGGCTCTTTTGTGTGTTTATACTTGATGCAACAATGGTCATGCAGATAGTCTGGCATGTGGTCACGAGACCTGAGCCAGCCCAGCCCTCTGCCGACTTCAGTGGCTTTGGGCATGCCTCTTAGCCATGTGTGTGTGGTATAAATCATTTCACTTGCAGCTCTAAAACTTAGCTGATAATTAATAGAAAACAAGTCTGGTGATTTAGGAATTATGTCAGGAGTTGATTTTTCTGAATTTAAAAATTATTAATACCTTTGGGGAGAAATTTCTGAAACTTTACTAAGAATGAAGAGGAACTGTGTTTAGTTTCATGCTCCATATAGTAAAGGGATATTAAAATGCAATTTAGGTTCAGAACTAATGTTGAGTGTGGGTTCTGGAAGATTTATGTAATGCCAACATTGTCAAATTTTGTAAATAAAATATCCCAAATCCAAAGAGCATGATGGCAAAGGTGATATGGTTCATTTAATGATGATCTTGATTGTGATGACAGATACGCACACTTCCTGAGCTCTTACTGTATGCCAGGTACTGTGCTACAAACTTGAATTACATACACGGCATCAGTTATTTTTCTCATCGTTGTAAAGGAAGATAGATAGTGGTATTTCTATTAATCTAATGAGAAAACTAAACAGTTCAGAGTTCAGTTCAACTGTAAATTATCTTCACTTTAAGGAGTTGTATTCCCTAAACTTAGTTAAAATAGTATATAGGGGAAAAAGTGTCCTTATATATATATGCCAAGTGGGAACTTTTTCCTAGCTTTATCTCCAGGTCTTTACCAAGAAGAAATTGTATTCCCTAATATACTTATGTAAGGTGTGTTAATAACACTGTAGCTCCTTGCTCTTTCTGGGAACTCCTTGAGACTTTCATAATAGGAAGAATAGAAAAAAACAACTCTCATTTCTTCATTTTGTTCATCAAATTCTTCGCCAAGAATTACTATGGCTGCATACCTTACAGCCTTTTCAGTCTGTCTCAATTCATCTCCCAGGCAGGTGAGAGTTCCTACTTATGTTACATAGTTGCTTGGTTGTGACATTAATTTCTTGTGACTCAAAACACTGTGCCTGATATGCTTCCTCACAGAACTGCCTTTGGCATTACAGCGAGGTCTGCTCTATGATGTTCCTTTCAATTTCTCATACGTAGGTTAAACTTATCTTTTAAATTTACTTACTTGACTGCTCACAGCATTGGGAAACCTCTAGAAATTCAGGAGGTGGAGCAGAAGGAAGATGAGACAAAGTCTTCCTACCGAAAACCAGACTGTGCTCACGAGGGTGTGTTCAATACGCAGGAGGGCCGCCCCCACCTGAACTGCAGTTTTGCTTTCAGTCACCTGCATCAACCACAGTCCGAAAATATTAAATGGAACTTCCAGAAATAAACGATTGGTAAGTTTTAAATGTCATAGCCTTTCTGAGTAGCGGCACGAAATCTCGCACCATCCGACCTGGGACGTGAATCATCCCTTTGTCCGGAGTCTCCAAGCTGCATACACTCCCGGCCCCTTAGTCACTCACTGAGTTACCATCTTGGTTATGAGATCGACTGTTGCAATATCACAGTGCTTGTGTTCAAGTCCCCCTTTCTTGACTAAATTATGGCCCCAAAGCACAAGAATACTGATGCTGGCAATTCAGATATGCCAAAGAGAAGCCTTAAAGTGCTTCCTTTAAGTGACAAGGTGAGTACATTATAAGATATTTTTGGAGACACCACATCCACATAACTTTTAGTACAGTTTATTGTTATAATTGTTCTAATTTATTATTAGTTACTAGAGGCCTGGTGCACGGATTCGTGTACTGGTGGGGTCCCTCGGCCTGGCCTGTGAGGATTGGGCTGAAACCAGCTCTCTGACATCCCCCGATGGGTCCTGAATTGTGAGAGGGCACAGGCCAGGCTGAGGAACCCCACAGGTGCACGATCGGGGCTGGGGAGGGACCGCAGGAGGGCTCCAGGGCATGTCCAGCCATCTCACCCAGTCCCAATTGGCCAGACCCCTGCTGCAAGCTAACCTACCGGTTGGAGCATCTGCCCCCTGGTGGTCAGTGTGTGTCATAGCAACTGGTCGAACAGTCAAATGAACAGTTGGACACTTAGCATATTAGACCTTTATTATATAGAACTGTTGTTAATCTCTTACTGTCTCTAATTTATCCTGGCCAATGTTATTCAGTGATTGAGTATTGACCCATGAACCAAGAAGTCACCAGTTCAATTCCTGATCAGGGCACATTCCCGGGTTGCAGGCTCCATCCCCAGTAGGAAGTGTGCAGGAGGCAGCCAGTCAATGTTTCTCTCTCATTAGTGTTTCTCTCTTGCCCTCTCCCTTCCTCTCTCTCTAAAAATAAATAAAAACATATTTTTAAAAAGTTTAACAATTTTTTAAATATATGTATATTTTTAATTTATTTCAGAGAGGAAGGGAGCGAGGGATAAAAACATCAATGATGAGAGAGAATCATTGATTGGCCTCCTGCATGCCCCCCACTGAGGATCAAGCCTGCAACCCAGGCATGTGCCCTTAACTGGAATCGAACCCGGAACCCTTTAGTCTGCAGGCTGACGCTCTATCCACCAAGCCAAACCAGCTAGGGCAAGTTTAACAATTTTAATTTATTGCTGAATTCTTGAACTAGTGGCTATAATGATATGCTATTACATGGCTTCAACCTGCTCTGAATGGAAATAATTATATTAAATAACATTTAGGAAGCAGCAAGAAAATTGAGGTAAGCTTTTAAATCTGGTTTCATCTTAAATTCAAAGAGGTTTGAAAAAAGCCTTCTGCAGTGTGCATCAGAATCACCTGCCTAGAACACAGATTGCAGGTGATTCTGAGGCACATTGATTCCTCCCAAGTTTCAAGGTAATGGTGATGCTGCTGGTACCTGGATCACGCTTTGGGCACCACTCGAATTTTCCTCTTTATTTATGTCAATAATTACTTGATGTGATTGCAGGTTTTCTTTGTTTGAAATCTCCCTGGTTCTTAAAAAGTCTGCAAGAACACTCTACCTATGGTTGGTATTTAAGTCAAGGAATTCAATGCTAAGGACTTAGGTCATTTTCAGTTACCCACTTTTGATTCTGAAATGGTGATGAGGCATGGTTCTGTTACATCAGTGGCTGTCACTATGGAAACTACGTGTTTGGTCACTCAACTAATGTCAGATAAATTACTATTTAATATATCATAATGCTTAGCCCAGTTTTCCAACTCTATTTGCTAATGATGGCAATGTTTATTTTTTAAAGTATTTGATCATGTGCATGCTTAGCTATATTGACATGTTATTCTTAAACTTAATTTGGCCAACTAACACAGAAACATTTACTAGATTCATCATGAGTAACTAACAAATTAATATAGGTGAAAGGAGTAATTAATTAGCTCTAATCTTCACAATAAGGATCATTAGCATTAAATGAGAATTAATAATTTCATAAGACATGAAAATATATTGCCCCAAGCCAAAAAGTATATAACCATAGTATTGCAAATTAATACTTAAAATTAATGTGTGAAACTTTTACATATTGTTAGGTCACCTGTAATTTTTTTTCTCTTAAAAATTTTATTTTTTATTTTTAGAGAGGGAGCAAGGAAGAGAGATAGAAACATCTATGAGAAAGGAAGTCATCAATTGGCTGCCCCCTGCACAGCCCTTACTGGAGATTAAGCACACAACCTGGGCATGTGCCCTGACCAGAAATCAAACCCATGACCTCATGGTTCCTGGGTGAATGCTCAACCGCTGAGCCACATCAGTAGGGCTGATCTGTAATATTTTTATGTTATACTTCTAGGTCCAATGAAATGTATGTTAGAATTATGTAATTTCAGTGTATTTATTACAATTGACCTGACTTGAGATTCTGTCTTCCTGTGAAATGCTGGTCCTCTTTTCTTGGCTAACTCTACTTCAGTTTAAATACTGCTTTCTCTGAAACACTTTCTCTGATCCCCTACTGCCATCCATCCCCTGAATCTCTCTCATAGTATTGTAAATTAATACTTACCTATCAAAAACTTGCTGTGATTACTAAAAATATACGTATGTGTATGTTTTTATGTGGTTAATATTTCTCTTTCTATTTGATTACAAGTGCCATGAAGGACAAAGAACAAAGGTCCATGATTTTATGACTGAAGAATGCCAGTGTGAAGGACACTGGATAGCCCCAAAGTCTAATTTTTCTCTATTAGCTGTAAATATAGCAAGGATACACCAGGTCTAATCAACTTCAAAGTTTCTAAGGCCAACATAGGAATCCTCTTAAAAGTCTTAGGCTGTGCTGCCTAATGTAACGCCAGACTTTGACCTCAAAAAGGTAGTTAGATAAAACCAAATACTTATCCAGCTAGCATCATCTAGGATTGATTGTGGTATTGATTGAAGATCAGTTTTTCTCTCTTAGCTACCATTCTTATGAACAGAGCAATAAAACTAAAAATAAACCCCACATCACCATAATTGGGACATTGGATCAAGGGAATCTCTGAAGGATCAAAAATTGTTATCTGTACTTTTTGATAGCAGTTGACACTGCCCTGTGTGTCCTGTTTTAGCAGAGTTATTGCATGAAGATTCTTTATTTTCAAAAGTAACTTAACTTTTACAAAATGCCCTCAGGCTAAAATCCATAAGGAGACAGAGAAAATGGCCCCTCAATTTAGTTCAAGAGTATCACCATTTTATTTATTTATTTATTTACTTATTTATTTATTTATTCAATAACAACTCTATTGAGATATAATTCATATACCATGAAATTCATCCTTTTGAAGCATATACTTTGGTGTTCTTTAGTATATGCCCAAAGTTGTGCAACTACTGTCACAATCCTTTTATAACATTTTCAACACTGCAGAAAGAAACCCCATGTACTTTAGCTGCCACTCTTCATCCTCCTCCTTCAGCCCCTGACAACAATTCATCTACTTTCTATCTCTATGGATTTGCCTATTCTGGATATATCATATAAGTGGTATCATGCCATATGTGACCTTTTTGTGACTGACATCTTTTACTTAGCATAGTGAGAGCATCGCCATTCTAAATGGTGCTAATTGCATTATGAAATGTGGACATTGATACTTTATTAGGACATAGCACCCTGCATCCTAATATGACAGAGCATCATTTCCGCTCACCTCCAGGCTGTCTTCCTCCTTACATCTTACATAGTGTTCCATTTTGCCTTCCTGAAATATAGCTATGATCATACCATGCCTCGTCCTACCCACTGAACCTTCAGAGTCTCCTGGCTTCTGAATCAAATTCAAATCCTTAAGATATTACCTTTGAGACCTTAGCCAACATTTCCAACCTTAAGATCCTCTACTCACTTCAATAAATCCTGCCCTTGGATCAACTGAATACTTGCTTTCTCTTACCTACAATCTGTATTTTCCCAACTATAGCATTGCTTTTTTTGTTGGTTATAGCTGTCTACTTTATCTCTATACTAGAGGCTCAGTGCATGAAATTCATGCATGGAAAGGGTCCCTAGGCCTAGCCGGCGATCAGGGCTGATCTGTGGGGTGACCAGCAGAGCTATCGGGGCCCCTACTGGCACCCGCCTTAGCTGGCAGCCTGGTGCTGCCCATTTGCTGGCCCCACCCCCTGCCACTGCCACTGGTCGGGGCCTGTGGGCAGCTCCTGCATTGAGTGTCTTCCCCTGGTGGTCAGTGCACATCATAGCGACTAGTTGTTCTGCAGTTTGATCAATTTGCATATTAGGGTTTTAGTATATAGGATTCCAAATCCTACCACGCTTCAAGGACTAGTTAAGTACCCTTTCTAAATACCGGAGACTTGCTGCTGCCGCCCCACCCTCCACCTCCATCTGGAATAGCATTTTGTGTCCTATCTTATGACTTTCTATCCTATCTTATGCTTATTAATATTCATTACTTATATGTATATCTAACTTCCCTTATTTGGAAAAATGATCACTGAGAGGTGAATTTTTATTTCATTTTCTTATTTCCCAAAGTGCTTTGTATAGTTCTAGTTTGGCAGGATGTTGCAGCACATGCCACCCCACAATATGGCACTTTGGCATATGGATTATTTTGAGCTGAAGGCACTTGAGAAGCAGCAGCTGTAGGAAGGGTTCTCTGCCCTCCTTTCTACGTAAGAGCAAGGCATAAATTTCCTGGGATAAAGGTGCCCTCCCTATAGCAGAAAGAGAACGTTCTTATCACCCCAGACAGGGAATCAATGCTGAGATGAATCTGTACTGAAAAATAATCCTTATCTTCCATTAGTTTCCCTCATTTACTTCCTAGTCACTTTCCCACAATGTACTGCCCTTCACCCAACCCTTTTTTCCTTTGTCTCATCAGGCCTCCACAATTTCTCACTCTTTGTTACAGTGGTGTGTGTATAAGCTCTGAGGCCTATCCACTTCTTTTCATCTTTATGTCTTTCATATGGAGGCCTCTGTGTACACATAGAAATAGTAGCATCTAATAAAAAGTGTATGCTTTCCCCCCTTTAATCCGTCTTTTGTCAGTTTAATTCTCAGGCCCAGCCACAGGACCTAAGAGAATAGAGAAAAAGTCCTGCCCTGCACAAACATTTTATAACCAAGACATTTCTCCTTACCTTAAAGCCTGGAGGACCCTGGAGTGAGTGAGTCTCTCTCTCTCTCTCTCTCTCTCTCTCTCTCTCTCTCTCTCTCTCTCCGTTGCTTGTGAAGAAGTCTTGATGATAAGGCTCCTAAGTTTGTTAGGGGAGGATTTTCTGCTGGTACCTGTGCAATTGTTATAATTTGCTGAGTGACTGAGACTGGGTATTCACCCTTCAGACCTACCTGTTGTTTTTCACAGCCTCAGTGGTCACTTTCCATGACTTGCTATCACTGTAGTTAAGTTGTAATGTTACCTTCCAGAGTAACCGTTCTGCATTTCCCATTATATGCTGAACTTGGATGTCCTGTTAATAACTTAAACTCAACATCTTTAATAGTGCACTCATTATTTCCTGTCCTTATCTCCTAACCTATTTCTCTAGACTTGACAAACTCAGGACTCCATTATTCTCACTGTGTACCTACTGCTGTCCGTACTACGCTCTACTGTCAGATTAGTTACGCTCCAAATCATGAATCATATTATCTTTGTTCAACAACTTCCTTTTGTACTGATTAATATTCATACTTCCAGCCTAGACTTCAAGTTCCTTGACCAGGAGAGAATCACTATGACATTAGCAATACACAGCCGAGTCTACCTGGCCAGAATGAAGCAGATCAATAGGGTGGTTGTCTAATAACTTCTAGGACATTTGAGAAAACTTAATGAGGCAGACCAGACATAGCCATCACACTGGCTTTTGTCTCTGTCATAAGCTGTCCATGATCAAAACAAAAACAAGAGTGTTCTGACTTTTGTAATGCTTGATAATTTAGTATACTGGTAAATATTTAAGTTCCACACCATGTCAACTCAGCACACTATTAGCAAACTTTTTTTAAAAGTCTTACATATGCAGAAAAAGAGTAAAATGGAAAGCCAAGACAACTTTTTTGCTCAAGAATAAACTGATGGCATGTGTGTGGTGAGGGGGGTATTGAGGGAGGAGGGGGAAAGCAGACTATCAAAAAGCTGTTCCTGAGAGTTTTTTTTCTTCATATAATTTACTTTAGTTTTTTGTATTTATCAAATCCACAAAAAATTATTGAGCTCCACTTTACGTTGCCTGAGGAATCATGGCTTTCGTCAGATACTGAATAATCATTAGGAAAAAATTTTAAACATGGTCTGAAGTAGAAAAAAAATCCTATTAGGCTCATGGTTAGTTTTTACCCCTGCTTCCACCCAACCCCCAATAATTGAACAAAGAGTGTGAAAATATTGAAATGCTTTATTTTGTTCTCATGCATGTAAGCCTCACATATATATCATTTCAACATCCTATCCATTTGAGATTAATTTTATAAAAGAAGAGTCAGACTTATGTGTTATTGGTTGTGACCTAAGATTTAGCTTCTTAATCAGATAGCTCTCCTATTACTAAATTGTGTTGCCTATTGATGTGAAAATGAATAATTCAGCATTTGCAAATTTTCAGTTTACAATAAAACGGGGACCTCACTAAATAATATCCGTTTAGGGTTTGTTGATTTTATTCCATCAATCTATTATATTTAGGAATGGCTATTCTTTCAATTTGTTCTCTATAAAAAAAAAGAGAGCCCTGACTGGGTGGCTCAGTTGGTTGGAGTGACGTCCCATATACCAACAGGTTGTGGGTTTGATCCCGGTCAGAGCACATACCTAGGTTGTGGTTCAGTCACCGGTCTGGGCATGTATGGGACAAAACCAACCCATGTTTCTCTCTCTACCCTTTCTTCTCTCTCTCAAAATCAATTAAAAACATATCCTCAGTGAGGACTAAAGAAAAAGAGAGAAAAATACTATATACGTATTTATCTTATCTGAAATTCTTTAGCTTGAATCCTCTCTTAGCACACAATAAGGCCCTGTCTTTGTGCCTACCTGAGTACAGAATATTACAAAGTCACCCTGCACTTTCTCCCTGTTGCAAAAGAGGAGGAACTATTCAGGAGCCCAGACCCCTGCTGACAACAGCTTTTCTCTTTTGCACAAATTCTTTTTTCTGAACCTAGAACTCTGGACGAAGTTCAGAAAATTTTTATTCTAGTTCTAGCTCTGCTTCCAACTCAGTGTGCTTACTTGTGTTTATTATGTTTTCCATAATGTAACAAACATCCTAAAACTCATGTAAAACAAAACCCCAATCTTAACCACATGGCTTCCTCCCCATCTCATATAACCTTCCCTGACCTCCCATAACCCTTCCCTGACCTCTCGTAACCCTGGCCTTCTCTGACCTCATTTAACCCTTGACTTGAATCCTGTGTTCATACTTTCCTTTTTTCCTCCCTTTTTTATATGGTTACCGTATTGCATGTATGTTTTTTTGAAGACTTTTTCTGTTTTAGTTGTTTTTAACCTTAAAAGGGCACCAGGCTACCTCCAGACTTATCTTTTGTGTACCAATGAGTTGTGATTGTTTAATCCATTTGGAGATAGGTTTTTCTGGCACTTGTAACATAAAGACTCATAACTGCTTCAGTGACCAGGCTTAACTGGAAATGAGGGACCTGCTCTCTTTGCACATTTGCTTAAATGAGCCAAGAGTTTTTATAGATGGCCTGCAGCAGCATTCTTATGCATCCATGCTGCTCATACAGAAATGATGGAAGGGCAGTCTCCTGCCATCTCCTAGACAGGGCTTCCATTGGCTAGACTGTCTCAGTGGTGACCTTGTCTTAATTTATGGACTTTCCTCACTGTTCCTAACTTTAAGGGTTAGACTTAAAGAGGGTAGGAGTGAAGGGGAGCAAACTAACTCTCTCACTGCAACGGAAACTTGCCCCCTTCTTTTTTCATTTTATATTCAGGGAAGATGGGGAACAGCATGAAATTCCTTTGTCTTTTTTCTAAGGAGATTTTTGTTTGGTTTGAAGATGTGGCTTAGCTATTGATGTCAAGAAAGACAATTGTATTCTTCTATGATGGATTCACTGATAATCAGAATATAGGGCTAGGTGAACTGGCAGGCTAATTAGGGTGGCAGTTTTCATATTCTAACCTACAGTAAAGTAATTAATTAACTTGTTTACGCAGCAGACATTTATTGAAAATCCAGCATGTAACAGAGTTTTAAAATGTACCTGGGATTTGTTTTTACCAGGTGTGGTAAGACACATAGACAGAAAATAATTGTCATGAAGGAAAACATTCACACAGATCCCTAGAATTAGGAGAAATGGCACAGCACACCATGTAGGGCCACCAGGGCAACACCAGGGCCGGTCAAGAGTCAGGGGGAATGAGGGGAAAACATGGGCAAGAGCCTTTATAGTGGTTTCTGCAGAAGGAACTAACGAGGTAGGGTAAGCAGGCTTAGGATTAGCTAGTTTGGGCTCTGGGGAGTAGGGGCTGTTTCTAGTTGTCTGTTACCTGGCCCTGAGGTAATTAGGGCAGGATAATAATTGTGTGGAGTGTAAGAGCACTGTGAGAACCTAATAAAAGAGGTGGTTGAGTGTATGGATTATGGATTGGTTGGTTTGAATATGAAAGATATGCTTGCATGCCCAGCTGATGTGGTTCAGTTGTTGAGTGTCAACTATGAACCAGGAGGTCATGGTTTGATTCCAGGTCAGGGCACATGCTCTGATTGTGGGCTCAATCCCCAAGAGGGGGCATGCAGGAAGTAGCCAATCAATGATTCTCTCTCATCATTGATGTTTCTATCTCCTCCCTTCCTCTCTGTAATCAATAAATATATATATACACACTAGAGGCCTGGTGCACAAAATTCATGCACTGAAGGGGGAATCCCTCAGCCCAGCCTGCCCCCTCTCACAGTCCTGGAGCCCTCAAGGAATGTCCTACTAAAAGCTTAGGCCTGCTCCCCGGTGAGCTAAGTTGCAGTCTGGCCTCCCTCTGCAGGAGGCAACATGGCTGATCAGGGGAAGGCGCCGCCCTCATCACCCTGCTGCTGGCTGCCGCAGCTGCCAAGGTGTTTTCATCAACATGGACTCCAGTCCTTTCACCACAAAAAAATGACAACTTTCTTTAGGCATTTTCAAGATGTCTCTTTCATAGGATATGACATTTCTTTCTTTTTCTTTATCCTCACTTGAGGATGATTTTCCCATTGATTTTAAGAGAGCGTGGAAGAGAAAGGGAAAGACAGAGAGAAATATCAATGTGAGAGGGACACTTTGATTGGTTGCCTCCTGCATGAGCCCTGACCTGGGCCCCAGCCAGGGAGGAGCCTGCAACCTCGGAACATGCCCTTGACCAGAATCAAACCCGGACCCTGCAGACGGCAGGCTGAGGCTCTATCCACTGAGCCAAACCAGCTAGGACAGGATATGACATTTCTTAACCCCTCCAGCAGTGGACCTTCATTTTTTCCTCCAGGAGTGAGATGGAAAAACCCTAGATCACCTTCTTGGATTCTTTGTGTGTTTTTTTTTAATATTTTATTGATTTTTTTACAGAGAGGAAGGGAGAGGGACAGAGAGTTAGAAACATTGATGAGAGAGAAACATCGATCAGCTGCCTCCTGCACACCCCCCACTGGGGATGTGCCCGCAACCAAGGTACATGCCCATGACTGGAATCAAACCTGGGACCCTTCAGTCCGCAGGCCGACGCTCCATCCACTGAGCCAAACCAGCCAGGGCTTCTTGGATTCTTATTACCCAAGTTACCAAGAGCACTGTAAGTGGCATACAGGGAGCTTAACCAGTGAGTGGTCAGAAAAGGGGTTTCCTCTGCAGCTCACATGCAGAGGCAGGACTGCTGGCGCGCCGCGGCTGGCGGACCCTCTCCTCTCCGGGCCTGCTCTCAGCTGTGGCGGCTGCGGGCAGGCCTGCCTTCTCCTCTCTGGCCTGCCCTTGGCCATGGCAGCTTGGGCAGGCCCTCCATCTCTGTTTCCATCTCCGCTCTGGACCTCACCTGCGTGCGCAGCCTTCTCCTGACTGGTCGTGACTATTATGGTGTCCCGGCTAATTTGCATATTACTTACTTATATAGATAGATATAGATATAGATATAGATATATAGATATAGATATATAGATATAGATATATAGATATAGATATATAGATATAGATATAGATATAGATATTTTAAAAGGTGTGCTTGCAGGTGAGTCCTATACCATCTTTTGGAATTGGCTAGCCCTAAGAAGGACAGTCACTCCAGGGTCAGGGAGTTCTCAGACGTCAAAACATCAGAATAAAAAGACACTTAATATAGACAGTTACTCTGTTAGATGATGGAAATAAATAAGGTAAGGTCCTTGCCTTCAAGAAGCTCACAATCTGGAAAGGAAACAAGCACAGACTTATGTTGGTAGAAAAATGCAGCAAGTGTAATTATAGAGATGTACACTCAGACCCCATCCTCTCCACCCTCTGGCCATAACCACATTTTTGTCAGCGTCTATGGGATATATATATATATATATATATATATATATATATATATATACTGAGTGGTCAGATTATTATGACCACCTGACGTTTGTAGGCAAATTAGCTATAATTTCGTGCTGAAGTTGCTAGAGGGCCATACCATTATAAATAGGGAAGCAGGTTCTTTGCCACGAGAGTAGAAGTGATTTTTTTCTGAAGATATGGGTAAACAACACAATTTAACAGCCTTTGAACATGGGATATATATATATATATTTTTTTTTTCCCTTTGGTTATTCTCTTCACCTTCTTTCATCCCATCTTCTCCCCGCTCACACACACACACACACACACACACACACACACATCTCTCCACTAACATTTATCCATCTATATCCATGACTCTGGTTCTATTATTCTCATCAATTTATTTTGTTCATTAGATTCCACATATAAGTGAGATCATATAGTATTTGTCTTTTTTACTGGCTTATTTCATTTAGCATTACATTAATCTAATCTAAGGTTCATCCATGCTGTCACAAAAGGTAAGAGTTCCTTTTTACAGCTGTGTAGTATTCCATTGTATAAATGTACCACAGCTTTTTTTATCCACTCATGTACCAATGGGTGCTTGGGCTGTTTCTAGATCTTAGCTATTGTAAATATTACTGTAATGAACATAAGGGTGTATATATTCTTTCTGATTGGTGTTTTGGTATATTTAGGATATGTTCCCAGAGTGGGATCACTGAGTCAAATTGCAGTTCTGTTTTTAATTTTTTGAGGAAATTCCATACTGCTTTCCATAATGGCTGCACCAGTCTGCATTCCCACCAGCAGTGTACTAGAATTCCCTTTCTTCCACATCCTCATGAACACTTGTTTGTTAATTTATTGATGGTATTCATTCTGGCAGGTGTGAGGTGATATCTTATTGTGGTTTTAATTTTCATCTCCCTGATGATTAGTGATGTTGAGCATTTTCTATTTCTATTAGCCATCTGTATATTCTCTTTGGAGGAGTGTCTATTCAAGTTCTTTGCCCATTTTTAAGTTGGATTGTTTCATCTTCCTGGTGTTGATTGTATAAGTTCTTTAAATATTTTGGAAATTAACCCATTATCAGATGTATCATTGACAAATATGTTCTCTGATACAATGGGTTTCCTTTTCATTTTGTTGATGGTTTCTTTTGCTGTGCAGAAGCTTTTTAATTTGATGGAGTCCCATTTGTTTATTTTATTTTTGTTTTCCTTGCCCCAGGAGATGTATTGGTGAAAATACTACTATGTGAGATGTCTGAGATTTTATTGCCTATGTTTTCTTCTAGGATTATTATGGTCTCATGACTTACATTTAGTCTTTTATCCATTTTAAGTTTATTCTTTTGTATTGAGTAAACTGGTGATCTAGTTTCTTTTTTTTGTTTGTTTGTTTGTTTGTTCCTGTTTAATTTTTCTAACACCATTCATTGAAGAGACTATCTTTACTCCATTGTATGCTTTTGCCTCCTTGTCAAATATTAATTGACCATAGAGGTGTGGGTTGATTTTTGGGCTCTCTGTTCTACTGTAATGATCCATATGCCTGTTCTTATACCAATACCAGGCTGTTTGAATTATAGAGGCCTTGTAGTATAGTTTGGTATCTGGTATGTGATCCCTCCACTTTTTTTCTTTTTTCTCAAGATTTCTGAGGCTATTTAGGATCTTTTTTGGGTTCCATATACATTTTTGGAATATTTGTTCTAGATCTATGAAATATGCCATTGGTATTTTAATAGGTGTTGTATTGAATCTATAGATTGCTTTGGATATTTTAAGCATTTTAATGATGTTAATTCTACCAATTCATGAACACAGTATATGCTTCCATTTATTTGTATTTTCCTCAGTTTCTTTCTTCAATGTTCTACAGTTTTCTGAGTACAGGTCTTTTATCTCCTTGGTTAAATGTATTCTTAGGTACCTTATTTTGTTGTTGTTGTTGTTGCAACAGTTAATAGGATTGTTTTATTAGTTTCTCTTTCTGATAGTTCATTATTGGTGCATAGAAATGCCATTGATTTCTGGACATTGATTTTGTATTTTGCTACTTTGTCAAATTGATTTATTAGATCTAGTAGTTTTTGGTGGAGTCTTTAGGGTTTTCTATGTATAATATTATGCCATCTTGTGAATAATAACAGTTTTACTTTATCCTTTCAAATTTGAATGGCTTTTATGTCTTTTCTGATCTCTGTGGCTAGAACTTCCAGTACTATGTTGAATAAGAGTGGTGAAAGTGGACATCCCTGTCTTGTTCCTGACCTTAAGGGAAATACCTTTAGTTTTTGCTTCTTGAGTATGATGTTAGCTATACATTTTTCTTATATGACCTTTATCAATTTGAGGCATGGCCCCTTTATTCCCACTTTGGTGAGAGTTTAAATGGGTGCTGGATTTTGTCAAATGCTTTTCCTGCATCTATTGATATGAACATGTAATTTTTTCTTTAAATTTGTTTATGTGGTGTAATACATTTATTGATTTGTGAATATTGTACCAGCCTTGCATCCCCAGAATAAATTACACTTGATCATGGTATATGATCTTTTTAATGCATTACTGGATCAAATTTACTGATATTTTGTTGAAGATTTTACATTATGCTCATCGATGGTATTAGCCTATAATGTTTTTTTCTTTGTAGTGTCTTTATCTGGTTTTGGAATTAGGATAATGTTGGCCTTTTAAAAAGAGCTTGGAAGTTGTCCCTTCTCTTGAATTTTTTTATATAGTTTGAGGAGGATAGATGTTAATTCTTCTTTGAATGTTTGGTAAACTTTACCTGTGAAGCCATCCAGTCCAGAACTTTTGTTTGCTGGGAGTTTTTTAAATTACTGCTTCAATTTCTTTTCTTTTTAAAAATATATTTGTATTGATTTCAGAGAGGAAGGGAGAAGGAGAGAGAGATAGAAATATCAATGATGAGAGATAATCATTGATTGGCTGCCTTCTGGATGCCCCCAACTGGGAATTGAGCCCACAACCCAGGCATGTGCTCTGATGGGGAATCAAGATGTGACCTGGTTCAGAGGTCGACACTCAACCACTGAGACACCACAGCTGGGCTGTTTCAATTTTTTAAGTTCGACTTTCTTAGCAAATCTCAATTGTACAATACAGTGTTATCCACTATGGTCACCATAGTATACATAGATCCTCAGACTTTATTCATCTTAAAACTGAAAGTTTGTATCCTTTTACCAACCTCTCCCTATTTACTCCTCCCCCCAGGCCATGGTAACCAACTTTTCTCTCTCTTTTTCTATGAGTTTGACTTTTTTTTAGGTAATACTGTTTTAACTCATTCTCTTCCCTGACTAAAAAATGAAAATTTTAGGCTGTTCAAATATATTTGAAAATGCCTGCAAATTCCAGTCCTCTCAGAAATTCATGATTCACATTAGCATATTAAAGGTTCTGAAAAGTAAAAACAAAACTTTGCTTTAACTCCTAGGCTTATTTCACTGTAAAGCCTCCTTTTCCCCTTACAACACAATACACATCCTGAGAAATTCTATCAGTGAGTGGTGACCCTTTAAACAATTTGACACGAGGGAAGGACATTATTAACTTTGAATCTTATAGATTGCTTTATAGATGATTCCGGCTCTCAGAACTAGCAAAAGTGATAGGAATGGAGAGGCACGGATGAATTTAAGAATTGATTAGGAGCTAAAGCAGTGCTTTATAGATTAAATGTAGATAGTGAAGCCAGATTATGGGAAAGAATGTGACATTTTGGATTTGCGGAGTCTGTCTGATCTTCTAGCAGAGATATCCATTAGGCAGTTAGAGTAGAGCTTCTGTGTAAGAGATATATGTTTAAAATAAGATTTTATTGGTTTTACCAGGAACAGTCTTTGAGAAAGAAAACCATTGGACAGACCCCTGAGAAGGAACCACAACCCCTAAGCAAGAGAAGAAAAAAGAGCCAAGAACCTAACAGGCCAGAAATACTCAAAAAGGTAGCGTAGGAATTTCAAAGGCAGTGGTGTCACAAAATACAAAAGATTGGGAAGTTGAAGCAAGGAATTAGAGATCAACAGATTCCCATGTAACAGAAGGTTTAGCATGCTTGTAATGGTGCACAGAGCCGATGTTAAAATTTCAGGACTTTTGCAAGCCAGTTGGTGACAAGTTAGTAACTGACATCAGCTCTAGTGAACGTATTTGCACCATTAAAAGTGGAATACATTACTAAGCCAAGCTCCTTAACTCCTGCTCTGAAAAGCTGGTTGTTCAACATTTACTGAATCACCACTGGAATAAAGGCTAGAAAATTCTTTTTGGATTTGTCAGGTAAGAGGGCATTCCAGAGGGCATTCTCTTGAGTGGTGGAATGGAGGCCAGATTGCAGTAAGTTAAGGAGTGGTAGGTATGAAGATGGAAAGACTTTAATGAGAACAGAAGATACAAATTATATAGTAGCCAGAGGATAATATGAACTTAGGGACTGGAGAAGCAAACATATTTATAGCTCAATGAGATTTTTCCAATGGAAAGAGAGAGAGCAAGGCAGAAGATACAAGATGATGCAAAGTGAAGGTCTCCCAGGGGAGGAAGGAGAGGATGGTATTTGAGACATGGGTATAGGGGTCCATGGATATTAGGAAGGATGGCTTGTCATCCAAGACTGAAAGAAAGATGGAATCTCTACAAGAAACAAATATTTGCCATTCGACCTGCATTTAAAATAGGACGCATATTTGTTTTTAGGTAAACTTGGCTGCTCTGGCTTTGGTAGCTAACGACTACTGCCACTTGTTATTCCTTTGGGCAAAAGTCTGGATCTTTCCCTTAGTCATTCACATGCAACACTATTTAAAAATATTTCTACTTTTTAAGAAATTAAGGGAGAAATAACGAATGTGTGAAAAGGAATATAAGTATTGTATTGTTTAAGTCTACACCCTAATAAATCCCAATCATGGGTATTTTACCTACCCACCTGCTGGATTTCAATACGTAATGAGCAAGTCCTGTATTTAGTTTCCTGCCCCAGTTAATCCTGCTTCTCCTGCCATTTTCAGGCCCAGATTCAGGCTGTTACATTTGCTTATATTAGTCAATTTCTGACCAAAGTTCCTCTCACTAAGAAATATGAAGTTGGGATAATGGATGTCATCTTGCTCCTTATTGCCATTTCTAATCCTGGTAAGGAAAACAAATCAATGAAGCCAGAGGGAAGGAATTGTGTGTGCATTTTCTGAGCCAGAAGTGTGTCTTCTTTATCTTTATATCCTCATTATCCATTTAATAAATATTTATTAAGAATACACTATTTTCTGGGCAAAATGCCATAGGCTAGGGATGAGGGTATAAATACACAGAGCTTTTAGTATAATGGGAGAGACATATATCAAGTAGCCACACAAATATATATATATGTAATTAAATATATATATATATATATATATACATATATATATATATAATACATACATATTATTACAAAATGTGGTACATGCTCTGAAAGAAAAATGAAGAGTTATATGAGATACTTAAAAGAATTAGCTGACTGAATTCCTGGAATAGGAGGTAGCTCTCTGGGAGAGCTCTGAGGCCTGAAGGAGGAGTAGGAGTACAGGCAAAGTGTGAGGCAAAGAGCATTCTGGGGAGAAGGAACAGCCACTGAGAAGGACCTGAGGCAGGAAAGCTTTATCATCTCTGGGAAATAAAAAAAAAGTAGAAAATCTAGTGAGAAAAGAAAAGCTTGAAGAGATAGACACTGTTAACCACCATGCTGTTGTCTTTGTCTGACTTTTTGTTTGTTTGTTTTGTTTGTTCATTTGTTGTTTTCAGTTTTATGTCCTACATATAAGTGAAGTCATTCAGTTCTTTATTTTTTTTTCCTTCTGATTTATTTCACTTAGCTTATACTAGTCAATTTCAGACTGATGGATGATATTTTCAAGGTCCATCCATGTTGTCTCAAATGGCAGTATTTCATCTTTTCTTATGGCTGAGTATTATTCCATGATATATGTATACCATATCTCCTTTAGAAATGTGTTAATTTTAAAATATTTAAGGATTTTTTGGATGTAGGTCTATATTGTTATTTTTAAAACAACTTTATTGACATATAATTTACATATAAATTGCACCCATTTAAAATGTAAAATTAAAAGCTTTGATATATTCACATTGTATATATCAGAATTGTATAACTGTCCTCACATTCTAATTTTAGAAGATTTCATCACTCCCCAAAGAATCATTAGCAGTCACTCCCCATTCCTCCCCAGCCTCCCTTCCTACCTCTATAGCCTAAAACAACCACTAATCTACTTTCTTTCTGTCCAGATTTGCTTGTTTTATACATTTCATATAAATGAAATAATATAATACATGGTCTTTGTGACTGGTTTCTTTCATGTAACATAAAAAGAAAAAGTGAAGTGATGAAAACTACAGAGATGAAAAGGGAATTGGCCATTAGTGTCCTACCTATATCCCCTTGGCCTTGTTTTCTCTATATCTCTTCTCTGTGAACCTGTGATTTCTGTGGATACCTGTGACACAGCCTGGAGTCTTTTTTTTTTTTTTTTAAACCAATGCAGTATGTTTAGCCCACAATCAGATCAAGTGAGAAGTGTCAGGGTGTTTGTGCTAATGCTCCTTAAAAACAGCCTACAACCAGTGACAGACAGGAAGTTGTGAATAAATACCCTCACTTCTTTTTCCTATTAGTTGAGGAAACTCTGAGACATGTTCTACAATGTCCCAAAGATTTCCCCAGTGAGTTTTAGCTCCCTGCCCACAGTGGTGACTTGCTTAGTAATGTTATTGGATTCCTTCCCTTTTGTGTCTTACTTCCCCACTCCTCTACTAGTATTTCCTGGAATTGCCTCTCAAATAAATTGCTTATACTTATGAGTCTGCTTCTAAGGAATGCAAACCATGCCTCATAATTTAGGAACAAATTGAGAGCCAAAACAACTCCACTACAAAACCATTTAAAAATCAGTTTGTAGATTAAAAAACAAAAAGACAAATAAATCAAATTTAAAAGAAGAAATTTGGAGGGCAAAGACTAATTAGAATAAAGGTAATTGATGTCCTGGAATTAGACAAATGGATCAGAAATTGTATTTAAAAACCAGTAGAAGATCATTTCCCTGATTAAACGGAATTAATCTAGAACATCTTGTTCCTGGGGAAAAAAATTGATGTAGGAATAGCTATACTGAGATATATCCTAGTGTTGTTGTTTTTTTAATTTTGCTGATTAAGACAAAATTCTTTACCTATCCAGGCAAATACTAATTATTTACCAGGAAAAAATATGGATAGTCTCAGACTTTTCTAAGAATTATTTAATGTCTGCAAAGTGCTGAGAAAAAGAAGATCAGATTCAAAAGTGTTTTTCTCAGTCAAGCTGACATTTAAATATAAAAACAATCTCAATTATAAACAAACCAATGTCCTATATGACCTTTTTGAAAAAATAAGAAAAATTAAAGTCAATAAACTAAGAAGTAAAGGAAGAAGCCACAATAAAAAGACTGGTGACAAGAATTCAATTAATTTAAATACAGATTGAGACTAAGCAATTATGGAAAATGTGGTCACAAAATATTAATGTTATAAACCTTGACAATGTGAAAAAATGATAACATAACAATAGAAATCAAGCATGGAGGGGGAAGGAGGAAGTGGAAAGAGGTTCATTTGTGATCATTTTCTGATATTCCTCTGTAGCTGGGGCTCAACAGATGTAGTCTGAAGTTGCTAAATCAAGAATTGGAGAGTTAATGATAGTAAATAAAGCTATAATGATTGTAGCAAAACAAAATGCCCCAAACTGATAATAAACCTTCCAAATTATCTAAAGAAACACATACAAACACACACTTGTAAAACCAAATATAGAAAAGACCATACATATAACAATTGATAGTAATATAAAACTTATAACATGGATTAATAAATACTACACATATCTCTTATATATATAAATGAGAATAAGTTCATCCATTACAAAAGGCTATAGAATAGATAAAAAAAAACTCACAAAAATCCAACTATGCATTTAAAAGAATGAAATACAGTACAACTGCAAAAAAGAGGTGATTCTTTGATGACAGCATAACAGACAACCAGATAAACCACCAGCTAGCGTAATAATCAAATTACAGGAAAAATGTACAAAATTAGAAATAAAAATGGAAAATAACTTAATATAAAGGAAATTTAAAAAATACATTTGAAAATATAAGTGATAAATATTGAATAGAAGCAAAGATAGATAAATCTAAACAGACAAATAACAGTGGAAGCAATTATAAAAGTTATTGCGGATCTTCTTCCTTAAAATCTCTAAGCCTATATGGTTTTACTGTTAATTATTTAAAACTAGAGGCCCAGTGCACGAATTCGTGCACCGGTGGGGTATGGCTGACCCAGCCCCAATCGGGGTGGATTGGGGCTGGGCCTGTTGGGAGAAGGAGATGGCGGGAGGTTGGCCAGCTGGCTTGCCCCAATCAGGGCCAGGCTGACTGGGGGGAGGGCGAGGGTGATTGGCCAGCCAGTGGGCCCCGCCCCAAATGGGGTGGGGGAACCAATCGGGGGTCAGCAGCTGGGGTAGGGGCTGGGGGAGGTTGGCTGGCCAGCCCCACCTCCGATTGGTGAAGGGGGTCCAACTTGGGGGCAGAGCTGTCTGGGGGAAGGGGCAGCAGGCCAATTAGGGTGGTGGGGGCCCACCGGGGGTGGGGCCAGCCAGGGAGAGGGGTTACAGGCAGTTACCCAGCTGGCCTTGCCCCTGATCGGGGTGGGGAGAGCCGATATGGGTAGGGCTGGGTGGGAAGAGGGGCTGCAGGAGGTTGGCCAGCTGGCCCCACCCCCTATTTGGGTAGGGGGCAATTAGGGGCAGGGCCAGCTGGGGAGAGGGGCCGCATGCCAATTGGGGTGGTGGGGGCCCATCAGGGGAGGGGCTGGCTGGGGGGAGGGGCTGCAGGAGGTTGGACAGTCAGCCCTGCCCCCTATTGGGATGGGGGGCAATCAGGGGCAGGACCAGCCGGGAGGAGGGGCTGCAGGCCGACCACGGTGCGGTGAGTCAATCAGGGGTGAGGCCAGCAGGGGGGAAGGGCTGTGGGGGGGTTGGCCGGCTGCCCTGCCCTCGATTGGAGTGGCAGAGGCCCATCAGGGGTGGGGCTGGCCAGAGGGAAGGGGGCTGGCCACGCACCCCACCCCTTGATCAGGCCAGTTCGCTGGCTGCAGTGGGCGTCATAGTGACTGGTTGTTCCAGTCATTACGGCATTCCGGTTGCTGGCTTTTTATATATATAGACTAGAGGCCCAGTGCACGAAATTTGTGCATGGAGGGGGGGTCTCTTCAGCCCAGCCTGCACCCTCTCCAATCCAGGACCCCTCAGGGGATGTCTGCCTGCCAGTTTAGGCCCGATCCTCTCACAATCTGGGACTGCTGGCTCCTAACTGCTCACCTGCCTGCCTGCCTGATTGCCCCTACTGGTCCCACTGCCAGCCTGATCACCTCTAACTGCCTCTGCCTGCTGGCCTGGTCACCCCTAACTGCCCCCCCCTCCCCCACCAGCATGGTTGCCCCTTACTGCCCCCCCTGCTGGCCTGGTCACCCCCAACTGCCCCCCCCAACAGCTTGGTCACCCCTCACAGGCCCCCCTGCGGGCCTGGTCATCCCACACAGCCAGTTGTTCAGTCGTTTGGTTGTCCCTCACTAACCCCCCTGCCGGCCTTGTCACCCCACTCAGCCTGTTCGGTCGTCCGTTCGGTTGCAATGGCCCCTGGCTCTTTATATATATAGATAGTTATGAAACAGATAAGTTGGATAGAATTTAAACTGTGGCAAAACACCAAAAAGGGAAATTTTTCAAATTGTATTTATGAAGAATGTCTAACGCTGATATAAAAACTTGATAAGAAAAGGCCAACCCATTTACCAACATTTATGTATAAACCTAATAAAACAATGGCAGTTGTAGTTCAGCAGTTCTTAAGAAAATATGCCAATTTGGTTCCTTTCTGGACTTATTTGACTCACAAATCGTTCAAGAGTGTTTTGTTTAATTTCCACATATTTGTGAATTTTCTGGTTTTTCTTTTGTTGTTGATTTCTAATTTCATTTCACTGTGATCAGAAAAGATACATTGCATGCTTTCAGTCTTCCTAAATTTACTAAGACATTATGGCCTAACATACGGTCTATCCTGGAGAGTGTTCCATGTCCCTTGGGAAAAAAATGTATAATCTGCTATTGTTGGGTGGAGTGTTCTGTATAGATAAATTATCTAGCTAGCTAGCTAGCTATTCACCAATCCACCCCCATCCCATCTTTCTATCTACCATACTATGGGAACTTTATACCTATCAAGCCCATGGCCTAGAGGTTCAGGTGGCTGGTTTGCATCATCACTCAGATCTATGCTCAAATATAACCTCAGAGAAGTTCTCTCTGACCACAGTGTCTAACATTGTACCACACCTCACCACATCCTTTCACTCTCTGTCTTGTTTCCTGGTTTGTTTTTTGCTGAACATTATCACAATCTGAAATTATATTATTTATTTGATTCTTGTTTGTTCTCTGTCCTCTCCCAGCAGAATACAAGCTCAATGAAAGCAGAGACTTTGCTTTGTTCACAGCAAGAGCTTAACAGTTGATGAATATATTTAACATTTTTAAAATATCATCTGCTCTTCAAAATAGCACACTATTTTTACTTAAATAAATTTGTTTATATGGTTTTTAGCTGGGAGATTTGAGAGGCTATTCTCATGCCTGTATAATTTTTCTGTACTTTTTCCTCTGCTTAAATTACTACTTCTTAATTTCATAAAAACTTTTTATTCTTGGCTGTGTTGGGAATTGAAAGTTGGATCATCTAGATCAGATTACACAATATACTTTATAATTTTAAAGTTATATGCTAAGTAAAAAAATTCACTATTTGCAAGCTTGGCTAATTGAAATGACTGTTCTCTCCAAAATTATGTGCTTTTTAATGTTATATTTTAATAAGTTATAAAAAATAAAATTATTTACTGTTTTTACTTTGTCTCTTACTATCTTTAACATTCCTTTTCTTTCCTATATCAATGTCCCTTTCTCTTTGTCCATTCTCCCAGAGTTGCTTATATTCTCATGTGCTTTGAGTCTCAGATACAACCACACATCGCACTTGATTCAGCATCTTGCTCCTCTTTTCTGTCTCTGTGCCTGTCCCTGACAATATTTTAGAATCTATTTTAAAGTTAGACTAGTGTTTAAGAAACACGAAAGTGAAAGTGGTTGTTAAATACAACCTGGGGTTAAACCACTGCTTTATTTCTACTTTCTCTCTGGGTGCATTGGTTTCTGTTGGTAATGAAAAGTAATTACTCTAAGGAGTAGATATAGTCCCCACGTCCTGGAAAGAACAGAAAGAGAACTCTCCCATTTAAAAGTGGGATTGTGCTCCAAACAATTTTTACTGCAGTTTTTAATCCTGCCCTTCTCGAAGCTCACCTTTTTACTCTAGGAAGTCTTCTCTTTTGCCTGGATCCTTTAAGAAATTGTCATCTATATCACACATTCTAGGAAATTGTACTTTTGTAATTGTTTGATGTTGTAGTACTGTTTCCCTTTCCACCCTGAATAGTGTAAGCTTCTCGAATACATGACCATGCTTTATCTAGAAAACAAATAAACAACTATTTAAATAGTACTGTGACTCTAGGTTATATATCCTGTAGGATTAGACTTTTAAATGATGTGTTAATGATCTGGTTTGTGGTTAGGGTGTCTAGTCATTAGCTACAATTTCAGTTTCCTGAATTTTAAGTTAGTAGATAGAAAAGAAACATTCTTTATGAGGCATTGTCATTTCATCAGTGTAATTTTATGCTCCTTTTTTCTATTGACTGATAGAATCTGTTTAATTATTGATTTTTAATAATGTGATAAGCACTTATGACCCCCACTACCCAAAACAAAAGCCAGGACCAACACCTACATCTAATGCCTGCTCTTCGTCAACCTGTTCCCCACCTCTTCCCATCTTAGGTCATAGAGAAGTAGAGAACGGTATCCAGCATTTTACAGATGATGAAACTGAGACTTCGGGAGGTTGAGTTTTTCAGATCACACAGTAAATGGGCCATCTGGGATCCAGACCTAGGTGTGTTAATTCTGACACCAAGCTTCTGAACTGCTCATATAGTCTCCCAATTATTTGTCTGCAGGACGGCAGGGAAGTGCTATTTAATAAAATAAGCAGATCCTGGGATTTAAATCTTAGGAGAGAGAATAATCACTGAAGAGGATAATGGTCCATCTCTAACTTTGAGTTTTGTTTTGTTTTCTTATTCATTTGTTTTCTTTACCCAGCCCTCTCTAGGTTAGTTCACAGTTCAGCTGTCCTAAGGCTGGACATACTATAGTTGGTTCAGGTTTCAAAAATCAAACCAAAGGAGATATGATAAGGACAGCATTATGGAAATTGCTTAGGTGTGGAAGAGACTTTTTCTAAATGACCACCTTGTTACAAATGGCAGTAATGCCAATAGAAAGGCCTTGTTTGTACACTGTAGAAAGAACCCTCGTTTGGTCTTCAATTAATGGTGGTTAATGTGCAGTCTGCTGTTCTCTAGAAGAATATATAAAACAGACTTATACTTGGTTGTTTTATCCTGCTAACATAGTGAATTACAGATGAGAGCACACACACACACACACACACACACACACACACACACACACACTTTTCTCCTGTAATTCTATTCTACATAGAAATGCAAAGTTAAAGACAGACTAATTACTGTTGTCTTAAGAAACCCCATAGAATGATGTGTGCCCAGATACCCAGAAGAGTATCAATAAAAGTGAAAGGTGTATCCACTGGACATCACAGGGGTTTGTCCTCAGATAATTTTTCTTTTTTTTTAATTTAATGGAGAAGTGTATATATATATATATATATATATATATATATATATATATATATATTATGCAAAGTGTCCCCATGGGAGTTTGACCGGGAGACTGGGAGTTCTATTGCTCGCTATGACATGCACTGACCACCAGGGGGCAGCGCAGAACAAAGGAAGGCCCCAGCAGGCAACCAGTAGCCAAGGAAGGAAGGCCCCTGCCAACCCTGATCGCCAGCCATGCCTAGGGACCCTACCTGTGCACAAATTTCATGCACCGAGCCTCTAGTGTAAAACATGATGTTGGAAAATTGTAGAATGATTGATCCTTAACAATAGACTTAAACTAGAAAGAAAGAGTGACTAATTGGGTATCAAGGGTGTGTGATGAGTGAGGAAGTCATTATTATAACAAAGAGAGGAAAAGATCCCTATTAATAATGCCAAGTGGGTGAAGCACCAAGATGAAGATATTAGATTATCAAGTACTTAGAGCTCTTCACAGTGATAAGATTAAGGTAAATAATCAGACTCATAAGAGAAATAATATTACTATAATAAAGCCTGTCAACAACTTATCTGGGGTGCTTTACCTGATTCCCAATTGTAATTTGGTGGAGTTTTTTATTTGTACTAACCAACTTAATCATCTCCAGTGCTTAAAAAATAAGGGAAATTGCTCAAAATTATGGCTCATACATTCTATTTGTGTGTTCATCACACATAGCCTGGAACACAATCACATGGTATATTTAGTTCTTATTTGGCTGATACTATATACTATGTTCTAAAAACTTGAACATTCATAGATATTATTGCTTTTATTTCAGTGATACAAATCTATATATTCCACTTAGCTGAACTGACTACTTATGGAGTCCAAATGCTCAGTATATTCAAACTTCATAATATTTTTGTCTCTGGAATTTAAAAATGTAGAAAGTGTTCCCCTGCTTTTTTCCAAAGTGAATTCCTTTTTTTTTTTTTTTTCAAATGGAAAGACTCTCTGACTAATTAGATAAGGAACCAATACAGCCCTGAACAGATGTCAATTGATTGAGCACCTCATATATATTATACACAGGACCAGGCACTGAGCACAGGAGTAGAGGAGAGAAGATCTATTTCATGCCCTCGGGCTTCAGTAGAACTTGGGATCTATTCTATGTCTTTTTCAAGCATCATTTCTCTTCTAAACTGTATAACATTTCAACTCTTCAAAGGATGGTACATAACTACTCCCATTCTAGATGCTTAGGAGGGAAGTTATTTCATTATTTACAATGGAAGCTTTAGGGTATTAGGAATTAATTCTGCCTTTCACCTTGGTTAAGAAAAGCTGGTGGATTGGGGAGATATAAATATTAAATAAATATGTACACAAGTATTAAATTATAATTGTGAAAAGACATTGTGAGAGACTTTGCCAATAGGTAGACCCTTGGCCAAATCCATGATTAAGTAGGACAGCCTTTCACTCAGACAAGTCTCCTGGTTAAATTCTTTAATTTTAAAAATTTGGTATTATATCTGGAAAGTATCATCAAACCCAAGGTAACCTAGATGTTTTTGTATGTTATCTCCTAGGAATTTTATAGTTTTGCATTGTACATTTAGGTCTATAATCCATTTTTAGTAATTTTTGCAAAAGGGGTAAGCTCTTCTAAATTTCTTTTTTGGATGTGGATGTCCAGTTGTTCCAGCAATATTATTAAAAAAGACTAACTTTTAAACTTTGAATTGCTTTTCTTTGTCAAAGATCAGTTGATTAGTTTAGTTTTCTGGGTTTATTTCTAGATGCTCTATTCTGTTTTATTGGTTTATTTGTCCATACTTTTACCAAAACTACACTGTCTTGATGATCACAGCTTTATGGTACGTCTTAAGTCAGGTAGTGTCAGTCCTCCAACTTTGTTCTTCTCTTTCAATGGTGTGTGGCTATATCAGGTCTTTTGTCTTTGCACATGAATTTTAGAATCAGTTTGTTGATATCTGCAAAATAACTTGCTGGAATTTTTATTAGGATTGCATTGAACCTATCAATCAAGGTGAAAAAAGAAGAACTGATATCTTAATAATACTAAGTCTTCCTACCCATGTATATTAAATATCCATTTATTTAGGTCGTCTTTGATTTTTTTTTCATCAGCATTTTGTAGTTTTCCTTATATAGATCTTGCACATATTTTGTTAGATTTATACCAAAGTATTTCATTTTTTTTGTTGTGAATATAAATGGTATGTTTTTTTTATGTCAAATTTCAATTGTTCATTGCTGGTAGATAGAAAGCAATTTGCATTTGTATATAAACCTTGTATCCTGCAACCTTGCTATAATCACTTAATTCAATGAGGCTTTTTTGGTTGTTGTTGAATCTGGGATTTTCTACATAAACTAGGGGCCCAGTGCATGAATTTGTGCACCTTGAAAAGAACTGTGGGCCGCAAAGCTGTGGTGGGCACAAGGGCGGGTCTTGGCCCATCCTCCGTGCCCCCACCTGGCCCCTCCCACCACACTCCCTGGTCCCCTGTCTGCTGGCAGCCCTGCTTCCCCCTGTCACTGCTCTCATGCGTTGATGGTGCTGGCCCTGCTCGCACCGGCTGACGGCGTGGAGTGATTGGGGCCCATTGCCCCTCAGGAGCAGGGGGCAGTGGAGAAGCCCTGAGAGGCGATCAGGGCCAGCAGCCACCGCTCACACCCGCTGATGGCACTGAGCGATCAGGGCCAGCAGGTGCGAGCGGCAGCTCCAGCGCCAGCAGCGGGTGTGAATGGGGCCAGCGCTGGCAGCAGATGTGGGCACCGGCAGCACGTGTGAGTGCCCAGCGGGACTGCGGTGCGCAGAAGCAAAGAATTTTCAGTAACCGCCAGAGGCTCACCCCTATGACAGTGACTGGTGCCCCGCCTTGGCCTGGCGACCCCGCTCACCTATTCCACGATCCCGCCATGGCAGATGCCCACCATGTTCCACACACCTGCTCCCTAGTGGTCAGTGCATGTCATAGCGACCAGTTGTTTTGTTGTTCAGTTGTTCCGCCATTCGGTCTATTTGTATATTAGGGTTTTATATATAGACATAGATATAGACATAGACATAGACATAGACATAGACATAGACATAGACATAGACATAGACATAGACATAGACATAAATATAGACATAGACATAGACATAGATATAGATATATAGATAGACTAGGGGCCCGGTGCACGAAATTCGTGCACTGGGTGTGTGTGTGGGGGGGGAGTGTCCCTCAGCCCAGCCTGCCCCCTCTCACATACTGGGAGCCCTCAGGCGTTGACCCCCATCACCCTCCAATTGCAGGATCGGCCCCTTTCCCAGGCCTGACGCCTCTGACAGAGGCGTCAGGCCTGGGCAGGGGACCCTCATTTCCCCCCATCACTGGTTCTGCCCCCAGCCCAGGCCTGATGCCTCTGGCCCAGGAATCAGGCCTGGGCAGGGGACCCCCAGACCCCTCCGATTGCTGGCTCTGCCCCTTGCCCAGGCCTGATGCCTCAGCCAGAGGCGTTGACCCCCATCACCCTCCGATCGCCTGATTGGCCCCTTGCCCAGGCCTGACGCCTCCGCCAGAGGTGTCAGGCTTGGACAGGGGACCCCCATCTCCCCCCGATCACTGGCTCTGGCCCCCGCCCAGGCCTGAGGCCTGTGGCCCAGGAATCATGCCTGGGCAGGGGACCTCCATCTCCCTCTGATCGCTTGCTCCACCCCCCGCCCAAGCCTGACGCCTCTGACCCAGGCTTCAGGCCTGGGCAAGGGGACCATCATATCCCCCCAATCCCCGGCTCCGCCCCCCACCCAGGCCTGATGCCTCGGCCAGAGGAGTTGACCCTCATCACCCTCCGATCACCAATCACCGGATCGGCCCCTTGACCAGGCCTGAGGCCTCCGGCAGAGGTGTCAGGCCTGGGCAGGGGACCCCCAGCTCCCCGCGGTTGCAGGCTCCGCCCCTGCCCAGGCCCAACGCCTCTGGCCTAGGCGTCCAGCCCGGGCAGCGGGGACCTGCAGTGGCAGCGGGGGGCGCCGCGACTGTGGGCTTCGCTTTAGGCCCAGGCAAGGGACCCCTAGCTCCTGGGACTGCCAGCTTCGACCGTGCCCAGCTCCCATCGCTGGCTCCACCCCTACTTCCTGCTATCACTGGCCAGGGCGGCAAAGGCGCCTGATTCTCCGATCATGAATGGGGGGCCCCAGGGCTGTCTTTGCCCTGCCCCCCAGCTCTTAGCTCCCCCCTGGGTTTCCGATCACTGTCAGTGGCAGGGGGCTTCTTCCAGCTTTCCCTTTCACCTCCCTGCATTGTGCCTACATATGCAAATTAACCGCCATCTTGTTGGCAGTTAACTGCCAATCTTAGTTGGCAGTTAACTGCCAATCTTAGTTAGCAGTTAATTTGCATATAGCCCTGATTAGCCAATGAAAAGGGTAGCGCCGTATGCCAATTACCATTTTTCTCTTTTATTAGTGTAGATCATATCTTCTGCAAACAGACATATTTTATGCCTTCTTTCCCAGTATGAAAATCTTTTATTTCCTTTCCATGTCTTATTGCATTAGCTAGACCTTCCAGTACAATTCTGAAAGGGAGTGGTGAAAGGGGGAATTCTTATTTTTGTTGTTAGCGGTATAACTTCTAGTTTCATACCATTAAGCATGACGTTTGTTGTCAATTTTTTACAGACCTCCTTTAGCAATTTGAGAAATCCCCTATTTTTAATTTGCTCAAAGTTTTTTATCATAAATGAGTGTTGGGTTTTGTCAGATGCTTTTTTTGTGTCTATTGATATGATGATGTGAATTTTCTTTTTAGCTTGTCGATGTGATGGACTACATTCATTGATTTTCAGACCTTGAACCAGCTTTGCATACTTGTGATAATTTGCACTTGGTTAGGATGTATAATTTTTTTAACACATGGTTAGAATTTATTTGATAATATTTTGTTGAAGATTTTTGCATTGATATTCATGAGAGATATTAGTCTGTAATTTCCTTTTCTTGTTATGTCTTTGTCTGGTTTGGGCATTAGGATAATGCTGGCCACATAGAATGAGTGAAGAAGTATTCCCTCTGCTTCAATTTTCTGGAAGAGATTATGGAGAATTGGAATAATTTACTCCTTCAATGTTTTGAGGAATTCACCAAAATGGTGGTTGGGGGCACATCCCCAGTAGGGGGTGTGCAGGAGGCAACTGATCGATGTTTCTAACTCTCTATCCCTCTCCCTTCCTCTCTATAAAAAATCAATAAAATCTATTTTTTTAAAAAAACAGCCTAATGATTCACATAACTAGATAAGCAAATCAAGCTTTATAAACTTATAACAAATATTAAGTTGCTGGCATTGAAAAGCTGGGTTTGGATATAGACAAGTATGCTGTTTGCTTTAAATCTTTGAGTACCTTGGCTTTTAATATTTTATTCTTATATTCAAGCAGAAAGTGCATGACTTCATTTCATACAATAAACTGATCTAAGAGTGGAAAATTTGTAGAGATGAAGGAAATTCCAAGTTTTTGTGTGTGCATAAATAGCTTTGTATAATAAATATGCAGCCATTAAAACATTATATAGGGACAGTACAATTTAAAACTTCAACTTCTGATTACAGATTACCAAATCTAATCCTTCTCATTATTATCATTAATGGCATAATTTATTTGCTTTGAGGTAAATATGATCTCATTATACTGTACACTATATTAAGCATGACATACCAATATCAATCAAGAAGGTGAAACAAACATGTAATAAAGTCCAATGAAATAAATTCAGCTCTGTGAAACTATGTTTTATGTTTGCTGACACATTTTTGTTTATGACCAATATCATCTTTAGTTCAGCATGTGTGTCATACTAACTGGAATTTAATTCACAAGTGTTATTTTTATTGGGTTTTCAAATTTGGAATGCTTTTGATCCAAAAGAGATATCTATGCCTTAAACACACACACACACACACACACACACACACACACACACACACACACAAACATTCCTTCCTTCTGCTTTATAGTACGTATTAATACAGTCTCTCATTTCCTCGTACTATGTTTTAATTGGAAGCACTTCATAGCCAAGGTCTGTATTGCCCATTATTGTGTGTGTTTCTTGAATGTGAAGGTGGTGCAAAACTGTTTCTGAGGGGTAAAGTATACATCAGAGCGAAGTCTGGCAGCAAAGTTAGCAATACTTTTTGAAAAATAAGCACCCAACATGTTCTGCACTGGGTTAGTACTCTTAGCTGGGTGGCTGTGATAAGTCTTTTTCTTTGAAATTGATAGAACAAACTTCTGAATGATTGAACTGGTGATGTAATGAAGAACTCCATGCAGCACCATAGGGAAGATGAAGGAGAGAAGAGGAAGTGGTCATTTGCTATGAGGCACTCCCATGCCTATCACTCTTCCAATCCCTTCTTTAACACATTCCAAAATTCCAGCATTATCTTGAATCACCTCCCTCTGTACTATTTCGATTAGACTTGCTGAATGAAAAGGCATTGCCACCATATGTTAGCCTAACCTTATTGCCAGGTCCTGGCAAATAGTGATTTTCAAGGTGAATGGAACATCATTAAGCAGTAATGTGTGGGAATACTCCACAGAGGAAGCCAACAAGCTGGAGGCATTTCACTTCACAATGATTTCAGTAGAAAGTGTTTTACTGTTTGTTTAGGATTTCATTTACTAGTATGTGAAACCTCCCTTGGTAAAGGTGTGAATTCACTGATTATTCCCTCTGCTCCAAGTGTGACTCCCTGGACAATAAGTGTACTTCCCATTCCTATTTTAAAAAGTCTTTATTGCCCTGACCGGTTTGGCTCAGTGGATAAAGCGTCGGCCTGCAGACTCAAGGGTCCCGGGTTCGATTCCAGTCAAGGGCATGTACCTTGGTTGCGGGCACATCCCCAGTGGGGAGTGTGCAGGAGGCAGCTGATCGATGTTTCTCTCATCGATGTTTCTAACTCCCTCTCCCTTCCTCTCTGTAAAAAATCAATAAAATATATATATTTTTTTAAAAAGTCTTTATTATTCAGATTATTACAGATATCCTTCCTCCCCCCCCCCACCCTTACTCCCCTTCACCCGGTTCCTGCCCTGCCCCGTCCTTTGCACCCCATTGTTTGTGTCCATAGGTAATGCACATATCCATACAAGATCTTTGTTTAATTTCTTCCCACCCCCACCCTCCTTACCTCTGAGAATCATCAGTCTGCTCCATGTCGATGCCTCTGATTCTATTTTATTCATCAGTTTATTCTAGTCATTGGATTTCTTATTCATTTATTTTTATTTTTAGATTCAACTGTTGATAGGTATGTTTTTTTGTAGTTCATATTTTGCAGTTCATATTTTTTATCTTTTTCTTTTTCTTCTTCATCTTCTTAAAGAATGCCCCTTAACATTTGATGTAATACTGTTTTGGTGGTGAAGAACTTCTTTAGCTTTTTTTTGTCTGCGAAGCTTTTTATCTGACCTTCAATTCTAGATGGGTAGAGTAATCTTGGTTGTAGGTTCTTGGCATTCATCACTTTGAATATTTCTTGCCACTCCCTTCTGGCCTGCAGTTTCTGTTGAGAAATCAGCTGACAGTCATATGGGCATTCCCTTCTAGGTAACTAACTGCTGCTTTTAAGATTCTCTCTTTGTCTTTTGCCCTTGGCATTTTAATTATGATGTGTCTTGGTGTGGTCCTCTTTGGATTCCTCTTTTTGGGGACTCTCTGTGCTTCCTGGACTTGTAAGTCTATTTCTTTCACCAGGTAGGGGAAGTTTTCTGTCATTATTTCTTCAAATAGGTTTTCAATATCTTGCTCCCTCTCATCTTCTGGGACCCCTATAATGTGAACGTTGGTATGCTTGAAGTTGTCCCAGAGGTTCCTTACACTACCTTCATATTTTTGGATTCTTATTTCATTTTGCTCTTCTGGTTGGGTGTTTTTTGCTTCCTCATATTTCAAATCATTGATTTGATTCTCAGAATCCTATACTCTTCTGTTGAATCCCTGTATACTATTCTTTATTTCAGTCAGTGTATGCTTAATTTCTGACTGATCCTTTTTCATTTTTTTGGCATTCTCACTAAGACCCTTGAAAGTCTCACCAAGTCCTTGGTGGTTTCTAAAAGATTCTTGAGTAACCTTATAATCATGGTTTTGAACTCTATATCTAGGAGTTTGCTTTTTTCCATTTCTTTAATTTGTGACATGTTTCTTTGTCTCCACATTTTGGCTGCTTCCCTGTGTTTGTTTCTATGTATTGGGTAGAGCTGCTATAGCTCCTTGAGTTGGTAGAGTGGCTTTGTGTTGTAGGTTTTCTATAGGCTCAGTGGCTTAGCCTCCCCAGTGACCTGAGCTAGGAACTCTAGGTGCACCCCTTTGTGCACTGTGAGCATAGTCTTATTATAATTGATCCTTGATTGCTGTTGGTGTCACTGGGAGGAATTGACCTCCAGGCCAGTTGGCTGTGAGGACTAACTGCGACTACAGTGGGAGAGCTGCTATGCAGGAGACACCCCTATGTCTTGCTTAAGTAGGGCTATGGTACTCACTGATTCTGCCCCTTGAGTGTGTCACTTATGGATGTGTAGAGTTGTAATCTTGTGTAGTCTGACACTGACCACTGGTACACTGGCTCTTGGGTATCCAGGGAGGTGCAAAGTAAGCCACTGCCTGGGGCCACCCAGCAGGAGATACAGAGAGACCTGCAGATTCCTGCTGTTTGTATCGGGTTTGGAAGTGCCCAGGCCAGACCCAGCTATGAAGCAAGGCAGGCTGATGCTGGTGCTGGGTCTAGGGCCTTTTATTGATAGGTTTGGGGCTCCCTGACCCAGCTGCAGCTTGTTTGAGAGATTTTAGCCTGAGCAAGGACAGGCCATTCATATGCAAAAGCTGCTACACACAGCTTGGGTGCAGTTGTAAATTGGATGAGGTGGGGTCTTAGGGAATTACTAGGGTGGAGCAAACAGAAATGGCCGCCAGTCAGCCCTGCTGCTGGGCAGGTTCTATCCAGCATAAAAACAATGATCCCTGTGAGCACTTTTGTCTCAGAGAAAGCTGCCCCTGACTTCCTGCCCCAATGCCAGACAATCCAGTTTCTCTTCATATGTGTCTATTTTTCCCAGAGCCTCACCCTGGTGCTGGAGCTCAGAGGAAGCGGGATCTTGTAAGTTCAGTTCATGGTGCTAGCCTTTAAAGAGGAACAGCTGGGTCACCAGAAGCCTCTGAGTCACTGAGCCCCAATCTGCACTGGTTTTTATAGCCCATAGTTACGGGGATTTCTTTTCCCAGCTCTGGGACCCTGTGCTGGGGGTCTGGTGTGGGGGACTCCTTACTCCTCCGGGCAGTCTCTGCAGAGACGATTTCCCAATTATAAAAGCAGCACACGTGGGTGCTGGACCAGCCTGTTCAGCGCCTCCGCACCTCCTACCAGTCTCAGTGTGCTTTCTTCTTTACTTTTTTAGTTGTAGGACTTTCATTCAGCCAGCTTTCCAGTGATTCTGGATTATTGTCGTTCTGTATTTTAATTGTAATTTTGATGTGGTTGTGGAAGGTGGCGAGTTCAAGTGTTTACCCATGCTGCTATCTTCCTTTCTCCCCCTGTAATTCTTATCTTTGTTCCTTCATAGTAAATTTCCCTCCACCCCTTTGATATCTTTTAAGATTTTCTCTTCACCTTTGATTTTTCTGCAGTTTGAATATAATATGCCAAGGTATGGATATTTTGGTATTTATTCTTGTTGGTGCTATCTGAACATCCTATATCTGTAGTTTTGTAAGCTCTCAGTTATTATTGCTTGGAATATTTTTTCTGTTTTCTGGGCTCCTTCTTCTCCTTTTTATTCCCATTATGTATATACTAGTGGCCAGGTGCACAGAATTCATGCATGGGGGAGGGGGTGTCCCTCAGCCCAACCTGCACCCTCTCCAATCTGGGACCCCTCAAGGGATGTCTGACTACTGGTCTAGGCCCGATCCCAGGCCTAAACTGGCAGTCGGACATCCCTCTCACAATCCAGGACTACTGGCTCCTAACCGCTCACCTGCTTGCCTGCCTGATTGCCCCTAACCACTCTGCCTGCCAGCCTGCTTGCCCCAACTGCCCCTTCCCACCGGCCTGCTTGCTCCCAAGTACCACCCCCCCACACCAGCCTGATCTCCCTCAACTTCCCCCCCTGCCAGCCTGCTCACCCCCAGCTGCCCCCCCCCCCCCCCCCGCTGGCCTGCTCACTCCCAACTGCCCTCCAGCCAGCCTGATCACCCACAACTGCCATCCCATCCTGGCCTGATCACCCACAACTGTCCTCCCCTCTTGGCCCCTAACTGCCTTTATCTCGGCCCTGCCACCATGGCTTTGTCCAGGAAAACATCCGGAAGTTCTCCTGGAAGGTCTCCCGGTCTAATTAGCATATTACCCTTTTATTAGTATAGATAGAGGCCTGGTGCACAGGTGGGGGCCAGCTGGTTTGCCCTGAAGGGTTTTCCGGATCAGGGTGGGGGTTCCCTTGGGGAGCAGGGTGGCCTGGGCAAGGGGCCTGTGGTGGTTTGCAGGTTGGCCATGCCCCCATTAGGGTGGGGTCCCCACTGGGGATGGTGCCAGCCTGGGCGAAGGGCTGGGGTAGTTTGCAGGCCAACCACGCCCCCATGGGGTAAGGGTCCCCACTGGGGAGGCGTGGCCAGCCTGGGTGAGGGTCTGAGGGCCATTTGCAGGCCCCTCCCTCGGGGGCCGGCCTGGGTGACCCAAGCCTCCTGTGTTCAGGCCAGCTCCTTCAGCGGCTGGCCAGGGCAAGTGGGAAACTTGGCTTCCTCCATCGCGGGGGGTGGCCCAAGCCTCCCGCCTGCTCTGGCTGGCTCTGTGGCCGCTACCATCTTTGTCCCGCTAATTTGCATACTCAGTCCTGATTGGCTGGTGGGCGTCATGAAGTGACAGTCAATTTACATATTTCTCTTTTATTAGTGTTGATTACACCTTTTAGAATTGTCCCACAGTTCTTGGATATTCTGTTCTTTCTTTTTCATTTGTTTTTCTCATTGCATTTCAATTTTGGAAGTTTCTATTAACATTTTTTTTTCTGAGCTGTGTCTAGTTTTTTGATCCAAAGGCATTCTTGATTTCTGTTACAGTGCTTTTAGTTTCTAGCATTTCCTTTTGACTTTTTCTTTGACTTTCTAGCTGTATCCTTACATTAACCATCTGTTCTTTTCACTTTTTCCATTAGAACCCTTGGCATATTAACCTCAGTTGTTTTAAATTCACAGTCTGATTTCAACTTCTCTACCATACCTGAGTTTGGTTCTGATGCTTGCTCTGTCTCCTCAAACTATTTTTTTGTTGAAAGCTAGACATAATGTCCTAGATATAAAGAACTGTTGTAAACAGGTATTTAGGGTGAGATTTTATGTTTATTTGGCTACTGGTTAGGCTCTGTTTACTGCTTGCTGCAGCTGTAGATGTCAGAGGCAACATTTTCTCTGGTGCCTGATATTTTCCTTTGGTTTCCCTAGAAATTTCTTCCTAAATAAGATCTAAGACAGTGGTTCTCAACCTTGGCTGCACATTAGAATCTTTTTAAAATCCTGGGAATCTTTTTAAAATCCTGATTTCTGGGCCTCATCCTCTGCATATTCTGTTTCTTTGTTATGGGGTGGGGCCACAACATTAGCAACAAAGAGAATTTCCGGAGGATGAGGCCCAGAAATCAGGATTTTAAAAAGATTCCCAGGTGATTCTAATGTGCAGCCAAGGTTGAGAACCACTCATCTAAGATGTGCAGTTCTTGTTGTTTTCCTCTGTTATGATACAGGAGCCTGTTAATGAGGCAGTAAGATATTGAGGAAGGAGAAACATGTTATAGTCTTAAGATTAGCTCTCAGCATTTTAATGAAACTGTGTTCTTGGGATGGAAACGTATGCTTCTTAGTTTTGGTTTGTTTTACTTCCCCTGCAGGTGAGAGAGGAAAGTTAGAGTGGGCTGGGATTGAGCATTTCCCTTCCCTACATGGCTTAAACTGCTGTGAAAAAATAGTTTCTATTTAGGGCAGGCCCTTGTTAGAAGAAGAAAAGAATTATCTGAACATATTTTAAAGGGCTACTTTTCCCAGAAGCAAGCGGAGATCTTTTCCCAATTTTCCCAAGAGAGCCAGGTAAGGCTCTTGGAGGTAAAACTCAGAAAAGTGTGGAGACGCCCCCAAACTGGATTTCCCTGGAATTTTTATCTCTCAAACTTGTCCACATTGAGCCTCTAGCAGTTAATTAACCACAGGCTAAGTTTTCCTATCCCAGTGCCGGTTCCTGTGGAAGCCCCTGCTCCTGGGCTTTCGCTTCAGGATGACGTGATTCTCTGTATCTATTTGTCTCTCGCTTCAGTTTTGGAGAGTGTGGTTTGCCTTGGGACCTCAGTTCTCTGGTGGATCTGAGAAGAATTGCTGATTTTTAATTTGTTCAGCTTTTTTTCTTACTGTGATGTCAGGAGTGATGATTTCCAATCTCCTTACATACTGGACTGAACACTGGAAATTCTTTGCTTTCATTTGTATGTGTTATATTATTTTAATTGTGCCTTATCCCTATTTTAAAGAGTTTAGAATGGCTGACAAAACATTGTGTGTGTATTATTTAAATTGCAATTAGATATTAAAGCTACAAAAAGAATGAAGCAAGAATGATGTTTAAATTGGTTATTATAGTCACTGTGCTTAAGCATTACACTGGACCAGGAATTACCTGAAAGCAATATCAAACAAGAGAAATATTATGGGTTACACAGCTATCTACCTGGCTGAGTAAATATGACAATTTTTGAGTAAAGACAATATTCTTCTGCTTCTAAATTCTAAAGTAAACTTACCACATGAAATAAACATGTGGAGCATTGAGCAACAAGCATATAGCAGGTAAATTTTTTGGCAACAGTAGACAGATACATGCTATTTTACATAGCCCTTTTTCATACTAACTTTAAGTAAAAACCAGCATAAATGTTTGACTCAGTGAAGGCAATTCCAAGAGGGTCAACATTAATATGCGCTCGAAATATACTGCCACAACATGACATTAAACTAGAACCTTTACAACCTTAAGGAATGAGTGGATGGCTTGGGAGTCTATCTTTATTAAATATAACTTTTCTTAGTTTGGCTTTAGTAGTCATTGGGTGTTAGATGGGACCCAATAAATGACACCACCTTTTACCAACCACAATTGAAATTGACTGGAGCATAAAATGTATCAGTCAGCAGCTGGAGGTCCTACACATCACCTTTATTACCGATAGGGCTGGTTTTGGAAAATGTGGCCTCTAAGTGTAGGTAAGTGGACTTCCCACTCCTGAATCCCAGAAATAGACTGACAAATACACATGGTCTCAGGCAGCATTAGACCAGAAAGGCCCTCCTCAAAGAGCTTGGGAAGAGCAGGTTAGAATATTGGCTTTTTTCTCTCGTGAAAGTATAGTAGTCCAGCTCATTCACACCGTTTCTTCTCCTTCCAAACTCCCCAGTCATGTTAGCTCATAAGGGCAGAGAGAAGCCAAGATGTTTTGTTATTAGGATTCTTCCACTAGGAAGGAAACATGGAAAGTGAAGTATTCATGGAAGTAGTAATATCTGGAAAGGTGATTCAAGTCTACTCTCTGGCAAAAGATTTAAAGCATTGACTGCTAATTAAAGACATACTCATAATATCACTGTGTATGTCATGTAAGTGGATTTCATATGACTTTTGTGGATGTCATATCTGCATTTCTGTTGTGAAAGTTGAGAGGCTCAAGCTATTGGTCAGATGGGGGGGCTGCCCCACTTTGGCCTGTGCTGGGATCTGTGAATCAAACCAAAATCCTCCAAAAAAAAGCATTGCAAGTGCTTGATTGAGATACCATACTTCTGTGCCCTAGTGATTTTGGCCCAGAAAACAATGCATTGTTTGCTTTTAGGGCTGTAGCAAAAGGTCAGTAAAACCAATTAAATGACAGATTTGAAGCAGTGTGAGCTCTTGGTATGAACATGGGGCTGCATTAGCTAAAAAACAAAACAAAACAAAACTGTATTCCTCTTTCCCCCAGGGCACACAGTGACTTCGTGAATCAAGCAAAGAAGGAATTTAGAGTTCTAAAATAAAATTCACTTTTAGGGTGGTTGGAGGGTTTGTGCAAAAATACATTTTATTTTAAAGAGAAAGATGAGAAACCAAGATATTAGAAATACAGGATATACTTTTTGATTTGCTGCCAAAATATTTGATTTGTGTCATATTAAAGAGCTCAGTAACTTTATGGGTTAGGCTAATTAACCACAGGTCATTTAGTTTAGTGACATAACTATTCCACAAACAAGGGTTGAAAACTACGCACAGTACGTGGTCTGAGCTGCTTCAGAGTTGAACTTCAGCAGGGTTGGCCGGAGGAGAATTTCCACCTTTTGCAGTTTCCTTCAGAAGGTTCCACTGGGAGCTCAGTACGAGCAGCTGAAAAGTGTAACTGCTAACTCTTCCATTTGTTTCAGCAACAGAATTTAATTATATACATAATTCACACATCTTTGATTGTTCTTTCTAAGCCCCTTTCAATATTGCTTTGGTTGCTAATTGCAGATTGCCTGGAGTGGAGGGGAATGAGATCTGCAAAGTAAACATTTATTATTTCTTTATTTAGTAAAGCTGCAGCTGATAAACACATCCAGTAATTAGAAGAGACTGTGTGCCATGGAAGAAGGAGATTTGGATAATAATAATGTCATAAAGACAGCTAGAGTCACTATTATTATCCAGTTGTCCCTCAGTGTCCATGAGGGACTGGTTCTGCAGATACCAAAATTGGTGGATGCTCAAGTCTCTTATATAAAATGGCGTACTATTGCATATCACCAACGCACATCCTCCTATACAGTTTAAATCATCCCTCGTTACTTATCATGCCTAATAAAATGTAAATTATATGTAAATAGTTGTTATTGTTTAGGGAATAATGACAAGAAAAAAAGTTTGTATGTGTTCCGTATAGACACACCCGTCATAGTCCTAACTACATAGTACACATCAGCAACATTACAGTTAAAAAAATATTTTCAATCTGCAGTTGGTTGCATCTGTGGATGCAAAACCCACAGATACACAGGGATGACTGTACTTACTGGTCCATGATGAATTGATTTCTTGTTTCTTCACGTTTGTTGGGGGTGCCATAGTTATATTGTTTCAAATGAAACTGAGTGCTAAGTTCTTCAATAGGTGTATATATATTGTAAAGGAGGGAAGAGAATTGGCAACTTCTAAAATTCAGTTATCTGTAAATCCTACTCACTGCCTCCAAACTCAATTACCTAAAGCCAGATTTTATATCATTTACCTCCTAAAAAAAACCTTTGATAGCTCTCTTTTATCCAGGAAATAATAAACTTCTTTAAAGCAAGTTTGGGGAAAGAATTTAAGGTCTTCCATAATTTAGCCAGAGTTTATTTCTCCAGAGACTAAACACTATTATTAATTAGTGTCTAGTCATATTAATCTATGATAATTCTTCAAACCCTGCATGTTCTTTTTTTTATAGCAAAGGTGGAAATTTATTGAAGAATAGATACAGACTCCCACATGAGGAGAGGGAAAGAGTCCCACAGAACTGACTCCCAAGTAGGGAGGGGGAAAAGGGTCCCCTGCATGTCCTTTTTTATCTGATATTATTTTTCGGTCAATTCTTTATGCAGTATAACATAGTGGATATAAGCAGAGTCTCTATGTTTCAAACATTGTTCTATTGCTTAGTTGTTGAATAATCTTGGACAAATTTAATCTATCAGTGCTTCAGTACATGCATCAATTAAATGGAGTTAATAATAATATTTATCTCATAGTATTGCCATGAGAATTAAGTGAAGTGCTGCATGGCGACTGTTTAGAACATTACTTGGCTCATAGTAAGCATGCAGAAAGTATTGGCTCTGATGAAGATGATGATGATGGTGATGATGATGGTCATGGTGGTGGTGGTAATGAATGGAATGCCCTTCTCTAATATCTAGTTATTTAAAAATTTACTCAATTGAAATTCCACCTCCTCTAAGAAGACATTTTTCTCTTGCCATGTTGTTTTAATCTTTAAATTTTTATTTATTTATATTTCAATCACAGTTGACATTCAATATTATTATATACTAGAGGCCTGATGCACGAACTTCGTGCAAAGGGCTCGGCCCTCATAGCCAAGGCTTCGTCCATAAGGTCATCCAGAAGGACATCTGGAAGGTAGTTTGGCTGCCTGGTCTAATTAGCATATTGTGCTTTTATTATTATATATTAGTTTTAGATATACAGCATAGCAATTAGACAATTATGTAATTTATAAAGTAATCTCCCCAATAATTCAAGTACCCACCTGGCACCATACATAGTTATTATATACTAGAGGCCCGGTGCACAAAAATTTGTGCACTCGCGGGGGGGACGGAGGGGTCCCTCAGCCCGGCCTGTGCCCTCTCACAGTCTGTGACCCCTCGGGAGATAACGACCTGCTGGCTTAGGCCTGCTCCCGGGTGGCAGAGGGCAGGCCCAATCCCTAGGTGCAGCCCCTGGTCGGGCTCAGAGCAGGGCCGATTGGGGAGTTGGGGCACCGCCCCCTGTCATGCACAGAGCAGGGCGGATTGGGAGTTTGCGATGCCACCCTCAGTCACGCTCAGGGTAGGGCTGATTGGGGGGTTGGGGCACCGCCCCCTGTCACACTCAAGGCAGGGTCAATGGGGAGGTTGCGGCGCCACCCCCTGTCACGCAAAGAGCACGGCCCATCAGGGGGTTGGGGAGCTCCCCCCTGTCATGCACAGAGCAGGGCCGATCAGGTGGTTGAGGAGCTCCCCCCGTCACTCACAGAGTAGGGCCAATAGGGGAGTTGGAGCACCGCCCCCTGTCACACACAGAGCAGGGCGGATCAGGGGGTTGGGGAGCCACGACTGTCACACTCAGGGCAGGGCCGATGGGGAGGTTATGGCTCTACCCCGTCACACACAGAGCAGGGCCAATCAGGGGGTTGGGACGCCTTACCCTGTCATGAACAGAGCAGGGCGGATAGGGAGGTTGTGGCCCCGCCCCCAGTCACACACAGAGCCGCAGGGCGATCAGGGGGTTGGGGCGCTGCCCCCTGTCACACTGATCCCAGTCCCAGGAGGCCTCACGGCTCCGCTGATCCCGGTGCTGGGAGGCATATTACCCTTTTACTATATAGGATAGAGGCCTGGTGCATGGGTGTGGGCCGGCTGGTTTGCCCTGAAAGGTGTCCTGGATCAGGGTGCGGGTCCCCACTGGGGTGCCTGGCCAGTCTGGGTGAGGGGCTGAGGGCTGTTTTCAAGCTGGTGGGTGACTAAAGCTCCCAACTGCTCCTTTTTTTCTTTTCTTTTTCTTTTTATTCTGGGCCAACTTTAGCTTTGAGGCTTGGCTCCAGCTCTTAGGCCTCGCTGCTGAAAGCAGGTTTCTGGCCTTTGTTTACCTTCTGTATTTGAAACAATGTTGCGATCCTGCTGGCTAAAGCCGGGAGGACTAAAGCAGGTTTCTGGGGTTTTGTTTAGCTTCTATATTTGTAACATAGTTGCTTAGAGTTGCAGCTCAGAGGCCTGCAGTGGCAGGTGGGGAATGTTGGAGTCCTCCGTCACTGAAGCAAGCAAGCCTCATGTTCACTTCCAGCTGCCTGGCTGCCGGCTGCCATCTTGGCTGGCAGTTAATTTGAATATCGCCCTGATTAGCCAATGGGAAGTGTAGTGGTCGTACGCTAATTACCATGTTTCTCTTTTATTAGATAGGACTAGAGGCCCAGTGCACAAAATTCATGCATGGGTAGAGTTCCTAGGCCTGGCCAGCAATCAGGGCTAATCAGGGCCTTCCAGCTGCTGGCCAGGGCCTTCCTTTGTTCTGCGCCACCCCCTGGTGGTCAGCGCACATCATAATGAGCAATCAAACTCCTGGTCTCCTGGTGGAACTTCTGAGGGTACAATTGCATATTAGGTTTTTATATATATAGATTATCAACTATATTCCCTATTCTGAGCTTTGCACCCCCCATGACTATTTTGTGATTATCAATTTGTACTTCTTAATCCATTTACCTTTTTCAACCCTTCCCTAAACCTCCTCCCTCAGGCAACCATCAGTTTGTTCTCTGCTTCTATGAGTCTGTTTCTGTTTTATTTGTATATTTTGTTCTTTAAATTCTACATATAAGTCAACATCATACTAAATGGGCAAAAACTAAAACCATTTCCCCAAAGAACAGGAACAAACAGGGATGCCCACTTTCACCATTCCTGTTAGACATAGTATTGAAAGTACTAGCCACTGGGATCAGACAAGAAGAAGAAATAAAAGGCATTCAAATTGGAAAAAAAAATGTAAAACTGTCCTTATTTGCAGATGACATGATATTGTACATAGAAAACCCCAAAGACTCCATCAAAAAACTACTAGACTTAATAAATGAATTCAACAATGTAGCAGGATACAAAATTAACACCCAGAAGTCTATGGCATTTCTATACACAAATAATGAACTCATAGAGAAATTAAAAAAGCAATCCCAGGGTGAGGGCATGAGTGAAGGGGTTGGGGGGTAATGTGGTGATAAGGACACATATGTAATAACTTAATCAATAAAAAAAATTTTAAATGCAATCCCATTTACCATTGCAACAAAAAATATTAAGATACCTAGGAATAAACTTAAGCAAGGAGATAAAGGACCTGAACTCAGAAGATTTCAGGACACTGAAAAAAGAGATAGAGGAAGACATGAACAAATGGAAGAATATACTATGTTCATGGATTGGTAGACTCAACATCATTAAAATGTTCATACTACACAAAGCAATCTATAAATTCAATGCAATCCCCATTAAAATACCAATGGCATACTTCAAAGACCTAGAACAAATTCTCCAAAAATTCATCTGGAACAAAAATAGACCCCAAATAGCTGCAGCAATCATGAGAAAGAAGAACAATGTGGGAAGGATCACAATACCAGATATCAAGCTATACTACAAAGCCATTGTTCTCAAAACTGCCTGGTACTGGCACAAGAACAGACATATAGACCAGTGGAACAGAACAGAGAATCCAGAAATCGACACAAGCCATTATGCTTAATTAATATTTGACAAAGGAGGCAAGAGCATACAATGGAGTCAAGAGAATCTCTTCAATAAATGAATGGTATTGGGAAAACTTGACAGATACTTGCAAAAAAATGAAACTAGATCACCAACTTACACCATACACAAAAATAAACTAAAAATTGATAAGGAATTGAATGTAAGATGGGAAACCATAAAAATCTTAGAAAAAGCCAGAGGCAGCAAAATAGCAGAAATTTCTCATAGCAATATCTTTACAGATATGGCTCCTAGGGCAATGGAAACTAAGGAGAAAATAAACAAATGGGACTACATCAAAATAAAAAGCTTCTGCACAGCAAAAGAAACCATAAACGAAACAACAAGAAAGCCCACTGCATGGGAGAACATATTTGCCAATGTTATCTCTGATAAGGGTTTAATCTTCAACATTTACAGGGAACTCATACAACTCAACAAAAGGAAGACAAAGAATCCAATTGAAAAATGGGCAAAGGACCTAAATAGACACTTTTCTAAATAGGGCATTCAGAAAGCCAAGAGACATATGAAAACATTCTCAAAGTCACTAATCATCTGAGAGATGCAAATCAAAACAACAATGAGGTACCATTTTACACCTGTCAGAATGGCTATCATCAACAAATCAACAAACGACAAGTGCATGTGAGGAGGTGGGAAAAAAGAAACCCTTGTGCACTGCTGGTGGGAATGCAGGCTGGTGCAGCCACTGTGGAAAACAGTATGGCATTTCCTCAAAAAATTAAAAATGGAACTCCCGTTTGACCCAGTAATACCACTTCTAGGAATATATCCCAAGAAACCAGAAACACCAATCAGAAAGGATATATGCACCCCTATGTTCATAGCAGCACAATTTACCATAGCTAAGATCTGGAAACAGCCTAAGTGCCCATCAGCAGATGAATGGATTAGAAAACTGTGGTACATCTACACGATGGAATACTATGCTGCTGTAAAAAAGAAGGAATTCTTACCATTTGCAACAGCCTGGATGGATCTGGAGAGCATTATGCTAAGTGAAATAAGCCAGTCAATGAAGGAAAAATACCACATGATCTCACTAATTTATGGATAATTAAGAGCATTATAAACTGATGAACAAAAAATAGATACAGAGGCAAAGCAACATCAAACAGACTGTCAAACTACAGTGGGAAGGCCAGGGAGGGTTGGGAGGGTGGGGGTAAGAGATCAACCGAAGGACTTGTATGCATGCATATAAGCATAACCAGTGGACACAAGACACTGTGGGGTATAGGAGGCCAGGGGAAGGTCAAAGGGAGAAAAAAAAAGGAGACATATATAATACTCTTTGTAATACTTTAAACAATAAAACAATTAAAAAAATTTTGCATTTCTCTAATGATTAGTGATGTTGAGTATCTTTTCATATGTCTGTTGGCCATCTGTATGACCTTTTTGGAGAAGTATCTATTCAGGTATTCTGCTCATTTTTATTGGATTGTTTGGTTTTTGGTGTTTAATTGATTGAGTACTTTGATAAATTTTGGATATTAACCCCTATCAGATGTATGATTAGTGAATATCTTCTCCCATTCTGTGGTTGTCTTTTTATTTTGTTGATGATTTCCTTTGCTATTCACAAACCTTTTAGTTTGATGAGGTCCCATTTGTTTATTTTTTCTTTTGTTTCCCTGCCTGAGGAGATATATCAGAAAAATTATTGCTAATAAGCAGTGTCAGAGATTTTGCTGCTTATGTTTTCTTCTAGGAGTTTTTTGGTTTGGGAGTCTCACATTTAAGTCTTTAATTCATTTTGAGTTTATTCTTGTATGTGGTGTAATAAGGTGGACTAGCTTCATTTTTAGCATGGATTTGTTCGATTTTCCCAACATTATATGTTTAATATACTGTCTTTTCCCCATTGTATATTCTTGCCTCCTTTGTCATATAGCAATTGTTCATACAGACATGGGTTTATTTTTGGGCTCTCTATTCTGTTCTATTGATATACATGTCTCTTTTTATCCAATACCATACTGTTTTGATTACTATACACCTTGTAATACAGTTTGACATCTGGTAGTGTGGTACCTCCAAATTTGTTCTTCTTTCTCGATTGGTCTTTTTTGTTCAAATAACACATTTTTTTAATTATTCTAGTTTTATGAAAAGCACCATTGGTATTTTGATAGGGATTGCACTGAATCTACACATTGCTTTGGGTAGTATGAACATTTAATGACGTTAATTCTTTCTATCCATGAGCATGGTATATGCTTCCATTTATTTGTATCTTCTTCAATTTCTTTTTTAAATGTGTTATAATTTTCCCCCTATACTCCCATTTTGTATTAAAAATGAATGAAAATACACATTGAAGAGTCATGGTATTTGGAAGAATATACATAGGACCACCTAGTTTCATAAAGAAATACAGTTTTTGCCATAGTCGGTTTGCCCTAACCAGATAGAGCATTGGCTTGTGGACCAAAGGGTCCAGGGTTTGATTCCAGTCAAAGGCACAAACCTTGGTTGTAGGCTTCTCCCCGGCCAGGCCCTGGTCAGGACCTGTGCAGGAGGCAACCAATCGATGTGTTTCTCTCACATTGATGTTTCTCTTTGTTTTTCCCTCTCTCTTTCACTCTACCTAAAAATCAATGGGAAAATATCATCGGGTAAAGATTAACCAAAAACTAAAACTAAAACTAAAGGGAAGGGAAGGGAAGGAAAGGAAAGGGGAGGGGAGGGGGAGGGAGGGAGGGAGGGAGGGGAGGGAAGGGAAGGGAAGGGAAGGGAAGGGAAGGGAAGGGAAGGGAAGGGAAGGGAAGGGATGGGAAGGGAAGGGAGGGGAAGGGAAGGGAAGGGAAGGAGGAAAGGAGGGAGGGAGGGAGGGAGGGAGGAAGGGAGGGAGGGAGGGAGACAGGAAGGAGGAAGGAAGGAAGGAAGGAAGGAAGGAAGGAAGGAAGGAAGGAAGGAAGGAAGAATTAAGAAAGACAGTTTTGTAAACTTTGAATGCAGTGATCATTGATGTAGGTTGACAAATAGGAGGAGAAATGTTTAAGTCTGAGTTAAGAGGAGAATGGGATGATGTGAGATAGAAAAAGGCAGAGTATTTTATGGGGAAATGTCATGAGTCTTTGTTTGGCTATAACTGATATCATCCAAGAAAGGATATGTCTATGAGTTAGGTGAAGACTTTACTGTATTTGCAATGTTCAATAGACATTACCATCATTGTCCATCATTGTTATCATTATCACTGTGAGCTGACATTCTTCAGGCATAAGTCTACACTAATGTTAGGAATACATTTTCTGTGAACAAAGTGCTATGGGGTGGGATGGGATGGGATGGGATGGGGATGGGATGGGGATGGGATGGGGATGAGATGGGGTGGGGTGGGGTGGGGATGGGATAACATTTCGGTATTATAGTGAATGGGTTTCAATTTCTTTGATTCAGAGGATGAGCAAACCAAGCAATATGGTTGAAGGTGTCTATTCAACATACTAGATGTGTGAAAGTCTGCTAAGATCTAGAAATTGGACAGGATGCTCAGCCTACCCTCTCACTGCAGACCTGGAAAGAGAATTCAACCATCACACAAGGGCAAAAGACAATGCACACATCTTGTCCAAGAACTTGCCTTGATTGAGAAGGAATAATGAGAAACAAACCTGAATATATTTATTGAAGATAAACTTACGGAGCACTGCCCAGCACTAGGCATTGTGCCAGGCATGTTACGCATAGCAGCGCATTTGTTCCTCTCAGGAGCCCAGTCATCGAGGAGCTCTTATTCCTTTTTATAGATGAGGAAACTAAAGCTTAGGAAAAAAGAGCACATCATATATTACTAGCTACTAAGCAGCAGAGCTGAGCCTTAAAAAATGTCTGCCAGAATAAGAAATAAAAGGAAAAATGAACATTATTTGGAAGAGTCGGAAATCTCTGAAAATAACCTGTTGCAGGACTCAAAACAAAATTCTAGAAAACTGCTTCTTCAATAGGCTGCAAGAAGACATGGCCCCAGTGAACTGGGAAGAAAAGTCATAAAGATGGTTAAGATGAAACTCTAACAGAATAAAAAGAAAATATAACAAAATGAAACGAAGGGAACCAGAATAAGTAATCCAAGCTCTTGTTTACGTTTGCATCTATCTCTAGACCATTAACCTGCCATTGTTCTATCCTAGTGCTAGTGCACTATTTGCTGTAACTTTGTGATATGTTATTATCGGGTAGGACAAGACTGTCTTTATTTTCTTCCATTTGAAGAAAATATCTTTTTTTTATTTGAAAATATCTCTCAGAAAAATACAATAAAAAGGAACTTTCCTATTCTGACAAAGGGTACCTAGCAAAAACCTGCTGCAAACATCACATTTAATGGTGACATATTAAAATCATGCCATTTAAACTTAGGAACAAGACAAGATGCCAGCTCTCACTGCTTCTATTCAATATTGTTCTGAGTTCCTAGCTAGTAAGATAAAAAGAGAACCAAAAGAAATAAGAATTTGGAGAGAGAAAAAAACAAAACTGCCATCAGATGACATGATTGAAAGTACAGGAATTTAAGGGAATCTACATATTAACTATTAGAACTGATATGAGTGCTCACCAACCTTCCTGAGTACAAGATCAAAATACCAAAACAAATTACATTCCGATACAATTAGGAAACATTACTTTTTTTAAAACTTCCATTTACAATAGTGATATAAATTATACAATTAGGACCTCAGGGGTCAGTTAATAACACCCTAACCTCTCCCTACATGTGAGCGTGGAAACAATTGAAAGGTAGATGGGGAAGTCAAGAAGAGGGCCTTCCGAGCATCAGCAGAGACCGCATGGAAGCCAGGGGTTGAGACTTGGGAATATCTAGGGAAAGAGATTTGAAGTAGAGGGGATAGAAATTGCCGCGATTCCTAAACAGGAGCATGTCTGGCGAGCTGGAGCAGGGCAGTAGCAAGGAAGCTGGTGTGGCAGGCACAGGGGGAAGGAGCAACAGAGTGGCCAAGGTCAGGAAAGCCAGTTCAGTAGCTACGTTTGGAGGTAGTACGGTGTGTCAAAAAAACACACACATTAAATAATGATTCATACAAATAATTATTCTAAATTGGCATAAGTGCTAAAAGAGAAAAACATTAAGGTGCTAAAAATTAACATAATAATAGGACATAATGTGGCAAAGAATGAATAGCCCAAGACATAAAGAACTCATTACATGTGATAGGAAAACACAAAGTCCACTCTGGTTGCCTCTGTGAACTGATTGATACTCATTCACAAACTTCAAAACAAGCTCTGGTCAAGTATGTTGGCTTAAAAATCCAATGACACCAGCAGAAAAAATAAAATCTAAAGTGGATTGAATTTCACTGGACCAAAAGGGTAACACTTCATTTCTGACAGTCAGAATAATTCTAACTATTTATAAGTAGAAAACATAAATAGCATATTTCTCAATGATATAATCAAATTTTCCATCTAGTTTTTATTGTTGTCATTTAAAAATATTCCCAGTGGGATATTTTATATGTGAAGAATCTAGGAAACTGAAAAGAAAGGCAAGCGGGTGTTGCCAGGGCCCAACCAGTGACAGCAGGTCCTGTAGGCAGGACCGGCAGACACGGCACTGCCCAGGAGAGGGCTGGAGTAGGAGACAAGAAGAAAGAAGAAAGAGAAATGACAGACATCATGAGATCCTACCCAAACATGGGTATAAGTTCTTGCGAAACACCCCAGGGGGCTCCCAGAAATCTTTTCCAGAGACACTGCTGGAGGATGAAATTGTTACCTTTATTTTTTAAAAAATATATTTTATTGATTTTTTTTACAGAAAGGAAGGGAGAGGGATAGCGAGTTAGAAACATCGATAAGAGAGAAACATCGATTCAGCTGCCTCTTGCACACCCACTACTGGGGATGTGCCCAAACCCAGGTACATGCCCTTGACCGGAATCGAACCTGGGACCCTTGAGTCCGCAGGCCGACGCTCTATCCGCTGAGCCAAACCAGCTAGGGCAATTGTTACCTTTATAATGTCCCACTGAAAATATTATTGTATTTTGAAAAGTAGAGAAAACACCCCTGGATATAAAGGCCATATTTAGAGACACTTGAGCTTGAAAACCGAACAAAGCAAATGGTCATTCACTTCTACAGACAACTCAAGAGTATAATTCATACTGATACCATCTGCGGCTGCCTGGTGACAAAAGGCCTTCTTTACCCGTAAAAAAAAAAAAAAAAAAAAAAAAAAGACCCAGGCGACACATTCAGCACAGAATCCATTTATGAGTCTATGGGCAGGTGGAGAGCCATAGTTAAATCCTTGCTGGCCTGGCTCTTCCACTTACTAGGTGTCTGAGCACCACAGCAACCTCACCCCTTTGTTCTCAGCTTTTTGTTGTGAATGTTACATTTTTAAATTTTTAAATATATAGTGCTCTGAGCACTGCTTCACAAAAATAGCTAAAAATCAAAATTAGCTATTGAGAAAAGAGATAACAGCTTGAAGAGTTGCCCTTAAAAAAGTGAAGAAGAAACATATGTATATGATAGCACTAAAGCTAGATTAGGGAGGGCGTCAAGGGAAATGGAATCAGTTTGAGCATCAAGAACCCATCTCTTAAATGCCCCTGTGAATCTGTTCTCACTACTTTGGATGAAATCAGAATTAGCTATGAATATGGTTGTTTCTTTTTATTTTGTTCCATTTGAATGGCGTTTCTGGCTTGGTCTGCCATAAAAAAGAATGGAGATAAGAATCAAGCTGCCTTTGAAGACAGGAGCACAATGCTAGTGAGAAAGAGAAGACCTAGGCTAAGGTAGGGCCTTGAGGTCCACCTGGTATTTATGCTAAAACATGCTTCCTCGGAAGCCTCAGATTTGGACCACTGCCCTGTACAGAGTGCTCTTTCACTTCCCAGCCTGTGAAGAGCAACAGAAACTGGCCCTGGGTGATTTTTTAAATGTGTTGGAATGATGCTGGAAAGCCCAAATGATTGCTTGGGATGCTGGCAAACCATCTTTGGGGAATGTGCAGGAAGCGGAGTAATATGCAAAGCAGGGACTGTAGTCAAATGCTGCCAGGGAACCGCCTCTGGGGCCAGTGGTGTCCCCATGGCACCTCCTCTGCACCCCTCAGTGCCCCACGGCCAATACTGCCTCCCAATGCTGGATGGGCTGACCTGGCCTTATGTGTCCCTGGCACTTAATTCATGTCTAGGGTGACTGTGTTAGTCAAACTTAGGCCATGCATCTGCCCTCGCCTGCAAAGAAGACTAGAACCGAGGGGATCTGGACTTTTCAGCAATGTTTCCCATACAACACTCACAACACGGGGAACTCTTCACCCAGAGGGATTCCAGTGGTGGGCTGTAAAAAAGCAAGACAAAACTCAAAAGTAGCCTCCAACAAATATCTACGACACACCAGGTTTAAGATGCAAAATTCAGTTAATTGCTGCCAAACTCAAAATCTGGTAAAAGTGCCCATCAAACAGTGTTCACACTCCATGGTTGCCAGAAGCGCGCGCGCGCGAGCGCACACACACACACACACACACACACACACACACACCACTCCAGTTAGAAATGAGGAGCCTGTTCCTTAAGTCTGCACTGGTGTCAAGAAGGTGTGGTGCCTTCATGCCAACAAGTGACACGTGAAGACCTTTTCTTGGCCACTTCCTTTGAGAGTGATTTTGTGGATACAAGTCCATGAGAGGCAGTGCCCACCTGTTGGCTGTTGCGCAGCCTGTGAGGGATCACACCGTCACACGCCTCCCCATTTAGCCTCTGAACAAGCTCCACGCAGATCTTGGTGGGCAAAGTTGAGAACCCTGAACATGGGATGAAGTGAGAAAAACGTGGAGTCAGTGTGTTTGAAATGATATCTTGTGTGCGAAGGAGAAACTAATTAAAAGGCCAAACTCAAAGACCAAAGATATTTCCTTCCATCTTTACATTTTGTAAAACAGACATAGATGCTTATATTATTTGCTAGAGAAAAAAAAATCCCTCAGCAGAGCTACTTGCTAAGCATTTTCCCCATGTAAACTGACCATGTGCAATGCAGAGAATAGGGACACTCTAAATGAATCCGGATGGTTCCAAACGGCATCTGTGCATATCTCATAAAGATGAAAATGAGGGAAGAAAAAAGGAAATAAAAAAGAATGGCTCTGGAGAAAGGTAGATTGTTTAAGCTATCTGGCATTGGATGCCATGGGCAATACCTAGCCAAGGGTATCTGTTAGAGAGGTTGTGTGGGGTTTTGGTGGTGTTGCTTTTTCGATGAAAGTGCATGTCTGGCAGCCTTCCCATGACTTGTGGAATGCATCGAGAGCACTGTCTCTACACTGGGTGGTCAGCCAACTCTCCTAAAGTTTCACTTGGCTTTTTTTTTTTTTTTTTTTTAACAAAATTTAAGTTCCAGAAAGGCCTCCGGATCCTTCACATGTTTTTCCTTTGCTGTTGCTCACAGCTGACTCATGTCAGTGGTCACTTACAGTCTGTTTTTCTTGTTGTTTACTGACATGTTGGAGACGTGTGTTTCAAATGGCAGCTTGTTTTAATGTTGGCTTATAACACGTCATGTCAATCAGTTTGCACTTCAATAGACTGAGTGCCAATTGAGCTAGGGAAGGGTTAACTCTTGCGGTGATGAGTCTTTAGGATATTTTAGAGGGAAAAAATATGTTGGCCTTAACAAATCTCATGCTTTCATATTTTTTCAGAACCTAGGAGCAGAGAGATAAAACTAGAATAATTCAGTTTATCTACTTAGGCCTGGGGTTCCTCAACAGATGTGATAACAGAATGTAAATATTGATATCCAGCTGTCAGCCTATTGGCCTTCCTCACAGAGGTTAGGAGAACTTGGCTTCTCTTGCTGAGAGCTGGCCAGGGGCAGGCAGGAAATTCAAAAGAGAATGTATGTATCAGATTTTTTTTTCATTCTAAGTTTGAAGCTTTAAAAAAAAGAACACGGAGGAAATGCAGGGCTTCCTCTCTGGCGGATCTTGTTTGTTGAACTCCCACCTTTTCCATCTGTCACTGGTCCAAGGGACTGAGCACTGGCTTCTTTGAGCACATTTCTAATAGGTTAAATTAGACCTAGATGGGGAGTACCCAGCTTTGGGCTCACCACTGGCCTCCTTAGCTCCCGCCGGGTCATCTGTTTTTGCTTTCACCCAGTTGGGTTTGCACCCTTTACAGTGTGAGTCTTCCAAAGTGCCAATCGATCCTGGTCTGTACTTCAAGCTTTCTGCAGGGGGTCCACTGCTTAGTGAAGTCTTCTCGTTTGTTTGACACTCTGGCAATAGACGAATATAGAAAATATTGGGTAACAGTGAGTGCTATCCTATATAATAAAAGACTAATATGCAAATTGACCAAACAGCAGAACCACCCGTTGCTATGACACACACTGACCACCACAGGGCAGACGCTCAATGCAGGAGCTGCCCCTGGTGGTGACCCTTTTAAATCTCCTGCATATTTTTTCTTTAATTTTATTTTTAACTTAATATTTATTAGCTTTTTGTTAGTTGTTTTAATGACAGGGAAACATAAAGAAGAAAACTGAACTTGCTTCTAATCTCTCTCCAAGATCATGGGGATGAAGAATGAGCAGATGGAAGACAAGTCCAACCTCCCCCCTCTCCCCCACACCCAGGGGCACCCATGCCAGCGTTAGTGCGTCTCCTTTCTGTCCCCTGCCTGAGTTCACACTTCCCCACAGGGGAAGCGCCGCTCAGCCAGATGCTGGGCTCACAGCTGACGAGCGCAGCAGCGGTGACGGGAGCTTCTCCCACCTCTCTGGCAGTCAGACCTCCCCTGAGGGCTCCCAGACTGCGAGGGGGCACAGGCCGAGATGAGGGACCTCCCCTGCCCCGACTACACGAATTTCGTGCACCAGGCCTCTAATAATGAAATAAAACAGGATGGAGGAGAAAAGGACTGGGGCTACTTTATATAGTATCAGGGAAAGCCTCACTGAGAAGGCACTGTTTTCATTGAGACCTGAATGAAAGAAGTAGCCAGCTATGTGAAGATCTGAGAGAAGATACATCCAAGCAGGTGGAACAGCAAAAGGCTCTAACGCAGCCAAAGCTCCAGGACAAGCAAGCAGATTTCTTCCACAGGAGGACTGGGGAGGGGTGGGTGTTTCAGTCTGCTGTCTGTGTAGTGCCCTGGGGATGGTAGCCAGCCAAGACCTGTCTTTCTGATGGTCACAGTCCTGTGAAACTTAAACTCCCCTCGCCACCAGAGCCAGAGGCTCTAGAGCTGTGCCCTGGCAGGAGCCACAAAAATTCAGGGCACCAGAGGAGGGTACAAGTTACCTTCCAGAAAATACCAGCAAACTGGAGCGAGACAACAAGAGGGCGCATATATGGCTCCCACCAGCCTCTGTGTCTGGTTGAGTACCCCAGCAGGGCCCCAGAGGCGTATTAAATTAGATGCCTTCCCCTCAGACCAACATTTTAAGGTAAGCAAATAAGCTCTTTCACATGAAGTCAGCAAACATCTCAATCACCTGCCTCAATGCTGGTCCTTGCCTAGGTCAGGTGAGTCTGAGAACACAAGGGCACAAGACCTGTTTCTCAGTTTGTTAGTTTTGTGGGTCTCATGGATATGAGCACCATTGGTTTTCAAAACTAGGTTATTTGGGGGGTTGTCTCTCTTAGGTGTAAGTCTTAAAAGCTGGGGTGCCTGATGTGGGGTTCAAAGTCTTTGCTCCTCAAGGAGAAGTTCCAGGATCTGAGTTCCTTCCTGACTGTGGGTCACTGCATTGGGGGTGGGGTTTGTGGCCAGATTGTGTCTCAGCCCCTTCTATCTCTACTTCAGTGTGGGTGTGTGTGTGTTTTTTGTTGTTGTTGTTGTTTTGTTGTTGTTGTTGTTTTTCTTATTTGCTTGGTATGTAGTGTCACTCAGCTAGTTTTTAGTGTTTTCTATAGGGGAAATGTTTCCATATGTAGCTGTAGATTCTGTGTGTCTGTTGGAGGAGATGAGTTCAGGATCTTCCTTGAACCGGAACCAAAAAGGTTTCCTTTTGATTTTATATGAGAGGTAAGCTGGAGGAAGGTACCAGATACATGCTTTAAGGTTCTTAAGCCTAAGCCACTAAGAAAATAATGGTACCAAACAGCAATATAAAAAATCAATGCGTGGGAAAGGATGTTGACCTAGCGAAAGGGATGAGTTTGGTTTCAAACAGGTTGAATTTCAGGTGAAACTATTATCCAAATGATATATGGCTCTCAGGCAGGTGAAAATGTGAGTCTGAACCTTAGAGATGTCAGAGGCAGACAGATTTGGGACTCCTCCATAATGCGACCGTCCACACAGATGAAACTGCTAAGGGTAACCACAGAGAAGAGCTAGATGAGAACAACTGAGTCTTGAACATTGTCCACACTTCCAGGTCTGAAGGAGACAGTAAATCACAAAAGAGAAATGTTTTTTTTAAAAAGTAGGAGAAACAGGGCAGGATAGCGTAATTCATTAGGAGACTCAATGTGAGGGTAAATGGCCAAGGCAAATGCTTCAGAAGGCCTAATAAGGAGCACTGAGAGAAGCTGACATGCAGCTAAAATAAGCAGAGTGTCGAGGTCCAACAGAGCTTTTAGAAATCCCATAGTTCAAGCCCTCATTTATAGCTGAGGCCATTGTGTCTCAAAGAAGCTAATTACCTGCCCAGGATAACAGATACTGAGGTGCACTGATGGAACTTCCTCTCTGCTTCCTAGTTCACTGGTCTTTCGGCTGAACCAAACCCTGCCATCCTCATACTTTTCTAATGGTGACATATAATGAATCTATATTTCACTGTATTAAAGTTCTGAAAGGCAGGAGTCATATGTTTGGTTTTTTTTTGAGCCATATTTTTTAAAAACTACATGAGAAAGACCATGCAACCTATTGGCCTCTATAAAAAAAAAAAAAAAAAAGGTCCATGATATTATTATATCATTAGAAGCCCTTTGCACAAAATTCATGGACTGGGTGGGGGGGGGGTGGCGGGGGCAGGGGTCCCTCGGGGATGTCCACCTACCGGCTTAGGTCCAATCCCCCTCAGGGGACATCCCTCCTGCAATCTAGGATTCCTCGCTCCTTACCACCTGCCTGCTCACTCCTTACCACTCGGCTCACTGCTCCTTAGCACTGCCACAGAGGCGGGAAAAGCTCCCGCTACCGCCGCTGCTCTCGCCAGTTGTGAGCCCAGCTTCTGGCTGAGTGGCTATTCCCCCTGTGGGAGCGCACTGACCACCAGGGTGAAGCTCCTGCGTTTAGTGTCTGCCCCCTGGTGGTCAGTGCACATCATAGTGACTGGTCGTTCCGGTCATTCCACCATAAGGGTTGCTTAGGCTTTTCTTATATAGATGTTCAGAATGATGCTGTAAATGACCAATTGGGAAGTCGAGCAATAAGATAAACATAAGCAAAAATACTTTTTATTTTGTAAGTACTCATTTATTCTCATTATAAACCGGCAGACTTATATTTTAATAAAACAAAGAAAATGTACAAAAGTATATTTAAGAGAATAAATATCACTGATAATTCCACCATGCACAACAGACAATTACTCTTAACATTTTTGGTGATTTTTTTTCTCATCCTGTGTCTATTGGTTTATACAGCTGAGGTCACACACAGAGACAATTTGTTTTTTATTTTTTCTGTCAGTGCTATGTTAAAATTTTTATTGTGGTTGACACTCTTAAGTACCTACCTTATATCTACTCTTACCATCTTTGTTAAACAGAACCATGAGATTAAGGAGCAATCTTCAAGGACCTTTTGCAGCTAAGGGTGGTGATATGACCCAGTTCTAAGCAGTGACACATAAGGGGAGGCTACTGTTGGCAAGGGTGGGGACTTCTTAGAAAGCTTTTGAAAGGAAGACTCAGCTTGCATGTTACTTTGGGCCATTTTTTTGGTCCTTTCCCTCTTTTTCCTGTCTGGTATGCATACCTGATACGCTAGGGTGAGGAGTGCAGCAGCCACATATATGGATAGTGGAACAGGATGAAAGACTGAATCCTTGGTTATATCATTAAGCATTCATACCAGCCTTCAACTGCGCTTCTCTGGACTTCTTGATGTGTAAGAGAAAGGCTTTAAGCCACAGTTGTGTCAGGTTCTGTGTTACTCCCAGCCAAAAACAATATTGATGAATACATCTTGTGAATAAATTTTAAATGCCCCCCTTTGCATCATAAAGTGCTGTTGTGCATTTAATTTTATAAATTCATACCTCACCTTCTTTCAGAAAAGTTCTGCTTAGCTTATAATAAATGACATACATAGTACGAAACTGCCGGGGTTCTTGTTCCAGCATTAAGAAGGGTTCAGCAATCTGGAGAAGGCTGTGCATAGATTAAATAAGAGTCCAGAGATGAAATATAATTTTGAAAGGCATTTGGGGGGTCAGAGGAGCCTAGTTTAAAGGAAACTAAGATCTAAATCCTAAGGTCTAAGGTCTAAGGCAGTGGTTCTCAACCTACCTAATGCCGCGACCCTTTAATACAGTTCCTCATGTTGTGGTGACACCCAATTTCGTTGTCACAAATTGAACATAATTAAAGCATAGTGATTAATCACAAAAACAATATGTAATTTTATATGTGTTTTCCGATGGTCTTAGTCGACCTCTGTGAAAGGGTCATTCGACCCCCAAAGGGGTCACGACCCACAGGTTGGGAACCGCTGGTCTAAGGTCTCCTCGTCCCAAGACCCCATGCTTTTTATTAACACAACTTGTCCTGAGGCAAGGCAGAGATATACACTTCAAAGGGTCAGGGTTTAGTACAGAGTCCATTGTCAGAATGGGGGAATTAGCCTACGGCTGTTCAGGTGTCTGGCCAGTAGGAGGCAATAACATGTAGATTAAGATGCCTTTTAGCTGTCTGGCGGCCAAGAATCAATTTAATGTATCCTATTCAGGTTTGGGGAAATGCCTTCAGCCATTCCCAACAGGTGACTACATGTGTGACTCAACCTTGTTGAGTCCCCAAGTTCCATCAACCTTTTGATGAAACTCTTGAAATTATGACATGCTGGAATTGGCTTCCAGCATGAAACCGTTTAAACCATAGCAACAGAAGAAAGTTAGACTAAGGCGAGAGAAGGATAGTTATTCTAGAAAACCTAAGTGAGAGAGAGATATTGATGTTGATTCTAAAATTTACTTCTGAGTTTCTGGCACCAAACTCATTATATGTTGCCTGAAAGTATACCAATTTATCAATTTCTTCCTAGCACAGAGTCCTAAAAAAAATGTATCATGCAAATCTAGCAAAAGGATATTGAAAGCTATGAATGTGTTTAAAAGTACTTTTTATGAGTTGCAGCAATTTTTAAAAAAATATATTTTTATTGATTTCAGAGAGAAAGGGAGAGAAATACAAACATCAATGATGAGAATCACTGATCAGCTGCCTCCTGCACGTCCTCTACTGAGGATCCAGCCTGCAAACTGGGCATGTGCCCTTGACTGAAACTGAACCTAGGAAGGATCCTTCAGTCCACAGGCTGATGCTCTATCCACTGAGCCAAACCGGGTAAGGCTAGAGTTGCACCAATTTTATCATATATTACCTAATACCAAATCTCAAAAAAAGACAAAATACTAAACTGTAATCCAATTTGGGCTTTCTGCAAAAGTATTATTTCAAATTGTCTGTGCTATCTTTCGTTTGTTTGTTTGCTTGTTTTTTGACAAAACAGTTAAGAAAAACTGTATAAGATGGAAGAGAATTTGAAGGACATGTAGATACCCCTTAATCTTCATCGTCTATGTTTCCCCTAGGTGAAAAAAGGTCTCAAACGGGCACACCTTCTCCTGAGCTTCCACAATTGCCATCACCATGCTTGGCTTTATTAATACATTGAATGACAGTATTATAATCTCATACTGAATCAGCTACAAAATTCATTGACCAGATGTGGTTAGGGCTTTAGCCATAGCAAGTGTCAGTAATTCCATATGAAAAACCAGGCAATTTTTAAAAATACCTAAGTATCAGGAAGAGCTTTTTTTAAAAAAAATATATTTTATTGATTCCCCACAGAGAGGAAAGGAGAGAGACAGAGAGTCAGAAACATCGATGAGAGAGAAACATCGATCAGCTGCCCCCCCGCACACCTCCCACTGGGGATGTGCCCGCAACCCAGGTACATGCCCTTGACCGGAATCGAACCCGGGACCCTCCAGTCCACAGGGCGACGCTCTATCCACTGAGCCAAACCGGTTTTGGCAGGAAGAGCTTTTTATGCACCAATTTATTTGTTTGTTGTGTTCCTGAAGAACTGGAATGTTTTTTGTACAGCATAGATATATATTTGTTTTGTTTTTCTTTGGTTTCCAGAAAAGTTAGAAGCAAATTTTTATCCCAATCTTATCTTTACATGTATTGTTTCTGTGTAGTATTTATTTTCCAACTCAATTTTATTTTATAATTTAAATAAATAATATAATTTAAGTACATTTTATCTCCCCCCTCTAACTATAATTTCTCTTGATATGAAGCTTTAAAGCTTATATTTCATCACATATGTGTGGCTTCAAATTCTGGGAAAATAAAGTGGAGTACAAATAATTAAATACAGGCAGTCAAAATAATTTGTCCAAGTATGTGGATTTATGGTTATCTGGCAATAAAGGGTTAGAACTAGAGAACAAAGGCATGATTGGTTAACACATACTCTCAAATATTGATAATGAAGCTTTCGGCCAGGTTTAAATTACACACACTTTGTCACTAATGTCATTTACAAATGCTGGATAACAGAGCAAGGATAATCCTATATAATAAAGAGCTAATATGCTAATTAGACCAAACAGCAGAATGACCGTCTGGACGACTTTCCGGACGAAGTCAGGGCTGCAAGGGCTGAGCCCCTTGCACGAATTTCGTGCATCAGGCCTATAGTAAGTACTATAAATAGCCCATTGTGCCTGATGCAATTCTAAAGAGTCCTCATGTATCATATCATCTGCTCCTAACAGCAGCCCCTCCCCCCACCCAGAAGGTCAATATTATTATTAGCTTTGCTATTTTACAGATGAGGAGCCTGGATACAGGGAATCCCTGTGGTTATCTAGAGGAATAGCCATAGGTTATTTAAAGCCCAGCTAGGTTAATGGCAATGTTGATTTTTTTCTGTTTCTGCTAAAGAACCTTGGTGGTGGTACTGCCAACACTCATCTTCAGAGACATTTTTTTGTTGTTTTTTGTTTTTGTTTTGTTTTTTAATTTTTCAGTTATGTAATACAATGTTGTTAACCATACTCACCAGGTTTTACATGAGATCCTCAGACCTTATTCATCTTAGAGCTGAAAGTTTGTACCCTTTTACCAGCCTCTCCTTATTTCCTCACCACTCCCACCACCACCACTTTCTACTACCTATTTCTATGATTTTGGCTTTTTTAATTTTCTTTTTTAGATTCCACATATAAGGGATACCATGCAATAGTTGTCATTCTCTGCCTGAATTATTTCATTAGCATAATGATCTCAAGGTTTATCCATGTTGTCCCAAAGGGCAAGTTTTCCTTTTTCCCCTGGTTGACTAATATCTCATGATATATGTCTATCTTTATCCATTCATCCACTGACAGACACTTACTTGGTTGTTCTGATGTCTGGGCTATTGTGAGTAACGCTGCAGTAAACATGAGAGTGCAGATAACAATTTGAGGTTGTGATTTTATCTCCTTTAGATATATATCCAGAAGTGGAATTGCTGGATCATATGGTAGTTCTATTTTTAATTTTTCCAGAGTGGCTGCACCAATTTGAGAAGAATCTTTGACTCTGCTCAGATGCTTTTTGGTAACTAGTTGAAAATCCTGAGTTCCTCCCCCCAAGCACAGGAGAGATCATCTTGGTCTGGAAGAACTTTGGGGATAAGAGGTAACAATCATCCCCTTCCACGATAATAGAACCTCTTCCCAATGCCTGTGCAATGTTTGGCTTTGAGCAGGGCTGTGGCCAGACCATGATGATTCAATTCCAAAACCCACCCTTGAAATCAGTGTAAACCAGAAAGGTCACAGAGGCTCTGAGAAGTGATTCTAGCAACCCCCAGCTCCCCAGAATGTGACATCTAAACCACGTCTAGACAGAAAGTCCCCAGGTCCCACAAAGTAAGCTTTAAATTTAGGGTCTTTGGAAAAATCACCTTGTCTCTGATCTGTGAGGTGCTGCCATTTTTGTGCAATTTCTATATGTACACAGTTGCCTCTTTCACTGCTACACATGCCTGACAGCTCCTGCAAACATTGTCCAGAGTCACCCACCAGACAGGCCATGCAAAAAACCTACAAAGTGTGGGCACAGATTCAAAAACTAAGAGCAGGCCTCTGAGAGTGGAGCCAGGGGCTGTAACTTCAAACCAAATGATCTTAATTAGCCAGCGTGGAAAAACACCAAATATATTAGCATTTACGTGCAGCATGGCTCTCACCAGCAGCCCAGCTCTCCATCTCTAGCCCCTCGTTCAGGGGTAAGGAGCATCTTCGACCCTGCAAACCTCTGGCTAGTAGATTCTAGCTGTGGATCCTGCCCTCTGCCTTGTTCTTTTACTCCCGAGGGCATAATTGATTGACTCTCCCTTTGAGTTATTGCAAGACAGGTGAGCCCCTTCACTTTCCCAATAAGGAGATAATACTCAGGGGCAAATGATCTGGTTAGACAGGAAATAATGCCATTTCCCCAATTCTTTCATGGCCAAGTTCTGTATTTTAAAATAAGTATTTATGGTTGTCAATGTGCTAATGAATAGGCAACTTTTACTCAGAGGACAGAAAGGATAATGACAGCCAATCTGACTTCCAAGCGTAGAGAGAGTGTAGTGGGCAATGTTATTGTCCAGGGGCTGAACGCCCTCTTACCACCACTCCCAAATCTGTATCATAAGACAGAACTTTAAAGATTTCCTGGGCTCTGTCCCAGGTGCATTCATTAGGCATTGCTGTCCTCAGGAAGCTTTAGAGAACACGTAGAAGTCCAAGCCACAAGAAGAATGGGGAAGGAGGAGAGGGGCACCCAGGCCCGACACTGGCGGAAAGGAGGGTCTGTGCTCGCTTCTGCTAAGCTGGCCATTGGGAGGTGCGCGGGCTCTCCATCTTCAAGGATGTCAGGAGGGTTGAGCAAGAGAAGATGGGTTAGGGAGAGGGCTTGTAGGCTTGTAGGGGACCAGGGACCAGAGAAGGCAATGCTGACCTCATGGAAGCTCCATTTTTGGACACTTGGCCTTTGCCCCAAGTGCACAGCAAGAACAAGCCGCATGGCCAGCGACCCAGAGTGTACCCGGAAGTGCTTCCAGGTTACCTATTCCAGCCCCAACCTGAAGTGCCCTGACAGGGACATGCCACCAGCTGAACAGACACCACTTCTCACTCCTAATATATGCAGATTTAAATAGTACTTTCAACACGTTTTGCAAGCCAAGAAAGAGACTGTTTTTTGCCATCCCATCTGCTCAACTCCTCCCTCACTTCTCCCGCAGAGAGCTGCTACTTCCCTCTCAGATGGCGGTCCCATGATTGGAGATTAGGGAAAGGACAAAAGTAAGAGAGTGGTACTGTCCTCGCTTTGCTGGGTGGCTTCGAGCTCTGGAACCTCAGGGGATGGCCAGGCAAATATTCAAAGCTGACTCTTTCTTTCATGGAGTTTTTCCAGTGCTCTTTGGCTAGGTCCCTCGGAGCATCTCTAATGTCCTCACCTGGCATCTCCTCACCTTTTATGCAGCCCTATTGTGCAGGATTCAGCTCTCTCCTGCAGGACCCACCAGCCAGTCTACCAAGAACCCTCCACCATGCCTGGGCTCAACAACCCTAGGAGTGCAGGTCAGTCCTTGGCTGTGCCATCAAAGTGACAGGCCAGTCAGCCTCTCTCTCTGGGCTTTGCGGCTGAGTCAGACCTCAGTCCACTTTAGGCAAAGGGCTGACCCAGCTCTCCTTGTTTCACTCCTGCAGGAAAAGTTCCGTGCTCTCCAGGGGCTTTCATTGAAACCTGCTGCCCCCTCCCCCTAAACTTGGTATTAGACAGTAACACCCTCACTCCTTCATGCAAAGAGGTAGAGTGGAAACTACAAGCTCTGCAGCCACCATCTCCAAAGACATTTCTGCAACAATTTTCCTGCAAAATTTTCTTCAGCACTTTAGCCCTTGTTCTCTAAGTGGGTGAAGGAGTTGGAGTCATTGATAAGTAGCTCTGTGTTCCCACTGTAAATTTTGCACTTGGTGGGAGTTGGGGGGGTATCTTGTCTCTCACTCTCTGTGATGTTCAGACCTCCCCTGTAGAGTCCCCTCAGTTGACCGTGAAGCCAGGAGAGTCGAACACCCTGTTCCACCTGCGCTGCCCTGTTCAATCCCACAGCCCTAATGAAGTAGACACATTACCCTCCTGTGGCTCGCAAGGACTCTGAGGCTGATGGCAGTGACCTCGGTGGTAAAGCTAGACCTTGGATTCAGGTCTCTCTGACTCCAGCCGGTGCTCCTAACTGCCAAATTAGCTCCCTAGTCTACTAGTAAACTTAATGGAAATTGCTTTGAAGCCAAATAAAATTAAGTCGTTTGGGTTTATTTTGAACTATACTAAATGAAAAGAATACAACTTCAAAGGAGAACCAAACTGTTTTGTTGTAATGTGTGTTCGTTCACCTAAGTACATTGCTATAAATTGTATTTGCAAACTGCAGGTTTCAGAAACGCAGGGGAGCAGATACTGTTATAGTAAATGAGCCAAAGGTGGCTTCTGTGTATTGGACCCTGTGTTGTTAATTCCTCCATTACCGGCCTGAGGTGCCAAATTCTAACTTTTACACATCTGATTATTTTAAAAGTAGGCCAAATAAGCAGATTGTAAACCCCCTACTTTTCACATCTCACCCCAATCCTGTTGTCATTGATAGTACAGTCTTGTGGTGATGAAGCCACAGGTTGCTTTGGCTGGTCCGTCAGAGCTCTCTGACCCAGATGCTGCTGAGCAATATCACCTAGACAATAAGCCACTCTCGGGCCTCCCTAGCCCATGGAATTTCCCTTGACCCTTCCCCTCTGGGTGGTGACACCCTCCCCTCCCCCCCCCCCCCATGCTGTAGCTTCTGCACAAACTCCTTCTCTGAGGGACTCCCTTCTAAGAACATGTGTAAGAACCCACCTAGTAAAGCCTTAGCTGTATGCCACTGCCTCTTGGGGTTGGACATTTTCCTTGACTAGCCCCAAATACCTCAAATACACAGTAAGTGGAAATTCAGGAGCAGAGAGATTAGCCATTCCACTGTTATTTTTTCTTTCTTATTTCAAGCTCCTTAATATTACTAGTATGCTCTTTTTTCTAGTCTCACGAAGTTTGGTGCTCACTGAATACTTGTGAGCATGTCTAAGCACTTACCTGTACGCTGACCAGCGTAAGGTGGATCCCAGCAATGCATAACGTAACCTTGCCCTAAGTTCTCATATTTGCAAAATCATGGATTTGATGTGTCAGTTAATGTTTCTAGCATACATAATAAACTCAAAACTGTTTTTTAAAAAGGCCATACATGGACTAAAATATAATTTGTACACACTTCGGGAAACACTGACCATGTTACAAGTCTTTAGGGTGAGTCACAAGGCCCTTCAAGGCCTCTTGCTCCCACTTTTCCCCTTACAGTAAACACTGAGCTCGCTCTGGAAATACCGAACTTCCCATGTTATCTCATGGCTCTGCCTTTGTATGTTTTTTGTTTGTTTGTTTGTTTGTTTGTTTTTTAATTTAAATTCTTTATTGTTTAAAGTAGTACATGAGTCTCCTTTTCCCCCCATCGACCTCTCCCTGGCCGCTCCCACCCCCCAGCACATGCCCTCACCCCCTTACTGTCTGTGCCCATTGGTTATGCTCATATGCATGCATACAAGTCCTTCGGTTGATCTCTTATCCCCTTACCTTTCCTCATAGGTTGGACAAGCCTTTGTATGTTTTATGTTATGAGTGTCCTCTCCCTCCGTCTGGGACAAACTTGTTGAGTTTTTGAGACTGCGCTTGTACCTGACCCCCGTGGGGATGCCTTTACTCACCACCCTCTCAGCAGATCCTTATCCACCCGCCTCTTCAACCAGAGCCAGTCACCACCACCCCCAGGTCTCCCCTTGCCTGCATCTCTCTATGGTCTTAGATTCGTAGGAAGTTAGGGAATTACAGGTTTTTGTATTCCTGGTGCCAACAGTAATTCCAAACACTAAGGGAACACTCAGCAAATGTTTGAATAATTGCTATTCTGATTTTCTTTTAGTTTAATAGCGTTGACCTACAGTTTACCTGTGGGCTGAGTGTGTGGAAGTAGAGAGGAAGAGAGAGGGAAGCTGAAGGGGAGGAGAGGGAAAAGGACGTTATGGTGCTCTTTTTATGATACACTGCCCTTGAAAAACTCAACACAAAGAAATGAGATTTTCTGTTTATTTCTCCTGTCTACCAAGGTCCCACTGACATAGCAGGAATAATTTCTTTTCTTTTTTAAGAAATGGAAGCAGAACAGAGAAAAATAAGAAGAGAAATCACCTCAGAACAGGAAATTTGAGGAAATCTTGAAAGAGGATGCAGCAGGTAGGGAAGCTTAAAGAAAACAGCAGCCCAGGGCAATCCTCCCCAGTAACAACCTCAGTTCATGACTCCCCAACAAATAAAAAGAGTGGGAGAGGGCTGGCAGCTAACCCAGAGTGATTAATTGATGGCCTGTATTCAGAGCAACGGAGGCAGTAGGATCCCTGCCTCTTCCCTGCTCTCCCCTCTTTCCAGAGCATCTGCTTTGGCAGAACAGGGCCTTAGAGCTGCCCTATAAAGACAGTTATTTAATTGTTAAGGCTCCTCAAGTGGGAAGGGGCCTCAAAAAAGGCAAAGCAAGTTGAAATAACTCTGGACCCTCACAAGGGATAATAGAAGGGACAAAGTAGCAAAGCAGCTTTGCCCCAGAAGGATGTTCAGTGAAATCCTCCATTGGCCAAGTAACAGCTATTCTTATTTTGGCATGTGGGGTTGGGATGGGGCAGCTTGCCTCCTTGCTGATGCCTGTGTAAGTCTAAAGCAAAGCCTGCCAGTGAACACAATATGCCCATGTCCTTAGGACATGGTCAGGCCAGGCATTCAAGGGATGTTTCTGTTAGGGAACTGCCCTGCTCAACCATACTAACTAATCTGGTCTTTTGGTCACAAACATGAGTGGACCACCCAGAATCACCAGATATTTTAGGAGAGCCAGCAGCATAAAACAAAAAGACCAAGATGAATTTACTGATCAACCATCTCCAAAGAGAATAGCTAATTTAGAGAAAAGAGGAAAATCTTAAAATTCGTATTAATAACCACTGAGGGATTCAAGACATTATATCCATAAAACATAAGACTATTAAAAAGGAGCAATCAGAAGACAAGAAAAAGTTATGGAAAATTAAAAGTATGATTTCTCAAGTGAGAAATGTAATAGAAAGACTACATAATAAGGGTAAAGAGTACACAGGTCATGTGGAAAATGAAGTTTAGGAAATATCCAACATTATAGAAAAACTAGAGGCCTGGTGCATGAATTTGTGCACCAGTGGGATCCCTCGGCCTGGCCTGCAGGATCGGGCTGAAACCAGCTCTCAGACATCCCTTTAGGGGTCCTGGATTATGAGAGGGTGCAGGCCAGGCCAAGGGACCCCACCGGTGTATGATCGGGGCCGGGGAGGTTGTCCAGCCAGGGAGGAGCCATGGGAGGACTCCAGGACATGTCCATCTTGCTCAGTCCCGATCGGCCAGACCCCAGCAGCAAGCTCACCTACCAGTAGGAGTGTCTGCCCCCTGGTGGTCAGTGTACATCATAGTGAGAGGTTGAGCAGCCTTAACATATGATTAGCATATTACACTTTGATTGGTTGAATGGACGACTGGACACTTAGCATATTAGGCTTTTATTATATAGGATAATAGTTAGGAAATGTGAGAGAAAAGTTTAATGAGATGGATAATATCTCCCAAAGTCCAATATCTGATTAATAGGAATTTTAAAAAAACTAAAACCATTAAAGAGAACAAGTAATCAAACAAATGTCTGAAAAAGAATATATTTGAGCTAAATAAAGACATGAAGTTTTAGATTGAAGAGGTCCACTGCTTTCTGGGCAAAGTGAATGAATAAAGATTCATACTTAGACATAACCTGGTAAAATTTCAGAACTCCAAAGACCCTAACAGCTTACTGAGGAGGACAATCCAGATCACCTACAATGGAATTAGAATCATATTGGCAACAGACCTTCACCAACAATATTGAGCACTAGAAAAAAGTGGAGTAGTGCCTTCAAAAATCTCAAGGAAATTATTTTAAATCTAGAATTCTATAACAAGCCAAAATATTGACCAATGTTAAGGTAAAACAAAGACATATATATGTAAGAAATTTTTTTCCAACAGGTACTCCATAAATATGAACAATCAGTATAAGAAATAGGACAATATGATACAAGAAACTGTATTAGTTGAATATGAATTATGAAGAATTTAAGAAGCTGCAAATATATTACAACTAGAGGCCCAGTGCACGAAATTCGTGCACGGGTAGGGTCCCTAGGTCTGGCCGGCAATCAGGACCAGTCAGGGTCTTCCAGCTGCCAGCAGGGGCCTTCCTTTGTTCCACACCACCCCTTTGTGGTCAGTGCACGTCATAGCAAGCAATCAAACTCCCAGTATCCCAGTCGAACTCTTGAGGGGACACTTTGCATATTAGCCTTTTATATATATAGATAGCATCTGGTGTTGCTTGAACCTTGAACATCCTCCTGCAAGTACAGACAGTCCTCAGGTTACGTCGGACTCAACGTACATTGTTTCGTGGTTACGTTGCCATCTCCCATTTATTTATAAAAAAAAAAAAAAAGTTCCGTCATTTTGACATATGTACATATGTGCTTTATGTTTTTTATTATTTATTTACCACAAGTAAGGTCAGGAATTGTTATCTTTCTTTTAATTTTTTTTACTGTTTCACTTCATTACTGCTGTGTATGTGCTCCATGTGGGTGACGTAGATGCTTATGTAGGTGGGTTCCAACTTACGGCGAAAATTGCATTATGTCGCACCGTAGGAACAGGTCTCTGACGTAACCCGAGGACCTACTGTAGTAACTTATTAGCCCAGGGTTACAAATCTTGCTCCATGCATTCAGTCACATTCCTTAATACTGCCACAATACTGCAAATGTTGTTGAAGTGGATTTAAAGGTTTTAATTTTTATTTAAAAAGGCATTGATTACTTAATTATTGTCACTGAAGATAGTGCAAATAAATGCCAATAGTAAAATTAATGATATAGCTAACAATAATCAAGAATATGAGGGGTGGGCAGAAGTAGTAGAAAAAAATCACTCTGCTAAATTGGCCTGTGGGTCAACCGAAAAGGGGCGTTCCACTTAACTTCGTTCACATGAAACTTTTTAAAAAAAGAGCTTCTTGGCCAAACCAAGCACTTCTGCAGGCCTTGGTTGATGATCATTGTTAGAGCCTTGGTCAGGCTCTAGATCTAAATGATGAATCAGCTTATTATTTTAATTGTTGCTTATCCAAGCACACCATCTACTTTTGAGACAAATGGATTTTTCTATTCATGGACTTGTCATTAAGTGATATTAATTAAATACCTCAGTAATTTAATTTTAAAAAATCAAATTACAGAAAGAAAAAAATAGGAAAGGGATCATGGAAATGGAGAAACTGCAGAGGCAAAAAATACAATTTGTTAATGGAAACATCAGCACATATCAAAACCAAACTGGTGCTACAATCTGAAGATTTTATCTCTTCTAAGAAAAAGTATGCAGTGAGGATATTTTGTTTCTGTATAGAAATTCAGAGAAGACTGTTATAAAAACTGAAAATAGTAAGCAGCTAGAAGGGCCAAGATGTTTATTTAGGCTTCGCTGGTCTCCCCGGGGCCCAGCTCATATTTCACCATGAGAGCTCTAAGCGTCCTTGGCTGGTGGCCACTGTTTGCAACGCACTGAGGCACGCCCGGATCGAGGGTAGCCTGACAAACACTGTGTTAACTGATAATTTATTTAGAGACATTGATTGAACCAGTGTGATTAAAACTTTTTAGTTAGCAGAGTTTAGGATGGGTAACTCAATATCTCTGCAATTTTCCAATAGGCCTGAATGTCTACTTAGCCATACTACGTCTAATATGTCTATTATATGCTCTAACATCTGACCTGCTACATGTACACCCTACATTTTGGTTTGTTGATGGAGTTAGCTCAATTTAAATAAAAATGATTCCACCCAACACACTATTTCTCTCATGTGGTAAATTTAAACTACAAACCCTAACCTGAATTAAAATCATACAGTAGAACCTCGGTTCTAGAACTTCATTGATTCTGGAAGCCTGTTCAAGAAGTGATTTGTTTGAAAACCAAATCATTTTTGTTCCATTAGAAATAATATAAATTGAATTAATTCATTCCAGATCCCCAAATGATTCCCTGCTTTAACTTTCTTATATACAGTACATGTCTAATATACTGTTTAATATATAAATAAATACTTTAAAAACAAAAGGACATGAAATGTCAATTAAAATTTAACAAAAAGGAAATGTACAGCAAAAAAATTAAAATTTACACACACACTAAAACCTACTGTACCTTTAATGTTGAAAGCTATTAATGACTGAATATGGAGAGGAGGGATGGAGCAATGGAGGGATGTTACTGTTTGGAAGAAGAGTCTCCTTCCATAAAAACATCAGGTAACTGTTCTTTTAGGGTTCTTTCTCTCGTTTTTCTCTTTGCTCCACTAGAACTTGCTTCAGGCTCACTAAAAACTATCCAATGATATTTGTTTTGCATGCAGCTTTATTTTTTATTTTTGAACCATTTTTCTAATATTTATTATTATTTTTATCATTATTACTTTTTAAAATGTATGTATTTTTTGACAGTATTACAGATATTCCCCTATTCCCCCCTTTACCCTCCTCCCCCCAGCCCCTCCCTCTCCTCATGTCTGTGTTTTAACACTTGCCTGAAGTGAAACACTGCATTGTCATTGAATAAGATTATCGCATGATTTGCTGCTTCTTTGTCAGGATGACACATACTCTTTAATCCATAATGAAACATTTAAATATATGTGGTATTTCATAGCAAATTTCTTGCTTGAAACAAAAAAAGGTATTTAGCGTTCAATTTATTTTAAAATACAATTTTCTCTCATTATGACTCCACAATTAATTATATATACTTAACAGCTATACCAACAATTGCATGCTATATAATATTATATTACAACACAATGTATATATTTAATGTACCAAACATTTTATTCTTGTGCTCTGGGGCAATGATCTAAAAGTACAGACTTAAAAATTAAATTAAATTAAAAAGGATTTTGAGCTCAAATTTCTGACTCCCTTCCCTTTTAATTCTAAGGCCACTCAGACAGCTGTCTACTATTATTGAAACCTAGAGGAATCCTCAAATACATCTGAGGCCTTGAGTTCTAGGGCAGATATTACAGGTTCAGAACGTCATTGTTTACAAAGTTAGAACTCAAAAGCTGTGAAAGAGGCTTCTCTGTATGGTGCACCAGGGGCAAAGACAATAGGTGGCATTGTGCCTGGGATGAGGGGTACCAGCTGTATTGAGTAGATGCCTCTCTTCTACCATTGGTCAATAAATTTCAGTTCCCCACCTATTGAGGAAATTTATATTTAAAGATGTGAATTAGCCAAAAGACCACTAACCATTTAGGAGGATACTATAACTTGAAGAAGACATGTTACTCAACAATGAAAGTAATTGGTGCCTAAGAGGGAAGACTTACGTAAAGAATAAAAGAGCACTTTAATAGCATGTTGTAAGTGTTGAAGGATGTACAATTAAAGCACAAAGGAAGTTTTCTGAAAGAATAGAACTTGATTGTGCACTTAAAATTTTTAAATTCAGTTAACTGAAAAGCAGAATGGTTACTGCTAAACACTCCATCAGAGTTTAAGTAGACTGAATGGAGAAGATATTCCACCATACAGAGCAAATCATGAGCTGGGTAGAAAGAAATTACAAATTTTATAAGTTCCAGAAGAAAAAGATAGGGGTCTTTGGATTGATCGAGATCAAGTTTTAGGCCAGAATAATGAAAAAAGCTGGTCATGTCCGAGTGAAATTCCTACATGCCAAGGGGGAAGTCTTATAAATTTTCAGTCAAAGAGAATACATATGAGTCTTCTCATCTTCAATACTGAAAGTTAGAAAATAGTAAAATCACATTTAGAGAGCGTATAGAGATCAAAGGATCCATTACACAGCCAAGTGATGGCTAAATAAAATACATTTGCAAACATAAGGAGCTCAGGAAAATATACAACCGTGTATATACAACATGATCATGTGGGATTTATTCTAGGAATACAGGGATGGTTCAATACAGGAAAATCAATCAATATACTACATTAACAGAATAAAGAACAAAAACCATACAATCTCAAATGATGCAGAAAAAATCAACACCCTTTCATGATAAAAACATTCAACAAACTAAGAAAGGATAGACATTATTTCAACATAATGAATACCATATATGAAAAGCCCAGAGCCATCATGCTCAATGGTGAAAAACTGAAATCTTTCCCTCTAATATCAGAAACAAGGCAAGGATGCCCACTTTTGCCACTTTCATTTAATACAGTTCTGGGATTCCAGCAAGTTAAAGATAATAAATTGGAAAAAAAGAAGTAAAATGATCTCTCTTCACAAATAACATGATCTTGTATAGAAAAATCTAAAGATTCCACACACAAAAAAAAAATCTCTGAGACCTAATAAAAGAGTTTAGCAAAGTTGTAGGATACAAAATCAACAAAGAAAAATCAGTTGTGTTTCTGTATGTTAAAAATGAACAATTAGAAAAGGAAATTAAGAAAACAATCCCATTTATAACAGCATCAAAAACAATAAAATAGGAACAAACAAAGCTAAAAGAGCAAAAGACAGTGAAAAACTACAGTTTTTTCCTGAAAGAAATTAAAGAAGATACAAATAAATGGAAAGGCATCCTGTGCTGATGAATTGGAAGACTTAATATTGCTAAAATGTCCATCGTACCTAACAAGATCTAGAAATTCAATGCAATTTCTATCATAATACCAAATGGCATTTATTTGGCAGAAATAGAAAAAAAAGTCCTAAAATTCTATGGAATCTGAAAGGACAACAAATAGCCAAAGCAATATTAAGGAAGAAAAACAAGAGGAAATCTCACACTTCTTGATTTCAAAACATATTATAAAGTTACCGTGATCAAAACACTGTATAGTATTGGCATAGAGACCAATAGAACAGAATAAAATACCCAGAAATAAGCCCTCACCTATATTTTACCATCTGGGACTAAGGCTACACAATGGGGAAAGAATTTTTTTTCAACAAATAGTGTTGGGAAAATTGGATATCCACATGAAAAAAAGAATGAAGTTGAACCCTTACCTTACACCATATACAAAATGGATTAAATATTTAAATGTAAAGCCTGAAACCATAAAACTGCCAGAAGAAAACATAGGGGAAAAGTCTATAACATTGGATTTGACAATAATTTCTTAGTTATGGCACCAAAAACACAAGCAACAAAAGCAAAAACAGACAAATGGCACTACCTCAAACTTAGAAACAGCAAAGGAAACAATCAACAGCATAAATAGGCAGCCTGTAGAATAGAAGAAAATATTTTCAAACCGTATATTTCATAAGGGGTTAATATCCAAACTATATAAAGACTCTTACAACTCAACAAAAAACAACAACAAATTTAAAAAATGGTCAAAGGACTTGAACAGATATTTCTCCAAATGAGATGTACAAATGGCCTAATGCACATGAAAAGATGCTCAACATGGAAAACATGAATAAAAACCACAATGAGATATCACTTTACATTCATTAGGATGACCATCGTAAAAATAAAGATAAATAGAAAATAACAAATGTTATGAAAATGTGGAGAAATGTGAACTCTTGTGCAGTTCATTGGAACATAAAATGGTGCAGTCATGATGGAAAAGAGAATGGAAGTTTTTCAAAAAGTTAAACAATATTATTATTATGTAATACAGCAATCTCACTTCTAGATATATATCCAAAAAATTAAAAAATATTTGCACACCCATATGCATTGGTGCATTATTCACAATAGCCAACTAGTAGAATCAATCTAAATGTCTATCAACAGACAAGTGGATAAAGAAAATATGGTATATGCATACAATGGAATATTATTCAGCCTTAAAAAATAAAGAAATTCTGCCATATGCTACAACATGGATGAAGCTTAAAGACATTATGCTAAGTGAAATAAGCCAGTCACAGAAGGACAAATACTACATGATCCCACTTATTGAGGAGCCTAAAATAGTCAAACTCTTAAAAACAGAAAGTAGAATGGTGATTTCCAGGGCCTCTGGATAGGAGGGAAAATGGAGTTGTTGTTCAATGCATATGGAGTTTTAGTTTTGCAAGATGAAATAGTTCTAGGAATTTGTTGTGTGACAATGTGCATATAGTTAACAGTATTGTAGTGTATGCTTAAACATGGTTGTGATGGTGAATTTTATGTGATGTGTGTTTGACCACAATTTAAAAAACCCACCTCAAAGAACAATAAGAATCTACACTAATACAAGAGAAACATGCAAATTGGTGTCCCTCCGCTACACCCACCAGCCAATCAGAGCAACTATGCAAATTAACCCAACAAAGATGGTGGTTAATTTGCATATGTAGGCACAGAGTGAAGACTAAAGACTGAGGACTGAAGAGGCTTGGCTTCTCCGCTGCGGCCGAACCAAAGGCCTGGGTCCCGGGTGCCAGAGGAAAACCGATGTCGGCAGCCAGGGGAAGGAAGGCCTATTGCGCGAATCTTCGTGCAATGGGCTTCTAGTAACTATATAATATTCCATTTATGTAACATCCTCAAAAAGGCAAAACCATAGTGACAGAGAAAGTAAGTGGTTGCAAAAGGTTTGGGTTGGGAGGAGGGCTGCAAAAGGAAGTGTTTGGGGATCTGAGTGTTGTGGTGGTTACATGAACCTATACATGTGTTAAAATCCATACCACAGTTCACCAAACACAAAAATAAACTCAAAATGGATAAAGAATTTAAATGTAAGACAGGAAACCATAAAAATCTTAGAAGAATCTATATATTAATTTCTTAAATAAAATAAACAAAAATTAAGTATAAAATGCATTCATTTATGCATGTGATTTTATGGCTAACATAAAAATCTTGATGATGCTGTATCATATTGGCATCTAGGTCAACAATTTATATGCACCTTTGATAGAAATCAGAGTCATTTTAAGAGAACTCTATATAATAGTCAACATTTTACATTCCACATACTATGTTACAAATTGCTTTCTGTGGCTTCTTCCAACATTGTTCTTCCTTTACTCATTTTTTCCCCCTTTTTAATAATGGGCCTTGAAATACTTCTCACACTAAGCTATCATTTTATGCTTTTCCTAATTAATGGGGAATAAAAACATTTATCATTCTATCTATCCACCTCTTCTAGTCTTTCTCCTCATATCATGTTTAACACCTCCCAGCTTGAAGTCACTTAAACATGTAATTAAAGGGTTGTGTTTTTTTTAAACTCTGTCTTCTAGATTATTTATGAAGATGTTAAAGCTGGCTTTGACCTTAAAATCTACCAGGTCTGCTAATCTAAACCAAGATCACTCACCCAAATGCTGCTTCATTTTAAACTATTCATTGTTTATAAGTCCCAAGATTCATTTTGTGGTATCAAAAGCCCAAGGAATTCATTTCCATTTCTCTAATGCATATGCTACCAAATGCTTACCCAAAAGTCCAGATGTTTTATATCCTTTTGTCTGTTCATTTGATAATTGTATGAAAAATTTGATCTTACATCCTTTTAGTGGCCACCTACTAGGAAGTAAAGAACAGTGTGAGTCCATTAGAATCAGTTTGTTCCTAAGCGTTAGATAAGAATCAGTAAGTAAAGAAAAGAAATGAGCACTGAACACAGAGATGCCTTATACAGATAAGTAGATCTTCAGTTTGGATAGCAACATGTAAAAAAAAAAAAGAAAAGAAAAGAAAAGTAGTAAGGAAGAGAAAGTTCTTACTACGAAAGATAATGATGCATGAGTTCACAGACAGAATTAAGAGAAGACTGTAGCCGTAACCGGTTTGGCTCAGTGCATAGAGTGTCGGCCTGCGGACTGAAAGGTTCCAGGTTCGATTCCAGTCAAGGGCATGTACCTTGGTTGTGGGCACATCCCCAGTAGGGGGTGTGCAGGAGGCAGCTGATCGATGTTTCTCTCTCATCGATGTTTCTAGCTCTCTATCTCTCTCCCTTCCTCCCTGTAAAAAATCAATAAAATATATTTTTTTTATAAAAAGAGAAGACTGTAATGAAAATTAAGTTCTGTAATAGATGGCACAATGTGGTGTTTTGATGCAGAGACAAAAATCAACAGAAAAGTAGAATCAAGGTTGCACTCTAAAGAGAATTATGGAATGTTATAGCTTTGAGCAAGATTCATGTAAATGATGAGAGAAAATAGTTGAAAAGAAAAACCATTTGGGCTCATTCAATCAAGACACACAAAAAAAACAGGTCCTCAACATAATGATGGAAGCTCAAAAAAAAAAAAGCTTTAAAAGTAAGAGGATGCTTTAAAATGAAAATTTTTAAATAACTATATGGTGTCCCATTGATAGGTCTGGAACACAGATGAATAGGCAAAGCATCATCAAAGATATCTTTACTTTATAAAAAAATAATAAATTAAGTAACATGTTTCTAGATTTAAGATACTGGTGACAATTTATGGGAGGGGAAAAATAACCTGGATCACTAATGTGAAAAGAAGAAAGTGTCTTGTTAATGTAGTTATAAACAAAAAAAATTACACAATCCTGATTATGTCCTTCCTTTGCCTAAAATCTCCATATACTCCTGACTGGATGAGCTTTGAGGCCCTTTGCTGCATGAGCTCACCCTCTTTACACCTCCTTTCTACAGCATGTGCTAATTACTACCTCACAACATTCTTACAGGAGAGGTGATTATACAACTTGTACCTGGCACATAATAAGTGCTTCACGAATGCTAATTTCATTGCTTTTCAATTCTCCTTCCCAAGAGCCCCATATTCTCTACACATCAGACGTGAGAACATCCTGTGCTCATAAGTCCTGTGTCTTTTTCCAGACCCACTCTCTGAAATATCTTCTCACCCTTTGTTTTTAACTTGGCAAAATGCAATTCATTGTAGAGGACCAGCTTCAATATGTGTGTGTGTTTATACTACCAGGCAGAAATAATTACTACCTCTTTTTAAAAAAAATTTTCAATTACAGTTTACATTCAAATTATTTTGTAATAGTTTTGGGTGTACAACATAGTGGTTAGACAATCATATACTCTTACAAAATATTCCACCTGATAAGTCTACTACCTAGCTGGCACCATACATGGTTATTAAAATATTATTGACTATATTTCCTCCTATAAAGGCTGTACCTTATACCCCCATGACTGTTTTGTAACAATCCATATGTACTTCTCAATCCATTCACCTTTTTTACCCAGTCCCTCAACACCCCTTCTCTGTGGCAACCATCAGTCTGCAGTCTGTTCTCTATCTATGAGTCTGTCTATTTTGTTCATTTATATTGTTACTAGAGGCCTGGTGCACAAAAATTTGTGCACTCGGGGGTAGGGGATCCCTCAGCCCAGCCTGTGCCCTCTCGCAGTCTAGGACCCCTTGGGGGTGACCACTTGCTGGCTTAGGCCTGCTCCCAGGGGATTGGGCCTAAGCTGGCAATCAGACTACCCTCTGGCAGCCCGGCAGCCCTCGGGGGATGCCCACTTGTCAGCAGGGAGCAGACCTAAGCTGCAGTCGGACATCCTTAGCGCTGTTGCGGAGGCAGGAGAGGCTCCCACCACCACCGCTGTACTGGCAGCCATCAGCCTGGCTTGTGGCTGAGCAGAGCTCCCCCCTGTGGGAGCGCACTGACCACCAGAGGGCAGCTCCTGCATTGAGCGTCTGCCCCCTGGTGGTCAGTGTGTGTCATAGTGACCAATCATTCCCAGTCTTTCTGCTGTTAGGGTCAGTTTGCATATTACCCTGTTATTATATAGGATTATGATTACACATATAATTAAAATCATAACATCTTTCTTTCTGACTGATATATTTTACTTAACATAATAACCTCTAGGTCCATCCATGCTGTTGGAAATGGTAAGATTTTGTTCTTTTTTGTGGATGAGTAATATTTCATTTTATATATGTACCACTGCTTTTTTTATCCACTTGTCTGTTGATGGGCACCTGGGTTGCTTCCATATTTGGGCTATTATAAATAATGCTGCAATGAACATAGGGATGCATATAGTCTTTCAAATTAGTGTTTCAGGTTTCTTTGGATATATACCCAAAAATGAAATGCTGGGTGTTAAGGCAGTTCCATTTTTAATTTTTTGAGGACTCTCCATACTGTTTTCCACAGTGGCTGCATCAATCTGCATTCCCACCAATAGTGCATGAGGTTTCTCTTTACTCCACATCCTCAGCAACACTTGTTGATTTATTGATGATAGCCATTCTGACAGGTGTGAGGTGATATCTCACTGTGGTTTGAATTTGCATTTCTCTGATCATTAGTGGCATTTCATATGTGTATTGGCAATCTGTATGTCCTCTTTAGAGAAATATCTATTTAGGTTCCTTTTTTTTATTCCATTGTTTGGGGGTGTTTGGTGTTGAGTTGTAAGAGTTTGTTATAACTTTTGGATATAAACCCCTTATCAGATGTATCACTGACACATATATTTCCTCCTTCAGTGGGTTGTCTTTCAATTTGTTGGTGGGTTTCTTTGCTGTGCAAAACCTTTTTAGTTTGACATAGTCCCATTTGCTTATTTTTTTCTATTGTTTCCCTTGCCCAAGGAGACATATCAGGAAAAATATTACTAAGAGAAATTGCTGAGATTTTATTGCCAATGTTTTCTTCTAGGATTTTTATGGTATCAGGTCTTACATTTAAGTCTTTAATCTATCCTGTGTTTATTCTTATGTGTGGTGAAAGAATGTGGTCTATTTTCTTTTTTTTTTTTTTTTTGCACTTACCTGTCCAATTTTCCCAACACCATTTATTGAATAGACTGTCTTTACCACATTGTATGTTCTCACCTCTTATGTCAAATAGTAATTGACCACAAGGGTATAGGTTTATTTTTGGGTTTCCGATTCTGTTCCACTGATCTATATGTCTATTTTTATGCTGTTTTGATTACTATGGCCTTGTAGTATATTTTGATATCAAGTAGCATGATTCCTTGTTTTGTTCTTTTTTCTCAAGATTGCTATGGCTATTTGAGGTATTTTGTGGTTCCATATAAATTTTCAGATTATTAGTTCTAGTTCTGTGAAAAATGCCTTTGGTGTTTTGATAGGAATTGCGTTGAATCTATAGTTTGCTTTGGGTACTATAAACATTTTAATGATGCTAATTCTTTCTATCCATGGCCATATTATTTGCTTTCATTATTTGTATCTTCTTCAATTTCTGTTTTCAGTGCCTTATAATTTCCTGAACACACCCTTGTTAACATTTATCTGAGGTATTTTATTTTATTTTTGATGCAGTTGTAAATGGGATTGTTTTCTTAGTTTCACCTTCTGATAGTTCGTTATTGGTGTAAAAAACACAACCAATTTCTGGAGATTTATTTTGTATCCTGCTACTTTGCTGAATTTATTTATTAGTTCCAGTTTCTGATGGAATCTTTAGGGTTCTCGATATATAGGGTGGGACAAAAGTAAGTTTACAGTCATTCACATGGAAAATAATACAATAATTAATAAATAATAATATAAGAATGAACTGTGTTTTGCATACTAACAACCATAAACCTACTTTTGCACCACCCTGTATGGTATCATATCATCTGCAAATAATGACAGTTTTACTTCTTCCACTGTAACTTGACTGCTTTTTCTTTCTTCTGCTTGTCTGATTGCTCTGGCTAGGACTTCTAGTACTATCCTATATAATAAAAGCCCAGCAACCATAACAACAGAATGACCAGCATGACCACTCAACCAGTCACTATAAAGTGCCCTGACCACCTCTTGGTCCCTATCCCCAGCCAGCAGGCTCTCATCACCTAATGGCGAACGAGGTGGGTGGCAGGGGATGCGGGTGGTGCCAGGCCAAGGCCCTGCCCCGCCAGTCACCCCACACACAGAGGGCGACTGGCAATGGGGGTGGGGCTGGCAAGTGAGCAGGAATGGCCAACTGACCTCTCAGTCCCTCCCCCCCGCCACTGTCAGGCTCCCATTGCCCGATGGTGAATGGGGTGGGTGGCAGTGGGGGGCAGGACTGGCGAGTGGGCGGAACAGACGACCTCTTGGTCCCTCCCCCTGGCCTGCAGGCTCCCATTGCTCGATGGTGAATGGGGAACCAGGGTGTGTGTCCGGGGGATGCCGGCAGTACCCGGCCAAGGCCCCATCCTGCCAGTCACCCCACACACAGAGCGGGACCCAAGGCGGGGGTGGGGCTGATGAGCAGGCAGGAACAGCTGACCTCTTGGAACCTCCCCCCGGCCCGCAGGCTTCAATCACCAGATGTAGAACGAGGAACCTGGGTGGGTGGGTGGGGGTTGGGCAGGGCCGGCTGCTGACAGCAGGGGAAGATGGCCCTGATCACAGGATAGGCCTAGGGACCGTACCCATGCACAATTTTGTGCGCTGGGCCTCTAGTGTTGAGTAAGAGTGGTGAAAATGGACATCCCTATCTGTTTCCTGATCTCAAGGGAAATGATTTTATTTTTTTCTTACTGAGTATGATGCTAGCTGTGGGTTTGCCATATGTGGCCTTTATGATGTTGAGATATGTTTCTTCTGTTCCTGCTTTGCTGAGAGTTTTTATCATAAATGAGTGCTGGATTTTGTTAAAAGTTTTTTTTTTTCTATTGATATTATCATATGATTTTTATCCATCATTTTGTTTATGTGGTGTATCAAGTTAACTGATTTGCAGATATTATACCAACCTTGTATTTCAGGAATAAATCCCACTGATCATGGTGTGTGATATTTTTAATTTATTGCTGAATCCAGTTGGCTAATATCTTGTTAAAGATTTTGCATCTCTGTTCATCAGGGATATTGGCCTATTATTTTCTTTCTTTGTGGTGTCTTTATCTGGTTTTGGAATTAGGATAATGCTGGCCTCATCAAATGAGCTAGGGAGTCTTCCCTCTTCATGAACTCTTTGGACTAGTTTGAGAAGGATACGTGTTAGTTCTTTATTAAATGTTTGGTAAAATTTACCTGGGAAGCCGTTCAGTCCAGGACTTTTGTTTGTAGGGTGTTTTTGATTACTGCTTCAATTTCAATAGTTGTAATCAGTCTATTCAAATTTACTAATTCTTCCTGACTCAATTTTGGAAGATTGTATGTTTCTAGGAATTGATCCATTTTGTCCAGATTGTCCAATTTGTTGACCCAAATTTGTTGTTTGGAAATTTTTCTTACAATTATTTGTATTTCTGTGGAGTCAGTTGTTGTTTCATTTTTTATTTTATTTATTTGGGTCCTCTCTCTTTTTTTCTTCATGAGTCTGGTTAAAGATTTGTCAGTCTTCTTTATCTTTTCAAAGAACCAGCTCTTGGTTTCACTGATCCTTTGTACTGTTTTGTTTTGTGTTTGTTTTTAGACTCCAGGTCATTTGTTTCTGCTCTGACCTTTATTATTTCTTTTTTCTACTCACTTTGGACTTTGTTTGCTCTTTTTCTAATTCCTTCAAGTGTAAAGTTAAATTGTTTATTTGAGGTTTTTCTTGTTTCTTAATGCTATGAATTTTCCTCTTAGGATTGCTTTCACTGTGTTCCATAGATTCTATATTGTTGTGTTCTCATTTTCATTTGTTTTAAGGTATTTTTTTCATTTCTTCCTTGATCTTATTGTTAACCTATTTGTTGTTTAGTAATATCTTATTTAGTGTCCATGTGTTTGTGTGTTTTTCAGTTTTTTTCTTGTGATTGATTTCTAATTTCATACCAATATGGTCAGAAAAGACGCTTTATATGGTTTCAATCTTCTTAAATTAATTGAGACTTCTTTTGTGTCCTAACATGTGGTCTATCCTATAAAATGTTTCATGTGCATTTGTATAACCTATGCCGCTCTGGTGTGAAATACTCTAAAGATGTCAATTAAATCCATCTGGTCTAGTGTGTCTTTTAAGGTTGCAGTTTCCATGTTGGTTTTCTGTCTGGAAGATCTATCCATCATGTCAATGGTGTGTTAATATCCCCTACTATGATTGTATTGCTGTATAAGTCTTCCTTTACATCTATCAAGATTTGTTTTATAGAATTAGGTGCTCCTATGTTGGATGCATAAATGTTTACAAGGGGTATATCCTCTTGTTGGATTGACCTCTTTATCATTATGCAGCGTCCTTCTTTGTCTCTTATTATAGCGTCTATTTTAAAGCGGCTAGTCTTGATCCAGTAGGAAAGGCCTCTATTTGCTGGTATTTTGCATATTTCCAGGATTGAATCAATTGTGGCCAATGCAACACTATCAAATGACATGAGGCTTGGTGCCTTATGCATAACCAGCACCTAGGACTGCGTTGTCCCAAGGAGTCTATAAGTGTGTCAGATACCTGGTGTGTCTTGATCTGTCCAGTTCAGTTGAATAGCTGGCCTTCATCTAATGATTATGGTATTATTTCGTATTTTTATAGCAGGAGCTACTCCAGATGCTAGGCTTTGAGTTATTAAATGTAGAGTGAAATAAATATTATACTTAATTAAAGAACAAACCATGTGTCACAATATTCTAAGAGTACTGAATCTTTAGGATAACTCCTGCAGTAGAGACGATAATAATACAAGATACTGTAAAACAAGGTATCAAAATAGAAAGATCAGCCTAGGTACTATAAAACAGGTGTCAGATTCTAAATCCAGGTTTTGGAAAAGTAAAGGTAATTCACAGCATCAATAGTTAAGTGCAAACCCTCGGTTAAGCCTAAAACATCTGGAAGGGGCTAAAGATACTATTCCTTACCAGAAAGGGAAATGTTACTATTATGTGTAATCAGATCACAAATACACAAAGACCAAGTTAAGCCACAACACAGAAGTTTGCTTTTTGCATCAAGTTCCCTATAGAACTTAGAGGCGACATCCGAGAGGTGTTTGGTAATCACTTTCTTCTGTCTTTGTTCCCTCGGTATTTTTACCCTTCGCTTGGTCTCTTGCCCCCGCCCAGTGAATGGATCAATCACTTTGGTTTTCACCTCAGTAAGACTGACTGCACAGCATCTGTGCTTTGGGAGAGGACTGTAGTTCCTTCAGGGAAGGGAGACCTCTCCTGTTGATCACCTTCCTAACATAAATGCAACAGGTGGTCATGCTCTACGTCTTTTCTTCGCTTCAAAAAGATCACTGCCAGGAAGGAGGGCAGGGAGTGAAAGAGGGGTGATGGGAGAAGAAAAGCGTGCCTGCCACACCGTCTAAATGAATATGAACAGAGATCAGACTCTGGGAGGCCCTGACATGGCTATCACTGGCTTTCCCATTAAATTAGCCTGCTCTCCCTAGTGTACGTGTAATTTTCAATCCAGTTGACTCAGACATAAATAGAAAAAGAGTAGATTGCATTATGTTAAAGCTTATATTCATGAATGACACAGGAGCTATTGCAAATGCCTTTGGAATTTGGGGGGCTTAAAAGACAAGTCTAGTAGTGAAGTTTCTACAGTGTATATGCATAAATTTAAGTCAGAATGAATACCTTTACCTTCATTTGATAAGATTTGTGTTTAGCCGAAACTGGTTTGGCTCAGTGGATAGAGCGTCGGCTTGTGGACTGAAAGGTCCCAGGTTCGATTACGGTCAAGGGCATGTACTTGGGTTGCGGGCACATCCCCAGTAGGAGATGTGCAGGAGGCAGCTGACCGATGCTTCTCTCTCATCGATGTTTCTAACTCTCTATCTCTCCCCCTTCCTCTCTGTAAAAAATCAATAAAACATATTTTTTTTAAAAAAGATTTGTGTTTAATTTAGTGAAATAGGAGTTTATAAAACCAGGAGTTTATATTTTAAAAGGTAAAAATTCACACAGTGATAAATAGGAAAAGCATAATCCTAAAGTTCCTAATGTTTTCAAAATCTATCCCCTAGAAAAAAATTAATGTAATGGTGTTGATTTTAGTTTTAAATGACACATTTAAAGAAGAGGGACATAAGACAGTCAATGTGGTAAAGCTGAATTTTGTTTCATAAAAGAGCTGTGAACTCAAACTATACCATGCAGCCAGAATCATTTGTACAGAAATAATGCCATCTCGTGTAGTTATTGAGACTTCCATAAGATTTATGTGTGCTAATTAGACATAATATAATTTCATGGTTCACTTTAATTGTATAGTTAATTATATTTCATTATTAACATTTATGACCACAAATACAATCCAGATTTCTTATTATCGATTCATCACAAGTCCTGCCAATTCCAACTCTAAGATATCTTTCTTTCTACCACTAACACCACCACTACCATCATCTCTCACTCAGACTATTGGCATAGCCTCCTAATTGGTCTCCTGCTCTCTTCTGCCCTGGCCCCTCTCCCATCTGTCCTCCACATTGCAGACTGGAGTGTTTGCAAATGCATACATATGAAGAGAAAGACAAACTCTTGTGATCTGGTCCTTACCTACTTCCCATACATCATCTTGCACAAGCTACTGATCAGGCTGTGTCTTTCAGAACCTCATACTGGCCTCCAGCCACAGAGCCCTACGTATGCATCTAGGAGCCTCTGTTCATAATCCTCTCTCCTCCTCTCTTTACCTAATTAACTCCCCGTACCTTTCAGGACTTAACTCGAGTCACTTCCTCCAAGAAGCCTGCTCTGATCACTTCCCTGACTCTATCAAATGCTCCTCTTAAGGACTAACTCTTAATAACAAGTGTAACTCTTGAAAACAAGTAGCACTTGTCACAGTCACACTACCTCCTTGGTTTGGTGATTACTGATTAGTGTCTGTCCCCCCTACTTGACTAGCAGTTAAATGAGGCAAGAAATCATGTCTGTATTTGCTCAGTCCAGGGCCTAGAAGGCTACCTGGCACATAATTGGCACCCAAAAGTCTGTGTGATATCAATAACATATAAAAATAGTCTAAAATAAATATAGGTACATTTAGTGTATGGATTGCACTGTATGGATGCAAAGTTATTATGCCATGAATCCAACTATTACAATAATTAAGAGGAAAAAATAACAAAACTCAATTTAGGTTTTTATTTATTTGTTTGTTGGGAGATATTAAATCATTCAAAGGGTTGTTTTACTAGCATGTTTAGTTTCTCATGCCATCCATGAATATAAAACAATCAAACTATGTATGTCAACCTCAAACTCCTGTGATATCTTTTCTACTCTCCAAAGTGAAAAAGTTTATTGGCTTATGATTTTGAAAAATTAAAATGATTTTCAATTTTGGCTTTGAGTTTTACAGCTATTTTAAAAATAAAGAAACACTACTAAAAACTTAAAGTGGAAAGTGTTACTGACTAAGTAGAGTAGAGGAATAACAACAATTTAAGAAAAGTAGGGATATTGTGCTCTATTTTAAGGTACCTAGGTACTTTCTCAAAATGTATGTTTCTACTTTAATAAATAGTGCTGTTTGTGAATTTTTCCTTGCCTGGACCTCATGTGGGTTTAAATGTGTTTAAAGATTTGGTTGGTTAACTTTTATGGTCAGAACATTTGATTCTAAATTTATAATCCTTGGTGCTTTCCGTGAAGTAGACATGTGTGAACAAGCTGGAAGAAAAAATTTCATTACCACATGGAACAGAAATGGAATTAACTCCTTAATTTTCTGTGCAATCTTCGAGAGGATTTCCCCATATACAGTGTACTATCCAGCTCCAAAACTTGACTATTTAAATAGAAATATTTCGCCTGAGTCAGATATTAGCAATTAGATATTTTGGTGACGTAAGAAAGTACTTTTAAAACAAATTACGCTGATGATTTAAGAGCACTCTGTGTTTCTTGTTCAGGGCTTACCCATATCATCTGAAAATAGTGCCTGGCATAGAGAAGGCACTTAATATTTGTTGAGTGATAAAATGTATATGTAAGTCCAACTTTAAAAGCTTAATTAATATATAAAACATAAATCTTTCATTTTTAGAAATTAATTCTTAATTCAGCTAATCTTAATGGCTTTGCAATAAGTGGGCCAGTGGGTCTCATGCTTCAGAGAAAATGGAGGCATATTTCATTTGTAAAGAAGAGAAATTCTTTTCAGTGAGTTTTTAATGTCTAAAAGAGGCTGTGGGCCAGACTGAAATATTCAGTTACTTGTGATTTAATTAATATGCAGTTTATTTAATACTTTAAATTCAACTTATAGATAATTGATCTTTAATTTATAAATCTATAGTACTTATGTGTCAAAATACAAAATGAGGACTATCACTTTTTCTTTGATTGATTTCTAACTCATCATAAATCTGACAGTTAAATTTCTCCTACTTGTTTATTTTTAAAAACCAAAGGTATAAAAAGTGATAGAATACTTGCTGATGCTAAGTTAAGCATTACAGATATTTTTGAAGTTCCCAGACTACTTTTTCTGAAGTGCATTTTCTACCTCCCCCATCACAAATATTCTGAATACTATTTTATAAATGTCTAATATAGATAACACACTACATGGTTTTGCATGCTTTAACATTATATAAATAGCATGTCACAGGTTGAGCACTCCAGAAGCAGATGTTGACACTCAATTTGAAATGTTTCTGTGGCCTGTCTTTTTATTGTTTTTAAAAATATGGAATCATTTGCTAGATAGAAGTTTCACACTTTTATCAAATTTATCAATCTTTTCCTTTATGGTTTATGTTTTTATATTTTATTCTCAAAGTTTCTCTCTCTACAACAAGATCATAAAGATAGTCTTCTACATGTTAAAGTTTTGCTGTTTCTACTTATGTCTTTAACTCCTGTGATAGTTAATTTTATGTGCTAACTTGGCTGGGCCACAGGTGCTCAGATACAGTGGGGCCTTGACTTACGAGTGTCCCGACTAATGGGTTTTTTGAGATACCAGCTGTCTCTCGTCCGATTTTTTGCATTGAGTTGACAGAGTAATTTGAGTTAACGAGCTCCTTAACGAGCTCGGTCTCGGAGCGAATTAAACTCATAAGTCAAGGCCCCACTGTAGTTGGTCAAACATTATTCTGGATGTTTCTGTAAGGGTATTTTAATATTTAAATTAGTGGATTTGAGTCAAGCAGATTGCCCTCCCTATTGTGGGTGGTCCTTATCCAATCAGTTGAAGGCCTGAATAGAACAAAAAGGCTGACTCTCCCTTGAGTAAAAGAGAATTCTCCAACTGACTGCCTTCAGACTTCATCTACAACATCAACTCTTCCTAACGTATGGCCTTTGAACTGGAACATTGGCTCTCCCTGGGTCTCCCACACCACTGACCCATCCTGAAGACTTCAGGCTTAACAGCCTCCACAATTGTGTGAGCCAAATTTCTTATAATAAATCTATCTGTCTGTCAGTCAGTCTTTTCATTCATCCATCTATCCACATCTCCTATGGGCTCTGTTTCTGTGCAGAACCCTGACGAATGCAATGCTCCTGGAAATAATTTTTGTGTATGTGTGGAAGGTAAAGGTTCATTACGCTTGTGCAAATAGAAAACCAAATGTTCCATAGCCATTCTTTAAACAGTTCATCCTTTCCCCACTGATCATATGCCACCTCTGTCATAATCAGTCATAACTTAGCAGTGTCCTAATTAATATAGCTTTAAAATGAGACTTGATATCTGGGAAAATAAGATCTCTGCTCCCCTTTGCTTCTGCATTTTTGGAGCCCTTTTCTTTTGTCTAATATAAATGTTACGACTATCTTATGAAATCCATAAAGAGTTGTGTCTTTTTCATTTTATTTTATTAATTTGGAGAGAATTGACGTCCATATTATTAAATTTTCCTCCTAAATTTATTTAGGCCATAAAGCTCTTGGACATCTGTTTTTAATATTTACTACTCATAAGTCCTTTGAGGGGGAGGTTCTATTTGTTGCTGGTGTATGGAAATACCATTGATTTTTTAATAATTGATTTTAAATGGAGTAACCTTACTGAACTCACTTATGAAGTGTATTAATTTACCTGTTGATATTTCTTGTATTTTCTTGGTAGACATCTGTGACTGTTAGACTTTTTTCTAACTTTCTAATCTTAATACATTGTATTTCTTTTTCTTGTCTTACTGCAAAGATTAGTCCTCTCATTTGAGGAGAAAGAGAAGCAACAAAAGCAGGTATTCTGACCTCATATTTAATTTTAAAGGGACTGCTTCAAGTGTTTTACTCTTATACATGACTAGAGGCCCAATGCACGAAATTCATGCAAGAGTAAGCCTTCACAGCCTTGGCAGCTGCCTCAATCCCATGGCTGCAGCCCTGGCTTCATCTGGAAGGTTGTCTGGATGGTCGTTCTGCTGTTCGTCCATTCGGTTGATTTGCATATTGTGCTTTTATTATTATAGACTAGTGGCCCGGTGCATGAAATTCGTGCACATTGAAAGGGAATTAATTAGAGGAAATATTTTAATGTTGCTATTTGCCCTTTCTCTATAATAAAAGTGTGAGAGATAAAAGGAAATGAGTACAATGTATATGAAAATAATACATAATTTTATTAATAAATAAACAATAATAAAATGATATAACAAAAAACTCATGATGTAAAAACAACACTGATGCAAATAATGACTGATAAAGTGATTAAACTTATTCTAATATCTCCCTGTATACCACATTAAGGGCTGGTTGGGGGCGTGACTGGTGACTGACAGGCAGCGGTCGCCCCAGCAGGGCCAGATCTCCCACGGGAGATCCGGGCTGGAGGGGCGACTGCTGCGAGAGATCCGGTCTGGCGGGGCGACTGTTGCGGGAGATCCGGGCTGGCGGTCGCAGTCGCCCCGGATCTCCCGGCAGGAGGGCTGGTTGGGGGCGTGACAGCTGGCGGACCGCCAGGGTCATGCCCGCCAGCCCTGGGTCGGGTCACACAGGGGTCGCCCGCCATCCAGGTCACAGATAGCAGGCCTGGATGGCTGCGGGGCAGGCAGAATGGCGCTGTCCCATCCTGCCTGCAGTATGCAAATTAGCCGCCATCTTTGTTGGCGGTTAACCGCCATCTTGGCTGGCAGTTAATTTGCCTATCGCCCTGATTAGCCAATGGGAAGGGTAGCGGAGTGACACTAATTACCATGTTTCTCTTTTATTAGATAGGATGTTTGCTGAAGGTGTTTTGCATATACCTTAAATCAAATTAAGGATGTTCCTTTTTTTTCTGTACTAACTTGCTAAGTCTTTTTTATTAGAAAATGGCTTTTTCAGTATATCAAATGCTTTTTCCTGTATCTATTGAAATGATACGGCTTTCCACCTTTAATCTGTTAATGTGGTATATCAATACATTTTCTTTTTCTGTAATTTTTTTCTTTATTATGAGAGATAACATCCATAAAGAAAAGTGCATAAACCATATATTTATCATCCTATCTAATAAAAGAGAAACATGGTAATTAGCTGTACATCCGCTACCCTTCCCATTGGCTAATCAGCAAGATATGCAAATTAATTGCCAGCCAAGATGGCAGTAACCGCCAACAAAGATGGCGGTTAATTTGCATACTCGCAATGATGAGAGGCGAAAGGGGAAGGACTGAAGAATGGTGATCGGCAACCCAGGCGGCAGGCAAGAGTTGGGGGGTGGGCAAAGGCTGCCTTTCCCCACCCCCCAGCCGGTGATCGCCATCAGAAAGCTGGGGTTGCCCCGCTGGCCTGCGGCCCTGATCGTCATGGCAATCGGAGGGTGGGAGGGCCGTGTTGCAGGCCAGGCAGCAACCCCGGACCCCGCCATGGCGATCGGAGGGCAGGAGGGCCATGTTGCAGGCCAGGCATCAACCCCGGACCCCCACCATGGCGATCGGAGGGCGGGAGGGCGGGGCGCAGGACAGGCGGCAACCCGGACTCCCGGAACCTCTCTTAAAGGTTCTCTTAAAGCAGTTGGCGAGGGACCTCGGAGAGCCCCTGGGGGCCCTGGTGCCAACAAAACTGAGACCTGGGGCGGCTCTCCCCAGAAGGTCGAGAGAACAGCCACTGCAGCCTGCCCCCACCCCAGCGCCAGGCAGGGCACGCTGGGCCCGAGGACCCACCCCCTCCCAGAGGCCCCTGGCTTGCTCATGCAGCCCTGGTCACGTCACCGGAGCAGCTACAAGGCACGGGAAGCACCAGGAACAGCCGCTTGCCCCCACCCGCATTTGCAAAGACAAGGCCGGAGGGTGTGAGGGCCGGCTCACATCTCCTTCTCCGCCTTTTGCTCCTCCTCTGGCTGCTTAGCTCGCCCAGCTTCTTATCCAGGCTCCTCTGCAGCTGGGCCCACTTTGCGGGGTCCAGGGACCCGTCCTTGGCCCCCTGCCGGCGTACAGCACTCCCTCCCAGCTGATTCTCTGCCGGGGCGTGGGTGTGGGCCCTCTCCCCACAGCCATGGGTCTCGGGCGGGCAGTGGCTGAGGCAGTAGCGGTGGCTGCCGTGTGGGCAGAGCTGGCCCAGAGTCACGACGCTGGCCCGGCACTTGGCGAGGCCACAGGTGTTACCAGCCTTCATGGCGGCCGAGACCAGGGCTTCGAAGTCCTCCGTGGAGGGCAGGTCCAGGGCCCGGGTCCTTTTGCATCTTTCTTCTTTTTCTTTTCTGGCAACTTCCACAGCCCAGGCCTGCAGCCGTGGGCCCTCCTTGGCTCGCTGCTCCTGCCTGCCCCTCTCCCTCTGACGTTGCTCGAGGTGCACAGCCCTCAGGTCCACGCTGCTCGGCTCTCGCCGGTGAGGGGGCTCCGTCTGCATGGGGCTGGAGGGCTCGGGATGGAGAGGGGCTTAGCTGTCAGTCCCTCCCGGGACAGGTGGGACTGGTGGAGCCGTGTTTTGTTGTTTTTTGTTTTGGCCGTGTGCACATAGCTTTAATTCTTAAATAATTTATACTCCTCTGAAACAAATAAAACTCTGCGGCCCCGTGATGGCCATGGTGATCGGAGGGCGGGAGAGCCTGGGCACCCCAGCACCTGACATGCAAAGGTCGGGGATGAAATGACTTTTCCCAACCACATCTGCAAATACCCTGGGGAAGGCATCACTGAAGAGTTCACAACAACTCTCTTACTTGGCAAGGAAGAAAACAGTTGGCAAAGGAAACAATCTCTTACATCAAAGTTAAGGTCCCTCTGGGTAAAAAAGAGTATTTCCAACGTAAAGGAGGGAGCAGGCAAAAATAATGGGTTCTCATGACTTCCACTGAAGATTGAGCATATGACAGAGTCAAAACGAACACACAAATTAAAACTGACAGTGGACATTCAAATGACCTGAATCAACTGTCACTGTTTGTCCCAATAGCAGCAATGCTTATGTGATAATATAGTTTAACAGACATACAAAACAAGTCACATGATAAGATAGGTTCGGCTTCAAAAGTAAATTGAATATGTTCTTTTAAAATTCTAATGTCCTTTCCTCTGACTATAATTCTTAATTTTCCAATCAGAAAATTACCCCAGGTGATCCAGTAACATGTAGAACTCCAGTAACCTAACTTATTTTAAAAAAACAAATATCCCAACCATTTTAAAAATATTTAAATTGATATTTTAGGGTTAAAATTATAGAAGATATTTAGATCCAAATATATTTTCTGAATATTTTTAAACATATATATATATATATATATATATATATATATATATATGATACATTTTCCCAAGGAACTCTGAATTAGTACCTTTCCCTCTAACTTTCTTCAAATTGAGAGAATCTATGGAGCTCCCTATACTGCACAAGTTTTAATGAAAGAAAATAAGACTTTCTAAGAGCATCAAATACATGTTTTCTTATTTACAAACATATACACTCCTCTTTCTCTCTCTCTCTCTTTAAAATATATTCTTACTGATTCAGAGAGGAAGGGAGAGGGAGAGAGATAGAAACATCAATGATGAGAAAGAATCATTGATCAGCTGCCTCCTACATGCCCCGTACTGGGGATCAGGCCAAAACCTGGGCATGTGGCCTGACCAGGAATCAAACTGTGACTTCCTGGTTCATAGGTCGATGCTAAACCACTGAGTCACACCAGCCAGGCTCAATTCTTATTTATAAATTCATTCCAAGGACATATACAGCTTGAAAAGTTTTGGAAGCAGTTTCAAAAAAAAAACTAGCTTTTAAGTAACAAGAAACCAGTTATAGAAGAAACTTTAAATTAAAAGAAAAAAATTGTTTTAATTTATTCAAGAGTGGGAACATCCTCCATGAAAATGTGTGCCTTGATTGTGGATGGCTGGGTGGCCTTATCACACCTTAGGAATTCAAATGCTTTTTACAATGACAAGAAAGAGAGTTTCATCTCATTTCTCTCCCAGGGTAGATGTCTGTCAACAGAAGGTGGACATCAATAAAAGGAGGGGCTTGCACAATCAATCCAGAAAGTCAGCAATCTATGAATAATCCAGAACCCAGTATTTATCTCCTCTGCCACACACCCTCCCTCCCAGCCAGTGAGCAAGATAATTACCCTCAAGTCAAGCTAAGTGCCCCCCAGTCACAGTGGCCCACTACTGACATACAAAGCATACAAATAATTCTCACTCTGGCATAAAAGTGACAACTTTCTTGGAAGAAAAGCAGATACTGTGAATTTCTCAAAGTCTTCCTGAAACACTTTTTAAAGTAATTTTTACTTCTTTAGAAAAAATGCATACATGGCAAACCATCTGTAATAAAAGGCCCATTCTATAAAATTTTATGTGGTCCTACTCATATCTGCAATCATAACCATATTTACAGACAAATATATCTATACTAATAAAAGAGTAATATGCTAATTAGACTGGGAGACCTTTCAGGAGACCTTCCAGATGTTCTTCTGGACAAAGCCATGGTGGTGGGGCCGAGGTAGAGGCAGTTAGAGGCCAAGAGGGGAGGTCAGTTGTGGGTGATCAGGCTGGTGGGGGATGGGGCCATTGGGGGTAAGCAGGCCAGCAGCGGGGGGGAGGGTAGTTGGGGGCGAACAGGCCAGCAGGCAGAGTGGTTAGAGGCAATCAGGCAGGCAGGCAGGCAGGCAGGTGAGCGGTTAGGAGCCAGCAGTCCCAGATTACGAGAGGGATGTCCGACTACTGGTTTAGGCCCAATCCCTGTAAACTGGCAGGACATTTTTCAAGGGGTCCCAAATTGGAGAGGGTGCAGGCCAGGCTGAGGAACACACCCTCCCCCGTGCACGAATTTCATGCACCGGGCCTCTAGTCCTATCTAATAAAAGAGAAACATGGTAATTAGCGTACGACCGCTACCCTTCCCATTGGCTAATCAGGGAGATATGCAAATTAATTGCTAGCCAAGATGGCGGCCGGCAGCCAGGAAGCTGATGCGAACAGGGAGGCTTGCTTGCTTCAGTGATGGAGGAAGCCAAGCTTCCCCGCCTGCCTTGCCGGCCTCTCAGCTGCACTCTAAGCAACATTGTAACAAATATAGAAGCTAAACAAAACCCCGGGCTTCAGCCAGTAGGACTGCAACATTGTTTCAAATACAGAAGGTAAACAAAGGCCAGAAACCTGCTTTCAGCAGCGGGAAGTCTCAAAGCTGGAGCCGAGCCTCAGAGCTAAAGCTGGCCCAGAATAAAAAAAAAGAAAAAAAGGATAGGTTGGGAGCTTTAGTCACCCGCCACCCTGAAAACGGCCCTCAGCCCCTCACCCAAACTGGCCAGGCACCCAAGCAGGACCCCCACCCTGATCCAGGACACCCTTCAGGGCAAACCAGCCGGCCCCCACCCGTGCACCAGGCTTCTATCCTATATAGTAAAAGGGTAATATGCCTCCCAGCACTGGGATCAGCATGACAGGGGGCAGCGCCCAAACCCCCTGATCGCCCTGCGGCTCTGTGTGTGACAGGGAGCGGTGCCCCAACTCCCCTATCGGCCCTGGTCTGTGAGTGACAAGGGGGAGCTCCTCAACCCCCTGATGGGCCCTGCTCTGCGCGTGACAGGGGGCTGCGCCCCAACCCCCTGATTGGCCCTGCTCTGTGCGTGACGGGGGTGGCGCCGCAACCTCCCCATCGACCCTGCCTTGAGTGTGACAGGGGGCGGTGCCCCAACGCCCCCATTCGGCCCTACCCTGAGTGTGACTGAGGGTGGCATTGCAACCTCCGGATCCGCCTGCTCTGTGCATGACGGGACGGCGCCCCAACTCCCCAATCGGCCCTGCTCTGAGCCCGACCAGGGGCTGCACCTAGGGATTGGGCCTGCCCTCTACCACCCGGGAGCAGGCCTAAGCCAGCAGGTCGTTATCTACCAAGGGGTCCCAGACTGCGAGAGGGCACAGGCCGGGCTGAGAGACCCCCTCTCCCCCCCAAGTGCACACATTTTTGTGCACCGGGCCTCTAGTTTAAAAATAATTATAAAAGAGAAATGTGTGTAATTCCCATCCTGGTCAAGAAAAAGGACAGTGTTTTCACCCTTAACAGCTTTCCTTGCATCTCTCCCCATCACATCTGCCACCCTACTCCCATGAGCACCACGGTCTTGATGAATGTGATGACCAGCTCCTTGTTTCTCTTCACGAATCGCCACCTTTCTGTGCAGCATAAACAATATCATTTCATTTTGCCTACTTTCAAAATATTTTTTTGTGCATGATTGTTGCATGAGGCTTTAATTTATTTTCGCTGCTTTTAAAGACATTTTCTTCCATTCATGTTTGCTAACAGTTTTTTATAAATTATAAATGTATCCTGAATACTATCAAATGCTTTTTTTAAAATACCTATTGAGATAACCATATCAAACTGGCTTTACATTTCTGGAATAAGTCCCAGTTGATCATTGTATATATTAGTTATCTATTGCTTCATAACAAGTTACCCCAAATTGTAGAGCTTAAATGACAAATATTTATTATCTCACTGTTTCTGTGGCTCAGAAATCCAGGAATGGCCTAGCTGGGTGATTCTAAGTCAGGGTCTCTCATAAAGTATCAGTCATGATGTTAACTGTGGCTACAGTCACTTGTAGGCTTGACTGAGGTAGGGAATTCACTTCCAAGCTCACTCACATGCCTGTTGGTGGCTTACTAGCAACTCCTCATCATGTGTGCGTCTTCATAGGACTGCTCATGACGTGGCTTCTGGCTTCATCCAAAGTGAATGCTCTGAGAAAGAGAACAATAGTGAGAAGCCATCACAATATTAATAACCAAATCTCAGAAGTAACATATGATCACGTTTACTGTATTCTATTGGTCACAAACACCAACCTTGATACAATGTTGGGAGGGAACTGCCTGGAGGTAGGGAACATTGGGGATCATACTGGAGGCTGGCTACCACAGTCATAATTTCTATACATGTTACTGCATATAGTTTGCTGATATTTTGCTATCATTTTTGTATCTATATTCTCAAGTGAAATTGGATTATAATTTTTTTCTTGTTATCAAGTTAATGCTAGCCTCATAAAATGAGATTAGTAGTGTTCACTTTTTTTTCTACTCTCTGCGTTTGTATTTATATCAGAATAACTCAGAATTATTCTTTCACTATTAAAATTCTGTGTGAAGCCTTGTCGACCCCAAATTTTCCTTGATTTAATTTCTTCAACAGCATTGAAAGATCATTTGTATTTTAAAAACATTTAATTTTCTATTTCTTATTGAGACAGTTTGTGTAAATTATGCTTTAATAAAATCAGCTCACTTAATATATGCTTTTTAATTCACTGGCATAAAATTGTTCATAATTACTTTTTATTCTATGTTTAGTATTTTTAGCTTTCATAGTAATATCCTCTTTTTCTGGTATTAGTTATTTGTGTTGTCACTCTTCTTTTTTTTTGGTCTCATCATAAGTTTCTTAATTTTATTAGGTTATTTGAAAAAAATCAAACTTTTGCTTTACTGATACTCTATATTGTGTGTTTTCCAATTTATTGGCTTTTTTCCTTATTTCTAACATAACCTTTCTTCCACTTTCTTTGGGTTTATATTTCTTGTCTTTTTCTATTTTTTTGAATTATACTCTTAATTAAATTTTAGCCTTTTTCTAACATGAACATCTGAGACCATATTTTTCTTGAAATTGTGCTTTAGCTGAATATTATAAGTTTTGATATGTACTATTTTAATTATTGCTCAGTTCAAATTATTTTTAATTAAACTATAACTTCTCCTTTGATCCATGAATTACTTAGATATATATTTAATTAATTTCCAAATATATGAAGGTTTTGTTGCTATTGATTTCTAACTCACTGTATTATATTATGAAAACTATGCTTGTTATTATTTCAATCCTGTAACATGTATTTAGGCTTGCTTTAAGATTATTTGGTCAGTTTTTATAAATGTTTTAAATGTGCTTGTTACTTTCAATCTTCAATATATGTTTATTAGGTCAAATTTATTAAACATGATGCTTAAGTCATATTTTTAAGAATTTTTTTTCATTTTTCCCTATCAATTACTGAGTAGATATCTATACTAATAAAAAGGTAATATGCTAATTAGACCAGATGTCTTCCAAATGTCCTTCCAGACAAAGCCACAGCGGCTGCAAGGGCTGAGGGCCAGCAGCTGAGGCGGTTGTGAGGGCCGATCCAGCGCCACAGTCCCGCAGGAGAAGGCAGAAGGGAGAAGGCAGAAGGGAGAAGGCCAGCACCATGCAAGAAGGCAGAAGGGAGAAGGCAAATTGCAGAAGAAGGGAGAAGGTGGTAGTTAGGCAGTTAGGGGGATCATGCCAGCAGTGGAGAGCAGTTAGGGGGATCAGGCAGGCAGGCAGGTGAGCGGTTAGGAGCCAGTGGTTCCGGATTGAAAGAGGGATCCTGGATTGGAGAGGGTGCAGGCTGGCTGAGGGCGGCCCCCCCCCACCCCCAGAATGAATTTCGTGCACTGGACCTCTAGTCTATATAATAAAAGCCTAATATGCTAAGTGTCCAGTCGTCTGTTCAACCAAACAAAGCGTAATATGCTAATGCTATGCAAAGGCCACTCAACTGCTCACTGTGATGTGCACTGACCACCAGGGGGCAGACGCTCCGACCAGTAGGTTAACTTGCTGCTGGGGTCCAGCGGATCAGGACTGAGCGAGACGGACCAGCCACACCCAGGAGCCCTCCCGCAGTCCCTCCCCAGTAGGCCAGACTCCTGTGTCTCTCCCCAGCCCTGATCGTGCATCAGTGGGGTCCCTCAGACTGGACTGCACCCTCTTGCAATCTGGGACCCCTCAGGGGATGTCAGAGAGTCAGTTTCAGCCCGATCCTGCAAGCCAGGCTGAGGGACCCCTCTGGTGCATGAATTCACGCACCAGGCCTCTAGTATTAAAATATCACATTATGAATGTAGATCTATCTATTTCTCTTAATAATTCTATCAGTTTTTAAAAATGTGTTTTTATTGATTTTTAGAGAGAGAGGGAGAGTGAGAGAGATAGAAAAATCAATGAGAAATATCAACTAGCTTCCTTCTGCATGCCTCCTACTGGGGATCGAGCCTGCAACCCGGGCATGTGCTCTGACCAGGAATCAAACCATTGACCTCTTGGTTCATGGATCAGTGCTCAACCACTGAGCCACACCAGCCAGGCTAGTTATATCAATTTTTAAGGCTAAGTAATTAGAACTGCTGAAGCTAACCAACTAAATGAACCTTTATTAATTATAAATTATACTTGTTTATCCTGAGTAATGCAGTTTGTCTTATAGGCTACTTAGTCTAAAAGTAATTTGACTAATTATCTGGGCTTCTAGTTTTCTAGTTATGGTACAGGTGGATTCTCCTTGTTTTTCTTCTTTCATTATCAAGGCCCAATTTCTATCTTCTCTCTCTATCTCTATCTTTTTTTTTCCTCTTGGTGGCATGTGCTTGTCTGCAGCCCCTGTCTTATGGGTTTTGTATTTGTTTGTTTTTAATTTTCTTTTTTTTTAATTGAATTTATTGGGGTGACATTGGTTAATAAAATTATATAGGTTTCAGGTGTACAGTTCTAAAATACATCATCTGCATATTGTATTATGTAGTCACCACACCAAGTCAAGCCTCCATCACCACGTATTCCCCCTTTATCCTCTTCTATCTCTCCCCACCCCTTTTTCCCTCTGATAATTTTCTCTTTATAATAAACTTCAGCTTATTTCACTGTTATTTAGTAAAATTATGTTCAGCTTTTTCTCCATTTCCTTAAGTAAAATTGAGCTCCACAGGCCTGATCTTTGCTTTAAGTAATGAATAAAATTGCAGAGTTGGCTCTTAAAAATGCAAGTATTGATAATTAACAAAAGGAGTATAAGATACAGTTGAAGGAGAGGTGCTATTTCCCATACAGCTACAAAAAAATAATCATCCTGTGTTATAAAAGATCTGATTTGATGTGGCACTCAAACTTTTGTGGATATTTATAACTGTACTAAGTTATTCTGTTCTTTATTATTATAAATGTATTCTTGGAAGGATAATATGAACAAAGCCTCTAGAAATTAGTGCCATGTTCTTTTTTACTTTCTTTTTAAAGAACATTTTTATTTTCAATTACAGTTGACATAAAATATTATATTAGTTTCAGTTGTACAGCCAGTGATTAGACCTTATGTAATTTACTAAATGATCATTCCAATATATCTCACACCCATCTGACACCAGGCATAGTTATTAGAATATTATTGACTATATTCACTAGGCTGTACTTTACATCCTCATGACTATTTTGTAACAACCAATTTGTACTTCTTAATCCCTTCACCTTTTTCACCTATCCCTACAACCCCATTCTCATCTGGCAACCATCAAAATGTTCTCTGTATCTGTTAGTCTGTTTCTGTTCTACTTGTTCATTTAGTTTGCTTTTTAGATTCAATTATTGATAAATATGTATTTATAGCCATTTTACCTTTCATATTTTTTATCTTTTTTTTCCTTCTTTTTAAAAAAGACCCTCTAACATTTCATATAATACTTATTTGGTAGTGATGAACTCCTTTATACCTTTTTCTTATCTGGGAAACTATATATCCTTCAAATCTAAGTGATAATTTTGCTGGGTAGAGTAATCTTGATTGTAAGTCTTTTCATTACTTTGAATGTTTCTTGCCAGTCCCCTTCAGGCCTGCAAAGTTTCTGTTGAGAAATCAGCTGAGTAGTTTTATGGGAGCTCCCTTGTAGGTAACTAAATACCTTCCTCTTGCTGCTTTTAAGATTCTGCCTTTGTCTAACTTTTTGCAGTTTAATTTATGATGTGTGATGTGTGTTGTGGGCCTCTTTTGGTTCATCTTCTTTGAGACTTTTTTAACTCCTTGGACTTGTATGTCTATTTCATTCACCAGATTAGGGAAGTATTTTGTCATTATTTTTTCAACTAGGTTTTCAAATTTCTTGCTCTCTCTCTTCTCTTTCTGGCTCCCCATGATTTGAACATATTGGTACACTTGAAGTTGTCCCTGAGTTTGGAAGTTTAACTCAGTGTTTAGAGCATCAGCCTGCACACAGAAGGGTTGCAGATTCAATTCCTGGTCAAGGACACATATCAGGGTTGAAAGTTCATCCCTGGTGCTGGTCGGGGCACATGCAGGAGGCAACCAACTGATGTGTGTTTCTCTCTCCTTCTCACTCTCTCTCTCCCCCTCCCTCCACCCCTTCCACTCTCTCTAAAAATCAATGGAAAAAATATCCTCAGGTGAGGACTAACAACAGCAACAAATATGAAATATGGCAGGAGGTGGTAGTGTGATCACCAAGTAGGATAAGAGAGTTACAGAGTGTAGGGCAGTGATGGCGAACCTATGACACGCGTGCCAGAGGTGACACACGAACTCATTTTTTTGGTTGATTTTTCTTTGTTAAATGGCATTTAAATATATGAAATAAATATCAAAAATATACATCTTTGTTTTACTATGGTTGCAAATATCAAAAAATTTCTATATGTGACATGGCACCAGAGTTAAGTTAGGGTTTTTCAAAATGCTGACGCGTCAAGCTCAAAAGGTTCACCATCACTGGTGTAGGGCATGCTTTTCTCACAAGATTATTGAGCACAGGCCTGAAAGAAGTAGAAAAATTGAAAATACTTGGTTCTCTGTGGATAGAACATTCCATAAAGAAATATCAACAAATATTAAGTGAGAGCAAGATTGATGTGTTTGAAGAATAGCAAGGCCACCATGATTGGGGTGTAGGGAGCAAGGAGAAGAGTGTAGATCTGAGGGCTTATATGGAATTTTTGGGATTTTCCTTTGAGTCAATGACAGGAGGCTTTTCAGCAGATGAATAATGTTATCTGTTACATTTTATTTTTTTAAGTTTAAATTCTTTATTGTTTAAAGTATTACATAAGTCTCTTTTTTTCCTCCATTGACCTCTCCCTGGCCCCCACCCCCCAACATATGCCCTCACCTCCCTACTGTCTGTGTCCATTGGTTATGCTCATATGCATGCATACAAGTCCTTTGGTTGATCTCTTACCCCATACAACCCCCCACTCTGCTGCCTTCCCTCTTAGGTTAGGACAGTCTGTTCAATGCTTCTATGTCTCTGGATCTATTTTTGTTCATCAGTTTATGTTGTTCATTATATTCCACAAATGAGTGAGAGCATGTGATATTTATCTTTCTCCAACTGGCTTATTTCACTTAGCATAATGCTATCCAGGTCCATCCATGCTGTTGCAAATGGTAAGAGTTCCTTCTTTTTTACCACAGCGTAGTATTCCATTGTGTAGATGTACCACAGTTTTTTAATCCACTCATCTGCTGATGGGCACTTATGCTGTTTCCAAATCTGTAAATTGTGCTGCTATGAACACAGGGGTGCATATATCCTTTCTGATTGGTGTTTCTGATTTCTTGGGATATATTCCTAGAAGTGGGATCGCTGGGTCAGTTGGGAGTTCCATTTTTAATTTTTTGAGAAAACTCCATACTGTTTTCCACAGTGGCTGCACCAGTCTGCATTCTGACCAGCAGTTAACTAGGGTTCCTTTTTCTCCACATCCTCACCAGCACTTGTCGTTTGTTGATTTGTTGATGATAGTCATTCTGACAGGTGTGAAATGGTATCTCATGGTCTTTTAATTTGCATCTCTCGGATAATTAGTGACTTTGAGCATGTTTTCATGTCTCTTGGCCTTCTGTATGTCCTGAGTTACATGTTAAAAGCATCTCTGTGGAAAATAAGGGGCAAGTGTGAGAGCAGAAAATCCAGGTGAAGCTGATAGTGGCATGGATCTGTAATTGTGGAGAAGTGGTCAGATTCTGGATATATTTTGAGGGTGGAGAGATATGAATGCTGATGAATTGAATGGAAAGGGTGAGAGAATAAGGACTCAGGGAAGACCCTACGATTTGGCCAGATATACACTGTCTTAATAAATAGCTGTTATAAATTCCACTGTGAGTACAGAGATTTGGGGGAAAGTCAAGGCTTTATGACATTCCTCAAGACACTCATTATACTAGTAACTGCATTCACTGTGACCTTGCATGTGCTAAATATACATGTACTACGTCACTTAATTTTTACAGCAATCCCATGAAATATCTATTACTATCCTCATTTTACAGATGAGGACATAGTTTTAAGTAGGTTGCATAACGTGGCCAAGGGTCACGCAACTAGTGAGTGAGTGGCAGAACCAATATTGAAACCCATCTTTGCCTGACTCCAAAGTGAATTCCAAACCTCTCTGCTACACAGACTTGATGCTTCTACTCTTCCATCTGCTTTCGGTAGGGCTAGCAAACTAAATCCTGTGGGCCAAACTGGCCTTTCCCCTGTATTTGTACAGTTCATAGGCTGAACAAATTTTTAATACCTTATGACGGTTGTATTTTTTTAGGAAATTTAAGTGCAGTGTCCATAATCAAGTTGTGTTGGAGCAGAGTCATGCCCACTCATTGGCAGTGCCTATGGTTATGTTCATGCCAGTGTGGCAGAGTTGACCAGTTGCAACAGAGACCATTTGGCCCACAAATCCTAAACTATTTACTTTCTGGCCTTTCACAGAAGAAGTTTGGCAAGCCCTAGGTTAAAGAATGAACTTGTTCTACCATTTATGAAATGCTGCACTTGTGAAATATTTCTATTATAGTTAACTCTTTAATATTAGAGAATGTACCCTTCTGTGGAAGAGAGTTTGTTCAGTCAGTTAAAGATTAATTCTTCATGTAGTTTTGTTCTACAGTGAAAATGTAATACACAGTGGAAGCGAATAATGGAGTCAGAATAATGGCAATGGCCTTGACTGCTAGCTTGCTTTCTCTCCCCCCGACTCTCTCAAGTAAGGGTTAAATACCATTCAAATAAGTTGTATGTTTTAAAAAATTGAGAGCTCTTATTATTTTGAAATTATTAAAAGATTTGCCTTTAGGAGTTTTTTTTTGAAAATGTTAAGTCCCTAAATATCTAACTTTGAAACCATATCACACACCGATATATAGATCCAACCAAATTACTTCTGAATGCCAAATATGAATAATCATGATAACAGTGATCAAGAGACAGCATTCCATAGATGAGCAAGTGACTTTATTTCCACCAGAAAAGACCTTTGTAAGGCCTAAAACATAGATCTCCCAGTAGCAAGCATTATAATGATCTAGTCTGGAATGAAAGAAGAATAGAGAAAACAAGGTAAGAGCTACATGTGAAAGGAGAGCGTTCAAGCTCTGTGCCGAGTACAGAAAGGCTCTCTTAGCTACAGTTTTTTATCTGTGACTGTAGAAGCAGCTGACAGGATGAAGCTCGGTGCGTTTGTGTACTGCTATGATTGCTGTTGGCTTTCTCTTTTAATAAAAATATACCTTATCTGAATTGAGCTGAAGCAACTTGTTTTCATCCATCTCATCTTTTGGCCCATAGCAATCCCATCCTTAGAGTAGACTTGAAAAGAGACCCACCTGAATTGTATTTGTATGTGAATGGTAATGCTGCCCAGGCTCTCAGAGAGCAAGGACAGGTTCTCTCCTGTTAGTCATGCCTAACTGCCTTTTGTCCTGCTCAAATATAATTTCTTATATATAAACTTTTCTGTACTGTAGATATTACTATGTGTATTTGCTACTTCTGGTAACAGATATTTTCTTTGGGACCAAACTTTTGTTTAAAAATAATAGGACCAACCCTGGCCATTTGGGGCTTAGTGGTTAGAGCATCAGCCTACATACAGACTGAAGGGTCACTGGTTTGATTCCAGTGAGGGACACATACGTTGGTTGCAGGCTCGATCCCTGGCCCTGGTGTGGAAGGAAACTAATTGATGTGTCTCTCTCACAGCGATGTTTCTCTCTATATATCTCTCCCCGACCCTTCCACTTTCTCTAAGAAATCAGTGGAGAAAATATCCTCGGGTGAGGATTACCAGTAAGAACAATAATCCTATATAATAAAGAGCTAGCATGCTAATTAAACCAAACAGCAGAACAACTGTCCGGATGACCTTCTGGATGAAGCCGGGGCTGTGAGGGCAGGCCGAGGCTGCAAGGGGCTGCGCGGGGTTGCCAGGGCCAAGATCTTTGCACAAATTTTGTGCATCAGGCCTCTAGTAATAATAATAGGACCAGTCTCAAGGGGTTGCATACTGTGTGATTCTATTTATATAGCATTCTCTTAGCTATATTGAGATATAATTTACATGCCATATTCTCTTTTAATTATTCTGACTGGAGAGGACAAGCATTCCTGTGGGAAAAAGTGGCCTGCTTCCTGACCTACTAATGCAAAGCACCTACCCAGCTTGAACCAGAAAATGTGGTTGTTCTAAATAGCTGCCTCTCGCCTGGCCAGCGTGGCTCAGTGGTTGAGCATCAACCTATGAACCAGAAGGTCACCATTTGATTCTAGGTCAGGGCACATGACTAGTTGTGGGCTCAATCCATAGTGGGGGCATGCAGGAGGCAGCCAATCAATGATTCTCTTTCATCATTGATGTTTCTATCTCTCTCTACCTCTCCCTTCCTTCCTGAAATCAATAAAAATATATTTTAAAAAATAACAATAACAAAATAGCTGCCTCTCTGTCTTCTTGGCACTCTCCATGGCTCTGTGTGATCCAGGTGAAGGTCCTTACGACTCCCACCCTCTTCTATGCTGGCTTCACCTTTACCGCCTTCCTGTATGCAAAAGTTGAGATAATTCATGTCCACCTGGACAGTGAGATCACTGAGGTAAACTCCCATCCATTCCAGCTCACTGTAAATAAGATGGAGAAAGCCCTGCTTGAGGCTAGGATTAAGTGGGGGTCAAAGGCCTTGTGCTCATCAACCCTCATATCCTCTGGGAGACATCTACTCCTGAGACTCACTGAAGGAATACCTGGAATTTGCTAAGAGAAGAGATGCACTGACCCAAGCCTCAAAATTAATCCATGCAAATTATATTATACTAGAGGCCCGGTGCACAAAAATTTGTGCACTCGGGGGGGGGGGCGGTCCCTCAGCCCAGCCTGTGCCCTCTCGCAGTCTGGGACCCCTCCGGAGATAACGCCCTGCTGGCTTAGGCCTGCTCTCAGGTGGCAGAGGGCAGGCCTAATCCCTAGGTGCAGCCCCTGGTCGGGCTCAGAGCAGGGCCGATTGGGAGGTTGCAATGCCACCCTCAGTCACGCTCAGGGTAGGGCCGAATGGGGTGTTGGGGCACCACCCCATGTCACACTCAAGGCAGGGTCGATGGGGAGGTTGTGGCGCCACCCCCTGTCACGCACAGAGCAGGGCCAATCAGGGGGTTGGGGAGCTCCCCACTGTCACACACAGAGCAGGGCCCATCAGGGGGTTGGGGAGCTCCCCCCTGTCACGCTCAGAGCAGGGCGGATCAGGGGGTTGGGGCACCACCACTGTCACACTCAGGGCAGGGCCGATGTGGAGGTTATGGCTCTACCCCGTCACACACAGAGCAGGGCCCGTGGGGTGGGGGGGGGTGTTGGGGCGCCGCCCTCTATCACCCACAGAGCAGGGCCGATCAGGGGGTTGGGACGCCACCACTCTCACACTCAGGGCAGGGCCGATGGGGAGGTTATGGCTCTACCTCGTCACACACAGAGCAGGGCCCGTGGGGGGCGGGGGTTGGGGTGCCGCACCCTGTCACACACAGAGCCGCAGGGCGATCAGGAGGTTGGGGAGCTCCCCACTATCAGGCACGGAGCAGGGCCAATCAGGGGGTTCGGGCGCCTTCCCCTGTCAGGAACAGAGCAGGGTGGATAGGGAGGTTGTGGCCCCGCCCCCTGTCACACACAGAGCCGCAGGGCGATCAGGGGGTTTGGGCGCTGCCCCCTGTCATGCTGATCCCGGTGCCGGGAGGCATATTACCCTTTTACTATATAGAATAGAGGCCTGGTACATGGGTGGGGGCTGGCTGGTTTGCCCTGAAGGGTGTCCCGGATCAGGGTGGGGTCCTCACTGGGGTGCTTGGCCAGCCTGGATGAGGGGATGATGGCTGTTTGCAGCTGATCACACACCCTTCAGGGTGGGGGTCCCCACTGGGGTGCCTGGCCAGTCTGGGTGAGGGGTGAGGGCTGTTTTCAGGCTGGGATTGAAGCTCCCAACTGCTCCTTTTTTTCTTTTTTCTTTTTTTATTCTGAGCCAGCTTTAGCTCTGAGGCTCCAGCTCTTAGGCCTCCGCTCCTGAAAGCAGGTATCTGGTTTGTTTCGGTTCTACAATTGAAACTCTGTATCAACTCCAGGTCTGAGATCCCGGCTAGCTGAAAGCTGGTTTCTTGGGTTTTGTTTAGCTTCTATTTTTGTAACTATGTTTCAAACTGCCAGCTCAGAGGCCTGCAGCAGCAGGCGGGGAACATTGGAGTCCTCTGTCACTGAAGCAAGCAAGCCTCATGTTAGTTTCAAGCTGCCTGGCTGCCAGCCGCCATCTTGGCTGGCAGTTAATTTGAATATCGCCCTGATTAGCCAATGGGAAGGGTAGCGGTCAGCGGTCGTATGCCAATTACCATGTTTCTCTTTTATTAGATAGGATTATATTATATTATATCATATTATATCATATTATATTATACTAGAGGCCTGGTGCATGAAATTTGTGCACGGGTAGGGTCCCTAGACCTGGCCGGCGATCAGGGCCAATCTGTGGGATGACCAGCAGGGCGGTTGGCCCCCCCCCCCCCCCGCTGGCACCCACCTTGGCTGGCCTGGAGCCTGCGGGCTGGGGGCAGCTCCTGCGTTAAGTGTCTGCCCCCTGGTGGTCAGTGCACATCATAGCGACCAGTCATTCGACCGGTCATTCTGCTGTTTGGTCGATTTGCATATTAGGCTTTTATTTTATAGGGTATGGCATGTAAACTATATCTCAGTAAAGTTAAGAGAATTCTATATAAATGGCAAAGCATGGGGACAAGAGGAAGAATGCTGGAAGTCATGGGCTGGAATTTGACAGAACTGGGTTCAAATCCCAGCTCCAAAACCTATTTAATTGAGGGAATTAACTTTACGTCTCAGAAACTTAGTTTCTTCACCTGTGAAATGGAGATAACAGTACTCTTCAGAGGGATGTCAGCAGAATGAACAAGATGTGACAAGCACTTAGCCCACTTAATGCCACTAAGTGGTCTCTGCTTGAGAAAAGCAATTACTCATTTTAAAGTGTACACTTCAATGGTTTCTGTATGTTCACAGAGTTGAGCAACTATTACACATTTACCTTAGAACATTTTCTTTACCTCCAAAGAGGTTGTGCCTTTTATCCATCACTAGCTATTCCCCCACTCCAACCTCACCCAGTCCTAGTCAACCACTAATCTACTTTTTGTCCCTATATATTTGACTATTCTGGGCATAACATATAAATGAAATCATGTAGTATGTGGTCCTTTGTGGTTGGCTTCTTCCATTAGCATGGAAGGTCCATCCATGTTGTGGCATGTGTCAGTATTTCACTTCCTTTTATTGCTAAACTAGAAGCCTGGTGCACAAAAATGTGTGCACTCAGAAGGGCGGCGGGGGCGGGGGGGGCGGTCCTCAGCCTGGCCTGTGCCCTCTCACAGTCTGAGACCCCTCGGGGGATGACCACCTGCTGGCTTAGGCCAGCTCCCCAGGGGATTGGGCCTAAGATGGCAATCAGACATCCCTCTGGCAGCCCGGCAGCCCTCGGGGGATGTCCACTTGCCAGCGGGGAGCAGGCCTAAGCTGCAGTCAGACATCCTTAGCGCTGCTGAGGAGGCAGGAGAGGCGCCCACCACCACCGCTGTACTGGCAGCCATCAACCTGGCTTGTGGCAGAGCAGAGCTCCCCCTGTGGGAGCGCACTGACCACCAGAGGGCAGCTCCTGCATTGAGCATCTGCCCTCTGGTGGTCAGTGTGTGTCATAGTGACCAGTCATTCCCAGTCGTTCTGTTGTTAGGGTCAGTTTGCATATTACCCTTTTACTATATAGGATAGAGGCGTGGTGCACAGGTGGGGGCTGGCTAGTTTGCCCTGAAGGGTGTCCCAGATCAGGGTGGGGGTCCTGCTTGGGTGCCTGGCCAGAAATTTTAGAATAGGCAGGTCTACAGAGATCAAAATTAGATTAGTGGTTGCCTCTGGTTGCAGGGTTGGGAAAAATAGGGCATGGTAGCTAAATGATAGAGGATTTCTTTCAGGGAATATGTGAATGTTCTAAAATTGCTTTGGGTAATGGTTGCACCACTCTATGAATATACTAAATATTATTGCTTTGTATACTTTCAGTAGGTGAGTGGTATGGTATGGGAATTATCCTATATAATAAAAGAAAAACATGCAAATTAGCCATCCCTTCACTATGCTCAAGCCACGCCCACAAGCCGATCAGGAGTGAGTATGCAAATTAACCCAATTAAGATGGCGGCAACCACGGAGCTGAAGTGAGCAGGAGGCTTGGGTTGCCCCAGGAAATGGAGGAAGCCAAGCTTCCCACCTGTCCTGGCTAGCCCTCAGCTCGGCTCAAGGCTACAAAGTTTCAATTATAGAAGATAAATAAATCTCAGAAAAAATAAAGAAAAAGGAAAAAAAGGAGAGGCTGGGAGCTTGGGTCATTGGGGGGCATGGCTAGCCTGAAAACGCCCATCAGCCCTTCACCCAGGCTGGCCAGGCACCCAAGCAGGACCCCCATCCTGATCCGGGACACCCTTCAGGGCAAACCAGCTGGCTCCCACCCGTGCAGCAGGCCTCTATCCTCAATAATAAAAGGGTAATATGCAAATTGACCCTAACAACAGAACGACTGGGAATGACTGGTCACTATGACACACACTGACCACCAGGGGGCAGATGCTCAAAGCAGGAGCTGCCCCCTGGTGGTCAGTGCGCTCCCACAGGGGGAGATCTGCTCAGCCACAAGCCAGGCTGATGGCTGCCAGTACAGCGGTGATGGTGGGAGCCTCTCCCGCCTCCTCAGCAGCGCTAAGGATGTCTGACTGCAGCTTAGGCCTGCTCCCCGCTGGCAAGTGGACATCCCCCGAGGGCTGCCGGGCTGCCAGAGGGATGTCTGACTGCCAGCTTAGGCCCGATCCCCTAGGGAGCAGGCCTAAGCCAGCAGGTGGACATCCCCTGTAGGGTCCCAGACTGTGAGAGGGCACAGGCTGGGCTGAGGGACCCCTCACCCCTAGTGCACACATTTTTGAGCACCAGGCCTCTAGTTTAAATATAAACACTAGATTCAGTTAACTGCCCTCCCATGTATTCAACACATGTGTTAAGCACACTCTGCGTACTCATTGCATGGCACAAGGTATTGGAGACGTAAAGGTGAATGTGACACATAGGATCTTGGCCCTTATGGACCTTTCACCTGGAATGGATAGCTCCCTGCCCACTGAGGACTACATTTTATCTCTTGAGTGGTGACTGGTTTTGACTCTCAAGCCTCATGTACCTGGGACCTGAAGGGGAGGAGGGTCCTCCTTGCTCCCAAATGCTATCTCCAGACCGAATCTCTCCCACCCCCCTCCAAAGTAGATGTCATCAAACTGTTCACGTCCTATTTCTGTGGTTGACATCTACCTATCCTGATCATTCCAACTCAGTCACTGATGATTCTAACACCTGGTCCTCCACCTCTACTCTTGTCTTAATTTTTTAATGATTTCAAGTCTCATGAATAATCCATCTGAGAAAGAGTGTATCTCTAATTTCCTGTGTGCTTTCTGGGTATTTCTCTCCTCTTTTGCCCTCTCTAGAGTCATGAGGGCTATTTTTCTTTCCCCCAGCACACAGTAAAGAAGAAATCCAGCCTTAACCGGTTTTGCTCAGTGGATAGCATGTCAGCCTGCAGACTGAAGGGTCCTGGGTTCGATTCCAGTCAAGGGCATGTACCTTGGTTGTGGGCACATCCCCAGTAGGAGGTGCGCAGGAGGCAGCTGATCGATGTTTCTCTCTCATCGATGTTTCTAACTCTCTATCCCTCTCCCTTCCTCTCTGTAAAAAAAATCAATAAAATATATTTTTAAAAAAAGAAATCCAGACTCAGGGAAGCCTCCACTGCAAATATGAGACAGAAAGATTCTACTCTGTGCCCATCCCTGAGCATTCCAGGAGTGCTGGAGAAAAATGCTCCACCCTGCTGAACAGTTTCACTCTAAATCTATGACAATAAGTCTCAAAAGGATATTCGGAATTGGAAGGGGTCCTCAAACTTTTTAAACAGGGGGCCAGTTCACTGTCCCTCAGACCGTTGGAGGGCCGGATTATAGTTTTAAAAAAAACTATGAACAAATTCCTATGCACACTGCACATATCTTATTTTGAAAGAAAAAAAAACAAAACGGGCCGTAACCGGTTTGGCTCAGTGGTTAGAGCGTCGGCCTGCAGACTGAAAGGTCCCAGGTTCGATTCCGGTCAAGGGCATGTACCTTGGTTGCGGGCACATCTCTAGTGGGAGGTGTGCAGGAGGCAGCTGATGGATGTTTCTCTCTCATCGATGTTTCTAGCTCTCTATCTCTCTCCTTTCCTCTCTATAAAAAATCAATAAAATATATATTAAAAAAAAAAAAACGGGAACAAATACAATATTTGTATTTGCATGTGGCCCACGGGCCATAGTTTGAGGACCCCTGGTCCAGGGTCTTATTGTACACCTCTGGTGTATTTGCTTTCCCAACACCAAAATGGCTATTTTATACCTTCTTTCCCATCAAATTCCCTATGCACACCCCTTATCCCCTCACCTCACTTTCTCAAACAAGAGCGTTCTGGTTCTTACTTTACCAGAGTTACTATCTTACCTGTACATACCTCACCCACCACTCTCCTCCCTGCCAACCCCTCCACGTGGGCTCTGCATCCCATAGGGCATGCTGAGGAAAGGGTGGGCATTCCACAGTCAGAGAGGTTACTGTATGCTGTAGTTTATTTGTGCACTATTGTGTGTGTGTGTTTAATATATATTTTTATTAATTTCAGAGAGGAAGGAAGAGGGTGAGAGAAATAGAAACATCAATGGTAAGAGAAAATCGATCAGCTGCCTCCTGTCTGCACCACACTGGGGATGGAGCCTGCAACCCAGGCATGTGCCCCAACCAGAAATCAAACTATGACCTCCTGGTTCATAGGTTGACACTATATTACTGAGCCATGATGACCAGGCCAGTTGTGTGGTTTTATAGAGTAAACATTCTTTCAAAAATATTTTTATTGTGGTAAAACATATATATATGCCTAAGCAACCGGAACGACCAGAGCGACTGCACTCCCACAGCCACCCTCCCGCGATTCATACCCCTGGCCAGCCAACCTTCTGCGGTCCCTCCCCACAGCCGGCAGGCCCCGATCGGCAGGCCCCCGATCGCCTAAACGGGGTCAAGGCCCAGGCTGGGATGGGGAACCAGGGGTGGGTGTTGGCAGACACAGCCCCTTTTCCAGGGGGCCAGGGCCAGCTCCCTCCTCGGGGCCAGCAGCCAACCTCCTGTGCCCCATCCTTCCCCCCAGCTGTCAGACCCCAATTGGCCGGCCACCTGCCTGCGGTGGTGCTGGTGATGCTGGTGGTGGTGCAGGCAAGGGAAGGAGGAGGTGGGGAGGCAGGGAGCCGCACAGTGGCGGGAGCACTGACGATGGCGGTTCACTGGGCCTCTAGGTTATATAATAGAAAAATTGACCATTTCAACCATTTTAAAATACACCATTCAGTGGCATAAATGCACTCACATTATTGTGTTACCATCATAACCATCAGAACTTTTTCATCTTCCCCAACTATACACATCAAACAATAGCTCTCCATGTCCTCCTATCCCCATCCACTGGAAACCACCATTCTACTTTGTCTCTATGAATTTGACTACTCTAGGTACCTCATATAAGCAGAATCATGCACTAGTTGTACTTTTGTAACTGACTTATTTCACTTGCCATAATGTCTTCATAATGCATAAGCATGATCTATATTCCAGTGGATAAGCATAATGGATAAGGTTTACCCATGTTTTAGTATGTATTGGAATTTCATTCATTTTAAGGCTGTATAATATTCCTGTGTGTGTGTGTGTGTGTGTGTGTGTACTACATTTTGTTTATCCACTCATATGTTGATAAATACTTGGGGTTTCCACTTTTTTACTATTGTAAATAATGCTACAATGAACATTGATGTACAAATAAATATCTGTTCAGCCCCTGTTTTCAGTTCTTTTGGGTATATACCCAGAAATGGAGTTGTTGGATCATATAGAGAGGAAGGAAGAGGGATAGAGAGAGAGAAATATCAATGTGAGAGGAACATCATTGATCAGCTGGCTGCTTCTTGCCCAGCCCCTGCTGAGGATCACGCTCGAAACCTGGGCATGTGCCCTGACTGGGACTTGAACCTGTGACCTCTTTGTTCCTGTGTCAATGCTCAACTGTTGAGCCACACCAACCGGGCTACCTTTAATTTTTTGAAGACCCTCCATACTGGTTTCCACAGTCCCACCAGCAATGCACAAGGGTTATAATGTTTTCACATCCTCACAAACCCTTGTTATTTTCTATTTTGTTTTGTTTCATAATAGCATCCCAATGTGAATGGATTTTGTGGTTTTGATTTGTGTTTCCCCAATTATTAGTGCTGTTGAGCATCTTTCCATCTGCTTGTTAACCAACTATATATGTCCTTTCCCCATTGTATGTTTTTTGACACCCTTTGATCATATAAATGTTCACTTTTGGACTCTCTTATTTCATTCCATTGGTCTATATGACTGTCTTTATGCCAGTACCACATTGTTGTTATTGTTGTCATTTTTAATATATTTTATTGATTTTTTTACAGAGAGAAAGGGAGAGGGACAGAGAGTCAGAAACATTAATGAGGGAGAAACACCTATCAGCTGCCTCCTGCACACCTCCTACTGGGGATGTGCCCTTGACCAGAATTGAATTTAGGACCTTTCAGTCCACAGGCTGACGTAACCACTGAACCAAACCAGTTAGGGCAGCCATGAGCAAACTACAGCCCGCGGGCCGAATCCGGCCCGTTTGAAATGAATAAAACTAAAAAAAAAAGACTGTACCCTTTTATGTAATGATGTTTACTTTGAATTTATATTAGTTCACACAAACACTCCATCCATGCTTTTGTTGTGGCCCTCCGGTCCAGTTTAAGAACCCATTGTGGCCCTCGAGTCAAAAAGTTTGCCCACCCCTGAGTTAGGGCCACATTGTTTTAATTACTGTAACTTTATAGTAAGTTTTGAAATTAGAAAGTATGAGAGTCCAACTTTGCTCTTCTTTTTCAAGATTGTTTTGGCTATTTGGAATCCCTTGAGATTCCATATTAATTTTAGAATGGATTCTTCTATTTCTGAAGAAAAAAAAAATGGGTGTTTTTTTGTGTGTTTTTTTTTTAAATAGGGATTGCCTTGAATTTGTAGATCATTTTGGGTAGTATTGACATCTTTACAATATTAATTCTTCCAATCCAGGAAAACAGGATGTCTTACCTATTTGTGTCTCTTTTAATTTCTTTCAACAATGTTTTTGTTTATTTGTTTGTTTTAATAGTTTTAATATATTTTATTGATTTTTACCTTGGCCCACAACCAAGGTACATGCCCTTGACCTGAATCGAACCTGGGACCCTTCAGTCCGCAGGCTGACTCTCTTTCCACTGAGCCAAACCGGTTAGGGCCTTCCAACAATGTTTTATAGTTTTCAGTGTTCAGGTCTTTCACCTGCTTAGTGAAGGTTATTCCTAAATATTTTCTTTTTGATGCTATTGAAAATAAAACTGTCTTCTAAATTGTCTTTTCAGAGTGCTCATTGTTAGTGTATAGAAACACAACTGAATTTTAAATTTTTAATTTAATTAATTTATTGGGGTGACATTGGTTAATAACATTATATAAGTTTCAGGTATACAATTATTTAATACATCATCTGTATTTGCATTGTAAACACAACTGATTTGGGTGGATGATTTTATATCCTGCAACTTTGCTGAATTCATTTATTCTAACAGTTTTGTATTGTTGTTTTTTGGGGGGTAGGGAATTTGGGTTTATACTTACCTCTTATTCTTCTACATACAAATAGCCACCAACTCATTTCAGTTTGTTTTGATTCCACAATGTTTTTTATCTTTGACACTTCCAACGTGATTGAATGAAAACTTGTATCTGCAATGTCTATGGCAATGTGTGATGAATTTGTTTTCTAAAATAGTCCTTTTATCTTGTTCTTCCACTCAACCTCTAGGAGCTTCACATAACATTACAGGTCCCAGCCGCCTCTCCCATCATCTCAGAGGCAGCACTAATAGCTTAAAGCTTATTTCCTGGGGTCAAGAGGACCTGACCTGGAAGCAGATAGGCTGCTTACTATCTGTGTTACTAGGTATGTAAAGTAGACCCTCTCCGTTTCTTTTTTTTTTCCAGCAGCAAACTGGTGAAAAATAATATCGACCTCATGGGGTTGTTGGGAGGTATCTTAACCATTTGGGCTGCTGTGGCAAAATACTGCAGACTGGATGGCTTAGAAACAGAAATGTATTGCTCATACTTCTGGAGGCTGGGAAGCCCAAGATCAAGGCACCAGCATGATCTCATTCTGGTTAGTTCCCTCTTCCTGTTTCATAGTGGACACCTCATTGTGTCTTTACGTATTAGAAGGGGCTTGGGGTCTCTTTTAGAGGAGCATTAACCCATTCATGAGGACTCTACCCTCATGACTTAGTCACATCCCAAAGACCCCCACCTTCTAACACTATCACACTGGGCATTAGTATTCCAACATGTGAATCTGGGAGGGACACAAACATTCAGACCATAGCAGGAGGCTTAACCAGCAGGATGAATATAAAGCACTTATTCATCCTCTCTTTCTCCAAACACAGATGGAACTGATCTCCTGACTCCTCTTATCTATATTACTCTTTGGGCACTTAACATCTACTGCCTTGTACTGTTTGTTTTCTTTTTATGTGTATTCCTGTTATCTTTCCTACCAAATTATAAATTCTCCAACAGCTGAGAGCTTCTTTTTACTCTTTTCCTTCTCTTGTGCTTGTACAGTGTGTGTTGTAATACAATGCCTTATACAAGGTTGGGTCAATATTTGCTTTTTGTTTTACACATGAGCTCTTTCATTGCCTGATTTCCACTTATTTTATGTGGTTTTTCAGTTGTTTCTTCCACTGATTTTAAAACGGTTGACATTGTAAAATAGTTAACAAGAAAGCAATGAAGACATCAGTACTTCCTAGAAGACCATCTGAGTGTATTTCAACCTATGTCTCCATCAAAGTGGAAAAAAACAAAGACAGGCCAGGCTATCAGACAACATACTCAGTTTAATTTGAATGTCAGATAAGCAGCAAATAATTTTTTTTTGTATAAGTATGCCTATGTGATATTTGTTGTTTATCTGACATTCAAATTTAAATACATGTCTTATATTTTTATTTGCTAAATCTGACAACCCTACTATCAAAGCTTTAAGTCTGAAAAAAAAATTGTGAACAAGCATTATTCTATGTGGAAATCAGAATATTCCCATGTGCTTAAAAATAAGTGTTTCTATGCCAAAAGAATTCAGTTTGAGACATCATTATGAGACAAGCCTTCGCCACAACTGACCTCACCTGGAAAAGATATGTGATAAAAATGCTAATGAAGGGTAACATTAAGTGAAATATCAACACACTTTGTTTCTGAATATAAATGAAAACAGTGATGTTCCTGTGAAATGTAATCCTGTACTAAATGAAAGACTTGGTTGGCTTCAAAATCTTTTATAATGAGTGCATAAAATTATCATATTTGCATATCTAAGTCTTCCTGGAAACACCATTGCTCTCTATGTTGAAGACATGGCTTAGTACTTACAGGGCAATGCCTGAGAAAAATTGAGTTATCTGTGGCATGTCCGATTGTAACTGAGGAGAACATAAATAAGTTGTACCTCTCAGCTGCATTTATTCAAGATGTTAATTAGCATTTTTATGTGACTGAAGAACTTTTGAACATAGTCTTCATTTTGGCATCCCATTGTAGTCTGACTTGTTTTTAAAGGTCATGAGTAGTTTATATATACAGACCAAAATGAGTAAGAGGAATAAAGACTGTCGCTGGGAGTCAACTCAGATTTATTACACAACCAAATAGTGCAACCAATGATTTGTATCAATACAACATGTAGGTCCATCAATCATATCCTCTACCAGGAACCACTCAGTTTTACAACATGGATCTTGTCATGTAAATAGCAACTTACGCACTAGCTGGTTTGGCTCAGTGGATAGAGTGTCAGCCTGTGGCCTGAAAGGTTCCAGATTTGATTCGGGTCAAGGGCACATGCCCAGGTTGTGAGCGTGTGCAGAAGGCAGCCAATCAATGATTCTCTCATCACTGATGTTTCTCTCTCTCTCTCCCTCTCCTTTCCTCTCTGAAATCAATAAAAATACATATTTTTAAAAAATAGCAACTTACTTTGAGAGCTGGATACGCTCCTATGGCTTGAACTGGGGCAATTCTCCAGTTTACTTGTTTTGTCATATGAATTTGATCTACAACACAGTATGTTAATACCTTCAAAAAGGGCAAGTTTTTTCTTCATAAATTCATTTATGGAGAGGCTAATATGGGCTCGGCACTATTTGGAGGAATGAAAAAGATAGACAAAGTCCTGCTCTCATGGAGCTGGCATTCTAGTGAACAAAGCCAGACAGTAACAAACAATGAATAAACAAGGAAAATAACTGAGAGTGGTAATTTTTAGGCAGAGAATTGAATAGGGTGGTGACATGAAAGAGAGCAACCGAGTTTCTTTTTAAGTTAGGGGGTTAAGATAAGCCTAAGGGGTGGCAGTCCAATGGAGGGAAGAAAGCAGCCATGCGAGGATCTGGAAGAGCACTGGCGCAAAGCTGAACGAAGGCCCTAAGATGGGATGAGCTTGGTGTGTTCTGAGGGAAGACCAGTGTGGTGAGAGGGAGGATGGTACGAGATGCAGCTGCAATTGGGCAGAGGCCAGATTATGGCAGACTCTAAAGAACAGGAATTAATTCTAAGTGTGATGGGAAGCCATGGGACTTTTCAATCAAAAATTAAATAAATAGGAGAACCAAGATGGAGGCATAGGTAAACACCGGTACTCACGGCTGACCACAACCACATCAAAATTACAACTAAAATACAGAACAACCATCATTCAGAAACACCTGAAATCTGACTGAATGGAAGTACTACAACCAGAGAGGTAAAGAAGAAAGCACATTGAGACTGGTAGGAGGGGTGGAGGTGTGGAGCGGGCTGGGTTCAACATCCACGTGTGGCATTTTTTTAATCAGGAGGGATATCTCCATGGCCTCCCATGATTAGGAGGGGGTCTCATCCCCACACCAGGCCCTAGCCAAGGTTCAGGAGCTGGAAAGATAAGTCCCTATAACTTCAGACTGTAAAAACCAGCAGGGATTGTGGCTGAGTGACATGGAGGCCACTGGGGTCCGAGGTGTTCCTCTTAAATGGCCTGTGCACGAACTTACAAGGTCCTGCTTCCTCTGAGCTCCAGTGCCAGGTGGCGGCTTTGGGGGATTCAGGGACACACAGGGAGGAACTGGACTGTCTGGCATCAGGGCAGGAACTCAGGGGCAACTTTCTGCCAGATGGGGGTGCTCGCAGGAGTCATTGTTCCTGTGCTGGAACCTTCCCTGGCACAGAGCTGACTGGCAGCCATATCTGAGTTTCCATCAGCCTGGCTCACACTACTTGCTCCACTCAGGTGATTCTGTGGGACCCCACCTCATCCAATTTGCAGCCTTACCCAAGCTGTTTGCAGCAGCTTTTCCATATGAAAGGCCTCTTCTGGCTCAGGCTTCAGATTTTGCTGAAATCTCTTAAACAAGCAGCAGCTGGAGTCAGCGTGCCCCAAACCTATCAATAAAAGGCCCAAGACCGGGCACTAGCACGGGCCTGCCTTGCTTCACAGCTGGGCTTTGATTGGGCACTTCCTAGCCCAATACAAGTCGCAGCCATCTGCTGATACCTCTGTAGCTCCTACAGGGGGGTGGCCTTAGGCAGTGGCTGATTTTGCACCTCCCACACGACCCCATAGCCAGTGCACCTAGTGGACAGCTTTAGATCATACCAGATTACAACTCTACACATCCATAAGTGACACACTCAAGGGGCAAATTCAGTGAGCACCAAAGCCCCACTGAAGCAAGTCCTGCTCCATTTGGGTGCTTCCTACACAGAAGCTCTTCCACTGTAGTTATAGCTGGTCCTCACAGCCAATTGGCCTGGGGGTCAATTCCTCCCAGCAATGCCAACAGCAATCAAGGTTCAACTACAAGACTATACATGCAGCCCACACAGAGTGCCCAGCTTAGATGACTAGGGAAGCTGAACCACTGGCATAGCAGCTCTACCTAATACATGGATATAAACACAGGGAAGCAGCCAAAATGCAGAGACAAAGAAACATGTTACAAATGAAAGAAATGGAAGCAAGCAAAATACTGGATACAGAGTTCAAAACAATTGTTCTAAGGTTATTCAAGAGTCTTAATGAGCCAAAACCGCTTTGGCTCAGTGGATAGGGCGTCGGCTTGCGGACTGAAAGGTCCCAGGTTCGATTCCGGTCAAGGGCATGTACCTGGGTTGCGGGCACATCCCCAGTAGGAGATGTGCAGGAGGCAGCTGATCGATGTTTCTCTCTCATCGATGTTTCTAACTCTCTATCTCTCTCCCTTCCTCTCTGTAAAAAAATCAATAAAATATATTTTAAAAAAAAAAGAGTCTTAATGAGAGCTTCAATGGACTTAATGAAAGCTTCAAGGGACTTAGTGGGACTTTTGAGGATCTTAGTGAGAATGTCAAACATATGAAAAAGGACCAGTCAGAAATTAAGCATAAACTACCTGAAATAAACAATAATTTACAGGGATTCAAGAGAATTTTAAAAGCAGCAAGAGAAAAGCTGTTACTTACCTACAAGGGTGTGCCCATATGACTGTCAACTGATTTCTCAACAGAAACTATGCAGGCCAGAAGGGAGTGGCAAGAAATATCTAAAGTGGCAAATAGCAAGGCCTACAACCAAGATTAATCTAACCAGCAAAGCTATCACTTAGAGTTGAAGGTCGAATAAAGAGCTTCATAGGCAAGAAAAAGTTAAGGAACTCATCACCACCAAACCAGTATTATATGAAATGTTGAAGGGTATTTTTTAAAAAAAGGAGGAAGTATAAGAAGGAGGAGGAGGAGGATTTCAAAATATGAACTATAAAATCGCAATAAATACATATCTGCCAACAATTGAATCTAAAAATCAAATAAAGGAGCAAAAAAATCTAATGAACTGATGAATAAAATAGAACCAGGGCATGAAAACATGGAACAGATTGACAAATCTCAGAGGGAAGGGGGTGAGTGGTGAAGAAAGAGATTAACTAATGATCTTAAAAGCATATATGCATTACCTATGGACACAGACAATAAGGTAGTGAAGGCCTGAGGTGGGGCAGGAACCGGGTGGAGGAGGGCAATGGAAAAAAGGGAGACATCTGTAATACTCTCAACATTAAATATAAAAAAAAAACATGGTTAATAGAAATCCTGGGTCAATGCAAAATGTTTTGTATAAATTTTCAATTAATAGATACAATGGAAATTTGAATAAAAACTCTAGGAACAAGTTTTAACTTTCAAAAAAAATTAAATAAAGATGCTTAATATATTTTTCAAAGTAAATATAGTGGGGTTTTGTGTGTTTTTCAAAATTGATTTTAGAAAGAGAGGAAGGAAGAGGGAGAGAGAGAAACTCGATGTGAGAGAGAAACATCAGTTGGTTGGAATTGAACCTGCGACCTTTCGGTGTCCAGGACGATGCTCCAACCAACTTAGACACACTTGCCAGGGCATGATGTCAATGCTTTAACAAAGAGGGAAAAAGTAAATATTTTGAAAGAAGGTTAAAGAACGGATAAAATATTTTAATAAAGTAACCTTAAAACTGACCTCTAATTATTGTATCTGAAGTATTTATTAAAACAAGATTTTCCCCCCAAAACTAAAGAATATTATCACTATTTTTATTGAGAGAAATGTGATTAAAATGATGTGTTAATTTAGAAATCTGGTTAAACATTTTGTGGTAAAGTGATAATCTGGTTCTATTTCAATGTATATAGATGTTTAGTGTTAATGAATGTCATAGGAGAGAAAGATTCCTCACAAAGAGACATAAATCCCCATAGAAGAAGTATAACATTGACTCTGCCAATATGTCATAGACTTGTTTTTCAGTCCCATTCAGCAATTGCCCAAAGGTTTTTGCTAAAATTTAGCTTAGTAATTTTCCATCCTCCCTGATGTCACATAATTATTCTGGCCAACAAACTGAAAAGTTAATGTTTTATATTTTTAATGAGTAGATTTTAAATCCACTGAAAATCTTTATTTGGAAGATGTGAAACAAGTTTTTAAGAGTCCAGATATGAGAGCTTTTATTAGTGACACATCATTTTTGGCAAAAGAAAAAAAATCACATTCATATAATGATGGAAATATTTCCAAACATCATTTCCATGCTTTCTCTATAGTAATGAACTTCCTTCTCAGTCATTGTTAAAATATTGTCTTTACCTTTAACAGTGGTTGTCAACCTTCCTAATGCTGCAATCCTTTTAATACAGTTCCTCATGTTGTGGTGACCCCCAATTTCATTGTTACAAATTGAACATAATTAAAGCATGGTGATTAATCACAAAAACAATATGTAATTATATATGTGTTTTCCGATGGTCTTAGGCGGCCCCTGTGAAAGGGTCGTTCGACCCCCAAAGGGGTTGCGACCCACAGGTTGAGAACCGCTGCTTTAAAAGCTCCAATGTGCTTTTAGGTAGCATTCTATTGACAACCATTTACAATTACAAAAGATCAGAAAATGTGGCCCAAAGCAAAGTGCTGTCAGAGCACACCTGTGGGGGGTGGTCACTTGGCGGAGGTTAGTTTACAAGTGAGGTGGAGAAGTTTTGAAGAAAAAGATGAATGTGTTTGAAACAGGATATAATGTATCACAGAGAGAATTTTAGCTTTTGAGCACTTTAGTGGCTGGGCAATGGCTGGAGGACACACTCAGTGAGAAAGAAGGAGCTAATTCTGTCAGTTCAAGCTAAAACAGGTTATTTTTCAAAAAGCAAAAGGACAACAAAAGAAAAGCCATTTTACCTCTAAATTTCCCTTTATCACTAACATACGTAACATGGGGTGGTGGGTCATAAAATATTCTTCAGTATGCCACTTTAATAAATATTTGATGCTGATCTTTGGCAACTTCTTTTTTTCTCCTTAAGTTTGCTTTCTGTATTTATTTCAATATGATTTTAACAGGACAAAAACGTTCTCTAGGTGAACACATGGTAGTATCTGGTCCAACTCAGCACCCGCTGAAGATAGCTCTGGTGCTAGGGACTGACATTGAAGATAACCTCGAGTGTATTATGCAAAGTGAAATAAATCAGTCAGAGAAAGACAAGTACTATTTGACTTCACTTATATGTATGTGGAATCTAAAGAACAAAAGAAATGAACAAAATGGAAACAAACTCATAGATACAGAGAACAGACTGAAGAAAAAGATGAATGTGTTACCGCCAGAGGGAAGGGGGATTGCAAGACCGAGTGGAAAAAATGAAGGAATTAAGAAGTACAAATTGGTAGTTACAAAGTAGTCACAGGGATATAGAGCTCAGCACAGGAAATATAATCAACAATATTGTCATAACTATGTATGATGCCAGGTGGGTACTGGAATTATTAAAACACTTTGAAAAGTATATGAATGTCTAACTACTAGGCTGTACACTTGAAATGAATACAAAATAATATTGAATATAAAGTATAATTAAAAAATAAGAATGTTTTAAAAGACAGCATTTGCTAAGTCATTTAAAGGCCAATATAAACAAAGGCTAGATTATTAATTCAAATGTTCAAATTCTATTTTTCTTTCTCATGAGCAAAGGTATGAAAGGCTAGCGAAACTGAGGCAGAAAAATGTCTTTTTAAGCATCTACGAATGGTAGTAAAATGAAAGAGCACCTGGTTAAATGTAACATACAATTTCCTCTTTTATAAACACAATTCTTCCTTAAATTTAGGGGTTTAGGTTAGAATTCATATCTCTTAATTTGAAGGTATTGAAATTCTAACAACAATAATAACAAAAACTATGTTCACACAAGGTAACTCCTTTAGAATGCTAAAAGTAAACTTTGCTTGTAAAAATATTCTTTGCCCCTGGTAGTAAAATTATTTAAATTTTTTAAATTAAAAGATTTGATTATGGAGTCTTGGCACTAAAAATCCTTTTGTGGTAAGCAGAAATAATAGAGAATTATTATTATATTGGAATTGGAGAGAGAGAAAGCTATTCCATGTGTTGTAAATTTAAATTTCCCATGTCTTACTTTTTGGAACTAAGTTTGTTTCTATGTTGGTCATATTGCTAATTCAGTATTACTTTAAAATGCCGCCTCCTTTTAAAAAATGTAATAGCAGGTATTTATGAGGCATGAAGTTTCTATGCATAAATTAATGCCTTAGTCTGTTATTTACAAAGGTAAATAACAATTTGCTCTGTTTCTCTGTGTTCCTATTTGGCATCACAAACAATATTAGGGATCCATGGCCGAATGCCAAAACCAGCCTGTTCAGACTGAAAGAATAGATGATATAGAGGTCTGTTAAAATTTTCTTTTGCAGACTAATCAGAGCCTTTGTATATGAGAAAATACAATGATTGCTGTGCTCGAGCAAAATTGAGAAGTTAATATAAAATACTATTTTCCGTGGTTGATTAAAGGAGAAAAACTTTCAAATTTTAAAAAGTGATTCTAGTGAGTTATTGAAATATTAATAATCTTGGAATTGTGGCAGCTATTGGAAGAAAGAAAATTTTTTTGTTGCTAATCCTCACCTGAGGATATTTTTTCCTTTTTTTTTTATTTTATTGCTTAAAGTATTACAAAGGGTATTACATATGTGTCCATTTCCCCCCCCCCCCAGACAGTCCCCTAGCCTCCCCTACCCCCCAGTGTCTTATGTCCATTGGTTATCCTTATATGCATGCATACAAGTCCTTCGGTTGATCTCTTACCCCTCTCCCTCCTGCCCCCCAACCCTCCCCGGCCTTCCCGCTGCAGTTTGACAATCTGTTTGAGGCAGCTCTGCCTCTGTATCTATTATTGTTCAAAAGTTTATAATGGTCTCTATTATCCATGAATGCGTGAGATCATGTGGTATTTTTCCTTCATTGACTGGCTTATTTCACTTAGCATAATGCTCTCTAGTTCCATCCATGACGTTGCAAATGGTAAGAGTTCCTTCCTTTTTAGAGCAGCATAGTATTCCATCGTGTAGATGTACCACAGTTTTCTAATCCATTCATCTACTGATGGGCACTTAGGCTGTTTCCAGATCTTAGCTATGGTGAATTGTGCTGCTATGAACATAGGGGTGCATATATCCTTTCTGTTTGATGTTTCTGGTTTCTTGGGATATATTCCTAGAAGTGGGATCACAGGGTCAAATGGGAGTTCCATTTTCAGTTTTTTGAGGAAACTCCATACTGTCTTCCATAGTGGCTGCACCAGTCTGCATTCCCACCAGCAGTGCACAAGTGTTCCTTTTTCTCCACATCCTCTCCAGCACTTCTCGTTTGTTGATTTGTTGATGATAGCCAGTCTGACAGGTGTGAGATGGTACCTCATTGTTGCTTTGATCCATTGTTTTTTTTTTAGAGAGAGTGGAAAGGGAGTTCTTAAAAGGAGGCAGCATTTTTAAGTAATACTGAGTGGGAGGAACAGAGAGAGAAACTTGAGTGAGAGCGAAACATCGATTGGTTTTCTCCCGCAAACGCCCCTCCCAGGGTCAGGTGTCAAACCTGTAACCCAGGATCAACTTGCAACCCAGGTTTGTGCTCTTGACTGGGAATTGAACATGCAACCCTTCTGGGGGCCGATTCTCTAACCACTAAGCAGACCAGTCAGGGCTAGAAAAAAGAAATTGTACCGTGGATTCTATTTGACAAATTAAAGACTATGTAGAGCAGAAAACATTTGTCTCTAAAAATACATGTTATTTCAGAGTAAGACGATAACCAATGAGTCTTTAATGACTAAGTAATTGAATGTGAATATTTGTTCTTCCTTATGTTCATTTGGGTCACTCACTTTTAATTAGGTATATATTGTATAACTTTATGCCAAATTTAACAGGACAATCATGAATAATATGTTTTGTGGAGTTGGGACAAAACTGGCTTTTGCCGAAACCGGTTTGGCTCAGTGGCTAGAGCGTCGGCCTGCGGACTGAGAGGTCCCAGGTTCGATTCTGGTCAAGGGCATGTACCTGGGTTGCGGGCATATCCCCAGTAGGAGATGTGCAGGAGGCAGCTGATCGATGATTCTCTCTCATCGATGTTTCTAACTCTCTATCTCTCTCCCTTCCTTTCTGTAAAAAATCAATAAAATATATTTAAAAAAAAACAAACAAAACTGGCTTTTAGAACCAGTCATTCTTTTGTAAAGACAATCATAGCTCCCACCATCTTGAACAAGCAAGTGATTGGATAAAGTGGGTAATTGCAGCTGAAATTTAATAATATGTGACATAAAGATACATGGTATTGTTTGTGACACAAAAATTCAAATCTCTACATAGTCCAGTTTATCTATTTTTTTCCTTTGTCACATGCATATCGTATTGTAGTTAAGGAACTGTTGGCTAATCCCAGGAAACTAAGATTCACTATTTTTCTCATAAGAGGCTTATAGTTTTAGAGCTTACATTTAAGCATATGATCTATTTTGAGTTAATTTTTTTCAACTGTAGTTTTATGTTTTTCATTAGTTTTGTAAAATTATTGGCCATTATATCTTCAAATATTGTTTCTGCCTCATATTCTCTCTTTTTCTAGAACTCTAGTTACAAGTAAGCTATAATTATTCACTGTGTCCCACTTACCTTTTAAGCTGTTCTGTTTCTTCATTTTTTTCTCTCAGTGCTTCAACTTGTGTATTTTTCTTGCCCTATCCTCAAATTCACTAATCCTCTGTTCTGCTGTGTCCAATCTACTATTAACCATAAGTTCCTGATTTCAGATATTATATTTTTTCAATTTGAGATTTTTAATTTATTCTTTTTTATGTATTCAACTAGAGGCCTGGCGCACGAAATTTGTGTGTGGGTACGGTCCCTAGGCCTGGCCTGTGATCAGGGCCATCTTCACCAGCTGCCAACAGCCGGCCCAGCCCCCCGCTGCTACCCTCCCCTAGTTCCCGGCTCGCCATTGGGGGATCGGAGTCTGCCAACCTGGGAGAGGGACTGGAAGGTGGTCAGTGTGCCTCATAGCAACTGGTCAAGTGGTCATTCTGGTAGTTCTGCTGTTCAATCAATTTGCATATTACTCTTTTATGTATAGAATAGAAATGTGCTCCAATCCTTCTACTTCCAGGGAAAGGGGCAGAAGAGGGTTGCTGAAAGTGATAAGGGAGGCAGCAGGGTGAACTTTTTTTGGAGGGGGGGGAGTTTCCTCCCGATGAGGGGCTTCAAAGGACAGCAGCCTACTTCTGCTACCCTCTGTCTCCAGGACACAATTTCTGATTGGCATCTGGCAGGACAGAGCAGTTGCAGGGACAGGACGGGGAGCACCTTTCTGCATGCAGCTCCCTGGAGAGTCTCCTCCGGCCAAGGAAAGCTTTGTTCTAACCATTTCTCCCAGAGCCAGGGCTGCTGGGTGGTCTGGGGCAGGAGGGCAGAATGGAGGTGGGGCAGGGCAGGGAAGAGCAGGAAGAAGTATGGGGTAGCAGACTGGGGGGTGGGGGAGGGAGAGAGTGAAATCTGTGTGTGTCTGGCGGGAGGGCTGGTGCAGGTTTGGAGGTACTGGGGGAGTAAGAGGGACCAGCATATTCCAGAACAGGGGAAAGGGTCTATGGAATCAGGTGGGGTCTGCAAGGGTGAGTATAGACTAAGTCCCTTCCCCAGACCCTGCCATCCTAGGTGGCCAGTGGGAGGGGCCCATAGCGAGGCCCTGAGCCCCCTTCACTTTGTGTCTGAGGCTCCAGAACACGTGGCCAACACACCCCGCCCCTGCCACCCCGCCGAGGGGCTGCCATTTGAACACATCTGCAGACACATGGGTTGTTTTTAAATTAATGCTTTTTAATTCACTCTGTTTCCCACTTGTCGTTTTTTATTGAAAAGGCGGAATCTGCTGGTGTGTGTTCCTTTGCGGGTGCGGCAGGGTGTTTTCCAAGGGCAGAGATGCTATGAGAGACAGAGACATGGGGATGGGGAATAGTAAACAGGATCAGAGAGTGAGGGACAGGGAGAGATGCACAGGGACAGACACGCGACACCGGGTGCTGTGGACGGGGATAGAGCTTCCTGGCCTGGTGAGAGGGCTCATTAGGGCCTAATGATTAGGCGGAGCAGGGGCTCCGTGGGCACATTCACCCCGTGCGCAGCTCCCAGGCCCGGAGTCGGTGAACTGAAAGCCCTGGATACTTAGCGCTAAGTACACGTGTGCCAACAGCCGTAGAGGAGGCCACGGGCTGGCCACCCCTCCCCCGCCTGCCCCTGCGATCCCGCCCCAGCAAAGGGGCTTTGCTGGCACAGCTGGGGCTGAGCACCCGGGGGAAGGGCGCGCAGGTGGAGAGCCCCTCGGGCCCAGGGGTGGGGGTGGGCCCTCCGCCTCCAGAGTGCCCCCCATGATTACACACTCCAGCACGCGCTGCGGCCAGGATGGCAGGTCGTGAGGGGTTAGGAATTGGACCAGAACTTGGTCCGAGCTCCCCTGGGCCTTGCGCTGAGCGGGCCCTGGCGGCTCGGGCCCCAGCATTTGGATCCTTAGGTTTCTATTATCTTGGCCTCCTGAGCATTCCCGTCTCTGCGAAGATTCCAGACGGGGCTCTCCTTGTATCCTGCCACGGGGAGAGCTGCCTAGAGCTGAGGCCTGGGATGAGGAAGGGGCAGAGTCTGGTGCTCGGCTGTTGGTGATCAGCTTGCCTCTGCCTGGATGTGCCACAGGACCCCAAAAGAGTGACGTTTCTGAGCTTTCATTTGCGCGTCCACACCGTGCACGCCTCCTCTGAGCCGTGGAGTCCAAGGGGAAGGAGAGAGGTGCGAATTCCTCACGTGTAAATGAGGCTTTACACTGAACTGCTAGCCTGACTCAGTGATCTAGTTTTGTGGTTTCAGGAGCCTTTGGCGGGTTGGGTTGGAATGGTGGCGGGGTAGGGTTTTATATTTCTATAGAGGCCCAGTTCACGGGTTGGGGGGCAGCTGACCTGCCCTGATGGGGGCCCAGATCAGGGTGGGGGTCCCCACTGGGGGGGCGGGGCCGACCAGGGCGAGGGTCCGTGGTCGTTGTGGTCTCTGGTCGTACTGCCGTTTGGGTCACTGGGCTTTTAATATATAGGATTCTTTGTAAAAAGCCTGCATCTTTTAATCTATTTGTCCACTTTTTCTTCTATTTAGTTACCTGTCACTCTATTTTATAGAAGTCATCTTAAAGTTTTTATCTGGACTCAATATCTGGCTTATCTGTGGGTCTTCTATTATCTATTTTTTCTTGATTATTGACCAATTTTTCCTGTTTGTCCACCTCATAATTTTTTTTATCAGATGCCAAACTTCTATGTTAAAAACTTAGAGAGAATACAGCTGCTGTTATTTTCCTCTAGAGATAAAAATAGAAAGCAGGGTGAGGGTCAGGGACTGAGCTGGGTTGGGATTGGGTTCTAGTTTCAGTTCATTTCTTATTTCTCTTTGGTCCTTCGTTGTGATTCCTCTGTGTTTTTGATAGAGAGCCAGGATGGTTTCTATCTCCTCGGCCCTGGACATTCAATTCTGCCTTTGAAAGGTTTAAACTCAGATCTTTCGCCTCTTAATCATACAATTTCAAAAATACGGCAAATGTCTTGAGGGGATTGACTGCAAGAAGGATGACTCCTAGGTAGAGATTGTTTTGTATGCACTGGCAGAATGTGGGGAGATTTACTCTCCCTATCAGTCCATCCTTCAGCCTCCTCTGCCACTCCAGAATTCAGCAAATGTCGGTGGGAAAGCTGGCTTTATGTTTGGGGCTCCTCTACATTGCCAACCCATTACACAACTCACATGACTATTAAACATTTCACTGGTTTCTCTTTTCCTGTGGAAAAACCATGCTTGAACAGTCCATGCCCAGAATCAGTAAATGTCACCAGAGAAGAAAACAGCTGGTGAATGTCAGCTCACTTAGTCCAGGCCTCGGAAAAAGAAGATTTATTCAATTGCATTGTCCTTTGGGGGACAATGACTGAACATGTGAAGATGCCAACCTAACAGTCCACACACAAATATCACTGAGGTCTTTGTAGAGGCCTGGACCAGAACAAGCAAGAACATGATTTCAGAGTAAACGAGTGTCACTAGAACGGAGCAAGATGAAGCTTCACGAGCAATACCTTATGTCAGTGAAAAGCAGTAGCAGTACTATACTGAATAAGAATCCAGTTCTAGATCAACCGAAGGACTTGTATGCATGCATATAAGCATAACAAATGGACATAAGACACTGGGGGGTAGGGGAGGCCAGGGGATTGTCAAGGGCGGGGGAAAAAAAAAAGATGTATGTAATACTCTTTGTAATACTTTAAGCAATAAAAAAAATAAAAAGAATCCAGTTCTGTTTTAGCTTGGCCTTGATAAGAGAACTGATTCACTTGATGGAGTAAGTGCCTGGGGTTCTTGAACAACATAAATGTAGAGCTCAGGAGGGCAATAATACACTGTCTGCTAATAGATCAGGCAAGATCCCAGATTTGTGGCAATATGGCACCAGTTTCAAATGTTATATTACATTTAGTCCATTGATCATATTAGGAGAAAAGATGAATGCTGGGATATTATGTAAAAATAATGGTTATTATGTTCATCTTATTTTGATGTTTTACTCATAAAGAGTAAGCTCATTTAGAGACTTGATAAAGGTGCCTTTCATCTTAAGAAAACAGATTTATCAGAAAGCTAGCTAAAAATAAATTGGAGTAGGAGGTATGCACATTTAACTAATTGAAAGCTAGTGTGTGCTAAGCATTGTACTTGGCACTGGTGTAGACAGAAAAGGTGCTAACCCCTTGTTTTGGATTGAATGTTTGCATCTCTCCCTCAGATTCATATGTTGAAGCCCAAACCCCCAATGTGATGGTATTTGGAGGTGAGGCCTTTGTTGTTCCACTTATTTATTCATTCATTAGTTGATTCTTGTATGTGCCCTGACTGGGAATTGAACCTGAAATCTTGGTGCATGGGGATGATGCTCTAACCAACTGAGCTACCATGCCAAGGCTGGAGTTGGGGCCTTTGAAAGATAATCAGGTTTAGATGAGGTCATGACAGTGGAGCCCCCACTGTGGGATTAGTACCCTTATGAGAGAAAACGCAAGATGTCTCTCCCTCTCACCCATACTCTCACATGTGAGGATACAGCAAGAAGGCCATCTGCAACCTGGAAGATGACTCTCACCAGAGCTTGACCAAGCTGGTAGGTACCCTGACCTCGGACTTCCCAGCCTCCAGACTGGGAGAAATAAATATCTGTTGTTTAAATCACCCAGATTACAGTCTTTTTTTATAGCAACCCTAGCAAACTAAGACATCCTGCTCTTGTACCTTTGAAAAGTAAGCCTCATGATGAACTTAAAATGTGATTAAGTAAAAAAAATATATTTTTTTAAGCATCATTTATGAGTACTTAAAAATATTTTTTAAAACTGCAATAATAGGATCCCTTCAGTAAGATTTACTTCCTAGATACTGTTTTGCTAACCTTTATCAAAATAATATATTTTTTTCTATGAGAGCAAAAGTAGTTTTACCATTCCCCTACTGAGTTTAATTTAACTGTCCAGATCCAAATGGGAAAAACATACTATCAAATTTTCAAAATCGGGCAAGCACCATGAGTTCTACAAGCATATTTTTTTCCCCTTCTACTTCTTCAACAAGAGTAGGGTGTCAAGGAGGAGAAATGTGAGAAAACTAAGAAGAAAATAAGGTTCACCCAAGAGAAGCAATAGTGGTGGAGGAAAAAAATTTAAAAGGGACTGAATAGAAGCTATGTAAGACTAGGAAGTAAGACACGAGTGGGAAAGAAAAGAGGTTTTTAGCTTCTATTTCTTTTTTTCAAGTACTTTTCTTTATTTCAGAGGAAGGGAGAGAGAGAGATAGAAACATTAATGAGAATCACCGATTGGCTGCCTCCTTCATGCCCCCTACTGGGGGTCAAGCCCACAACCCGGGTATGTGCCCTTGACCGGAATCGAACCCTAGACCCTTCAGTCCACAGACCTGACACTCTATCCACTGAGACAAGCCAGCGAGGGCTTAGCTTCCATTTCTTCAAAAATAGGCCTCAATAGAGAAAGGAAGTGGGCTAAGGTGGGATAAGCCACACTTCCTCTAAGATCATGATTGAGTCGCCAATATTCATTCTGCCAGGCTGCCTATTGGATGGTATTATACTTATAAATCTTAATTCACAATGAGAAGTATACTTCTTTGCATTGGTTCAAATTTTATTTGTTTCAGCCTTTCATAAAACATACTTCAGACTACTTCCTAGGTTTGCCCCTTGAAGGCCATGGGTTCAATTCCTCCTATAGCTTCGGGGATGGAATAATGAACTGTATGGAACGGAGGCCGTCACTAATAAGTTTTCACATATGCTTTCAGTTTCCAGTGTCCGGGGAAGGGTAAGAAGGTAGCTGTTTCAGGGGAGACTTATACTTGCGATGTCCCAGGTCCGTGCGCGATGTCCATGTCTCTTAATCTGTGAAAACACAAGTCACCTCTTCAGGGCGCACCAGCGGCAGAGGCTTCTTTCTGAGGCCTAGATCTGGGGCAACCCGCTTCCCTACTTCCGGCCCCGCCCCCGCCCCGGCGGTTGCTAGGAGACGTGATGTCACAGGAAGCGAGGCCTGGAATAGGTTAAAACGAGGGGAAGCCCCGCCCCCTCCGCAACCTTAGCTCCCGGTGCTGGCGCTCCAGCTGTTCGTAGGCCTGGGGTTGAGGGTCTGGCCCCCGACAGCCCGCCGCGACCCGGCCGCCGCCGCCGCGTCCGCGGGCCCGCGCCCCCTGCCCCGCCGCCGGGCCGCCGCCGGGCGCGAGCCTCCAGGACGGCTGCCCGTGCTCCGGACCGCGGCCGCCGTTTCCACACCCCGCGCTGCCCGCCACGTCCCCGGGCTCGGCCAGCGGCTCAGCGTGACGGGTGACCTTTCGGAGCCCAGCGCGATGACGGCTCCCGGCTCCAGGCCGGCCCGGCCTCCTGGGCGCCGCGAGCTGCGGCCCGTGCAGGTCCCGCCGCCGCTGCCGCTGCCTCTGCTGCTGCTGCTGCTGCTGCTGCTGGCGGCCGCGGGGCCGGCGCGCGGCTGGGAGAGCGGGGACCTGGAGTTGTTTGACTTGGTGGAGGAGGTGCAGCTCAACTTCTACCAGTTCCTCGGGGTGCAGCAGGTAAGCGGGGCGCCTGCCCGCCCGGCGGCGGCGGCTCCCGGGCAGGACAACGTGCGGGTCGCGGCGCAGAGGAGGGGGTGGGGCGGCTCGACCCGGTTCCTCCGCGGGAGCCGGCGCCGCGGCCGCGCTCGGCCCTCCCGGGCTCCACCGCCTCCTCCCCCGGCCGGGGTCTGCTGGCCTCGGAAGGACTTGTTCTCAGGGCCTCGCCGCCCTGCCCCCCTTCTCAGGTTGCGGTCTCAGCTTCAGGCTGGACGGCGCCGCCAGCCGGGGCGGTTCTACCCTCCCTTTCCTCTGCCATCCGGAGAGACCCTTCCACCCCGCTGTGCAGGAAGAAAAAGAAGGAAGAGTGGTGTGTGGGAAAGAGTAGTCATGTCTCACTGCAAAGTTGCACCTTCCCAGTGACACTTATCCTCGTGCTATTTTAGCTGCCTCCATTGCTCCGCCTTTCCGGGGGGTGGGGGGTGGGAGTGCGCTTTGGTCGGCGCCTGCCTGGCAGTTCTCCTGGCACCGTACTTGGGCATCTTTAGCCTGTTGGGTAGGGGTTGGGATCACAGCTGAGAAGTCTGGAGGTAGTTGAAGCTACCTTGTCGGTCCTAGAACCCATACAAGGAAATAGTAAGTTTTGGGGGGCAGTAGAGGCACTTGAGCTGCTAAAGGAAGAGAGTTGCCCAACCAGTAGCGCAGGGTGATGTCTTTTTCTTTTGTTTCCTTTTTTTTTTACCTTGGGACTTTAACCTGTAAAGTCCGTTTGTTGCCCTGTACTTCTTTCTCCCTGTGAGTGGTCAGTGAGGAAAGATAACTAGTCTTTGTCTGAATCATACTGCCAAGAAGATGACATATGGGGTGAAAGACAGGATTTCACACGATCTGACTGAGCCCGGCATAAAGTGCTTTGAATAATTATGGGGTTAAAAAAGAAAAAGGTATACCAACAATTCTCATTCAAGGTACACTTCACATGACTAGATATGCCCTTTGTATGTGAACTATTGAACTTAACACTACATGGAAAATTACTTTTCAGTTAAATATAATTGAATATAAAATTGTTGCACTATGATTTTAACGAATTTTATTTTTTGTAAGAGTTACTAAAGTATAAGCATTCACACTTCAAATTCATAGGTGCAAACAATTATGTACTGTCTGTATTCATTAGCTTCCCGCTCATAGACAAATATATCTTTTTACGGAGTAAATGATGATGCAACATGTGCAAAAATCAGTGAAAATAACTAAAGGCTTTTAAGAATGCCTTTAACATTGATAATATTTGTTAGAACTTATCATGATTGGTTAAATTCTGTAGCTAGAAAAAGTCTTATACATAACCTATCCAAAGATCTTGAAGATGCTTTCCAGTTATTCATGGAAAATTAAGCCCCTTTAAGAGAATACAAAAATTTAGTAGCAGTAGTTTAAATTTCAGATCATGTAATTTAGCTTGCATGTGAACTCTCATAGAATTTTTGTTTATAATTTCACGCAATTTAATTTGCAGAGTTAGGCAGTGTGGAACAACCAGAGCACTTAACTATGTGGGCAAAGATGGAAAATAAAGAAGCATAGATGATCAAGAACATTCTATGTTTAGGTAGAATTTGAAAAGGATCCAGAAAATTGTTTTAATTTGTGTTTCTCTACCCAGCCATGTCAGAAGAGATTTTATTCTTCCTAAGCAGAGAAACTGATGGTAACTAGTTCTCTACGTTACACTGAATCTTAATTTTCTTGGAAGACTTTCAGAGGACCAGAAATTTGTTAAGACACAAATGCAGCCTGTCATTTGTCTCTTAATGTGTAATTTTCAGGCCAGAGCCAACCAATCTTTTGGTGATTAGCCAGATATGAGGGACCAGGACAAAGTAGGTTGGTTACTCAGAGTGGTGACCTGGCTCTATACACTCATCAGCTTTGTCGTCCATTCAACAGAAATTTATTTGACATCTACTACATTTTAAGCACTGGGAGTTGGCTGGTGTATAAAATAAAACCTGTAGCCTTATGAAACTCACAATTTAGTAGGGGGGAAACATATAATAAAAGGCTAATATGCAAATCGACCAAACGGTGGAGCAACCGGTTACTATGACATGCACTGACCACCAGGGACAGACGCTTAATGCAGGAGCTGCCCCCTGGTGGTCAGTGAGCTCCCCCTGCTCAGCCAGAAGCCAGGCTCACAGCTGGCGAGCGCAGCGGCGCTGACGGGAGCCTCTCCCGGGGCAGTGCTAAGGATGTCCTACTGACATCCCCAGGGAGTGGGCCTATGCCATCAGTCGGACATCCCCCGAGTGCTCCCGGACTGTGAGAGGGTGCAGGCCAGGCTGAGGGGACCTCCCCTCCCCTGCTCCTCCCCCCCCCCCCCCCGCCCCCAGTGCATGAACTTTGTGCATTGGGCCTCTAGTAGTAATATAACCAAACAAGTAAATATACATGTCAGATGGTCAGAGAAGGCCTCTAAAGGAAATAAGGGAGTGAGCCAGGTGGGGGAGTGGAAGAGCATTTGAAGAAGGCAGACAGTTGAGTACCAAGACCTTGAGGCAAGAGCTTGGATAGAATCTGAGGAACAGCAAGGCAGCCAGTGTGTGTGGAGTAGGGTGAAAGAGAATAGTGATAGGAGATGAGATCAGAGTCATGGGGTTAGGGGAAGATCTTGTAGGGCTTTGTAAGACATTATAAGGACTTTGGCGATTCATTATAAGTAAGTTGGGATCTCATGGGGGGAGGGGTGGGCATCGAACAGAAAGAGGTACATGGTTTGACTTAAATTTAAAATAACACTTTGTGTTGAGGATCCTCTGTATGTACGTCATTAGTTATTTAGAAGGATAATTATGGTGTAGAATGTAGATCAGTGATGGCGAACCTATGACATGAGTGTCAGAGGTGACAGGCGAACTCATTTTTTTGGTTGATTTTTCTTTGTTAAATGGCATTTAAATATATAAAATAAATATCAAAAATATAAGTCTTTGTTTTACTATGGTTGCAAATATCAAAAAATTTCTATATGTGACATGGCACCAGAGTTAAGTTAGGGTTTTTCAAAATGCTGACACGCCGAGCTCAAAAGGTGTAGATGTAGATTGTACCTGGGTGGATGTTAAGTAGTCAGATTTAGAATTTAATTGGAAAATACAGCTAGCAGGATTTTATTGATTGTTTGAATGTGGGATGTGAGAGAAAAAAGAATTGAGGCTAATTAAGCTTTTGGTGTCAGTAATTGAATAAATATTTGTGTAATTTCAGTTGCCACTTACTAAGATGGAATCCCTGGCATTAGATGGTAATTTGAAGCCAAACAACTGGGCAAGTTCACCAGGGGAGTGAATGTGAAGAGAGAAAAGAGAGGTCTGGGAGCTAAGTATTGGAGATTCCAAACTTTTACAGTCAGGGGGATGGAGAGGAGCCTGCAAAGGAGATGGAAACAGAACAGCCAGTAAAGTAGGAGGCAAATCAAGAAAATACTGTCACTTTCAAATCAAATAAAGAAGTATTTTAAAGAGGAGAACGTGATCAGCTGGGTTAAATACTGATGATAATTCAAATAAGATGAGCTCTGAGAATTGGCTGTTCAGTGTAATGGTGTGGAGGTCATTGGCTACCTCAGCAAAAGCTGTTTCAGTGGAGTGGTGAGGTCAGTGTCTGGGTTCAGGAGAGAAGGAAGGGGAAGAATTGGAGACAATTAATACAAAAAAATTTTTGAGATGGTTATACCCCAAACTAGAAGCCAGGGATGATAGTGACTGGATGTGGCATTCATTTTGTCCCCTTTTTCCCAAGTTTAAGATATTTAGCTCAGTTACTCCATAAACTCTCTAATTAGAATAATCGATTACCTTAAGAGCTTGGACCTGACCACTTTCTGATTAACAACCTTGGGCAAGTTAGTTGCCTCATTTTTAGGACATATGGTATCTTCTTTAGGTAATGTTTTTTATATGGCTTTTATAGCCCTCATACAGTGAAGGAATCTCTTTCTTTGTATTCCTGGATTTCAAATTCATAGGAAATTCAATTTGGATATTGCATCTTTTTTTTTTTTTTATTTTAATTCTCACCTAGCCATTGATTTTTAGAGAAAGTCGAAGAAAGGGAAGGACAGAGAGAAATATCGATGTGTGAGAAACACATGGGTTGGTGCCTCCTGCATGCTCCCTACCAGGGCGGGGGCTGGGGAGGAGCCTGCAACCTAGATGTGTGCCCTTGACCAGAATCGAACCTGGGACCCTTCATTCCATAGGCCGATGCTCTGTCCACTGAGCCAAACTTGCAAAGGCAGATATTGCATCTTTTCAGAGGAAATAAGGTGAAAGATTAGGAGAGTGTAGGAAAAAGGATGTGTTACTGAAATATCTTTCATTTGTAACTTACATTCTAGGTCCCCACACAGTAGTTGTATTTCCTCTAACAACTGTTCCTTGGACACCTGTATTTCTTGTGGGGTCAATGGCAATTCTGTGTTTTTTTCATGTCTATTTGGGCCATGACTTTCTTTATACTTTGTGCAGTATTCTAGCCAGCAATACGTCACATTTATTTTTTTTTTTTAAATTTGTGACTTGAAATTGTGACAAGCTAAGTTATTTTAAATGTTTCAGTGTTTACTTTCTGATGAAATCAGAGTAATCTCTTTGGTGCCAGTCAGCAATTACTGATTCCTACTAATAGAGCTAGAAAATGTGCTCCTTTCTCATAAAAATTTTTATAACTGCATCCTTACATTTAAATGAATGCTGGAACTTGGTTTTAGAAGAAGAAAAGCTATTGCTATGTGCTTATAAAATATTGGATTTTAATTTTTAATCAGAATGAATAAAGCTTTTACACTCTTTCAATCTATATTTCAAATGTACAGACTAAGCAGCCTGTTTAAGGGAGGGACAATTACTGCCCAGCCATCCCATAATCAGGTGGTGAGGGACTTCCCTGAAGAAACTGCTATCTCCTGACATATCTCTTCCATTTCTCCAAGGAGGAATGAGTGACTTTGTTGGAGGGTGATTGCCTTTGGTCTGTTTTTCTTGATTGGAGAGAGCTAATTAGTCAAAAAGCTCTAAACCGTGGTAATCAGTCTCTTCTCTGTCCCAAACCAGTAAGGCAGTTATCCTAGACCTAGACAGACTTTCTCTCCAGTGTTTCATACTGTTCATAGGAAATGTGTGCTGTCTCAAAGTCTGGACTGGAGCGGGGAGGGCAAACATTGCTAGCGAGCCCATTTGGCCCCTATACCTAATCTAAATTCTTTGGTAGCTTTTCAGCCATAAATGTGTTATTTGATTTCTGTCTGCCTGATTTCTGATTTCTGTCTCAGTTTTTTTGGATGGGAAAAAGTATGAAGTCATTAATGGGGCTTCTCAAACCCAGTCATAGTCCTTTCTAAAAATAAAGATGAAGATCTCTTTCATCATTGACTGGTGAGCCTGTCCTGTGATTATCAATTATCTACAATGATTCTTATTGTGGATTCCACTGAGCTTGTGGTATTAGTTGAATATAGTCCAGTCTTTCTTCAGTGAGTCTGTTCCCCTATAAATCAATGTCGTGTAACAACAGCTTCCCCATTTTCATTGTGGAGTCCAAAATTATTTGTTAATTTGGAGTGAGGGAGAGATATAAAATCTGGAATGGTAGATAACTTTCCAGTCATTTATATTGCTGATGTAGGCATATCATGTGTAGAGTTAGAGCTGAGTAAATACTTATTTAATTATATATACCTTTCCATCAAATTGGGTAATCATAAAATTGATTTTCTGATGTCCACATTATTAAAGATTTTTTTAAAATATATTTTATTGATTTTTTACAGAGAAGAAGGGAGAGGGATAGAGAGTTAGAAACATCGATGAGAGAGAAACATTGATCAGCTGCCTCCTGCACAACCCCCACTGGGGATGTGCCCGCAACCAAGGTACATGCCCTTGACCGGAATCGAACCCGGGACCCTTTAGTCCGCAGGCCGACGCTCTATCCACTGAGCCAAACCGGTCAGGGCTAATGTCCACATTATTTAGTGGAGGTTGCCTGGGCATATTTTATGGAGCAAGGCAAATCTATTGTGAAAATTTTACCTATAATCCAGAGCTGATAGAACAGAAATCCTCTTATGGTCCTGGGGATCTGTTTGTAAGTCAGTCATTATTGGGTCTATTTGGGCAGTAATAGCATTAGTTAATTTCACCCAGAATTAAAAACATTTCCAAAACCTTTCTTGTATTGAGATGTGCAGTGAATCTCTGATTGGGTGAAGAAGGAAGCTATAGTCAAATATCTTCAAAAGTCTTTATTTCATCAAAACACTTAATTTTGAAAGCCTAATCCTATACTGATGAATATAAAAATATGATTGCTGTGTTTTAAGTTACATCTTAGTGTTTCATTTTAAGAGCTAAATATTTGGTTTTTACATTTACTGAAATTTGTGTGTAAGAGTGTCATTAGGATTTCATTAGAAATTTAATTGAGAATTTGTCTCATTCCCATCCTTCTTAATACTAAATTAAAGTTAGGAGTAATTCACTTATTCAAGTGAATACCATCATCCAGCAACTGGAATCTCATATGTAATCACACATGTTGCCTGATTCCCTCATGTTAGAGAGAGTATGTGTATAAAACAATATGCTTCATTAATAGATGGCTGCACATTATAGTTCCAGTGAGTTGTAAGCATAAAACTCTGTGCAGCTGCACAGTTAGTTAATATAATTTGAATTAAATATTAAAGGTAAAAGTCTAAAATCACAAATTAAATAAAGGGCATGTCATAGTATAAGCAGCAGTATTAAAATGCCACTAAGAACAAACACTAGGATTAAAAAAGGGAGTAATTTCCTCAGTTAAATTCTGGAATACAGGGTTGGGCAAAGGTAGGTTTACAGCTGTAATACAAATAAATAATACAATAATTAATAAATAATGCAAGAATAAACTATTTTGCATACTCATAACTGTAAGCCTACGTTTGCCCACACCTGTAATACAACTCCTGATTATATAAAGTGCAAGAATTTTGAAAAGCTACATGAGACCCTTCTGTGGCATGTATTGTGAGCTGTAGTCAAAATGATTTAACACCAGATAAGTCATTTTTATCATTTACTGGAAAGATGTGAACAGACCGTAGAGAAATCCCAGGGTCCACTGACATGCCTGCTAAGGAAGGCAGAGACATCTCATTTCTAGCCATTACTTAAGGACTTTATACCCTTAAAATGGATTAGGTTAAGAAAGCCATCCCAGGACTAATTGAATTTATACATAACCAAGAAGCCTCTGATATTTTGGATTTTTTTTAATTGCACATCTTATTAGCAGTTATTTTCAATGACCATACTTTTAGTTAACAGATAAAAGACTAGTAACTAGGTTCTTCTTTACTTTTAAGTAGTGTTTTGGGGTTAATAGGTGGAGATTAAACTTGATTTAAGGAAGTTAATATGTATGTATAATGTAGGATCATTGGAAATTGTGATTTTACTTGGAGTAAAGTATATCATATCAGATATTGTTTTTATATGGATCTTTTTACCTGTGATAGGAAATAGACTTCCTGTGTTTAAATAAAGTGTTTTAGTTGAGATATTTTATAAAGTTCAAATAATTGCCATCCTATGCTGTTCTATAGTAAGTAGTTATACAGAATAATGTGTGACATTTTGTATCACACCTTTGAAAGTATAATAAGGCTTAACTTAGGGTAAATTAGATTGATCTTGAAATTAGTTATTGTGGAAAGCTTTATAGATTTTCAGCAATGCTGCCATCTCTCAAACATCATTGAAACTTCTTATTTTAAATTGCCTTCAAAGCATTTTACCCTCATTAATAGTAAATCTTTTAAGATGGATTTGATATTTGTCTAAAGCTAATAGTCATTTGGAACTAAATTTGGTGACTGAATTGGGTTAGCAAGCTTGGGTAAATACAATTTGAATTGATAAAGAGATCTAAATATAAATTTCACATACGGCTCATAAACTGGTTTGAGGACTGCTCAAAGAAGAGTTCCAGAGAAGTTTAGAGGGATATCAATGTGACGTAAATTTATAGCCTTACAAAGTAACTGAATATATTTCAGTAAATAACTTTTGGAGTACTTATTACTTTGTGGGTAGCAACTTTTTATTACCCACAAGAGAAAAATATACAAATAAAAATTATCTTAATTTTAGAGAAGTGAGAAAATATTGAGCTAGAATGGTGATTTTCAACCTTTTTTTATCGCAGAGCACACATAAACTACTAAAATTCCAAGGCACACCAAAAAATATACTGTATTTTTGCTGATCTGACAAAAATAGGTATAATTTTGATTCCTTCACACCAGATGGCTATTGTGTTGGCTGTTATCACCTTTTTATTTGACAGTTGAAGGGAAAAAAGGTCAGTTCCCTGACTAAATAAATAGGTATTGCATGTTTTAAAATTTTTTGCGGCACACCAGTGTGCCTGCTGTGGCACACTGGTTGAAAATCGTGGAACTAGAAGAAAATATTGTAATTATCTGCCTGCTTTTTAAAAAAAACCACATTTTTAAAAATATGTTTTTATTGCAGAGAGAGAGAGAGAGAGAGAGAGAGAGAGAGAAGGAGAGAGAGAGAGAAGGAGAGAGAGAAAGAGAGAGAGAAAGCTGCCTCCCATACGCACCCCAACCAGGGACCGAGCTCGCAACCTGGGCTTGTGCCCCGACCTGGAATCACACCGTTGACCTTTCAGTGCATAGGATGATGCTCAACCAACTGAGCCACACCAGCCAGGGCTATCTGCCTGCATTTAATATTAAAAACAGGTATCACAAAAATATTCATTATATAATATTTCCATAATAAAGTTATTTAGAGCAGAGTGGCAGAGGAACCAGAATAAATGTTAGGGATAGAGTTGGTAGCTGAATATACCACTGAGGGAGAAAATAGGCAATTCACAGGGAGAGGGAAGTGTACATTGAAAAAAAAAAGCATAAATACAAATATAAATAGTAATGGAGTAATATCTCCATCTTGTGGCGTGCTTTGGATATTGTCATTAAAAACATCAAGGGGTTGTATTTTTGCAACTGTAGGCATAAATAAGAATAAAATATGAGTCACATGCAAATAAAATATGGGTCAGATTTTTTTCAGTGTTTTGAAAGGACCTTTAAGACCAAGCTGCCCACCTGGTGTGCTGCAAGCAACTGTGCTGATGTAGTGATGCCCTCCCTTGATGGCCTTAGCAGTTTACTCCAGTGTGTCTCACAATGATTTTTTTTCCCCAGAAAAATTTAAAAAAAAAAAATAATATATATATATATATATATAAATGATTTGTCTTATCAAAATTTTTGCTATATTAAAGATCCTTATTAGCTCTCATAGAAGCAAAAGAATCTGGATATAAAAGGAATGAAGATGTGGTTGATGAATTAGCATCCCTAAGTTACTTGATTACATACTCTGGATGGTGGAATGACCATTAAATATTACCATAGTTTGCATTAACTTAAAGGAATACTTCAATGATGTGTAACAATCCTCTGTGTAAAGAGAATACAAATGACTTTGGAATACATATATATACAAATTCTGAGTGCCTAAAGTAATGTTTTTTTACATAAGAGATAAGGTAATATGTAATTTCTAAATCATGACTGACGTATTTCAGATTTTTTAAAATATATTTTTATTGATTTCAGAGAGGAAGGGAGAGGGGGAGAGAGAGATAGAAACATCAGTGATGAGAGAGAATCATTGATTGGCTGCCTCCTACACTCCCCCCTATTGGGAATTAAGCCCACAACCCAGGCACATGCCCTTGCCCGGAATCGAACCTGGGACCGTTCAGTCCGTAGGCTGACGCTCTATCCACTGAGCCAAACCAGGTAGAGCTATTTTAGATTTTTGATAGATGACAGATTTTTTTAAGGCATTGATCTCCCTAGAGCAGCATTGTGCAGTAGATATGTAATACAAGCCACATATATAATTTTAAATTTTCTAAAAGCTGCATTTAAAAATGTAAAAAAGAAACAGGTGAAGTTAATTTTAACATTTAATGTATCAAAATATTATTTCAACATGTAGTCACATTTTTATATATTATTGAGGCATTTCACATTCTAGCTTTTTTACTAAGCCTTCAAAATTTTATATGTATTTTGCATTTATACTTTTAGTACACTTCAATTTAGAGACCAAGTTTTGATTGAAAATACTTGATCTGTATTGAGATTTTTATAGAATGTGTAGCTAATAAGTAGATTAATATATCCAAACTAGAGGCCTGGTGCACAAAATTTGTGCACTTGTGGGGGAGTCCCTCAGCCCACCCTGCGCCCTCTTGTAGTCCGGGAGCCCTCAGGAGATGTCCAACTGACGGCTTAGGCCCACTCCCCATGGGCCTTAGATGTCAGTCGGACATCCTTAGCGCTGCTGTGGAGGTGGGAGAGGCTCCTGCCACCACCACTGCACTTGCCAGCCGTGAGCCTGGCTTCTGGCTGAGCGGCGCTCTCCCTGTGGGAGCACACTGACCACCAGGGGAAAGCTCCTGCATTGAGTGTCTGCCCCTTGGTGGTCAGTGCGTGTCATAGTGACTGGTCATTCCGCTGCCGGGCCGAAACTAGCTCTCTGACATCCCCCAGGTGTGCAGAATTGTGAGAGGGTGCAGGCCAGGCCGAGGGATCCCAGCATTGCACTATTGGGGCTGGGGAGGGACTGCAGGGGGGCTCCAGGGCATGTATGACCCATCTCGCTCAGTCCCAATCAGCTGGACCCCAGCAGCAAGCTAACCTACCAGTCAGAGCACCTGCCCCCTGGTGGTCAGTGCACGTCATGGCGAGCAGTTGAGCAGCCTTAGCATATCATTAGCATATTAACACTTTGATTGGTTGAATGGCCAACCGGATGACTAGACACTTAGCATATTAGGCTTTTATTATATAGGATTCTTCCAAGCTGAAGAATCAACTCCATACTTTCCAGTAATTGAATCAAGTATTATTTTAAAATTTGAAGATCAACTAATAAAATAAAATTAAAAATTTGGTTTTTGACTTGCCTCACACATTTAGAGTGCTTAGATATGGCTGTTGGCTACCACACTGAATAGCACAGGCTTAGAGAATTAACATTCCTCTCTTGTATAGATATATAGATACTAGAGGCCCAGTGCACAAAATTCATGTATGGGTAGAGTCCCTAGGCCTGGCCGGCGATCAGGGCCGATCAGGGCCTTCCTTCCCCCGGCTGCCAACTGCTGGCTGGGGCCTTCCTTCATTCCGTGCCATCCCCTGGTGGTCATAGCGAGTGGTTGAACTCCCAGTCGGTCGAACTCCCGAGGGGACAATTTGCATATTAGCCTTTTATTACATAGAGAAGATATATCTAAATATTTTTGAATCACTGATTACTGTTTCTATTTTGTCAGATATAGTTTGTAGTCTCCTTCTTCTTCTTCTTCTTCTTCTTCTTCCTTCTTCCTTCTTCCTTCTTCCTTCTTCCTTCTTCCTTCTTCTTCCTTCTTCTTTAAATTTTTAACCCAGTGTAGTTTTTGTTGTTTTGTTTTAGATTGTTCCGATTGTGCTAGATATCAGCTTTCTAGTTAATTATCTGTACGTTTTGTCCTTCCTTTAATTTTTTACCTGTAAAGGCTATTGGTATAGGTCACACTGCTCTTCTAGGGACAATAGGTTCTGAATGTGTATAGAGGCCTGTCTGCAAAGGTTGTTTTCAGGCAAACAATTTAATTCAAATTGGTCATTTACTTTTGCTGATTTGCCTGTTGTATTTCATAATTCTTAAAATGTTATTAACATTAGGCCTTTAAGGGTGCTTTGACCAAGAATACACCAGAGTTCCTACTTTGTAATTTTAACTTTGAGGTTGCACATTCTCCCTATTTAGTCTGAAATTCATCCATCAAATATATTGCTAGCAGTAAATATTCACTGTATTCTCTACTACCATCTACTTTTATTGTTATAAATAATATCTTTAATTAAGTGATTTTAAAAAGAGATTCCCAAATGCAGTTCCATTTGTGTGCCAGTCTTTGAATTCTGTATAATATCAATCAGGGACTCCAGCCATCCTTTTTTAATAACCACCTCTGCCACTTCTACATGTACTGCTTCCTAGTAAGTACTGCTTCCCTTTAGAATGAATAATTAATTGCCAGATATTTTGCCTTTGCCTTTTGTAATTTCATAAGCAACTGAAGGAAAAAATGTAGATTTTAACAGTGATGGTTCTTATACCTAGCTACTATTGTTTTAGATAGTCCTGGTATAAGAAACAAATTGAACTGGGGTCAGAGGGGTTAAAAATTCAATGCTGAGAGGGAAAACAACAAAAACAAAAGTTGAAGAACCTGAATAATAGAATCCTGAAGTTGGAGAGACTGTACCAGTATCTAACCTATTTACTCTTAATAAGAATGTCTTCTTTAACCCTCCCAGCAGTTAGTCATTCAGCCTTTTTTATTTATGTCTAATAATGAGGGTTGGGAACTAACCTGTTAAGTCTTTAGATAATAGTACTCAGTAGAAATTTTGTTCTTATGTAAAGCCAAAATCATAATTCTCGTATCTACTTTCATCTTCATTTGCAGTCCTCTTTTGAAAAACACCGGAATATATATTCCCTCTAAATTATTTTTCTGAAATGCCTTAAAGTAAAATGCACAAGGGAAATAATTACTTGTTCATTCTCTGCACAACAGTGGGGTTATTTAAAAATAATCATGGTTCCTTGTATAGCGATTATACCTCAATAAAGTTGTTTAAAAAAATACAAGCAACTGCCCATTATACAGTAGTCCTTTAATACTTGTTGAAAGAATGATAATATGTCCATTGCATGGTTATTTTCTCCCCCACATCTTTGTGAATTTTATAAACAAGAGATTGATATGAAAAAAAAAAAAATACTGGCAAGCTGAGGGGCCTTCTTGGTTTCATGGTCTTTAGATAAGTCCACCGTAGAGTGATCCAGGCCGCTATTGTTATAGTTTCTTGGAGCAACACTAAGCATGTTTCTAGGTTACAATAAATAATGCCCTGAGCTCATCAAAGTCAACCTTAGGAAATTTCTGGAAGTTGAAAACTTAAGATGACTTGGGGTATGCCCGCTTTCATAATATGGACCAAATGATTAATTTAATTAAAACTGTACTCAGAAATTATTATAGACTCTTAAGGCAGGACCTAAGTGTACAGTTTGCAGGGTGTGTCTGCTTCAAGTCTATCATTGTGATATAAACATGTTTTAGACTTTTAGACTATTATTGAAGAAATTATATACAGGTGGTTAAACTTGAAGGAAAGTATTTTTCTTTCATAATTAAAGCATTATATTTTTTTAGGTAGAATTTTAGTTTTCAGGTTCATCTTTAGTGGGAGTTTCTCTTTTTTTATTCACCGCTCCCTAGGGGGTTTATTGTGGCTTTTACTCCTTTCCCTGACAGACTAGACAAGAACTAGGTCTTCTATAGGCAGCTTAGGGCTCCCTCCTGAGGTTATATTGAGGCCATTGCAGAGCCAGATACCAAACCTGCAAATCCTTTGGCCTCATCTCAGCTGTGAGACTTAAACCTTTGCCTCTTAACATCTCAGATCCATAATATCTTTGTAAGTTGTAGCCTCAGGCAGTGGCCTCACTTTTTACACTTTTTTCCACAGGTGGTAGAGTCCCACTGCAACCATTGATTACAAGCCTAGAGCCTGGTTCTGAGCCCAGGCCTTTTGTAGGCTTCGTTTAGTCCCCATTACTATATGAGCCAAACTTCTCATTTCTTCTGCTGCTTGTAGGTGGGGGGCTCAGTAGACTTGTAACTTAAGCTCTATTTGTGGGTACAAAAGTTTCCATTTGTTTTTGTCTACAGAGATATTTAGCTAGCTTTTTTTTTTTTTAAATCATGGCTTTATGTTTATAATTTTCTCTCTTTAACTTTTATCACTAGTACATATTAGTACATGTTTGGAGTGAGGTTTTGGAGGAAGTCCCCCAAGTACTTGGAGTGCTCTTTTACCCTGGAATAGTTATTAAAGCCGCATTTCTTTTGTAATAACTATTATTTTTAAATTCCCATTTTCCTATTACCTCAGAACTTTTTATCTAGAAGTATAGTCAGGCCTATTATTCACAGCTATAAGAGGCTGTTACTTAAGCATTGAAAGAGATAGTAAACCATTTAATTCAGTCCATATCCATATTTGTCCACTATTCTGAGACTTATCCCAGTTTGGGTGCTAAAACAGGAGAGTAACATTTCTGAAATAATCAGATCTCACCAGGTTTTGATAATGGTAATAAGTAGATCCATGATCATAGAATGACATATATGGCCTTGCTAGTGGAGATGCCCAGAGGAGTCCTGAACTCTGTCTTGAGCCTAATTAGAAAAATATGCCAGTGGAGGAGATAGATATTAAAACTCAGGTACATGTCAGAAAAACCATTCCTGGAGGAAATGAATGGATCTGAAGTTAAATTATATGTAGGCAATTTCATGTTGACTCTGAAAGTAAATACCATTCAGAAACCTCTTAGGAAGACTTTCGCTTTCTGGGCTTATATTATGTTCTCTTATATTCAGTCTTTAAAGATTCACAAAACAAAGCATAGGACAATGAGGGTTAACTGCCATGAAAACCATTTCAATAAGCAATGTGATGGGCAATACTAATATCATATAATTTTAGTGGATATTAGCTTCAATGAAATGAGTGAAAAAACTTCAAGCAGTTTATAGAGTCGTATTTGGAATGTACTTTAAATTATTTATTTTAAGGAAAAGTATCCTGTTCATGTTTACTAGAAAAGATAAAAGGTCCTTTCATTTTAAACGCAGTTTTTAAATATAACCAGTTTACATTATATATGAGGAACATATTTATTTTGTAATTATATATATTTTTAATATTGAATTATTAATCTCAGGGAAGTCTTTAACGGTACTAACCTGTACCATTGCAACAAAAAATTAAGATACTTAGGAATAAAGTTAACCAAGGAGGTAAAAGACCTGTACTTAGAATACTACAGGATGTTGAAAAAAGAGATAGAAGAAACTATAAACAAGTGGAAGAATATACCGTGTTCATGGATTGGTAGAATTAGCATCGTTAAAATGTCCATACTACCCAAAGCAATCTATAGATTCAATGCAATCCCTATTAAAATACCAATAACATATTTCACAGATCTAGAACAAATACTCCAAAAATTTATATGGAACCAAAAAGACCCCGAATAGCCACAGCAATTTTGAGAAAGAACAAAGCTGGAGGGATCGCAATACCGGATATCAAGTTATACTCCAAAGCCACTATAATCAAAACAGCCTGCTACTGGCACAAGAACAGGTTTATAGATCAATGGAACAGAACAGAGAGCCCAGAAATCGACCCAAGGCATTACACTCAATATTTGACAAAGGAGGCAAGAGCATACAATGGAGTCAAGACAGTCTCTTCAGTAAATGGTGTTGGGAAAGTTGGACAGATACACGCAAAAAAAAAAAAAAAAATGAAACTAGACTACCAACTTACACCATACATGAGAATAAACTCAAAATGAATAAAAGACTTAAATGTAAGTTCTGCAACCATAAAAAACCTAGAAGAAACCATAGGCAGCAAAATCTCAGACATCTCTCATAGCAATATGTTTATAGATACATCTCCTAGGGCAGTGGTTGGCAAGCCGCGGCTGGCGAGCCACATGTGGCTCTTTGGCCCCTTGAGTGTGGCTCTTCCACAAAATACCACATGTGGGCGTGCATGTACAGTGCGATTGAAACTTCGTGGCCCATGCACAGAAGTCGGTTTTCGGCCTGGGCGAGTCTATTTTGAAGAAGTGGGGGGGGGGTGTTGGTCGGTCGGGCGACGGCGACACGGCTCAGGCGGGCCGCAGGGATAAGCAGCGCAGGGGAGGTGCCCACGATTCATGCACGAGTTGAGTGAGCCAGTCAGCCAGCAGTCTCATTGTGCAGTGGTTAGTGCTAGTCGCGTCCGCAAATCGCGCGCGGGTGACAAAAGTATCTACTTGAAGCATAAAGTTACCTGTATTTTTCCAACCAGCTACAAATCCTACAAGTATTTTTGTCATCAATTTAAAAATTGTAATTATTTTGTGTTGGTGGCTTTATTACTATAAAATGAAACTTATCTGCTTAGAGGGGTTTAAATGCCTAACCTTGCTAAATAACTTCTCTTGCTTACTGTTTATTGCCTTCCTTAGCACTCATGACAACTGCAATTATTTGATGTGACTATTTATTTAAAGTTGATCTTCCTCACTAGAATGTAAGTTCCAGAAGTATGTCATGTTATCTCCAGCCTTAGGCACATAATAGGCATTCCATAAATATATTAGCGTATTGAACTCATGTTGTTAATACTAAGTATTCAATCCAAAATTATTAATTAAGTTAATAACAATGTACCTACCTATATAGTTTAAGTTTAAAAAATTTGGCTCTCAAAAAGAAATTTCAGTTGTTGTACTGTTGATATTTGGCTCTGTTGACTAATGAGTTTGCCGACCACTGTCCTAGGGCAAAGGAAATTGAGAAAATAAACAAATGGGACTACATCAAAATAAAAAACTTCTGCACAGCAAAAGAAACCATCAACAAAATGATAAGAGAGCCCACTGCGTGGGAGAACATATTTGGCCAAGATACATCTGATAAGGGTTTAATTTCCAAAATATATAAGGAACTTACACAGCTTAACAAAAGGAAGACAAGCAATCCAATCAAAAAATGGGCAAAGGACCTAAATAGACACTTCTCCAAAGTGGACATATAGATGGCCAAGAGACATATGAAAAAATGCTCAAAGTTACTAATCATCCGAGAGATGCAAATTATATCACCTCACACTTGTCAGTATGGCTACCATCAACAAATAAATGGATGACAAGTGCTGGTGAGGATGTGGAGAAAAGGGAACCCTCATACACTGCTGATGGGAATGCAGACTGGTGCAGCCACTATAGAAAATAGTATGGATTTTCCTTTAAAAATTAAATATGGAACTGCTATTTGACCCAGAGATCCCACGTCTAGGAATATATACTAAGAAATCCGATACACCGATCAGAAAGAATATATGCACCCCTATGGTGATAGCAGTGCAATTTACAAAAGCTAAGATCTGGAAACAGCCCAAGTGCCCATCAGTAGATGAGTGGATAAAATGCTGTGATACATTTACACCGTGGAATACTCTGCAGCAGTAAAAAAGAAGGATCTCTTACCCTTTGAGATAGCATGGAGGGACCTGGAGAGTATTATGCTAAGTGAATAAGCCGGTCAGAGAAAGATAAGTATCACATGACCTCACTCATATGTGGAATCTAATGAACAAAATAAGCTGTTGAATAAAATAGATCCAGAGACAAAGAAGCATGGAACCGACTGACAAATTTCAGAGGGAAGGCAGGAGTGGGGGAAGTGGGTAGAGATTAACCAAATAACTTACATGCATATATGCATAACCCATGGACATAGACAATAGTGTGGTGAAGGTCTTGGGAGGTGGGCAGGTGAGGGGTGGAGGAGGTCAATGAGAAAGAAAAAGGGGACATGTCTAATACTTTCAACAATAAAGATAATTAAAAAAATAATAAAGGTACTTACCTAGAAGTTAACAGTGGTATAATGATCTTTGAAAAGATATTTCACTTACAATCATTGTTGCTTTTCTAACATGGATAACTCTGTATCTGCAGCAGTTCTTTGCTGTAATGTTTCTAACCTTTGTTTTTGTGACAGAATATGCTCAGCTATTTAGATTATCCTATGAAGTTATGATAACTGTTTTTCATATTTGTTAATTCATTAGTTCTTTTTAAAACATTGCTAATAATAGTAAAAAACTGGAAGCAATCAAATTATAATAGAATGTTTTAGTAAATTATAACATATTCTTGGTGTGTTATGTAATCATTAACAGTATTTGTGAAATGTATAAAGCAACATGGAAAAGTACTTATAAGGAAAAACCAATGTGAAATTTTCACTTACATTACTTATAATGTAAGTGAAAAGCCACATTAATTATAATTTTGTAGGAATTATATGTTTGCACAAAGGTGAGATAGTAACATGATCTAATGATAACAGTTTGAATTGTGGGATTGGTGAAATTTCATTTAGGGGTGACCGTTTCATTTAGAGTTCTGTTAACATTACTGATATATATCCATGTAAATTCTGTTATTTTGGAAAGAAGAATGTTATATAATAAAATCACAATTGGATAACTAACATCTTTATATTTATGAGATAAACTGTATGAATTTTTGTTGTTGTTAATCCTCACCCAAGGATATTTTTCCATTGATTTTTATAGAGAGTGGAAGGGAGGGGGAGAAACAGGGAGACACATCAATTTGGTTGCCTCATGCACACTCCCTGACTGGAGACCCAGGGGTCAAAACTGCAACTGAAGTACATACTCTTGACTGGAATCAAACCCGTGACCCTTCAGTCTGCAAGCTGATGCTCTATCCACTGAGCCAAACCGGCCTGGGCTGTATGGATATTTTAAATTGCTTTTAACTCATAACCTATTTAAAATTATTAGTGGGGAATTAAATAAGACAAAAACTTAAGACTAAAAATGCCCAGGTGTTTATTTTGTCATTTAAAAAATATTACCAAATAATTTCACATAATTATTTAAATGAATTTTAATAACTCGAAAAATTAATAGCCTGGGTCAAATGAAGTACCAGCTTTATGGTCTATGTTGAACAAAAGTGGTTGTGCCCTGGTTGGTGTGGCTCAGTTGGTTGGAGCATTGTCCTGTGCACTGAAGGGTCATGAGTTCAATTCCTAGTTGGGGCACATGCTCAGGTTGCAGGTTCAAGTTCTGGTTGGGCACATACGGGAGGCAACTGGTTGATGTTTCTCTCCCTCCCTCTTCCTTCCTCTCCCTCTCCAAAATCAATAAAAACATAGCCTCAAGCTCTAGCTGGTTTGGCTCAGTGGATAGAGTTTCGGCCTGCGGACTGAAGGGTCCCAGGTTCGATTCCGGTCAAGGGCATATACCTTAGTTGCGGGCACATCCCCAGAGGGGGTGTGCAGGAGGCAGCTGATCAATGTTTTTAACTCTCTATCCCTCCCCCTTCCTCTCTGTAAAAAATCAATAAAATCTATTTTTTTTTTAAAAAACAAACATATCCTCAGGTGAAGATTAAAAAAAAAAAGTGGTTGTAAATATAGTTTCAATCAGCTGTGGATATAATTCTGGTAAACAAACACCAGGGTATCCCTGCCAAGAAAATCATCTATGAAACCACAGTTTGAGCTTCTAATCTTTGTAGTACCCCTCTGAATGCTCTTATATATACTCTATATCTTTAACTCAGTATTGTAGATACTACTGAACAACCAGCAACAGTATAGGCTATTTATAATTCTAAATCCTCATAGTTCTTATATTTTAGAGTTGTGCTGTCCAGCACTGTAGCCACTAGCCACAAATGACTATAGACTTCTTGAAATGTGGCCAGTTAGACTAAGCACATGAATTTTACATTTTATTTTAATTAACTTAAAATCAAAGTTTAAAACTGAATAAGTATAAAATATTTTCCCATTAGATACATCTTTATTATTTGGACATGAGTATAGTTCATTTAACCATCACAAATTTAGCTTAGACTTGAGATGTGCTGTAAGCATAAAATATACAGAAGACTTAATATTTAAAAAGTAGTGTAGAAAATATCTTAATACTTTTAAATATTGATTACATGTTGAAAAGACAATCTTGATATATTGTTTAAATGAAATATATTATTAAAATCAATTTTACATGCTTTTCCCCCTTTTTTAATGTTGCTACTAGAAAATATAAAGTTACACATGTGGCTCCCATTATATTTTTATTGCATAGCACTGGCTTATTGCAGGGGTTGGCCAACTATGACCTGCGAACTGTCTGTGCTTTAGACTTATGGTTTAGAGCATTGAATGCCAAAGTGGTGAAGCAGGTACTTGTATTGCCCAGTGGTGCAAAAGATAATTGTTGGATTCGGGAAGAAAATGCTAAATATTCACATATATTTATTTCATTCTTAAAAATTTATATTTTCATATGTATTACTAGAGGCCTGGTGCATGAAATTTGTGCACTGGGGGGGGGGATGGTGGGGGAGGTCCATCAACCCAGCCTGCCCCCTCTCACAGTCCGGGAGCCCTCAGGGGATGTCCTACTGACAGCCGCAGTCTGGCCTCCCTCGGCAGGAGGCGACCAGCTAATCGGGGGAAGGCACCACCCCCATCACCCCGCTGCTGCTGCCACTGCCGGCCACCACAGCCACCAAGGTGTTTTGTTTTTTTTAAATAAATCTTTATTTAAATTTTTTTTAAAATAATTTAAATTTAAATTTTTTTAAATAAATCTTTATTTTTTTCCCCCATAGCTCCCCTCCACGCAGTTCCCACCCCACCCTCTGCCCTTACCCCCCCACTGTCCTCATCCATAGGTGTACACTTTTTGTCACTGGGTCAAAGGTCATACACATGGAAAATGTAGCTATTTCCATCCACAACATGTACCTGTGCTTGGAAAGGTCTCTCACGACTTGTTCACGCTCTACTCAGAAAGGGTACGGAGCCACATAACGGCTTTTTAAAATAATGTATCCTCTTATGTTTAAAATGAAGATTTCGCTACCAAAAGTGAGGAGAAAGCAACACTACAGCTGTTCTCACCCCTCTTGCCCTTCGGGTGATAGTTGTGTGTGGGGCTGCAAGTTGGTTCGTGGGCCATCTGGGCGGCTCACGTGGTTCTGCCGGCTTCCCAGGGGCCGTAGCAGCCTCGCAGGGGCCGTTGCAGCCTCACGCAGCCTCGTAGGGGGCGCCGCATCCCACATCGGGGGTGAAGGCGCGAGACAGAAGCTCCTCTCACTGTCTCTCCTGCTGCTCCCTTGCATATTGCCGATGCTGTAAGTTTCTGAGGGCAGTCTGCAGGTGCTGGACATCATACTTTAACTGGTCAACACGAAGTTTGGAATTCTGTCTTTTGTTGGGAGGCTCCTTGCTGGACAAAATCTCCAGGTGTTCTAGCTGGCTGCATATCTGGTATGCTTGCTTGGATTTTGTTTTCTACTAAGTGCACAGACTGCTTGTATGCCGTCTCCCGGCGTCCCATGTGAGACTGGATCTGGTGGACCTGCTTATGTGTTTGCTGGTACAGCAGTTCCATGTTGCCGGCCCAGCCGGGTCCAGCTCCGGCTTCCTTCGAACCTGATTCTGCTTGAGTGTGTCCCTTTTCGATGCGAGGAGTCGAAATCTGAAGTTTGTTGGGTTATGCTGTAAAAGCGCCGGTGGTTCCTTTTGTGCCTCTGGCACAGCTTGGGTGGAGATGTAAATTGAGTAGGGTGGGGTCTCAGAGAATCACCAGGGCGGAGCACACAGCAATGGTTGTCAGCGTCCCTCCGCAACTCCTCGCTTCTCCGCGACTCCGCGTCTCCCCGGCGAGCAGCTCCACGAGAAAGCCACCCTCGCTCTCCGACCCGCTGCAAGACAGTCCTGCCTCTCCCCGTAGGGGTCTGGGACCTCAGGATCCCGCCCCAAACAAGCTCAGTGGATTCGAGAGCTTGTATCCCCTTCCGATTGACAAAAACCGCACATCCAGTTATAGCCCGCCTGGCGCGCACCTCCGTACCTCTGTTCTTGGGGCCTCTGCACCTCCTACTCAGTCTCAGTGCGCATCTTTCTTTCCTTCCAGTTGTAGAACTTCCACTGGGCTAGCTTTCCCATGGTTCTGGATGATAGCTGTTTTGTCTTATAGTCGGTAGTTTCAATGTTGTTGTGGGAGGCAGCACCCACAGGTCTATACCTTATGCCGCCATCTTGGTTCTCTCCCCAAGGTGTTTTCATCAACATGAACAATAGGCCCATCACCATGAAAAAATGACAACTTTCTTTAGGCATTTTCAAGATGTCTCTTTCATAGGATATGACCTTTCTTTCTTTCTTTTTCTTTTATCCTCACCTGAGGATATGTTTCCATTGATTTTTAGAGAGCATGGAAGAGAGAGGGAAGACAGAGAGAAACATCAGTGTGAGAGGGACACTTTGATTGGTTGCCTCCTGCATGAGCCCTGACCTGGGCCCCAGCCAGGGAGGAGCCTGCAACCTCGGAACATGCCCTTGACCAGAATCAAACCCGGACCCTGTGGTCCACAGGCCAAGGCTCTATCCACTGAGCCAAACCGGCTAGGGCAGGATATGACATTTCTCAGCCCTCCAGCAGTGGACCTTTGTTTTTTCCTCCAGGAGTGAGGTGGAAAACCCTACATCACCTTCTTGGATTCTTATTACCCAAGTTACCAAGAACACTGCGAGTGGCATACAGGGAGCTTAGCCAATGAGCTGTAAGAAAGGGTGTTTCCTCTGCGGCTCACACGCAGAGGCAGGACTGCTGGCCTGCTGTCTCCCAGCAGGGGTGGGCTCCCCTGTGTGTTGTGTCTCTGCTCCGGGCCTGCCCCCAGCCCCAGCCACACCGCAGTCGCTGGGCCTGGGGGCGGCACACAGTCCCCCCCTGCCCATCTGCGTGCGCAGCCTCCTCCTGAGCTGCTCGTGACTGTTACGGTGTCCCGGCTAATTTGCATATTACCTCTTTTTATTTATCTATACTCATAAGAGAGTAATATGCTAATTAGACTGGGAGACCTTCCAGGAAACCTTCCAGATGTTCTTCTGGACAAAACCATGGTGGCGGGGCCGAGGTAGAGGCAGTTAGAGGCCAAGAGGGGAGGGCAGTTGTGGGTGATCAGGCTGGTGTGGGGCGGGGCCGTTGGGGGTAAGCAGACCAGCAGGGGGGCCAGTTGGGGGCAAGCAGGCCATCAGTGGGGGTCAGTTGGAGGTGATCAGGACAGCGGGGGGGGGGCAGTTTGGAGTGAGCAGGACAGCAGGGGGACAGTTGGGGATGAGTAGGCCAGTGGGGAGGGAAGGTAGGGGCAAGCAGGCCAGCAGGGGGGGAAGTTTGGGGTGATCAGGCTGGCAGGGGGCATTTGGGGGCAAGCAGGCCGGCAGTGGGGGGGGGGCATTTGGGGGCAAGCAGGCCGGCAGTGGGGGGGGGCAGTTGGGGGCTAGCAGGCCAGCAGGCAGAGTGGTTAGAGGCAGTCAGGCAGGCAGGTGAGTGGTTAGGAGCCAGCAGTCCTGGATTGCGAGAAGGATGTCTGACTGTTGGTTTAGGCCCGATCCCTGTAAACTGGCAGTAGGATATCCTTCAAGGGGTCCCAAATTGGAGAGGGTGCAGGCCAGGCTAGGGAACACACCCTCCCCTGTGCACGAATTTCGTGCACCGGGCCACTAGTATATAGAGAGAGATAGATAGAGATAATATTCCATATAGTAATAGACCCATGCCAGTTAATGAATAAATACCTAAAATTTAAATACAAATACAAAAGTTAAAATGTTTTTACTGATAGGTCATATGATCAAAAATATTTGGAGACCATTGTTTTGGAAGATATAGAAGGAGAGCAAGAGAAGGCAGGACTTTTGGAATGCTAGAGTAAGTTGCTCAGCAAATCTCTCAAAAAAAATAATGATAAAACTTGACAAAATTGTCAAAAGCAACCATTTCAGGACTATGAAAACTGACCAAAGGCATAGATCAGTGATGGCGAACCTTTTGAGCTTGGTGTGACAGCATTTTGAAAAACCCTAACTCAACTCTGGTGCCATGTCACATAGAAATTTTTTGATATTTGCAACCATAGTAAAACAAAGACTTATATTTTTGATATTTATTTTATATATTTAAATGCCATTTAACAAAGAAAAATCAACCAAAAAATGAGTTTGCGTGTCACCTCTGACATGTGTGTCATAGGTTCGCCATTACTGGCATAGATGAATTGAGAAGCATTTATTAAGAAATAAGCTAGTGAACTTCAGATAAGATAAGTAGGTGTCTGGCCCTGGCCAGGTAGCTCACTTGGTTAGAGTGTTGTCCAATATGCCAAGGTTTCAGGTTTGATCCCCACTCAGGGCACATCAAGAATCTACCAATGAATGCATAAATAAGTGAAACAACAAATTCCTTCCTTCCTCCCTCCCTCCCTTCCTTCCTTCCTTCCTTCCTTCCTTCCTTCCTTCCTTCCTTCCTTCTCTCTCTCTCTCTCTCTCTCTCTCTCTCTCTCTCTCAATATATTTTTTTATTGTTGATAGTATTACAGATACCTCCCCTTTCCCTTCTCTTTACCCCCCTCCTCCCAACCACTACATACCCCCCAGGTCTTCACCACCCTATTGCCCATGTCCATGGGCTATGCATATAAGTATATAAGTTCTTTGGTTTATCTCTTCTCATCTCCCCAACCCCACATCGAAGTATGTTAGTCTGTTCCATGCCTCCCTGCTTCGGGTCTTATTTTGTTGGTCAATTCATTGTTTATTAGATTCCACAATCTCTTTCTCTTTCTCTGTCTCTGTCCCTTCCTCCTTTCCTCTCTCTCTAAAAATCAATCAATAGAAATTTTTTTAAAAGGTAAGAAGGTGTCTGTGGTATTTTTGCCTGGATTGTACCCATCTCTCCTTCCAGCTCCATCTGTGAGAAGTTCTACCATGATAGGACAAGCTGTGAGAACCAGTAGTTTCACTGCTGGAAGGAGCTGACTTGATTTGGAATGAAACATGGAAAATCTTTTGCCCCTGGATGTTTTCAGAAGTACTAGTGCTCTCAGTGACAAACAGATGGGGAAGGCCAAGATCTCTGCCTGCCTAAGGTTGTAATTTTGGATAGGGGAAGCAATAACCCAACAGAGTACTCAGAGAATTAACAGAGATCCAGAAAACATGACAGTAGTTATGGGCCTTGATAAGATCCATACATATCCATTATGTTCTGGAAGGCTATGGACGTACACAAGGCTGCATTCACACTCAGGAGGAAATAGAGAGGGCCCTAGCTATTCATATGTTCCTGGCTGAGATGAGGCCTTAGGCATGTGCAGATGAGACACAAGAGGGTCCAACATAAATAAGAGCCTCAAAACGCTTATAAAATACCTAAACTTCGAAAATGTTTCCCAACTGACATAGACCCATCATCAAAAAGTGGAAATTTTGCCTTAAGCTGGTTTGGCTCAGTGGATAGAGCATCAGCCTGCAAACTGAAGGGTCCCAGGTTTGATTGCAGTCAAGGGCACATGCCTGGGTTGCGGGCTTCATCCCCAGTAAGGGGTGTGCAGGAGGCAGCCAATCAATGATTCTCTCTCATCATTGATGTTTCTATCTCTCTCACCCTCTCTCTTCCTCTCTGAAATCAATACAAATATATTTTTTTAAAAAAAGTGGAAATTTTTCTGGCCCAAAATGTTGGAGCATTGATGTAATTAGCAGGGAAAACTTCAAAGATGATGCTATAAATATGTGCAAAGAAATAAAGGAAATCATGTTTAAGGAAAAGAATAATAACTAACTTGACAAATAGAAAGTATCAACAAAGAGATAGAAATTTGAAAAATAAAACAACTAGAAATTTTGGAGTTGAAAATACAGTAAGTGAAATGAAAAATTCTCTAGATGAAATTAATCAACAGCTGATTTGAAATGACAGAAGAATGAGTGAAATGGAAGGTAGCTTAGTAGAAATTACTCTGTTTGTAAAGAAGAAAATAAAAAAGAATGAGGAAAAATAGAGACTCAAAGACATCATCAAGCATATCAGCTAACGTGTAGTGAATATCCCAGAAGGAGAAAGAAAGAGAGGCAAGGCAGTTGAAGAAATAATATCCCCAAACCTACTAAATTTGATGAGGAAAAAAAAAAATTAATCTACACATTCAAGAAGCTCAACAGATTCCTAGTAAAATCAACCCAAAGATATCCACACCTAAACAAATTAAAAATAAAGAGAAAATCTGGAAAGTAGAATTTATAAAGTCACAAACAGGCTGACAACAATATGTTTAATAGCTAACTTCTCATCAGAAACAATAGAGGCCTGAAAACAGTGAGATGGCATATTCAAAGTGCTGAAAGTAGAAGAAAACTTAACCAAATAGTTTATATGCATCAAAATTATAAAAATAAAGACATTTCCAGATTAACAAAGATGAAAGGACTTTGTTGCTAGTAGATTTGCCTTAAAAGAAGTTCTTTTTTTTATTATTATCTAAAGTTTTACATATGTCTTCTTTTTCCCTGGTTGATACCCACCCTCCCCCCCACCGCCCACAGCCATTCCCACCCCGGGTAAGCCCCCATTGCCCCAGTGTCTGTGTCCATTGGTTATGCTAATATGCATGCATACAAGTCCTTTGATTGCTCTCTAACTGTCGTCCCCCCCCCCGCCCCCACCTCCCCTGCCATTTGTCTCTGGATCTATTTTTGTTCATCAAATTATGTTGATCATTATATCCCACATATGAGTTAGATCATGTAATATTTATCTTTCTCTGACTGGCTTATTTTGCTTAGCATAATGCTCTCCAGTTCCATCCATGCTGTTGCAAATGGTAAAAATTCCTTCCTTTTTATAACAGCGTAGTATCCCATTGTGTAGATGTACCACAATTTTTTAATCCACTAATCTGCTGATGGGCACTTAGATTGTTTCCAAATATTAGCTATTGTAAATTGTGCTGCTATGAACATAGGGATACATATATCTTTTCTGATTGGTGTTTCTGTTTTCTTGGAATATATTCCTAGAAGTGGGATTACTGGGTCAAATGGGAGTTCCATTTTTAAAATTTTGAGGAAAATCCATACTGTCTTCCACAGTGGCTATACCAGTCTGCATTCCCACCAGCAGTGCACACGGGTTCCTTTTTCTCCACATCCTCCACATCCTTGCCAGTACTTGTCGTTTGTTGATTTGTTGATGATAGCCATTCTGACAGGTATGAGATGGTATCTCATTTTTTTATATCCATCTCTCATATGGTTAGTGACTTTAAGCATGTTTTCATATGTCTCTCGGCCTTCTGTATGTCCTCTTTCAAAAAGTGTTTATTTAGGTCCTTTGCCCATTTTTTGATTGGATGGTTTATCTTCCTTTTGTTAAGTTATATGAGTTCTCTGTAAATTTTGGAGATTAAACCCTTATCTGAAATAGCGTTGGCAAATATGTTCTCCCATGCAGTGGGCTTTCTTGTTGTTTTGTTGATGATTTCTTTTGCTGTGCAGAAGCTTTTTATTTTGATATAGTCCCATTTGTTTATTTTCTCCATAGCCTCCACTACCCTACGAGCTGTGTCGGTAGATATTGCTACAACATATGTCTCTATTTTGCTGCCTATGGAGTCTTGTAGGATTTTTATGGTTTCCCATCTTACATTTAAGTCCTTTAGCCCATTTTGAGTTTGTTTTTGTGTCTGGTGTAAGTTGGTGATCTAGTTTCATTTTTTTGCATGTATCTGACCAAATTTCCCAGCACCATTTATTGAAGAGACTGTCTTGACTCCATTGTATTGTATGCTCTTGCCCCCTTTGTCAAATATTAATTGAGCATAATGGCTTGAGTCGATTTCTGGGTTCTCTGTTCTGTTCCATTGGTCTGTATGTCTGTTCTTGTGCCAGTACCAGGCAATTTTGAGAACCATAGCTTGGTAATGTAGCTTGATATCTGGTATTGTGATCCCTCCAACTTTGTTCTTCTTTCTCAGGATTGCTGTGGCTATTCGGAGTCTTTTTTTTATTACAGATGAATTTTTGGAGAGTTTGTTCTAGATCTTTGAAATATGCTATTGTTATTTTAATGGGGATTGCATTGAATCTGTAGATTGCTTTGGGTAATATGGACATTTTAATGATGTTGATTCTATCGATCCATGAACATGGTATGTTCTTCCATTTCTTTAGGGTTTTCTATGTGCAGTATCATGTCATCTGCGAATAAGGACAGTTTTACTTCTTTCCCAATTTGGATGCCTTCTATTTCTTCTTCTTGTCTGATCGCTATGGCTAGCACTTCCAGTACTATATCGAACAGGAGTGGTGAAAGTGGGCATCCCTGTCTTGTTCCTGTTCTTAGGGGAAATGAGTTTAGTTTTTGCCCATTGAATATGATGTTGGCTATAGGTTTGTCATATAAGGCTTTTATTATGTTGAAGTATGAACCCTCTATTCCCACTTTGCTGAGAATTTTTATCAAAAGAAATTCCTTAGGCTGAAATGAAATGTAACCAGGGGGTAATGAGAATATACATTATATATATATATATATATATATATATATATATATACACATACACACAGATATATATATGTATATGTACATATTATGCATATATATGGTAAATATATTTTCAATCATTTTTCTCTTAACTGATTAAAAACAATTATATAAAACTATTGTTGTGCTTATAACATAAAGATTACTGTATATTATAATAATTACACAAATAAAGAGCCAAGAAATGGAACTATAATGAAGCAATGTTTCTATATTTTTCTAGAATAAGGTTAATATTAAGCTGAAGTAGATAGTGGTAAGTTAAGATATATATTATAATTCTTAGAACAACCACTAAGAAAATAACTCAAAATGTTATATAGTAGAAATTCTGACAAAGGAAGTAAGATGGAACACTATTACATATATGACATATTTATTTTACAAAAAGGGAGGCAGTAAAGGAGGAACAGACCTGAAGAAAGACATGATATATATAGAAAACAAACAGCAATGGCAGATGTAAATCTGGTCATATCAGTAACTAAATTAAATATGACTGGATTAAACATTCCAATAAAAGGGTAGATAATGTCAGGCTGGATTAAAAAACAAACAAGATACAACTATATGCTTTCTATAAGAGACATACTTTAGATTTAAAGACACAAATAGATTGAATATAAAATTATGGAAAAGTATATAATACTTTGCAGGCAGTACTCCCAAGAAAGCTGAATGCCTATACTCATATTAGGCAAAATAGACTTTAAGACTAAAAGTATTTATTATAGACAATGAGGGACATTTCATTGTAATTAAAAAGAATAATTCATCAGGTATATATAACAATTATAAGCATACACATCTAACTACAGGACTTTAAGATACATGAAGCAATATGCTTTCTCTTTAGATCATTTGAATATTTTACCTTTTGCTAAAGATTTCTGTGGAGAGGAACAGCACAGTGGTTACAAAATAGTCATGGGCATATAAAGTACGGCATAGAAAATACTGTATAGTCAATAATATTGTAATAGCTATAGCTGGTGTCAGTTGGGTAATTGAAATATCAGGGGAATACTTTGTAGAGTATGTCTAACCACTGTGCTATATACCTGAAACAAATCCTATATAATAAACCCTAATATGCAAATCAACCGAATGACGGAAGGACTGGTTGCTATGACACGCGCTGACCTCCAGGGGGCAGATGCTCAACGCAGGAGCTGCCCCTAGTGGTCAGTGTGTTCCCACAAGGGGAGCGCCGCTCAGCCAGAAGCTGGGCTCATGGCTGGCGAGTGCAGCGGCGGTGGCAGGAGCCTCTCCCACCTCTGCAGCAGTGCTAAGGACCCCTCAGGGGATGTCTGCCTGCTGGCTTAGGCAGATGTGCTAAGGACCCCTTGGGGAGCAGGTCTAAGCTGGCAGGTGGACATCCCCCAAAGGGTCCCGGACTGTGAGAGGGTACAGGCCAGGCTGAGGGACCCCTTTCCCAGTGCATGAATGTCGTGCACCAGGCCTCTAGTACAAAATAATATTGAATGTAAACTATATTTGAAAAATAAAATAAAGATACTTGAAGCAAAAACTTACAGAATTGAAAGGAAAAATAATCAACAATAATAATTTAATACCCTACTGTCAATAACTGATAGAATACCTATACTGAAAATCAACAAGAATATAGAAGACCAGAACAAACTATTAACGTACTTGACCGGATTGACATCTATAGCACACACCACCAAACAACAAAAGAAGACTATTTTTAAAGCTCACACAGCACATTCATGCTAGGCCATAAACCAAGCCTCTAAATTTAAAATAATTAAAATAATATGAACTATGTTTATGTTCTCTAACCTTAGGAATCAACAATAAAAACAAATTTGGGAAACTGCAAAATATTTGGAACTTAACACATTTCTGAAAAACCTATGGGTCCAAGAAAAAAAAAGATTACAAGGAAAATTAAATATTTTGAACTCAATGAAATGAAAACAGAACATAACACCATTTTGGAATACAATTAAAGCAGCACTTAGGTGGAATGTATACCTTAGAAACCTATATTTGCAAAGAAGGAAGATTTCAAATGAATAACCTTAAGCTTAAGATAGTAAGGGCGGGGGGGGGGGGAAGCAAAAGGAAAGAAATAAACATTAGAGCAGAAATTAATGAAATATAAGACAGAGAAACAATAGAAAAAGCAATAAACCAAAAGTTTGTTTGCCCTTTGAAAAGATCAACAAAATTGATAACCTGTTACCTTGGATGTTCAAGAAAAAAAGAAGGGGACATAAATTACCAGCCTCAGGAACGAAAGAGAAAGTGTCTCTACCAACCCTACAGAAATTTAAAAGATTATGAAAGAATATTTTGATGAACTTTGCCAACAAATTGGGCAACTTGGATGGAGTAATATAGTCCATTTACCAAAACTGTTTCAATGGAAAATCTGAATAGACCTAACAAGCAAGTAAATTGAATTAGTAATTTAAAATCTTTCCACAAAGAAAAGATGGCTTAATTGGTAAAATTTATCAAGTATTTAAAGATATTATTATAGTCTTTCACAAACTTCCAGGAAATCAAAGAAGAGGGTAGAGAATACTTTTCAGCTCATTCTATGAAGTATTACCCTGATAACCCAAGCCAAAGATGTCATAAGAAAAGAAGACTACAGGCCAATGACCCTCATGAATCTAAAAGTAAAATTTTCAGCAAAAATGTTAGCTAATTGAATCCAGCAACAAATAAAATGGATTAAACGCCATGATATAGTAGGATTTGTTCCAGGAGTTCAAGGTCGGTTTGACATCTGAAAATCAATTATTGTAATACACCATGTTAATAGAATCAAGGGAAAAAATCACATGATCATCTCAGACAGAAAAAGACATTTGAAAGAATTGAATATCCATTCATGATAAAAACTCAACATACTAGGGATAGAGGGTAATTTCCTAAACCTAATAAAGGGAATCTGAAAAACTATAGACATTTCATCCAGGAAGATGTAAAAATGGCTAATAACTACATGAAAAGATACTCAACAGTATTAGGCATTAAAGAAATGAAAATTAAAGCCATAAAAAGATAGGTAGCATCTCACACTACCAGGATGCTTGTAATAAAAATAATGGGCAGAGAAGATCATTGGTGAGGATACAGCGAAACGGGGGGTAATGTGAAAAGTGTGGCAGCTTCTTTTTTAAATAAAGTAAAATAACAGCATTCACCCCAGCAATTCCTCCTAGGTACCTATAGTGTCTTAAGGCAAAGGTGAAAATATATGCCCACACATGGATTTCTATGTGAATGTTCATGAAGCATCTACACTAATAAAAGAGAAAAATGGTAATTGGTGTACGACGATACCCTTTTCATTGGCTAATCAGGGCTATATGCAAATTAACTGCCAACTAAGATTGGCAGTTAACTGCCAACTAAGATTGGCAGTTAACTGCCAACAAGATGGTGGCTAATTTGCATATGTAGGCACAATGCAGGGAGGCGAAAAGGGAAAGCAGGAAGAATCCCCCTGCCACTGACAGTGATCGGAAACCCAGGGGGGAGCTAAGAGCTGGGGGGAAGGGCAAAGGCGGCCCTGGGGCCGCCTTTGCCCTGCCCCCCAGCCATGATCGGAGAATCAGGTGTCTTTTTCGCCCTGGCCAGTGATAGCAGGAAGTAGGGGTGGAGCAAGTGATGGGAGCTGGGCATGGTCGAAGCTGGCAGTCCCAGGAGCTAAGGGTCCCTTGCCTGGGCCTAAAGCGAAGCACATGATCGCGGGGCCGCTGCAGCTGCGGGTCCCCGCTGCCCGGGCCGGACGCCTCAGCCAGAGGCATCCTGCAGGGGCAGGGGCGGAGCCCGCCCAATCGTGGCGCCCCCCGCTGCCACTGCAGGTCCCCGCTGCCCGGGCTGGACGCCTAGGCCAGAGGTGTTAGGCCTGGGCAGGGGCGGAGCCTGCAACCGCGGGGAGCCTGGGGTCCCCTGCCCAGGCCTGACACCTCTGCCGGAGGCCTCAGGCCTGGTCAAGGGACCGATCCGGTGATTGGTGATCGGAGGGTGATGAGGGTCAACTCCTCTGGCCGAGGCATCAGGCCTGGGTGGGGGGCGGAGCCGGGGGTTAGGGGGATATGATGGTCCCCTTGCCCAGGCCTGAAGCCTGGGTCAGAGGCGTCATGCTTGGGCGGGGGTGGAGCAAGCGATCAGAGGGAGATGGGGGTCCCCTGCCCAGGCATGATTCCTGGGCCAGAGGCCTCAGGCCTGGACGGAGGCCAGAGCCAGTGATCGGGCGGAGATGGGGGTCCCCTTTCCAAGCCTGACACCTCTGGCGGAGGCGTCAGGCCTGGGCAAGGGGTCGATCAGGCAATCGGAGGGTATGGGGGTCTACGCCTGTGGCTGAGGCATCAGGCCTGGGCAAGGGGCAAAGCCAGCAATCGGAGGGCTCTGGGCCAGAGGCATCAGGCCTGGGCTGGGGGCAGAACCAGTGATGGGGTGAAATGAGGGTCCCCTGCCCAGGCCTGATGCCTCTGTCAGAGGCATCAGGCCTGGGCAAGGGGCCGATCCTGCGATTGGAGGGTAATGGGGGTCAACGCCTGAGCGCTCCCAGTATGTGAGAGGGGGCAGGCTGGGCTGAGGGACACTCCCTCCCCCCCCCACACACACCCAGTGCACGAATTTCATGCACCGGGCCCCTAGTTATTTATAATAACCAAAAATTGGAAACAGTTCAGGTACCCAGCAGTCAATAGATGGATAAACAAAAAGTGGCATATCATGTAATGGAATTCCATTTAATATCTACACTAATAAAAGACAAAGATGCTAATTGTACCTTCACTACACCCTAAGCCACGCCCACCAGCCAATCAGAGTGACTATATGCAAAATAACCCAATCAAGATGGCGGCCAGCAGCCACGGAGCTGGAGCAAGCAGGAGGCTTGGTTGCCCCAGTGATAGAGGTAGCCAAGCTTCCCGCCAGCCCTGAGCCGGCTGTGGCCTCCGCTAAAGGCAACAAAGTTTCAATTATAGAACATAAACAAATCCTAGATACCTGCTTCCAGCCAGCCTCCACTGGGAGCTTGGGTGGCTAGGGGTTGTGGCCACCCTGCATACAGCCATCAGCCCCTCACTCAGGCTGGCCACACCCTCATGGGGTTAGGGTCCCCACTTGGGGGGCTTAGCCAGCCTGAAAACGGCCCTCAGCCCCTCCCCCGGACTGGCCATGCACCCCAGCAGGACACCCCTACCATGAAGGGGCTGTGGCCAGCCTGCAAATGGCCCTCAGCCCCTCACCCAAGCTGGCCAGGTACCCCAGTGGGGTCCCCCACCCTGCAGGGTCTGTGGCCAGCCTGCAAACAGCCATCTGCCCCTCACCCAGGCTGGCCAGGCACCCCAGCGGGGACCCCCACCCTGCAGGGGCTGGGGTCAGCCTGCAAACTGCCATCAGCCACTCACCCTGACTGGCCAGGCACCCCAACAGGACCCCAGCAGGACCCCCCACCCTGAAGGGGCTGTGGCCAGCCTGCAAACGGCCCTCAGCCCCTCACCCAGGCTGGCCAGGCACTCCTATATAATAAAAGGGAAATATGCAAATTGACCCTAACAGCAGAACGACTGCGAATGACTGGTCACTATGACACACACTGACCACCAGAGGGCAGATGCTCAATGCAGGAGCTGCCCCCTGGTGGTCAGTGCGCTCCCACAGGGGGAGCTCTGCTCATCCACAAGCCAGGCTGATGGTGCCAGCACAGAGGTGGTGGTGGGAGCCTCTCTCGCCTACTCAGCAGCACTAAGGATGTCCGACTGCAGCTTAGGCCTGCTCCCCACTGGCAAGTGGACATCCCCCGAGGGCTGCTGGGCTGCCAGAGGGATGTCTGACTGCCAGCTTAGGCCCGCTCCCTGGGGTATCGGACCTAAGCCAGCAGGTGGTCATCCTCCGAGGGGTCCCAGACTGTGAGAGGGCACAGGTTGGGCTAAGGGACCCCCCACCCGAGTGCACAAATTTTTGTGCACATGGGCCTCTAGTCCTATATAATAAAAGCCCAGTGACTGAAATGGTGGAACGACCACGGCCCCTAGCCCCAGTTGGCCCCTCCCCCCAGAGAGCTGTTAGGGGTGATCAGGCAGGCAGGTGAGTGGTTAGAGGCGATCATGCAGGCAGGTGAGCAGTTAGGAGCCAGTGATTCCGGATTGCAAGAGGGATGTCCGACTGCCAGTTTAGGCCTGATCTGCGGGCCTAAACAGGCAGTCGGACATCCCCCGAAAGGTCCCGGATTGCAAGTGTGTGCAGGCCGGGCTGAGGGACAACCCCCCTCCCATACATGAATTTTGTGCACCGGGCCTCTAATTTAGTATAAAAAGAGACATCCAGTATAATCCACAACCTGGATGAACCTCAAAAACATGCTAAGTAAAAGAAGTCAGACTCAAAAAGACTACATGTTGTACAGTATCATTTACATGAAATGCTCAGAAAAGGCAAATATAAAAAGACAGAAATCGAGTAGTGGCTGTCACAGTCTGGGAATGAGGGTTGATTGAAAATGGCATGAGAAATCGTTTTAGGTTGGTAGAAATGTTCTCAGACAGGATTGTAGTGATAGTTGCACAACTCGATAAATTTACGAAAAGTATTGAATTACACACGATGGGTGAATTTTCTGTTATGTAAATTATACCTCAACAAAACTATTAGGAAAAAACATGTTATTTTATGGGAAATTTTCAGGTTTTCTAAATTGTCTTGAGAGGTTATTTTGTATATAAACCTAAACTGTGACTTATATGTCTAAGCACTTAAAAGTTTTCATTATTTGGCCTCTTTCATAGAAATACACACACACACACACACACACACACTCACACTCCTATGTAAACTGAATGCACAGATTATTTCTACTATTGGATCTTGCTGACAGACTTGGTCTCACATGTTTTTAGTTTTGACATATATTAAAATATAATTTCTTTAGTGTAAAATGTCTTAAAGGCTTTTACATGTGTGTATATCTCTTTTATTAGATATTATACTTTTAAGAAAATAATCCAGATAGTAAAGGTACAAGCTAATATTTTAATTATATGAAAAACTAGAGGCCCGGTGCACAAAATTTGTGCACTTGGAGGGTGTCCCCTCAGCCCCGCCTGCGCCCTCTTGCAGTCTGGGAGCCCTCGGGGGATGTCCGACTGATGGCTTAGGCCTGCTTCCTATGAGCCGAAGCTGGCAGTCGGACATCCTTAGCTCTGCCACGGAGGTGGGAGAGGATCCTGCCACCACTGCTGCACTCACCAGCCGTGAACCTAGCTTAGGACTTCTGGCTGAGCAGCATTCCCCCTGTGGGAGCACACTGGTCACCAAGGAGCAGCTCGTGCATTGAGTGTCAGCCTCCTGGTGGTCAGTATGCATCATAGCAATGTTGTTCCACCGTTCGGTTGATTTGCATATTAGCCTTTTATTATATAGGACTAGAGGCCTGGTGCACAAAAATTTGTGCACTCGGGGGCGGGGGGGGGGGGGGCTCAGCCTGGCCTGTGCCCTCTCGCAGTCTGGGACCCCTCAGGAGATAACGCCCTGCTGGCTTAGGCCTGCTTCCGGGTGGCAGAGGGCAGGCCCAATCCCTAGGTGCAGCCCCTGGTCGGGCTCAGAGCAGGGCCGATTGGGGAGTTGGGGCGCCGCCCCCTGTCATGCACAGAGCAGGGCGGATTGGGAGGTTGTGATGCCACCCCCAGTCACGCTCAGGGTAGGGCCGATTGGGGGGTTGGGGCACCGCCCCCTGTCACACTCAAGGCAGAGTCGATGGGGAGGTTGCGGCGCCACCCCCTGTCACGCACAGAGCAGGGCCAATCCAGGGGTTGGGGCGCTGTCCCCTGGCACGCACAGAGCAGGGCCAATCCGGGGGTTGGGGCACCGCCCCCTTTCACACACAGAGCAGGGCGGATCAGGGGGTTGGGACGCCACCACTGTCACACTCAGGGCAGGGCCGATGGGGAGGTTATGGCTCTACCCCATCACACACAGAGCAGGGCCCGTGGCGGGGAGGTGCGGGTTGGGGCGCTGCACCCTGTCACACACAGAGCTGCAGGGCAATCAGGGGGTTTGGGCGCTGCCCCCTGTCATACTGATCCCGGTGCTGGGAGGCCTCTTGGCTCCGCTGATCCCGGTGCTGGGAGGCATATTAACCTTTTACGATATAGGATAGAGGCCTGGTGCATGGGTGGGGCTGGCTGGTTTGCCCTGAAGGGTGTCCTGGATCAGGGTGGGGGTCCCCACTGGGGTGCCTGGCCAGCCTGGGTGAGGGGATGATGGCTGTTTGCAGCTGGTCACACACCATTCAGGGTGGGGGTCCCCACTCGGGTGCTTGGCCAGCCTGGGTGAGGGGCTGAGGGCTGTTTTCAGGCTGGGACTGAAGCTCCCAACTGCTCCTTTTTTTCTTTTCTTTTTTTAATTCTGGGCCAGCTTTAGCTCTGAGGCTCCAGCTCTTAGGCCTCAGCTCCTGAAAGCAGGTATCTGGTTTGTTTCGGTTCTCGAAACTCTGTATCAACTCCAGCTCTGAGATCCCAGCTCTGAGATCCCAGCCGGCTGAAAGCTGGTTTTTGGGGTTTTGCTTACCATCTATATTTGTTACAATGTTTGAAACTGCAGGCTTAGAGGCCTGCAGCGGCAGGCGGGGAACTTGGAGTCCTCCGTCACTGAAGCAAGCAAGCAAGCCTCATGTTAGTTTCAAGCTGCCTGGCTGCCGGCCGCCATCTTGGCTGACAGTTAATTTGCATATTGCCCTGATTAGCCAGTGGGAAGGGTAGCGGTCGTACGCCAATTACCATGTTTCTCTTTTATTAGTGTAGATAACTTGCGCATGGATTTTTTTCTCTTCTCACTTTGAAAATTTTTTTCTTCACTTATTATTTTTCTGTAGAATTGTTAAAGAATTTTTATATTAAACAATATTATTAGCCTTCCAATATTATCACCTCACACCTGTCAGAATGGCTATTATCAGTAATCAACAAACAACTCACTCATTTGTGGAATATAATGAACAACATAAACTGATGAATAAAAACAGATCCAGAGACAGAGAAGCATCGATCAGACCGTCAGACCTCAGATGGAAGGTAGGGGAGGGTGGGGGTAAGGGGGAGAGATCAACCAAAGGACTTGTATGCATGCATATAAGCATAAGCAATGGACGCAGACAACAGGGGGTGAGGGAGAGGGCAGGACTTGGGGGGTGGGCAATGGGGGGATAAGGACACATTTGTAATACCTTAATGAAGAAAAAAAGAATGGAAATGCAAATGGAATTACCCACATTTCTAAGTGAAAACAAAATTATTTACATGATATATACAACCTAAGTGATTAGATATTCATCTGCTACTATTAGAATTTGGGAGAAAGGGAGGGAGTGAGAGAGAGAGGAAGAAACTGAGTACTTTAGGACACCAGAAATAAATTAGTCTAATGATAAAAAAAAAAAAAAAAATCCACCTTCAATGATAACATGGCCAGGAGAGGATTTGACATGGAATTCAGCTGATAGCGGGGTGATATTGGTACCTTAAGAGCTCTGGGTAAGAGGGAAAACAGAATGTTAGGATAAAGGAATAAACATTTATGTGGCTTACTTTAATTTACTATTGAACAATTGCATACTTTTATTATTAACCCTCCTATTTCATAGAAGCAAGACTTTCACATATACCAGCATTTCACAACATTGGTCATTTCCAAATATTTGAATGCCTAGAGTGTTACTCTTCTAGGTTTTATAGTATGTATAGAAGATATGATCCTTGCTTTCAAATATAGATAATGGAATCAGGAAGATGAATAAAATGTCCAGCAATAAGCCTATTACTGCCTTTTCTAAAAATCTTTATATACCTCTTCAAGATACAAACTTTCTTTTATAAGTACTAAATTATAATTATAAATATAACTCCTTATTCAGCAGTTATATTTATCTTCAGTGTATATTAGGATTTTCCTACTACAGTTTTGCCCATTTAAATATGTTACTTTTCCCAGTTTTTTCTTAATTTATTTAGTATAAATTGAGGTGAATCTATCTTTTGAAAAAATTCTTTAGGCCAAAAAATTTGAGTAGTAATCAATTCATAGTTTAATAAAAGACATGTGTAGTTTGAGTTTCTGGATAACCTCTCTCCCTTTGAAAGTGTTCCTTCATTAAAACCAGATGAGAGTAGCAAAGAAGGTATTCAGAACACTAAATAAAATGGATATGCTTCATGGAATTTGCAGAATTCATCAGTACATGTAACAGTGATTTATAATTGCACTTGGTCCTAACACTTATCAGTGTAGATCTCACAGAGGTGCGATAAGTAAGATAACTAGTACAAAACACTAAGGTGAAAGGGTTAATTGGTCTTGCATAGTTCAATTTGCCACTCTAGTGGCACTTTCTGTTCTCTGTGTAAACAGAGTTGCTAAGTACTTTCCCACTAAACTGCCACCCTTTTATTTATATAGTTGAACCACCAATGAGGAATGGATCAGTTGTTAGCCCACTTCATGCACACACCACCACCACCACCACCACCCCACACCTCCGGCTGTTGCTACATACATTTCTACTCCCTAATCTTTCCTTGGTCCTTAAATTTTGGGTCTTTTTCTCTTTTTTTCCCGCTTACTCATTGAGTCAAGTGTATAGATATATACACTTGGTTCTACTTATCTGTACCTTATTCTTTCTCATCTCTACTCCCATTCATTCATTCTATTCTAATTCCTATCTCAAAACTTGCTGCAACTGTCCAAGTATTTGTCAAGTAGCATTTAAATATTCTTTAAAAATTAAAACACATGTAGTTAAAGGCCTCTCTAACCAGCCTTTGACATTTGAGTAACCCCTGGGCCCCACTGTGAGTATGTATGTATATGTGTGTATATATATGGAATTACTTCTAGGCCATTTTTCATAAATTTACATATGTATACATATAATAATCAAATATGATATTGCTGGAAATCTACATAAATGATATAATTCTGGAAATACTGTCCTGCTTCTTGCTTTTTTTCACTCTATATTTTTAAGATATATACATATCACAGATTTAACTTAAACCACTAACTGCTTCATATTACATTGTATTTTACATTTTAATTATCTACCTATTGATGGACATATATTCAGTGTTTTCTCTATTTTAAACACCACCACAGTGAACAACTTGATAGATGTGGCCTTGTACATATTGCTGTAGCTCTTTAGGGCAGAGTCTTTCAAACAACAGGCAATGAAGTCAATTTAGTAATTTGGAATCTGTGTTTAGAAAAAGAATAGAATATAGTAGAGAGTATCAGAATAAAGGACACTTTTTTAAATGAAATATGTATAACAACTCAAAACACAATTATGTAAAATGTATTTCCTACTGCCGGTCTCAATCAAAAAGTTTATGGTATGATACAGAATATATTTTGTACTATGTTTCTAGTCTGTTTTGGGTTATGTTCTCCAGAAGTAGATTAATTCAATCATAGGCTACAAAATATTTTGAATTTTGTTAGACATAGACAAATTACTTTCCATAGTGGCTACACTAGTTTACACTCCCTATATTCTAGTCAGTATTTCATATTCTAATCAGACTTTAAAATTTCCTATTTTTAACTACTAAGATTGAGCATAAACTGCCTGCTTACTAAACAGAAAAATGTTAAGACCCATCTGGTTGGTAGATTGCTATTTTTATTTCAAACTAAAGAAACCTTTATCTCTATCATCTATGCTAACACTTTCCTTTTTTTTTAAAGTAGTGAACATAAAACTACATGGCCTTAATTACTAAAAATAATTTTGTTAAGTAAACATGCCACATTATGTTATATTCAGGCTTTTCTAAAATTTTAGAACATAATTCTCTTATCCAATATGAGTAATCTTACCTAAAACAGCATATTTGAGGACTACTGGTACCTTCAGTGTATGGATTTTTATTCATTTCAGCAAAATTCCATCTCCCATGCCTATATTTTCTGTTGTTGAAGAGATGAGTTCTAGCTAAGTTCTAGGAAATATTTCATCCCTTTGTTAGAACCACTGTGGACTACTAGAGTCTTAGTATTAAACAGAACATTTGAAAATACTTTTGTTTAATTGTTGTGACTATCTACCTTCTGTTTTATTTTCTCTGGTAATAGAGATATACTCACTTTATTCCTAGATAGTATTTTTCATTGTTAGTGTTGATTATTAAAATTTAACCTGATACCTGTTGTTTTATTTATTGGTGCTAGATTTGTCTTCAGGAGTCACATAGGAAAAGCTATACTTCTTTAATTATTACAGTTCAGGAATCAGAAACAACAAGATTTGTGTTGTAGGAACTTTGATTTTTAGAAAATTGAGAAATCAGAACACACAACCAATAACAGGTAGCCCTGTTCTTCAGAGAGAGAGAGAGAGAGAGAGAGAGAGAGAGAGAGAGAGAGAGAGAGAGAGAGAGAAGCTCAGTGCCCCACTATCATTTCTAGATTTATTAATAGTAAGGCTTATTGCATAAATTGCCTGCATTTAGTATTACTTTCTTGAGTTAAGTATGTGGTTTATACAGCTGTAAAAATGTAGGAAGCTCATTTGAAAGACGGTGTCAGCTTTCTGTTTTTTGTTTGTTTGTTTTTTGTTTTTTAAATATATTTTATTGATTTTTTATAGAGAGGAAGGGAGAGAGATAGTTAGAAACATCGATGGGAGAGAAACATCGATCAGCCACCTCCTGCACATCTCCCACTGGGGATGTGCCCGCAACTCAGGTACATGCCCTTGACCGGAATCGAACCCGGGACCCCTCAGTCCGCAGGCCGACGCTCTATCCACTGAGCCAAACTGGTTTCGGCAGCTTTCTGTTTTTTTAAGCAAAGACTTTTTACTAGTTATTGATGTGCTCTGATTCTGTTTCATGTTTTCAACCTGCAATTGCCTTATTTCTGTTTTCTCAATGTAGAACATGAAGTATACCAGTAACTATTCTTATGTACTAGAGATAGGGTTATGTAGCAGAAGTAATTCTGGATTAAAACCAGTGGATGATCATCAGTCCATTTATGCTGTCCATGGCCGTAGCCTCTTTCCCACTCATTGAAAGCAAGCAATGTTTTTACTGGAGGAGTAGGAATTATTTATAGGACTACTTTGACAACTAATGTTACTGTTGAGGAAAAACAGACAGATCAGATTAAATTTGTAGTTTCTTTTATTTTCAAGACCTGCTTTTTTTTCCATTTAAACTAATTGCATGCTCAAATATCATTGAAGTGTTGTACTTGCCTTCAACTTCAAGTGTGATAATGCTGCTTTTTCATTTTAAGAAGAAAGTCATATTCGATGCATACTCTTAAACAGCAAATTTATGGAATACTTAACACTTGAATAAAGTTTTAACTACTAATTTCTAATTAACATTGGTGTTACATTCTTTATTGGTCTCTGATATGATACTACTCAAAATGTGGTCTGTAAACTGGTGCTCGTTTGCAAATTATTCATTTGTTTGCAATGGAATAAAAAAAACAACAGGAATTGCCCGGCCGGTGTTGCTCAGTGGTTGAGCATCAACCTATGAACTAGAAGGTCATGGTTCAATTCCTGATCAAAGCATATGCCTAGATTGTAGCCTCCATCCCCAGTAGGGGTTGTGAGGAGGCAGCCCATCAGTGATTCTCCCTCATCATTGATGTTTCTATCTCTCCCTTCCTCTCTGAAATCAATAAAAATATATTTTAAAAAATACAGAGGCCCAGCCAGCTTGGCTCAGTGGTTGAGCGTCGACCTATGAACCAGGATGTCACTGTTCGATTCCAGGTCAGGGCACATACCTGAGTTTCCGGATCAATCCCCAGTGTGGGGTGTGTAGGAGGCAGCCGATCAATGATTCTCCCTCATCATTTATATTTCTCTCTCTCTCTCCATCTCCTCCCTCCCTCTCTGAAATTATAAAAATATATTTTTTAAATACAGAAATTGAGAGTAAGCATTTAGAAAAATCTATGGCAGTTTGACAGAGATATTATGCCAATTTAATCTAATAATAGCAAAATTTCAGGTTATGTTTTATGTCCTGTTTTATAAATTTATTTTTCAGTAATTCATTGTCATTATATTTTACAAAAGTTTCCTTGAAAATAAAACAAAGACCTACTTTGTATCAGTTAACAACTATAGCAGAGTACTTAATGAGATAAAGAAGAAAAAGGAGTTGATGAGCTTACATTGATGTGTATCATCTGCTCTTTAGTTTTAATGATTATTTACAACAGAAGTAATTTGAATTATGACTTCAAACTCCAAGATATTTTCCAAATAAGTTTTAGAAGAGTTACTGACATGGACAGAAATCAGTTATGACAAGTTATCAAAATTTTTTTCTTTAAAGTATACCATATTTTATGTTTTATAAAGGAAGGAGCTTTTTAAAAATGTCTCTGTGTTGTTTTTCTTATAGCAATTTTTTTAGGATAATTTGTCTTATTCAAAAGTTCAAATTCTTTATCCAGATGTCCTTTTCTTTTGATTTCTCATAGGCCTTCAATATGTCTCAAATAAGTTGGTCATCATAAAAATATAGGAAAGAGAAGGACAAGATTTAACTCTTTGAAATGGTTTTGACTTCTAAAGGTGAAATACATTGTTGTTAAGATAAACAAATAATTGTTTGACATAAAGAAAATATATACAATAAGTTAGTTCTTTCACTCTTAAACATATAGCACATATTTTAATACCTATTGAGAAATGTGGATTTTTTTGTTCTTTAGAATATTTAAAGATCTACTGATTAGAGGAGACTAATTAGATAATTTAGTTTCAGAGTAATAAAATTTGGAGGACCACAAAAACAAATTTACCTAATTTGTAGTTTTCGTTGCATTTTTATTTGATAGTAAAAAATTAAATTAATATAACTTTGAATTATATATTTTTTCTACTTTGTGTTTTTAATAAATCTACCCAATCAGGAAAACTTAGAAATACCAAAATGCTGAGTAGCAAGAATGCTAGTAGAAATCAATGAAATTATTTAAAATATTCATGGTAACAGTGATATTTAAGGAAGTAACTTAATTGCCTAAAATATTTTTAGTTCTTACTCTAAGTCTTGCAAATTATATAAAGGTTAAGACATAAAGAAAATCGGAATTGAGCAAATTGGAAACTCAGCAAAAAAAAAAAAATTACATTTTATGAACATGCAAAAATTGGGAAAGTGCCAGTGCTATGATAGGGGTTAATTATGAGATTTTTGTCCGACATAATGCAAAGATGGAGTTAAGGGAAGGGGGTATGATTCCTTTGATGTCATCTCTGCAGCTCAATATTACAGTGTCCTATAGTAAATTACATAGTAAACACTATTTTTGCTATCACAGCATTTTGCACCATTATTTTATATACTGCTTAAGAGAAAAACATACTGCCAAAGCTTTTTACTATTTAGAATGTTTATATTTATCAAAATAACTATCAGAATTCATAAGGCATAGGTTTTATTATTTATAACTTTTGCACATACCTGAAAAAGAAAATATACGTGAAATAAATTGGTTAAGGGATTGCTGAAGTTCTTTACGTGCAGAATGCAGCTCTTGTGAATAATTTTTGACTCAGTTATGATGTTCAGTTTTTCCACATGGAGTTCTTCTCTGGGCAGCATTTCTATAAAGAATCAAGAATTGGCAGTTATGTGGTGCTAACCTGTTTTTGATACCCACTTTGGATATGTTGCTAACTATGTCTGATTTCCCCCACCCTCATCTCTCTCACAAATTTTGATTTGTAGGACTTAAAAGAATGCTCCAGTATCACCTAGATTTTCTCCCAACTCAAATTCTGCAAGTTTTGGTGGCTGGTGCTTTGGTTTGTGCTTGCACAGGGAGTGACAGCTGCCTCGTTATTGTCACTTAGTATTACTACAACTGTAATTGTAATAATATACCAACAATTTTAGGATGCATCCTGAATTTAAAGAGTTTAAAATGTGGGGAAGATGTTCATTTTATAGCATAGTCGCCAGGAGCTCAAAGCTGGGTTGCTCAAACACAGTTGTATGATTTTGGGTAAGTAGCATAAGCTCTCTCTCTAACCCTTAGTTTTTTTTATCTGTGAGAGAAGCAGCCCCTTATCTTTTAAGGAAGGTGGTCCTGAGGTTTTATAAGAATGTACTTTTGCCTGGCTGGTTTTGCTCAGTGGTTGAGCATTGACCTATGAACCAGAAAGTCATGATTTGATTCCTGGTCATGGCACATGCCCAGGTTATAGGCTTGGTCCACAGTGGGTACAAGAGGCAGCTGATTGATGATTCTCTCTCATCATTAATGTTTCTATTTCTCCCTCTCCCTTCTTCTCTGAAATCAATAAAAAAAATTTTTTTAAAGAATGTACTTTTAATGAGTTCCTGGTGTATTCTTTTACTATGTATTTCTTTACTTTGAAAGAAGTAGTAACTTGTAGAGAGGAAAAGACAATAATAAATTTAGCAAATGGCTGAGTGAAAATTCTGGAAAAAATTTCTAATTGAACTTTAGTTATTGGTACAATATAAAACTATTCCAACATTATGTATTTATAATTAAAGGATGGTGTTGTATGACATGGGTCATTTTGGAAACTTGAGACTAAGTTATTTTTAACCTTTCAATTGTTTAGAACCTAATGATTTTAAATTGTAGATTTTCAAGTGATACATTTTGCAACCATTAGAAGAATGGTTTAAAACTATTTGTGTATTTTGTAACATTTTTGATCATTCAATAAGTTATCACCACCTTACACAGTTTAAAAGAGTGTGTAGTACATATGGTTTATAGTGTGGTAGAATGATCTGGAGTAATCCCCTTGATTGAAACACTAAAATACTGAATAAAATATGAAGAAAAAATTAAATGCATGGCTTAGCTACCATAAAAATGAGCATTCCTCAGCGTGTCAATTCCTTCCAGCCTGGTGCTCCATAGGGACAAAAACATCTCCCCTGAGATTTTGTAACCATAGGTGAATCTTCATGACAGTTTGTGGCCCTAAGTTATGTTACCCATACAGGACAAAACCTCAAATGGGGAACTTAATTTGAACCTGTCTGTAATTGGGATAAGAGTCTCTGGTGCTTAAGATCTACCAAGATGTCCCAGGTTATAGAGGGATACAATGGTGTGTGGCCGCCAACCATAGACTACATTTACTAACTTCCCTTGAAGCTTGTGTTTCCTGTACTAATGTTCAGGCAATGAATTATTAAGAGAAGTCATGTGTGGCACTTCTGTGGCTTGCCTTAAGAAGGAATGCCTATGTAGTTCTACCTAACTGTTTCTTGTGTACTGTTAGTTGATGAAATAAACTCCACGAGGTCTAATTTAGACACAGATTGAAATATATGTTGAGTTGCCCCTCCAGCTATGCTCTGCTTAATTCTAGACTATTACATGAGAAGGAAACAATCTTGTCTTATTTAAGCCACTGTATTTTAGGATCTCTTTGTTACAGGAATTTAGCCTGTATCCTAACTAATACTCTTTAAAGAATAGCCAGACAGATTTAAAAAAAGACCAAATAGTACATCTATAAATGAAAAAGAAAATTGAAATAAAAACTCAAATGAATAAATTAAAAAACGAGGGTTACCTGGAGAAATGGTTGATTCCAGGGCTGTGGACACTGGTGCCAGAAAGGAATGAAGTGCTTAAAATATGATAAGGTCAAACAGTTTGTTTACAAAAGAGTGACTGATACATGGAACAACATGGATTAACCTCAAAATATTATACTAAGTCAGTGGTTCTCAACCTTCTGGCCCTTTAAATATAGTTCCTCATGTTGTGACCCAACCATAAAATTATTTTCGTTGCTACTTCATAAAGTAATGTTGCTACTGTTATGAATTGTAATGTAAATATCTGATATGCAGGATGGTCTTAGGCGACCCCTGTGAAAGGGTCGTTCGACCGCCAAAGAGGTCGCGACCCACAGGTTGAGAACCGCTGTAATAAGTGAATGAAGCCAGACACATACGACTACATATTGAATGATTCTATTTATATGAAATTCCTAGAAAAGATAAAATTAAAGAGACACAAAGTAAATTGGTGCTTGCCTTGAGTTGGGGGTCAGAGTAGAGATTTACTGCAAATGAATGAAGGAACTTTTTTGGGTGATAATCTAAAACTGGATTGTGGTGATGGTTGGTTGCACAACTGGGTAAATTTATTGAATTTTACATTTAAAATAAATGATATGTAAATTATACTTAAGTAAGGCTGTTAAAAATATCTGAGAGATACTATAAAAAAATACTATGACAAACGCTAAATTAAACATAGCAAAAAATGTTTAAAGTAATAAAGTAACAGACTTTAATTGCACCCTAGATGGATGGAATAGACTTAAGAGTAAAATAGAATCCTGCTCAATTGTGAGGAAGGTTTAAGAAGTGGCAAGTCTTGGTAATTGATCAATAGTCTTTTTTTTTCTTTATTGATTAAGGTATTACATATGTGTCCTAACCCCCCCCCCTCCGCCATTACCCTCCCCCCCCACACACACACACCCATGCCCTCACCCCCCCTGGTGTCTGTGTCCATTGTTTATGCTAATATGCATGCATACAAGTCCTTTGGTTGATCTTTCCCCCTTACCTCAACCCTCCCCTACGTTCCCTCTGAGGTTTGACGGTCTGATCGATGCTTCTCTGTCTCTGGATCTGTTTTTGTTCATCAATTTATGTTGTTCATTATATCCCACATATGAGTGAGATCATGTGATATTTATCTTTCTCTGACTGGCTTATTTCGCTTAGCATAATGCTCTCCAGTTCTATTCATGCTGTTGCAAATGGTAAGAATTCCTTCTTTTTTATAGCAGCATAGTATTCCATTGTGTAGATGTACCACAGTTTTTTAATCCACTCATCTGCTGATGGTCACATAGGCTGTTTCCAAATCTTAGCTATGGTAAATTGTGACGCTATGAACATTGGGGTGCATATATCCTTTCTGATGGGTGTTTCTAGTTTCTTGGGATCTATTCCTAGAAGTAAGATCACTGGGTCAAATGGGAGTTCCATTTTTAGTTTTTGGTGATTAGAATAACTCACTACAGTATTTATTTCTCCAACACTGATTTAGTAACTGCTTACTATGTGCCTGGCAGTATTTTAGGAACACAGCATTGACCAAAACAGACAAAATTCTTGCCCTTAGGGTGTTTACATTTTGGTGGAAGAGAATGATAATAAACAAGTGAAATATATATATCCCAGGTAGTTTAAATGGCCTGGAGAAAAATAAACTAAAGACAGTGGACTGTGAGAGGGCACAGGCTGGGCTGAGGGACCCTCCTCCACCCTCTACCCGCCCCCCTCCCCAAGTGCACAAATGTAGTGCACCGGGCCTCTAGTGTAGAGTATAAGGATTCCAATTTCTCTATATCCTAGTCTACACTTCATATTTTTTGTTTTTTAAATTATAGCCATTCGAGTAGTTCTGAAGTGGTAGCTATTATGGTTTTTACTTGCATTCCCCTAATTATTAGTGATGCGAAGCATCTTTGTAGTTATTGGCCATTTGTATATCTTCTTTGGAGAAATGTCTATTCAAGTCGTTTGCTCGTTTTTTTAATAGGATTGTCTTTTTATTGTGGTTGTAGAAGTTCTTTATGTATTCTGGGTAATAAACCCTTATCAGATGTATTAGGAGCCCAGTGTGTGATTTGAAATCACGTGGCGCTGCCCTGCCTTGACACTCGAACCTCTCCACGCAGAGCTCCAGTGCGCCTGGCCCAGCCCCCACACCCTCTGGCCATCTCTGGCCGCTTCAAGCCCCGCCCTCAGTCCGTTGAGTCGCCGAGGGCTGGTCCCGCCTTCTCTGGGCGCCTCCCTGCTTCTGCCCCATCTCCTGAGCAGTGGGGCGGCTCTGCTCCGTCATGTCATGGCACCGGAGGAGAGCGTGGAAGCCTCCCGCCTGCTGCGCTGCGCTCCTGCCCCGGCAGGTGGGCCGTGGGGCACTCAGAGTGCAAGTGGTGGGTGGCGAAGGACTGATGAGGGGGGCGCTATGCGCTCTCATCCCTGCCCTCCCTGGCACTGGACGGGCCTGCTTCTCCGAGCGCCTCCCCGTTTCCACCCTGTCTCCAGAGCAACGCCCCAGCTAATATGCTAAAGACCTGGTCATTACCTGTTATGGCGTATGGTCCATTAGCATATTAGCTCTTTATTAGTATAGATCTGTGGTCGGTAAACCATGGCTCGCAAGCCACATGCGGCTCTTTGGCCCCTTCAGTGTGGCTCTTCCACAAAATACCACATGTGGGCACGCGCGTACAGTGTGATTGAAACTTCATGGCCCATGCGCAGAAGTCGGTATTTTGTGGAAGAGCTGGTATTTTGTGGAAGAGCCACACTGAAAGGGCCAAAGAGCCACATGTGGCTCGCGAGGCACAGTTTGCTGAGCTGCAGTTTGCCGACCACTGGTATAGATGATTTGCAAATATTTCTCCCTTTCTGTGGTTGTCCTTTGAAACTATTTATTTTATATGTTTTTGTTTCACAGTTACTGCCTGCTTTTTTATTTAGTTGATTGTTTTGTAGCATCACATTTGTATTCCCTACTTTTTTTTAAATTTCTTTTTTAGTTATTTCATAGTGGTTATGTAGGTTGTTGTAAGTTAAACTAGGATACTGGCTTAAGGTGTTCATTGTAATTCCTAAAATAACCAGTAAGGACTTTTAACCTGAGTGCAATGGAAAGCTGTTGGAGGCTTTTTACTGGATCTGTTTTTTGTTTAAGTCTGGCTGCTGTCCTTAAAACAGATTTTTGAGGGAAGTGGCCAGGAAGTGCTGAAGTGAGATGTGTTCGGAGATTTTGTAATATTCCAAGCAATAAAGGATGATGGCTTTCACCATTGTGGTAATGGTGGAGGTATTAGTGTTCAGATTCTGAGTATACTTTTGATAATAGAACCATCAGGATTTGCTAATGAATTGGATGTGGACTGTGAGTGAAAGAGGAGTCAAAGGTGACACTATAAGGTTTTGGTGATTGAATTATATTAGGAGATAGAATTCCAAATTTTAGAAGACCTGTATTAAATGAATTCCTCATTGATTTTTTTAAAATGTATTTCACATTTAGGAAATACTAAAACATCTCAAGGATGATATGTTCATATGTTGGATTTCTGTTTTGTTTTTCATTTAACTATCAGAATATGTAATGTAGAAAGTCAATTGTTACACCTTCCATGCATACTATACTGAAAAACTGGTCTGTTGAGAGTGATGATCAATAAATATAAGAGTGAAAACTTGCAAAAGGAAAAAAAAGGAAGGAAAGAAAGAAGGAAAAGAAGAAAAATAGTTAAGATATATTCATACAGCCCTAGCCTGTTTTGCTCAGTGGATAGAGCGTTGATCTGCAGACTGAAGGGTCCCAGGTACAATTCCGGTCAAGGGCACATACCAGGTTGTGGACTCAATCCCCAGTGGGGAGCGTACAGAAGGCAGCTAATCAATGATTCTCTCTCATCATTGATGTTTCTCTCTCTCTCTCCCTCTTTCTTCCTGTCTGAAATTAATAAAAATTATTTTTAAAAAGATATATTCATACTATCATTACCAAATGAGCAAAATATGTTAATAACTTTTAGAAAGAACTTCAACAGCAAAATCTTTATGCAAAAAAAATTTTTCTTTAATATATTTTACTGATTTTTCACAGAGAGGAAGGGAGAGGGATAGAGAGGCAGAAACATCGATGAGAGAGAAACATCCATCAGCAGCCTCCTGCACACCCCCCACTGGGGATGTGCCCACAACCAAGGTACATGCCCTTGATTGGAATCGAACCTGGGACCCTTCAGTCCACCGGCCGACGCTCTCTCCACTGAGCAAAACCGGACCGGTCAGGGCAAAAAAAAAAAAAAAAATTTTTTTTTTCCTGCTAATTCTGACACTGAAGTTTATCAGAAAAACCGTATTTTTCCATTTATATGAAAAGTCCAGAAAAGGAAAATCTATAGAGATGGGTATGAGAGATTTTTCTGGGGTATTGGAAATATTTTTAAATTGAATTATGTAATGTCGCACAACTATAAATTTACTAAAAAACCACTTGCACTTAAAACAGGTGATTTTTGTAGTTTATAAATTATACTTCATTAAAGTTATTACAAAATAAGTGTGCACCAGAGAGAAAATAAAATAAACCCTTCTTTTTTTAAATCATTCTGGTTAATATTTTAATATTATGTGGAGAATATTTTGGTTATACTTTTTAACACAATTATAGTTTCAGGTCCCTATTTTATATCATTTATGCATTAAAATAGTGTTTTACAAATGGTATTTGTACTTAAATGTTTCCCATACTAAGCCAAATTCTTGGTAGTATTAGTGTTAACTAGCATATCTTGCATGAAAATATTACAACAAAGCCCAGCAAAGAAATATGTGGATATACAGAAGCATGCATTAATTCAGAAGTCTTTATTTAATTCAAGGGATGTGCTTTGCTTAATGGTACTATAACACTAAGTGAAACTTTTTATATGTACACATATATGAATGTTAATGCATTTAAAAAATAATAATAAAATAAAAAAGGTCTAGAAGTATATGCACCACACCAAGAACCATACTTATTTCTGTTGGGGGAATAGGGCTTGTGGGGGAGGGTAGTTAAGGGGAATGTTTTATTTAACCTGTGTTATTTAACTTTTATAAGTTTTGTTTATGTGTTACTTATTTAGCTCATAGAAAGGAAAAGTATAGAGACTAAACAATCGAAAAGAAAAATAAAGATCAGACCTTAAATTAAGGCAGTGTAGATAGAGAAGGTAAAAATGTAAAAAATATTTAATTGCCAGCCCAGCTGGTGTGGCTCAGTGGTTGAGCATCAACCATGGAACCTGGCGATCTCAGTTCGATTCCCGGTCAGGGCACATACCCCAGGTTGTGGGCTCAATCCCCAGAAGGGGGCATGTAGGAGGCAGCCAATTGATGATGTTTCTCTCTCATTGATGTTTCTATCTCTAGGATGTTTCTCGTTTCTATCCCTCTTTTTTCCTCTCTCTTTAAAAATCAATTACAAAAATTAAAAAATATATATTTAATTACTAAGTTGATGAAGTACAAAATCATTGCAAGAATCAACAGAGAATGATAAGTAGATTACATTAAATGAACTAAATGAAAGTATAAATATAAAACATACATATTGTGCACATTCCTTTATTAAATTTATGAAACAAAATGGGAAATTGTTACATATACTGACTAAATGAAGAGGATACAATTTAATGTGTATAATTTAATTTGCAGTAGTAAAAACAAGTAGGAAGATGGAGGAAAAGATGACAATGAGAGTATTTAAAGTTAAGTAAATAGAATAGCCCTTATCACTCTGTGTTTTCTTTAAAGGATTCCTGAATAATCAGAAGTAATTGGAAAGAAACCTTGCTATAATTGGGGATTGGCAAAATGTTGTTATTGCAAAGACTTCACAAAATAAGTAAGAATTGCTTGAAAGGAAAAATTTATAGCCACTTTTATACACATCTTTAAGCAACACTCTTGAAAACATGTATACCTCTAGTGTCTGCTTAATTATTATTCAGTTTGTTAGCTTTCAAACCCATGGTTAACTATAATATTTTTGACTGATTGGGCACAATTTTTTTTTTTTTTCAGAGAGGAAGGTAGAGGAAGAGAGAGATAGAAGCATCAATGATGAGAGGGAATCATTGATTGGCTGCCTCCTGCACATTGGACCAAGCCTGCAAACCCAGGCATGTGCCCTTGACTGGAATCAAACCTGGGACCCTTCAGTCCGCAGGCCAACCAACGCTCTATCCATTAAGCAAAACTGGCTAGGGCACAATTACTTTTATGAATTTTATTATGAATTTGGTATATTTTCTACATTAGCATATATTATGGAAAATGTGGGAAAACCAATGAAAACAGGTTACTTAATAAGTGAAACTGAAATGCTAATGTCACAAAGAAAAAGTTTTCCCTAAAATTTGGAATCTAAAAATCCAATATGTTGTTTGAAAAAATGAATACAATACATCCCATATAATAAAAGCCTAACATGTAAATTGTCCCCTCAGGCAGTTGTTCGACAGGGAGTTCAATGGCTCACTATGCTGTGCGCTGACCACCAGGGAGCAGTGCAGAACATGGCAGGCGTCGGTGACATGCTGTGACCTCTCGCCAGCTACCTGGGGGCAGGGGTGACGGACAGAGGTGTGGTGAGAATGCGGGGTGTTCACCAAGCTCGCTCTCACTACCCCTGCTACCCTCCCCTGGGATGCCAGGGCTCACATGCCAGGGAAGGCCCCATGCTCAGGTGCCAGGCACCTGCGAGAAGCCCACCCCGCACCCACATGGCCTCTTCCCGGTAAGCCAGGCCATAGCCGCTGGGACTCGCAGGGGCCAGTAGGGCTCCCTATGGGTTCGCACAGGAGCCGGTCTGCAAGGCTGGCCGGGAGAGCACGCTGCCCAACCAGCTTCCGTGCAGCGCTGTTGGGTGGCCCAGAAGCCCACTTTGTGCCCTGGCCCGTGGTGCCCGGCCACACTCACCACATCTCTATGTGGGGAATTGGGCGCCGTGACTCAGGCACAGGGAGTTATGTGGGGACCTGGGGGCCCAGGTGCTGCCCAGGGCCCAGAGGTCAGCTGGGACCTGCCCGTCCACCCCAGATGCTCGCGCTTCGATCACCGGCCATGCATGTATTTCCTGCACCAGGCCTCTAGTAAATACATAAAGTAAAAGGTGATATTCCCATACTTTGTTTCTTAGTCCCATTTGTCAAAGGTAACTCATTTTATAAATTTGGATTAAATTTACATATCTCCTTTATATTTTCATATTTACCTACACAAATCTTGCATTATGAAGTTTGCTCCTCATATTATGGTTTTAAATTATATAACACTAGAGGCATAGTGCACAAATTCGTGCACGGGTGGGGTCCCTCTGGGTGGCCTGCAGGTATCGGACGAAACCTGCAGTCTAACGCCACCTGCAGTTGGACTGCCACTCCTGCTCATCCCGGCCCCACTGTGCCTGCCTTGGGCTCGTGCCCAATCAGTCCCAATCGGGAGAGGTTTGCACTGCCACAGCAGTGCTTGCCAGCCACGAGCCCTGCATCTGGCACCCGCCCAAGGGGAGTGGCTTGCGGGACCAGACTGAAACTGGCTCTCTGACATCCCCCAAGGGGTCCCAGATTGTGAGAGGATGCAGGCCAGGCTGAGGGACCCCACCAGTGCACGATCGGCCCAGGGAGGGACCACAGGAGAGCTCCAGGGTGTGTACGGCCCTTCTCACTCAGTGCCAATCAGCAGCAAGCTAACCTATCGGTGGGAGCATCTGCCCCCTGGTGGTCAGTGCACATCATAGTGACTGGTTAAATGGTCAACTGTCTGCCCCCTGGTGGTCAGTGCATGTCATAGCGAGCGGTTGAGCTGCCTTAGCATATCATTAGCATATTATGCTTTGATTGGTTGTTCAGTTCTGCCATTTGGTCTATTTGCATATTACCCTTTTATTATATAGAATGCCATCCCCCTAAGTAGTAAGATTTGGTGTATTACTATCCTAAGTCATTTGTAGATTTTTAAATTTCTGAATTGTGGTAAATAATTTAAAATTGAGGAAAACTAATCCTATCTAATTAAGAGGGAATATGCTAATTGACCCTCACACCATCACAAAGATGGCAGCGCCCACAGCCCATAAGGTGGGAATATGCTAATTGACTACCCCGCCCTCAAAGATGGCGGCACCCACAGCCAATAAGGAGGGAATATGCTAATTGACTGCCACGCCCTCTCAGATAGTGGCTCCCACAGCCACAAGATGGCTGGCAGTGTGGGCAGTTGTGGGCGATCAGGCCAGCAGGTGAGAGCAGTTAGGGGCAACCAGGCCAACAGGGGAGGGCAGTTAGGAGGGACCAGGCCTGCAGGGGAGGGCAGTTAGGGGCAACCAGGGTGGCAGAGGAGGGCAGTTGGGGGCAGTCGGGCCAGCAGGGCAATAGTTAGGCGTTGATCAGGTTGGCAGGGGAGTGGTTAGGGGGTGATCAGCCTGGCACGCAGAAGCGGTTAGGGACAATCAGGCAGGCAGGCGAGTGGTTGGGAGCCAGCAGTCCCAGATTGTGAGAGGGATCCCAGATCAGAGAGGGTGCAGGCTGGGCTGAGGGACACACACACACACACACACACACACACACACACACACACACCAGTGCACAAATTTCATGCACCGGGCCTCTAGTTTCATATAAATTGATCATCATTTGTTTCTTCAGTGTCGTAACAGATAAAATGGTTATCTTATGTCAGTGATTCTCAACTGGGAGCAGTCTCTCCACTCTACCTCCCCCAGAAATTTAGCAATGTTTGGAAACATTTTTGTTTATAATGTGGGGTAGGTGTAATGATGCTAACGGCATCTGGTAGTAAGAGTTCACGGGTGCTGCTAAAGATTTTACTTAATAATAGACAAACGTAAATTAACCATCCCTCCGCTACGCTCACCAGCCAATCAGGAGAGTATGCAAATTAACCCAACAAAGATGGTGGTTAATTTGCATAAGTAGGGGCGAAGCAGTGGAGCGAAGACTGAAGGCTCTGCCCAGAATGAAGGCCTCGGTCCCGGGTGCCAGTGCCGGCAGCCAGGGGACGGGAAGGCCTATTGCACGAATCTCTTCATGCAGTGGGCCTCTGGTCCTATATAATGCACAAAACAGCCCCCACCCCATCTCCAATAAAGAATTATCAGGTCCAAAATGTCATTAGTGCCAATGTTGAGAAAGCCTTTCTTATTTGAGGGTAGTTAAGGGGGAGGAGTATCCAGGCAACTGCTTAGGTTCATATCTCAGCCCTACCACCTAATGTGTGACTGTGGGTGGTTATTTAAGCTCTCTGTGCCGCAGGTTCCTTATCTAAGTAATATTAATAGTACCTGTCTTACAGGGTTGTTGAGAGACTATGTAAACATTATAAACAAACAGTGCCTGGCACCTATGTAGGAACTCGATAAGTGTTGGCAATTATGGTTTTGTTGTTGTTAATTTTTTTTTCTGCAAAAAGCTTTATTGTTTTATTTGGTCCAATGCATGGGGGAGGGCTCCAGGGTGGTTAAAAGACTGGCTGGTAGTTTCAGAAAGAGGCTCAGATAAAAGCTAGAGACACCAGGGGGATGCTAGGGGCCTCTGAAAGGCCTCTGGCTCCAAAGGTTCGTAGTCGTGCTTGAGGGTGAGTCTTTCGAAGAGATACTCGCCCAGCCTGGGGACCGGCCAGCCTGCGGATGTTAGTCAGGTGGTCACCCATCTTCTTGATCAGTTTCACCTCCTCATCTAGGAAGTGGTTCTCCAGGAAGTCGCAGAGATGAGGGTCTGCATGGGTAGAACCCAGGACCTGCAGCTCCCAAAGGGCCTGGTTCAGGTTCCTCTCCAAGGCCAGGGCGGCTTGCATGGCGTCCTGAGTTTTGCCCCACTCATCTTGGGAAGGTTTCTGCACGTCCTGGAAGAGAATGCGGCCACCACACTTGTTTTTGCAACATTAAGAGATGCTCAGCGCCCTTGCACTTCTACTGCCAACTTGTGAAAGAAATGGCCCACACCCTCAGGAGCCACATCCTCACGGTCAAGATAGTAGCCCAGAGAGAGGTAGGTGTAGGAGGCCAGCAGATGTAGGCTGGCCAGGCGATTGACCACAGCCTCCACCTCGGAGGAATAATTCTGATGAATTTGGGAGCTCATGGTTATTCAGCAATAAAGAGTTAAGGTAGAAAAAAAACCCGTGTGTTGGCTGCCCTGGAGGTGGTTCTGAAGGTGGTGACTGGATGAGATGCAGGAGAGTGGTCTCAGGAGAGTGGTCGGAGGCTGGAAGAAGGGGCATCCCTGGGTCTGTTGCGTCCAAACACTGTTGAAGCAAGAGACAGATCTGGGACCGCCGAGGGCACTTGTTGTTGTTAATTTAACATGGAATTCATACCTACAATTAAAGTTACAGATTTTTCAATTTCTCTGATTTGTAAACAAGCATATCAGTAAAAATTAAAAACTAATCAAAAGAATAAAATCAGAGCATTCTAAAATTCTTATTAGTCCCATAATTTGAGTTTCCCCCACATTATGTGATTTACTAAGTTAGCAAGATTATGAGACTTACTATGTTAACTACACTCCTATACAGGCTGTCCTTGGGTTAGTCGGACCCGTAGTACGTCGTTTCATGGTTATGTCACCATCTCCCATTTATTTATTAAAAAAACAAAAGTTCCATTATTTCAATGTATGTACATATGTGCTTTATGTTTTTTATTATTTGTTTACCACAAGTAAAGGTCAGGAATTGTTATCTTTCTTTTAATTTTTTTTTACTGTTTCACTTCATTACTGCTGTGTATGTGCTCCATGTGAGAGACGGAGGTGCTTATGTAGGTGGGTTCCAACCTATGGCGAAAATCGCATTATGTCGCACCGTAGGAACAGATCTCCAAGGTAACTTAAGGACCTGCTGTATACTATTTTATACATATATTATTTAAAATATTACGTTGTGAGTGATGATGCATCTCGCAGAGCAGCATCCCTTGAACCTGAGACATTATTTCATTGGTCCTTTCCCCTAGGCCAGTGGTCGGCAAACTCATTAGTCAACAAAGCCAAATATCAACAGTACAACGACTGAAATTTCTTTGAGAGCCACATTTTTTAAACTTAAACTGTATGGGTAGGTACATTGTTATTAACTTAATTAGGGTACTCCTAAGTTGGCCTTTGCTAAAAACGTCCTCAATCTGATTGAGGTACGTTCACTGAGGTCGACCCCTTCCAACTCTCCCACATCCACATTCGTCTTGTATACTTGTTTCGTCTATCTCCTTTCGTTCATCCTCTCTATATGTCCAAACCATCTCAACATACCTTTCTCAATCCTCGACACTACATCTTCTTTCACTCCATAGTGAAAGAACCTAATTATAGGTTCCCTAAAATTAACTTAATAAACTTTACTTAAAGTTTTAAGTCCACTTCGCACTGTACATGAGCGCCCGCACGTGGTGTTTTGTGGAAGAGCCACACTCAAGGGTCCAAAGAGCCGCATGTGGCTCGAGAGCCACGGTTTGCCGACCACTGCCCTAGGTTCTGTAGTTGCAGTTTTTGTTCTCTTGAAAGTCCTAACTCCTATAACATAATTCAGGAAGTATGTGTTCATAACAAAAAGAAAAGATATTAAATAATTTTTATTTGAATTGAATTCCAGACTTGTTTCTTCATGGTTAAACCTTTTTCTTTTGCTTTCCTCAACATTAAAAATCCGTTTCTGATCCTTCTCCATTCATAGGCTGATGAAGACATTTTGGGGAGGCATTGCAATGTGTTCAGTGTATTATTAAAACTGAGGTTATTTTTAGAGGTAATAGAAAATACTTATTTTAGTCACATCTTGGTTTTGTTTCTTCTTTTAATAACTATTGCAATGTCCTACAAAATTCATTAACCTTAAGTAATATTTTGTTTCTCTCTGCTCTCCCTGTTAGTGAAGTAATTAATAAACTGTCCTTATATTAAATGTATCATTAAACTAAATAAAAACTTAATTCAAAATATTTTTATATACCTTACAAATATAAAAATATCCAGAAAAAAAACAAACAGATTTACAATGGATAGTGCTGCTGTTTTTTAGAAACTGTTGGAAAATTTATTTTCTTTATAATTTTAGTAACATAATAAATGGCACAGAAAAAAAAACTTTCTTGTACTAAAAAAGACTGTGTGTGAGTGGTATAGAGTACATCAATTTCTTTTTCTGTGTTTCATTGCTTTCTTCCTTTTTTTTTTTTTTAAGTTCAGTTTTAGTTTTTTACCACTTGATGGCAGTGATGGAGCTGGAGCTATACAAGAAGGTTAGGGAAAGGCCTCATTATGAATAACAAAAGGGTAGATACAATAGAAATCTCTGACATTTTAATATTATTCACATTTCTAGGTGCTATTACTTATATTGCAAGTGACAGTAATAGGGAGAAAGCCTCTAGATGGAGCTTCAGTACTTTCTAAGGGAGAATATTTGCTATGTCTTTCTAAATACGTGCTGTATATCGTTTTACATAATATATTGATTTTTAAAAAATAATATTTAATGATGAATTTATGTCAGTTGTAATTAGGGAGATGAATTCACCAAGCCCATCAGTAATTTGAGAAATGGTTATTTAGTATCTTAAATTTCTATTTCATTGACAACATTTATTGAAAGTATGTTAAAAGTGTTAGCCAAATGATCCTAACTACAATTAGAATGAGCTTGCATATCTAACAAGTTAGTAGAAAACATTTTATTAATAGGAAATCAGGTGCTTAAAAATCAATATTTTACCCATGTATCTTGTTAATTGTTATGCCTATTATCATTTAATATTTATGTTCTTAAGGGAACATATTTTTCTAATTCCCCAATTTAAAAAAAATTAAAATTTAAATTAATCAACATTTATGAAATTTTATGGCAAATATTCTTTTAAAGAACATACATGTTCTTTAGTAAATATTCTTACTCTCATCAGAAATGTTTTCTGTTTATAGTCAAATAGATTCTATTTTTACTCTGTATCAAAGTGAGGTTGTTATTTTCATTAGAAAAAAATGGATGTTAATGTTTTCAATATACAGTTGATCTTAAGTTCTACTTCTTTTAGAATAACAAGAAAAGTCAAAACAAGAAGTAAGTTTTCTTACCTTCCTACTATTATACCATTACCTGAACTGTGATGTCTTATAAATTATTTCAGTAAGTATGTGCTATTGGTTTATAGTTGATATTTTTGGCACTCAAAATGTTAGAGGGAAACCATCAGTAGTAGTTGATTTGATATTGACATAAATGTTTTATGTTGAAAGAGAATGTCTAACTGGAGAATCATATAAGAAGCATGAGAATGGTTTGTGGTGGTTTTACTTTTTTTTAGTTTCTTGAATAAAATTCTTATTCTCTATTGAGACATAAAGCTTCCTGAAACAGAGTAGTTGCCAGTAACTTTTTATAATTACATGTAATTATAGTGTTAGTTAACAGTTTATTTTATTTTTGGCTAAGCAAATTCATTTCAGGTTGTATAAGAAATGAGCTAAATTTGCAACATGATTTGATTGTTAATAACCTCAGTAGTAACAATAACCCAGAAAGCCATGTCTTGCTTTGTTTGTTTTTTACCTTACTAAACTTTGGGACTATGGTTTAAAGGGAACACATTTCAGCAACATTTCTTAATTTTTCAAGTGTCTCCTTTTATTACTAAAAACTAAACCAAATACTTGCATTATATTCGCTTTCAACTTCGTAAAGAAATGGATTTGAAAAGATATGGTCTGTTTCTCGGATAAGCAATTTGCAAATCAAAAATTTATGCTTTTACAAATGTCTGTAAATGATAACCTTGTAATAGTAGTTACTATTTAAATAAATTCCTTTAAAATAATTATGGTTAAGTTTCAGCTTCTATTGTAACTTAAGGAAACTCTCTTGACAAAAGGAAAACTGAACCGTTCTCCATTTCTCAGAAGCATTTGCCCTGTGAAGAAATAGGTTATATATCAAGTTAATTTTACATGTTAAAACTTTTTTCTTTTTTAGGGAAAAAGAATAAAGCACACACTTATTATTAACTACATACAAACAAATCTAAAACTGGCATAAATTTGGTGGAGGAAAATTACCTTGAGTTTGCTGAGTTGCATTTTCTGCTTTTTATTCAGCTGGTGATAGGTAGTATCATCTTGAGTATTTAAAATGCATTTAGATTGCTTTTGTAGGTATTAGCACCAAAATCTGCAATAAAGCATTTCTACTGACTTAACACAGTTTTAGTTAGAGTATTATGCTCACTTGCAGCATTAGTACTATAAACTTCATTAACAGTAAAAGTCATTATCAATAAGATAAAAATAATTTAACAAAGTAGAAAAGGACAATAAAGTTCTTTCTTTTTGGAAGCTAGTTTTTAAAAATAAATTTTCCTGAAATGTACATAGTCTACTTACCAGGTTTTTATTAAACCATATGTTGAAAATAAAATAAGCACAAGGAAATCTGTAGCATGTATTATAGTGCTTAATAAAAATCTTTTAATTTGTCAAAATATTTTATGAATATACAAGAAAAAGCACTGGCACTGCTCCTATTAACACAGACTCTGAACAATACAGATTACGTCTGTCAATTATGTCTGTCAATCCCATTATATGTGTTTGAATGTTGTATTTCCACTTGTGTTCAAGTTTTTTTGTTTGTTTTTTAATATATTTTTATTGATTTCAGAGAGGAAGGAAGAGGGAGAGAGAGACAGAAACATCAATGTTGAGAGAGAATCATTGATAGGCTGCACGCCCCAGACTGGGGATCAAGCCCGCAACCTGGAAATCGGATTGTGACCTCCTGGTTCATAGGTTGGCACTCAACCACTGGTTCAAGCTTTGATTTTATATTAATATTGGATAGCTTTCATTACTATCTAAAATTTAACTATGTAGTAGCTAGAAAAACGAATTGGTTCTCTAGTTACTTAAACCTTTCATTTGTTATAGCATTACAGAATTCATATTTTATTTTACTTTTAAAAATAAATTATAGTAAAATAATTTATGTTTCATTTTATATCATCAGGCTACTTAAGCTATTGAAATATTTTCCCAAGATACACAATTTTTTGAAAAAAGTCTTTTAATGAAGTTGTACTACACAGTTGATTTTTTGGTGTTGTTCCCAATCCTGGATCCATCCCCTTTCCCTAAAAGTTATTAAACAAAAAAATATTATTACTTCTTTGATAACACCATGACTTTTTAAGTTAAAAGGCAAAAAATATCAATGAACAAACCCTCTGAAATAGCCTCCTGTATCCTTTAAATTTTTATGAAGGTAAATCACACTAAGTGAAAGGCCATATTAGTGTAATTAATATAGATGTAATTTTTATGGTAAAGGTATTATTTTAATTTTAAATATAAAATTTGTTAAGACTTTTAAGTGACATAGCTCTGATTTATAAAACAAATTTATTTTCATTCAAATATAAATGTGATGGTCTACAAAAATTATAGTTGATTGAAAATACATATATACTTAAAAATTAGCTGATACCTAAAAAAGAAACATCTATATGAATTAGTAGCTTATTAATCAAGGTTAACTAAATAATAAATTCATATTGTAAGGCAAAGTGTATATAAAGTCTGTAGAGTGAATTATAGTATATTATGTGGATATCATTATAATATACTAGAGGCCTGGTACATGAAAATTTGTGCACTTGGCGGGGTCCCTCAGCCCGGCCTGTGCCCTCTCGCAGTCCAGGACCCCTCAGGGATGTCCACCTGCCAACTTAGGCCCACTCCCCAGGGGATCAGGCATAAGCTGGCAGACATCCCTCTGGCAGCCTGGGAGCCCTCGGGGGATGTCTGACTGATGGCTTGGAGTGGGCCTAAGCCGTCAGTCAGACATCCTTAGCGTTGCTGAGAAGGTGGGAGAGACTCCCAGCCACCACTGCTGTGCTCACAGCCATCAACCTGGCTTGTGGCTGAGCGGAGCTCCCCCTGTGGGAGCACACTGACCACTAGGGGGCAGCTCCTGCATTGAGCATCTGCCCCCTGGTGGTGAGTGTGCGTCATAGTGACTGGTCGTTCCCAGTCCTTCTGCCTTTTATTATATAGGATGTCTGTAATATATATTTTATGACACACTGAGGAAGAAATAATTATTGAGTTATTAGTAAGAAATAATGGCATTGTAAACATTAGGAAATATATAGAAAATTTTCAACATTTCTATTCATCTATGCTATAAATATCAGTTAGATATATTTTTTTAAGATTTTAATAATATTTTATTTATTTTATTTTATTTTTTTAAAATATATTTTATTGATTTTTTACAGAGAGGAAGGGAGAGAGATAGAGAGTTAGAAACATCGATCAGCTGCTTCCTGCACGTCTCCTACTGGGGATGTGCCCGCAACCCAGGTACATGCCCTTGACCGGAATCAAACCTGGGACCCTTCAGTCCGCAAGCCGACGCTCTATCCACTGAGCCAAACCGGTTTCTGCAGATTTTAATAATATTTTAAAGAAAACTGTTGACTTAGTCTTCTTGCTAACACATTAATTAAATGTAGCATAAAGGTATAATTAATAGTTAAGGACTAGTAAATTCATGTAGCTGAGGATGACCTGTGAATAGAAAACTTTAATAGACACAATCATATATATTTATATAATATGTATATATTATGAAAATACATGTATATGAATTAAATCCATGATTTCAGGTTTTAACCTATATTTTATGATATAAATTTTCATCCCAGACCTGATACATAAGTTGGTTTAGTAAAATATTGAAGTTGAAATATTTAATTTAAGTATTTAATTATTTATCTTAGATTTTGTTAGGTATGTAGAATCGACATGTATTATGTATATTTAAAACATCCAATGACGTAACTTTTAGGGTTATTTCGTAAAGTTTATTTTCTTATAGACTAGCGTAAACACTGCATTTAAAAATAAATATGCTTTATCCTAATGGGTACGATGTTTTGATATGAAAAGCCATAATAACCCTTTTTATAAAAAAAATCTTAGTATGTCAGGGTTTATCTATAAATTAAAAGTACACTTAAGTAATCAGTTACAAGTATTTGAGTACTTCATAACAATATGTAAAATGATAAACTTCCAGAATATGAATTTAAACACACAGTGAAACTTAAATTAGATTGTAAATGTAAGAATTTGGGGTACTTTTTCTATAAATTCTGACCCTAAGTTTTTGTTCATGGGCTTATGAGTTGTGGGGGTGGGAGAGTCATCTAAATTTAGATATCCTTTCATTAATGTAGACCTCTTAGCCCATTTCTTAATTTAGTTAACATGTACTATTTAGAAAGTTCTCTGGGTGTACTCTTTTGCATTTAAAGTAGTCTTGAGTTCAAAGACTTCAGAGGGGAGAGGATTAAGGCAACTTTCTCATCTGAACTCCTGAGTTCTCGATCATGGGTACTTTTTTGCATATACTAGTTTCTCTTTCTGATTTATTATGTGAAGACAGTTATTACATATACACATAGGATTGTCTTGAGTTTTTTGAAGGAGAGTGTTTTTTTAATTAATGTAAGTTCTCATGTATCTTTTAAAAATTAATTTGATTTGACTTAAAAGTTTTTTTATCAAATTGTCTTAGTAGGGTTTTCTACAAAATGATGTAACCTCACAGAACTGTGTATGTTACAGTTAGCAAAATGATCCTAAATTATTCAGATAAGGAACTGTAAATGTAACTAATTATGACCATTCATAATTTTGTTAGCTTATCAATTAAGTTTTTTCTAATCATCTAATTGTGATTTTAATCAATGATAATATTCACAGGTTTGTTTTGTTGTTTTAATTTTAAGTATGAATTTAAAAATAGATCTGTGTTGGGTGGAAGTGTGTTTAACTTTTGAAGACTAGTTTGATTTTTCACATATCTCTAATGTAATGATTCAAAGAAATGGGATATAATAAAAAATAGTACTACTAACCAGTCCCTTATTTTCTTACCAACTAACTTATAGTCTTTAATGTTCAAGTCTGTAACTATGAACACTTGAATTTCTGCATATTTACTACTTTTCAAATATGTCAGAAACCATTACACAAAATAATTTTAGGAACAAAGTAAATGGCGAAATATTGAATATAAGAAGCACTTAGATGTAATATCACAATGATCTTTAAATCTGTATTGATGGAATTAATGTGGAAAATTCTAATTCCAGGCATTTGTATTTGGTGATGTATAGTGTACATTAGGAATAAAAGTTCAAAAGAAGCTTAGGACAAGTTAAGAGCACCTCTTCTTTAAAATACTTGCTACTTATCTCAGCTTTAATCTCCACTCCCTCCCCATTGGAGAGTTTTTAGGAAAGAGATGTTACTAAAACACAATTAATTCAGAATAGCTCAAAGACATTGTGTCTGTCTCAATGTGAGGTCAGACTCTATCATCTATACCTATGGTCGGCAAACTGCGGCTAGCGAGCCACATGTGGCTCTTTGGCCCCTTGAGTGTGGCTCTTCCTAAGCTTTAGGAGTATCCTAATTAAGTTAATAACAATGTACCTACCTATATAGTTTAAGTTTAAAAAATTTGGCTCTCAAAAGAAATTTCAATCATTGTACTGTTGATATTTGGCTCTGTTGACTAATGAGTTTGCCGACCACTGATCTATACTAATAAAAGCCTAGGTGGTCCTTGTGCACGACATTGTCCCAAGATGGCTGCCACAAGATGGCCACGTGCACAGCAGAGGCAGGGCCTGGCGGCCACTCCGCATAGTGAGGCCTGGGGCTCCATGTGGCACAGAAGAGGCCGGTCCCAGTGTCGCCGCCACCTCACGCGGAGGAGGCGGGTCCCAGCGGAGGAGGCAGGTCCGGCAGGGGAGGGCAATTGGGGGTGTTCGGGCCGGCAAGGGGGTTAATCAGGTCGGCAGGGGAGGGTAGTTTGGGGCTATCGGGCCAGCAGAGGAGGGCAGTTGGGAGCGATCAGGCCTGCAGAGGAGCAGTTAGGCGTCAATTAGGCCAGCAGGGGAGCAGTTAGGGGGCGATCAGGCTGGCAGGCAGAAGCAGTTAGGGGCAATCAGGCAGGCAGGCGAGTGGTTAGGAGATAAATATATCCTATATAATAAAACCCTGATATGCTAAGTGTCCCATCGTCCATTCAACCAATTAAAACATAATATGCTAATGATATGCTAAGGCCGCTCAACCATTCACTATGACATGCGCTGACCACCAGGGGGCAGATAGTGGACCGGTCGACTCTTCGCTATGACGTGCACTGACCACCAGTAGGTTAGTTTGCTGATGGTGTCTGGCTGATTAGGACCGAGCAAGATGGGCTGGACATGCCCTGGAGCCCTCCCGCAGTCCCTCCCCGGCTGACCAACCTTCCGTGTCCCTCCCCGGCCCCTATCATGCACCAGTGGGTCCCTCAGTCTGGCCTGCGCCCTCTCGCATTCCGGGACCCCTCAGGGAATGTCAGAGAACTGGTTTCGGCCTGACGGCAGAACGACCAGCCACTATGGTACAAACTGACCACCAGAGGGCAGACACTCAACGCAGAAGGTGAGTGCACTCCTACAGGGGGAGCGCCGCTCAGCCAGAAGCCAGGCTCATGGCTGGTGAGCGCAGCGGCAGTGGCGGGAGCCTGTCCCAGCACTAAGGACCCCTCGGGGGATGTCCAACTGCCGCTTAGGCCTGCTCCCTGGCAGCCAGACATCCCCCGAGGGCTCCCAGACTGCGAGAGGATGCAGGCCAGGCTGAGGGGACCCCCCCCCCCCCCAGTGCACAAATTTCATGCACCGGGTCTCTAGTATATTATATTGATTGGTGGCTTGGACCTGGGATATTAGGAATGTTTGGGCTGTTGACAAATTATATAACAAGGCTAAAGGGAAAAAATATATAATTGAGGCTTACTGTTAGAGTTTTAGTTAGATTGCTAGTAGATAGTGGTGCCATTTACCTAGAAGGAAAGACTAAGAAGGATCAAATTTGGGAAAGAATTGGTTTCTGTTTACATTCCATCCTGTGAATAATTTAGAAACTCACCCTGACAATCCAGGAAAACTGTAGTTGAATATTACGTATCTATATGGAGATAAAGATTTCACCAAAAAAGTGAGTTAATTTCAGAGAAGTAAAGAAAAGCATCCAATATCGTTCTATTGCACTTCCTGGTTTGCACTTTTATTTTGGAAATTGTCATTTTTTTAAGAGCTGTAAGAATTTTTTATTAAAATTGGAGTATAATATGAGAAAACAAACCTTCTATTTGGTAAATACAATAGATTGTTTTTAATACGTATTCCTTCCTTCCGGTGTGCTTTACTGCACATAGTGTGGAAAGCTAATAATTATGTTTAGTGGACTCACTTGCACTACAGAAAGTATTCTGGATATAATATAGTTTTGGCCACTTTTTGAAGATGGAAATTAGATGGAGGCTGCTCTTTCTCTTTTTAGCTATGGGTACCTATCCATCCAGTTAGTTAGTTAGTTAGTTATATTAATAATTTTTTAAATCATTCATTTATTTGTTCATTAACCCAGACATCTTATTTGGTATTTTTTCAGGGAGAGGAAGGGAGAAGGAGAGAGAGGTAGAAACATCAGTGATGAGAGAGTCATTGATCCACTACTGGGGATTGAGACTGCAACCTGGACATATGCCCTGACCAGGAATTGACCCGTGACCTCCTGGTTCATGGGTTGATGCTCAACCACTGAACCACACTGGCCGGGCTCCCTATCCATTTTTTGTTTTTTGTTAGTGTGGCATGTATTTGAAGCCAGCACTTTCATTGATTGTAGCCACTTTTCGACGTTCCTTACTATGCAGAGTAGAAACATACCAGTGGGAAATTGGAATGAGCCATTTAGCAATAACAGTAAACTGTCATCAAAGAGGTAGAGCTGTGGGCCTTTGGGACTATCCTCTGAGCTGACATTCAAGGGAAGAGTTCCTGTCTTTATAAAACTGCCATGGACAAGGCAGGAACAACAGTAGAAAAAAACTCTGTAACGGGAACTAGCTCTGAGATTCAGGACCAATCATAATAATAAAAGGCTAATATGCAATTGGCGGTCATGCCATGACACGTAACAACCAATCAGCAGGGACCTGAGGCTGCATGGCGCCTGGCCAGAGCGGGGGACCTCAGGCCGAGCCCCCCACCCAGCATGGCTTGATGAGGGTGGGGCCGGTTAGGTCTGGATTTCGCCCAATGGGGGTGGGGCCAGCCGGGTCTGGATCTCCTTTGATTTCGAAGCGCTTGCAGGTGGGCGGGGACTTGACTCTGGGTCCCATGGCGCACCCCAGACTCTGACAAGAGGGAGATTTTCATATACATTTTACTAATTTTCTTTCATCTCTGACACTTTTATTATAGAGAAAGGGCAAATAGCAATATTAAAATATTTCCTCTAATTCCCTTTTAATATGTATGAATTTCGTGCACCGGGCCACTGGTATGTCTATAAAAGGCAATAAGTGCAGAATTGAATTACAGTAAAATCTCAGTATAATGGGCTAATTCAGGGAAAGGGGTGTCTGTTAAAGCCAAAATGGACATTGTATAATAAAGTAGGTTTTCTGAATGCGTACATTAAAAAATTGACAGTTTAGTTCGTTTACCTGTTTTTACTCATGTAGACACATTTTTGTAATTACAATTAAGTATGTATGAAGTTTAGTTTCACAGGAAAGTTTTCTACATGTATTTCAGTAATTTTAAATTTATACTGAATAGGTTTAGTAAATGTGTGCATTCACCTGTCACTAGGAGTAAACAAATACACACAGCTGGTGCATGGCTTAGCATATGTGTCAGAACCTTGGGCCAGCTGGAGTTAAAACCGTTGCAGAAAGTCAGGCCACTGGACAACAGACCCATTACCGTGTGTGATGCAGTGTGATCACATGCTAATCATTCGCCAGACATTATTTACAAGTGGTGACTCTGGGGTTTAAATATGTACACTAGAGTTGTAGCTATGTAATATTTATTTATGTTGGAGAAATTACTAGTTTTTTTCCCAACATATGTCCTATTCACTAAAATTTGTTAAAAATAGCAATGAATTAATAACAAAACCTGTTAATTTAATTATAAACAAATCTTAGTTAAAAGCATTTTAAAATTAACAGGGTGTTGATTTTCACATATGACATTTAATCTGGAAATTTTGTCTGTTAAATCCTAAATCCATTAAATTGAGGTCTGCAAAACTGAGGATTTACTGTAGGTGAATGACAGATTTTAAATGTTTCCTGTGTCATATATAAAACCTTTCTGGACTCAGCTTTCAGATGAGATCATTTGGCTCTGCTATTGAAAAATGCAGTAGGCAGAGGCAGAAGAAGGTAAAGTTGTTGTGTGACCACATATACAAGAGTGGTTCCATCTATATATATATAAAACCCTAATATGCAAATAGACCGAACAGTGGAACAACTGAACAACTGGTTGCAATGATGTGTGCTAACCACCAGGGGGCACGTGCAGAACATGACAGGCATCAGCCGCTGCAGGATGGTGGAGCAGGTGAGCAGGGTTGCCAGGCCAAGGCAGGGCACCAGTCGCTGTCATCGGGGTGAGCCTCTGGTGGTTACTGAAAATTCTTGGCTCCCGCATGCTGTGATCCCACCTGGTGCTCACACCTGCTGCTGACGCTGGAGCTGCTGCCCTCACCCACTGCTGGTGCCTGGCACCGGTCCCGATCACTCGACGCCATCAGTGGGCACGAACAGTGGCAGCCAGGCCCAATCTCCCCTGAAGGCTTCTCCACCTCTTCCTGCTCCTGAGGGGCGATCAGGGCAGCAGCCACCACTGGCACCTGATGCTGGCGCTGGCCCCAATCACTCCACGCCATCAGCGTGTGGGAGCAGCAGTGGGAGCGGGGCTTTTGGCAGATAGGGGACAGGGGACTACAGCAGGAGGGGCTGGGCAGGGGCGCGGAGGATGGGCCGAGACCCACCCCTGTGCCTACCTCAGCCTCATGGCCCACAGTTCCTTTAAAGGTGCACAAATTCATGCATTGGGCCCCTAGTCTATAATAATAAAAGCATAATATGCTAATCAGACCAGATGTTCTTCCGGACATCCTTCCTTCCAGACAAAGCCACAGCAGTGGTGGTGGGCAAGGCCAAGGCACTGCACGAATTTTGTGCATTGGGCCTCTAGTAAGGTATAATGGAGCCGAAAAATTCCTTTCACCTAGGGATGACATAACTGTCATAATGTCATAGTGCAATTCATTACTCACATGTTTGTGGTGAGGTTGATATAAACCTATTGGGCTGCCAGTTGTATGAAAGCATAGCACATACAATTATGTGCAGTACATTATACCTGATAATGATTATAAACAACTATGTTACAGGTTTATATATTTACTATACTGTACTTTTTGTTGTTATTTTAGAGTGTACTATTTCTACTTAATTAAAAAATGTTTGCTGTAAAACAGTGTATCATGTTATGTCATCATAACAATCTCATCTCAATTGTATTATTTGCTCTTGTGCTTGATTTAATCTCATGTTGTTTTGTACAGTAACATGCTGTACAGGCTGATGATAACCTAGGAGCAGCAATAGGTTTTAACTTATAGCCTGGGTTTGTAGTAGGCTATATCATCTAGGTTTCTGTAAGTACATCCTGTGATGTTTGCACAACAAAACTGCCTGACAACAAAGTTCTCAGAATGTATTCCTGTCATTAAGTGGCATATGATTGTATTAACTCTAATATCTAATACTTGTTCTGTGATGCTTTTTAATTTTCTATGTATAGGATCATGTCATCTGTGAATATAATTAATACTAATTCTTCCATTCCAAGTTGGGTTCCTTTTATCACTTTTTCTTGACTAATTGCTTAGATTAGAATTTCCAGTACAAAGGTGTCATAAGCAGATATTCTCCTTATTAGCTTAAGGGAAAGCTTTTAGACTTTTACCATATGAGGTTAGCTATGGGCATTTCATAGATAGCCTTTATCAACTTGAGAAAGTTCCCTTCTAGTCTTAGTTTGTTTAGTGTTTTGTTATCAAACAATGTTGGATTTTATCACTTTTTCCTGCATTGAGATGGTTATGTGTATCTTCATTTTATCAATATGGTGTATTATTATTTTCATTGATTTTCATACACTGTTACACCCTTGTATTCATGGGATAAATCTACTTCACTGGGTCATGGTATATAATCCTTTTTTATGCTGCTGTATTTGGTTTACTAGAAGTTTGTTGAGGAATTTTTCATCTATATTCATAAGAGATATTTGTCTATAGTTTTCTTTTTTTGTGGTGTTTGTCTGTCTTTGATATCAAAGTCCCATAGAATAAGTTAGAAAGCATTTCTTCCTCCTGTAGTTTTTGGAAGATTTTGAACAGGACTGTGATTTCTTTAAATGTTTCATGGAATTCACTAGGAAATCATCTAGTTTTGATGGTTGGGCTTTTCTTCGTTAGGCATTGGTGGGTGTGTGCTTTTTTTCCTGTAGTTTTTGTGTGTTTGTTTTTAATTGATCAGTCATTTCACTTGTTATAGTTCTATTCAGTTTTTCTATTTCTTCATGAGTCAGTTTTTGTGTTTCCAGGAATTTGTCTATTTTATCTGGGTTTTCTAATTGTTTGGCATACAGTTAATTGTTTTTATTTCTGTAAGAGTGTTAATAATGTCCCACTCTCACTCCTGAGTTTATTAATTTGACTCCTTTCTCTCACTGTAATATAGTTTTGTCAATTTTGTTGACATTTTCAGAAAACCAATTTTTAGCTTTGTGGTTTCTCTGTTGTTTTTCTGTGCTCTATTTAATATATCTCTGCTCCAATCTTTTTTATTTCCTTTCTCCTTCGAGCTGTGTGTTTAGTTTGCTATTGTGTTTCTAGTCCACTAAGGCAGAAAAGATAAGGTTGAGATTTTTGTGTGTGTGTCATCATTTATAGCTGTAAAATTCCTTTTGAGCACTGCTTTTTAAAAAATATCTTTTTAAATTTATTTCAGAGAGGAAGGGAGAGTGAGATAGAAACATCAGTGATGAGAGAGAATCATTGACCAGCTGCATCCTGCATGCCCCCTAATGGGGATTGAGCCCATAACCAAGGCATGTGCCCTGACTGGGAATGGAACCATGACCTCTTGGTTCAGAGGTCAATGCTCAACCATTGGGCCACACCGGCTGGGTTATTATATCTTCTAGATGGATTGACCTTGATGTCATTATATAATGTCTTTGTTTGTCTCTTAACAATTGTTTTAAAGTATATTATGCCTTTATATTATGTTAATATAGACATCCCACTCTTTTGGCTACTGTTTGCATTTAATATTTTTTCTATCCATTCGTTTTCTATCTGTTCGGTTCTAAAATTTGTTTCTTGTAGACACCATGTTGTTGAATCATGTTTGTTTATAATCCATTCTGGTAATCTCTGCCTTTTAATTGCAGAGTTTAATCATTTACATTTAAGTAATCACTAATAATATATATTTACTTCTGCCAGTTTACTCTGTTTTCTATATATCTTCTTTGTTTCTTAATTCCTTCTTTACTGCTTTCTTTTGTTTTAGATCTGATTTCCTAGTGTATCATTGGATTTACCTTTTGTTTCTTTTACTATAGACTTTCTTTTTTTTTTTTTAGTCCTTGCCATGGGAATTGTGATTAACATCTTAATTTACAGCAATCTAATTTGAATTGAAATTAGATTTCAATTAGAACCAATTTAGTTTCAGTCATAAAAATTTCGTATTCTATATAGCCCTGTTCCCCTTCCTTCTATAGTTAATGTCACACATTACATTTTTATACATAGACTTATATTGTTATTTTACGTGGGACATGGATTTATAATTACTGTTTTAATAGTTACTGTCTTTTAAATTGTATAGAATAAAAATGGAGTTACTAAACAAAAGTACTTGAATATTAACTTTTATATTTATCTACATAGTTATTTTTACCAGTGTCCTTTATTTTTTCATATGGATTTTAGTTACTTTCTAGTAGTTTTTCCTTTCAGCCTAAAGGACTTCCTAGAGCATTTCTTGTAGAGCAAGTCTCTACAAGCCGTGAACTCTCAACTTTTGTTTAATTGAAATATCGTAATTTCTCTTTCATTTTTGAGGTATAGTTTTGTTGAATATAGAATTCTTGGTTAATACATATTTTTAGCACCTTATATATGCCATTCTGGTACCTTCCAGTTTCCATGGTTTCTAATGTGAAACTAGCTGTTAATATTATAGAGAATCCCTTGTACATTGAGTTGCTTCTCTTGCAGCTTTCAGGATTTTCTCTGTCTTTGTCTTTCAGCAATTTAGTTATAATATTCCTAGGTGTGGATCTCTTTGAGTTTATTTTACTTAGGATTTATTGAGACCCTGGATATGTATATTTATGTCTTTCATCGAAGTTTGGAAGTTTTTAATCATTTTTTATTCAAAAAATTTTTTCTGTCCTCATCTCTCTTCTCCCTCTTGGACACTCCTTATGTTGGTACTCTTGGTGGTAGCTTACCAAGGCTCTTTTCATTTATTTATATTCTTTTCCCTGCTCCTCATATTGGGTAATCTCAATATATCTATCTAAAATTTTATAGATTCTTTCTTCTGCCTGCTTAAATCTTTTTTTGAGCCTTCTATAGAAAATTTTTTATCTCAGTTATTGTATTTTTCAAGCCAGAATTTCTCTTTGGTTCCTTTTTAAAATTTCTGTCTCTTTATTGCTATTATAAACTAGAGGCCCAGTACACGAATTGGTGCATGGGTGGGGTCCGGCCAGCCTATGGGGGGTGGATCAGGGCCAGGCCTGTTGGGAGGAGGAGATGGCAGGAGGTTGACTGGCCAGCCCGCCCCAATCGGGGCCTTATCAGGGCCGGGCCGGCTGTGGGGAGCAGCTGTGGGCGATTGGCCGGCGGCCCCGCCCCCGATTGGGGTGGGGGGGCTGATCAGGGATCAGCAGCTGGGGGAGGGGCCATGGGAGGTTGGCTGGCCAGCCCCACCCCCGATTGGTGGGGGGGGCGATCGTGGGCGGAGCTGGCTGGGGGTAGGGGCCGCAGGCTGATCGGGGTGGTGGGGGCTGATTTGGGGTTGGGCTGGCCGTGTTGAGGGACTGTGGGCGGTGGGCCTGTTGGCCCTGCCCCCAAATGGGGTAGGGGGCCGATCGGGGGCCAGCAGCCTGGGGGACGGACCATAGATGGTTGGCCAGCCGGCCCTGCCCCTAATCAGAGTTGGGGCGCAGATCGGGGGTGAAGCTGATTGGGGGTGAAGCTGATTGGGGGTGGAGCCGAAGGCAGTTGGCTGGTTGGCCCTGCCCCCGATTGGGGTAGGGGTGCCATTCTTGGGTGGGGCTGGGGGGAAGGGCTGCAGGAGGTTGGCCAGCTGGCCCTGCCCCCTATTGGGGTTGGGGGGTGATCAGGGGCGGGACCAGCCGAGAGAGGCTGCAGGCTGATTGGGGTGGTTGGGGCCCATCAGGGCAGGGCTGGCCATGGGGCGGGGCTTCAGGAAGTTGGCTGCTGGCTCCGCCCCCTATTGAGGTGGGGGATGATCAGGGGAAGGGCTGGCCTGGTGGAAAGTCCGCCCTGCCCTCTATCGGGGTGGGAGAGGCCAATCAGGGGCAGGGCCAGCCAGGGGGAGGGGCCACAGGAGGTTGACCAGCCGGCCCCACCCCCTGATCGGGCCAGTTCGCTGGCCGCTGTGGGCGTCATAGCAGCTGGTCTTTCCAGTGTTCCTGTTGCTGGCTTTTTACATATATATAGATTTGGTGAAAAGTTATTTTCATACTTTCTTTAGCTCTTTGTACTTGCTCTTGAGCATATTAAAATAGTTGATTTATAATCTTTGTCTAGTAAGTCCAATGTCTGAACTTCCTCAGGGGCAGTTTCTATTTCTTTTTCCGCATGTGTGAATCAGACTTTCTTGTTTCTATGCATGCTTTATAATTTTTAATAAATACTGGACATTTTGAGTATATAATGTGGTAATTAGATTCTTCCACCACACCAGGTATTTTTTGTTTGTTTCTTTCTTTGGTTGACAGTGTTTGTTTAGTGGCTTTTCTAAACTAAATTTGTCAAGTATATATTCTTTGCCATGTGTGGCCACTGATGTCTCCATTTCATTAGCTTAGTGGCCAGCCAATGATTCAGCAGAGATTTCCTTAAAGGTTTGGAAAAGACTCATCCACAGTCTTTGCTAGTGGGTTCCTATATATTGTGGCATGCATTTAACCCTTAGCTAGGCAGTTTACAACTCTCCGTTAGCCTTCATTTTCTGCTTGAGCACAGCCTAACTATCAGCCAGTACTGGGAATTTTAGTGTTTTTTCAGAAGACCCTAAACACCCTTTCTGAGTATGTACTCCTCCTTGGGTATGCACATGGCCTTATGGCTTTTAAGGACTATGTGGGAGCTTCTCAAAAGCCTATATTTCCAAAGCATCTTACTCCCTAATCTTTTTTCTCAAGCTTTTTGTTGTGCCTATGGTATATCCCAATTGCTATCCCTTGCCCTGATTGCACCAGCTAACAAATTTGCCCTTAAATGTTTTTGACAAATGTCCTGGATGGTTGCCTCTTTGCCCTGGAAGAGTTCTATATTTGATAAAATATGGGTAGCCTTTTACACAATTTGTCAGGGAGTCAGTGACAGGCCAAACAAACAAACACAAATTTTGAGAACAAAGTCTGCTTTGATTCCTCCAGCACTGGGAACCCACACCAAGAATCTAGATTGGCATCTTCAAGACCCTACCTGATAATCAACTGCCTTTTTCTTGATCAAGCGCTTGCTTGATTGCTGTAAACCTTTTGACTGATTTTCAGAGTGCAGATAAGATTAATTTGGACAGTTTTTGCCAGATTATTTGTTGTTTCTGTGCAGGGACAGGCCCTTGGAGTTTCCTACCCTTCCATTTTAGCTGTTGTCCCATTGCATTGTTACGATTTTGACAAACATATTCCTTTCACAGTTGTTTTTTGTTTGTTTGTTTGTTTTGTGGGGTTGTTTTTTTTGTTTGTTTGTTTTTTAAGAATGACTATTTGTCTTTTCTTTACAGAGGTCATCCAAGTATTAACATAATTCATGTCCAACTTGCCAAAAAACCTTATCCAATTTAGAAGGGAAAGAATTCTGGCAATTGAACCCAGTAGATCTCCTGATGTCTACTGGTCAAATATGGCTAATCCACCCATAACCCTTTCAAAATTATTTCTCTGCAAGCCAGAGAGATAAAAGATCTGTATAGGAGATGTATGTTCTAGCATTCAGTTCTCCAGTAGAAATATGATACAAAATGTATTAGAAACCCTAACATATTAGGGTCTTTACCCTTAAAAATGCAATTGACTGTATTCACAATGTAGTTATGTGGATGTTTTCCATATAGTTTATCAAATCAATAAGAATGTTGTTCTCGTACCTACTGAATACCCTTTTTTTTATTTTAAAAAATTCTCCACAGTATTTGTTTCTAATATTTGTGAACTCCAGAATTACTTCTGGCTACTACTTAAAAATAGATGAATTAATGGGAAACACGATATCAGAAAAACTCATGAACTTGATATGTCAAGTATACTGTGTATATAGTTATGCACCATATAATGACATTATGATCCATGATGAACTGCATATATAACAGCAATCCCATAAGATTATAATGGAGCTGAAAAATTCCTATCGTCTAGTGTTGTCATAGTTGTCCTAACATCATAGCACAATGCATTACTCACATATTTGTGGTGATGCTGGTATAAACAAGCCTACTGCTCTGCTGGTGGTATAAGAGTAGAGCACATATAATTGTGTACCATAGGGAATACTTGATAATGATAATAAATGACTATGTTACTGGTTTATGTAGTTACTGTATTTTTTTAAAAAATGTTGTTCTCATTGTCTTCCCAAAGTTGTCGCCCCTTGTGAAGTGACATAGCCCAGATCTACTAACTGAACCCAAAGAGCCAACAGAGCTCTGAATATGATGCAACATTTTCTGGGGTTTAATTCTATTTTTGTCTATTTACCAGCAGCATGAACTTAAGCAAATTACTTTAACCTCTCTCTGCCTCACCTCACCAGTAAAATGGGCCTGGTAACAACTATCCTAATGTCATAGCTTTGTTGAAAAGATAAAAATAAGTTAATAGTCACTAAGTAATTAACTAAAATTAAATACATAAGCTAGTTTGAGGTACTGCTTGTTTAGAGCATGTCTTTGTAAGAAAAACTCTGAGGTTTTTAGTTCTATCTATTGAGAAGTGGAGCTTATTGGTTTAATAACCCTATAAGGCAAATTTTTACGAGGAAAATAGTCAGGCAATATTGGTGTGTAGCTGAAAGGCTCGTTCCTTAGTCAGGAGAAAACTGTATCTACAGCTGGGTGCAAAACCAAAGAGCATTACACATTAGAAAAATGGTCACCTAATGTAATGATCTGGGCAGCTAGGAGGATGGGCCAAGGTAGTGGGAGATAAAGCTAAATTATTGGAAAAGACAGTGATGAAGGCACTTGGGAGTTATTGAAGGGTTTAGAATAGAGCCATCTGGTCACATTTACATTTAGGGTACATATTGTGGGAAGAAAAGATTGGAGGATTGGGTTCAGCATGCCAAGACTGGGAGAAGGGAACTGCCTTAAGTGGCTATTAGTCATTTTTATTTTTAAGTAACTCATAGATGCTCCAAAATAAGCATGTATTAATTTTGTAACACAAGAAAATATATAAAAAGTCTTACTTTATAAGAAATCTACACGTTAGGAATTTCTCAGTGTGATGTAGTCACAATTTAATACAATCTAAAATTAAAGTCCCAAATTATTATTTATTTGATACAACCTCTTTGCTCAACAAAATTCTATCACCAATTTTCAATAAATAATCATCCTTTTCTACACTATGTCACCTATTATTTAGGTATAGGGAATACATAAATTCCATTTAACAAATTAGAGTGAAAATTATAACCATACTATCCACAAAACTTACTTGGTGCTAATTTTATAGCTCCTCAGCCCTCTACAAGTTACAGAAATATTCACACTTCAGTTGGAACTTTTAAGTTGATTGATAGTCTGTAGCAATAAATTCCAGAATATTGGTAATGGTTTATAAAGAAAAGCTTAACAGACTAATTATTATCTTACTTTGCCTCTTTTCAACTCTCTTTTAACAGCTATTTAGTCCTAGGTATACAGATTGTTTTGGTTTGGTTTTTCAGTCATTTGAACTTTTTTAGTAGTTTTAGGAATTAATTGGACAAATATTCAGCTATAAAATGAGATAAAATTTAATAAGCAACTTTATTATCAGTTGTCCCACTCTGAACACGTTAGTCATTGGGATAACTTTTAAACTTAGTGGAAATAAAATTTTAATCCCAACGTGACAGTGTTCTTTGTTATTTTACTTTATTATTGTTTGTTACTGTATTTTGTAATTGCCATGTAAAGTGATGTTCTCTGAGTTTACCTGTGCACCCAAGATTACATAAAATGTAATTTTAACATCCACTTAATCCAAAGTACTCTTACTGAACTATCATGACCTTTCAAATATATTTAAACTATATTAGTAATACATAAGTAGTAGGCAAATTTATTTCTGCAAACCAGATTCTAGAAACTGGATACCATTAAAAACACCCTTTAAAGTACTAAAAACAAAGTATTAAGTACAATATACATAACACTTTTAATTATAATTATTTTGGATAAATGCATATTTAACTGCCTTCCAATAGGCATAGTTCTGACATGAATTGAGATTCCATAGGTTGTTTTTTGATGGCAAATTCAATATAAATAACAATGAAGAAACCACATATAGTAGGCCTTCAATTCAGAAACTGGCTTTAAGATTCTCAAATAAAGACCTTTGAAGGCACATAGATATATTAATTTTTAATTTGTTTCTTTTTGATCTCTTGGTTACTGAAAAAGATTTATTGGTTAATTTTAGGAAGGCAAGTGTTTGAAAAGTTTTGCCAAATACTGTCTTCTTTAAGTGACTGTATGGTAATGAAAAGTTAAGATGAGAGCCAAATTAGATTGAATAATTGTTCAGTCATGTGGGACAGGCCAGTTGCATAGCCTGACTGATTGCTCAGATTACATTGCCTGGGGTCCTGCACTTGGTTGGCTGTCTTCTCAGATCTTAACAAGGTTCTGGGAAGTTCTTTTTCTGACAAAGTTTGCTTTGTGTGTTTTTCACCTCCCCCCACCACCTCCAGGATGCTTCATCTGCAGACATTAGAAAAGCATATCGTAAGCTTTCATTAACTTTGCATCCAGACAAGAATAAAGATGAAAATGCAGAAACTCAGTTTAGACAAGTAAGTGAAATATGCTATTATGTTTTGTGACAAATTTATTAAGGTTTATGGTAGAAATAGTAACTTATATGTAGAATAATTCCATTTGAAAATGAGGATGTTGTTTAGAAATATAATGTATGTATGTTTATTCAGTTTTTATAAAATATGTTTTCACCAGCATTTTTTATTTTAGAATCTCGAATTCTTGGAGTGTCGTAATTTTCTTGTCTAAATTACAGCTTTTGCTTTTAAAAAGCACATGTTAAGATAATTATTACTTTTGCATCTTTCACAAAGATTTATTTTGGTATCAAGCATTGTTAACCTTTGAAGGTTCTACTAAAAACAAAAAAATGTTACCTATAATTAAGGTCTTACCTGTTCATTTTACTTATGAGCACATAGGGTTTTCTGCATGTGCATTATGGCGTGTTCACCTTCTTAAGTGATTTCTTATAGTTGAGAGTATTTTTATTTTAAAGTAATGCTTCTATTTTAGTTGGTGGCCATTTATGAAGTTTTAAAGGATGATGAACGAAGGCAGAGGTGAGTATTCGTTTCTGTTTTTGAATTATGATGTCTCAGTTTATACAGGGAAAAATTGTCTCATTAAGCAGTTTATTTATTATAAGTTAGTATTTTATTTTTCCAAAGTACGCAGTGTTTTTAAAATGTATATTTAGAGTTACTTAATATGAAAATTTTCGCTAGGTTGATTCAATACTTACAGTCTTCAGGATCATGAGTCAGAATATTAGCAAGTTGTGGCTTCATTAGGTAAGATGTTTAACAAGTGTCCAGGCCCTGGGAAATACAAACACCACTTGACTTCAGACAAATGTCCACTCATTTTTTATATGTCAGTAATAGCTCTCATCTGTGCCTGGTGGTCCCTTTTTGTTCTTTCCTATTCCTTAAATGTTTTGGAATTTGACTAAGGGATATTCAAGTTACTACCATCTCGATGTTTCCTCACTCACAAAATAATAAACCCAATTTTTGGGTGAGAGAACAAACTTATAGGAGTATGTAGAAGATAGGAATGAAGGAAAAATATTTGCTTCTTTCTCATTTCTTTTGTCCCCTTCCCTTCCCTTCCTCTGCTCCAGTGATTCTGCGTGTAGGGTTAGTTAGTGGAGGCAACCCCTCACTTGGAGACGTCTCTGTGCCCCCTTCGGAGAGTAGTAATATGTTTATACAGCAGTTCGTGGTGCCAGTGATTTAAGAGAGACTGCAGAGAGGCTCCTCTTCTCTGCTTCAGAATGTGTGGAATGTAGACAGCATTGCAATGGGCTTCAATGTGTTTTCAGTGAAACCCACAGTAAGAAATACATTTGCATCATGCCTCAGGTCAGACAGACAGACACAGTGAAACAAAAATTTCACAAAACACTGTTTGTATGTGTGAAACAGACTGATATTTTCTATTTTAGGTTAGGCTAGACGAGTCATTTTTCTTTTTAAAACAATGCTGGTTGTCATCCACTAAATTGATTTCATGAGTCACTAGTGGGCCACAATCTGCAGTTAGAAAATGCTGTTCTACACTATAAGAGTGCCTTTAAAGAAAAAAGTAGGTATTTGAGATTTTAGGCTAAGGCCAGCTAATATGGGTGTTAATATATCTTAAAGATAACCCCCCAGAATGATGCTTTGTGGCATTCTGAATCTTTCTTCAAATATATTGTCTGGAATTATTCTATATCCTAAAATGTTAGCTATCGCTCTTGGTCCTCATCCTAACTTCTTAATTTGAATACCTCAGTTTGTCAGATTGCAAAGCAAGGATTCAAGATATTCTCTTGAAGTGCTCTTTGCTTTATAACAAGGGCTGGCATTGGTCCAGACACCATAGCCAGCATTCCTCTGGTTTGAGATAATCCATAGTGTTGAAAGAGTCCTAGAAGTATGTTGAAAGAAGTGTTGGTCATTCTGCGCATATTTTCTAGTTGGTTTCTATCAGTGAGCCCCAAGTTTTGTTTTACACATGAAGAATGTGTCTGTAAAGATAGCTTTATTTAGTCTCCCTACATCTTTGGCATCAGATTTTGGCTTTTTGTTTGTTGTTTTCTTAAAAGTTAGTAAACTTTGTAACAATTTCTTTCAATAATTGCTGAAATTATTTCTCTCTTTTCAGAACAAATCACTTCTTATTTATAGACTCATCTAACATTTTCTTTTTAGGGTTAGTTTCCTTTGCATTTCTTTTAGAGTGTGAATGGAAACAATGGATCTGACAGTTATACACACAACTGTAGTATTTATACCCCTTTAGGGACAAGTAGCTCTTTGGTAACTGGTTTCCCCTGAGGCAAAAGTCTTAACTAATCAAGCTAAGAATCACTCCTCTAAAGCTTGTGCCTCAGGCCAGGTGACCTATGAGTATTTAAACATATAGACGAAATCACCTCTACAATCACCTAATGTTTATAATTCCTTTAGGGGGAAGAAAAAAAAATGTTTTATCTTCTAAAAGAAGATTGTCTTACAGTGGTAAAAAAAAATTTTTTTGGTATCCCAATTATTTATTATAAAAATATTCGTTAAATACATGCTTTTAAATATGTAACTTACAGGAATTGCGATTTGGAAAATTGTCATAGACATGTTTTCCTATTTATTTTCCTTACATAATTGTGTTTCACTGAAATCAGGTGCATTATTTAAATTTTGGTAGAAAAGGGGATAGCAGTGAAATAAATAAAGTAGCAAACTGGATAACCTTTTTATTTTTTTAAGTAAAAAACAAACTTTATTTTATTTTTTTATTTTTTTAAATATATTTTATTGATTTTTCACAGAGAGGAAGGGAGAGAGATAGAGAATTAGAAACATCGATGAGAGAGAAACATCGATCAGCTGCCTCCTGCACATCTCCCACTGGGGATGTGCCCGCAACCCAGGTACATGCCCTTGACCGGAATCGAACCTGGAACTCTTCAGTCCACAGACCGACGCTCTATCCACTGAGCCAAACCGGTTTCGGTGCAAACTTTATTTTATTTTTAAACAGCCTTTATTTCGGTATAACTTGTGTACCATAAAAGTCACTTATATGAAGTATACAATTCAGTGATTTTTGTGAATTTACAGAGTTGTGCAAACCACCACAATCCAGTTTTAGAACATTTCTATTACCTCAAAACACTTCCTCTAGTTCATTTGCAAGCAGTCCCCACTCTGACCCCTACCCTAGGCAATCACTGATCGTTTTGTATCTATAAATGTATCTTGTCTGGACATTTCATATTAACGAAACCGTGTACTATGTAGTCTTTTACACCTAGGTTCTTTCTGTTAGATACATCCATATGGTAGCATATACCAGTAGTTCATTTCTTTTTCACTGCTGAATAGTATTCCATCTACCACTTCTCTTTATCCATTCACAAACTGGTAGACATTTAGTTTGTTTCCACTTTTTGGCTATGATGCACAATGCTGCCATGAATATTCACATATAAGTCTTTGTGCGCACAGATGTTTTTCATTTCTCTTGGGTAGATTCCTAGGGATGCAATTGTAAACAAACTTATAAGCCTTTTTTTCTCTCAAAGGCATCAGCTATATAGTGTGAAAATAACATGTTTTCCTGGTTAGTGTAAGGAAGCCTAACATAGTAGCCCTTTTTAAACTCCTTAGGTAATTTGCTTATTAGGGGAAATAACAGCTCAGCTTTGTTTGTTCATAAATTTCTATAGAAGCCCTCAGTATTAGCTGAAATAAAGTACTGAGTAGATACGAATCATTTATTAAACATATACACTAGAATGTGCTGTGGTAATATTAGCATATTTACTTTTGCTTAAAGTCTATTATAAATTTTTAACTGATACTCTTTTGCTAACCCAGTTGTACAACTTTAATATTTTTGTCTATTTTATGGTACTATATTGGTAAAAGTTGAGTGTTGTTTTTTAGTTTACTAAATAAAATCATATTTTATTTACACATCCAATGATGAAAACGATAGTTATCTCAACCTTAATCTGCTAAACTTCTACAAATCCATTACCTAGTTATTGTAAATTTGATTACAGGTGTGTTTGAATAAAAATAAACATTAACCTGCCAGTCGGCGTGGCTTAGTGGATGAGCTTCGACCAATGAACCAGGAGGTCACGGTTTTATTCCCAATCTGGGCACAAACCCAGGTTGCGGGCTCCATTCCCAGTGTGGGGTGTGTAGGAGGCAGCTGATCAATGATTCTCTCTCATCATTGATGTTCCTATCTCTCTTTCCCTCTACCTTCCTCTCTGATATCAATAAAAAATAATTTTTTAATTTATAATAATAATGAAAACATTAACCTGAAATTAAGAAATTTTAATATTTTCCTCAATTAGAAGATATAAGACATTTATTATATACAATATATATAAAGGGCTGTGTACCATGGTTTTGGATAGATATGTGTGTGTGTGTGTGTGTGTGTGTGCGCGCGTATTTATTTATTTTAATAAAGGAGAGTAAGGTGAATTAAATTAGATGTGTTTCCTGTTTGTGATCTTTGTACAATTGATTTTTACTCTAAGGTTCAAAATGTGATGTAAGTGATGTTGCTTTATTGTTTGAAGCTAAAAATTTAGTATGATAGAAAATTCATACTTTAGGCAAATGATAGATTTATTTACATATTTGTTTTCATAATATACACGTTTTCTATTTCAGTTTCATAGTTACTGTTTCATATTTCAAAATAAGCTGTTTTAAATTTACATTAATTTTTTATCTCCTGATAATTTAAATATTTTTAGATTTACTTGCTTTCCAATGTTTATATTAGGCTAAATATATGTGAAGAATTGCAGAATGTAGAATGGGACTCACTAATGATTATGTACCCATTATTTTATGTCCATCATGTACATTTTAAGAACATCAAACAAAGTAAACATATATTAGACCATATGTCGGATGCATGGAATTGATCAATTAATGTTTTAATTTCCAAGATAATGCCTTTATAGTTCCATATGGTTTTTTGCATTAATTATATTTTCATCATAGAGATTTACTTTTCTGTTTTTTTTAGAACACATTGATGCATGTATACATTCTTAATCTGCTTTTTACAAAATGTTAAGAGCAGTTTGTATGAGCTGGGTTATAGAACATTTTAAGTGTTAATGTGTTAAATAAAGAAAAGCATACCATAGTGATTTTTAAAATGTTATGTGTTGTCAACACATTTTTTTCTTAAATAACATATGAATATAGTGTTTGCATATTTTTAAAAATATCTTTGTTTTCAGTATTTCAGAAAAGCAGTGATTTATCTTTTAACAGCATATATTCTAAAAAACAGACTATAATGGAAACTACCTTTCCTTAAAATGGCCAGGCCTGTGATCCATAATGTTCATTGATAATAAAATCAATAGAGCATTGATTCTAAGCTTAATACTTGGAGACTGTTGTTTAGAGTGGCAGAAACAGCCTAGTAAATATCCAGTTCTGTTAAATGTGTTCAGTGCATGAGAGGTTTTGCTGTCTTAAATTGGGCTGTACACTGAGTACAGTTTATATGTGGGATAGAAAATAGTCGCTGTTAAGAGAGATGTATTTCATCAATGGTAGTGATAAAATATTTGATATAAAATTCATAACTGTGAGTCCTGCTGTGTTTTCTTTCAGTACAGATCAAATTTAATACTTAGTAATGCTGTTAGGTAATGGTTGCTACTTTCTTAGGTGCTCTTTATTAATAACCACACTTTTTACATGAAGTTATTTCATGGGAGAGGTTAGTTGAAAATAATGATTTTTATAGTCACCTTTTGTTCCCCTCAACAAATCTGAAGTGCATTATAGATTTAGAATAAATTCAAGACTTAACATTCATTGGATTTCATTCAGTTGTTGTCATCTTGCGTTATAGCACTTGAAACCTTTTTACCAATCCATTTGTAATTTAAAATGAGTCCATTTTTACAAAGATAGATTTAAATATAAATTTTTGAGTAAAGGAATGATAGCTTTTGATGAACTCATATTATTGTTTTTCTATTCGTATTCAAGAATTGCTATAATATTGAAAAAGATTATTTAAATATTGAAATTTTTCTGGTCCAGCCACTACACAACATTTTAATTTGTAGACTCTTGTACACAATTTGTCTTTTAAGAGTTCGGTACTAATTAATTTCCTTTGCTCTAAACATTAGTTATTATGATGTCTATTGTTATTAATAATTTAAGTTGATCTAAATCAGGTTTTCTAGATTTGCTAATAAAATATATTTTGAATTTATAATCACTATTTTTCTGCAGAAAAAAAGTTGCCTGTAATAAGTCCTCTGCTTTATTTTTTAAGCATATTTCCAAGGTATCAATTTAATAACTATAAAAGTAGCTACTGCAGTTGTTGCATTTAAATTGATTTACATGTCAAGACTGGCAGTTTAGCAGCTGCGCTATTATTCTTAGATCGGTCAATTTACTTGAGAAAAACCTACTACTGAGTGCTACTGACCTGCCTGACAATATAGGCCCTATTTCTATTCCTGTAATTAGGCCTGCGACTAACTCAGAATATTTTTAATTAAAATATTTTGGTCAATGTGTTGCACCAAATTAGGCCTTTCAGTGAAGATTTAATTCTGGAAATAGTGTGATTAGAATATTTAATGAGTTGTGTTCCACTAAGATTAACAGGTTGTGTGTTTGAACGAACAGTGTTTGTGACCATTTTGAGTTTTACAATCCTAAGTGCTATTCCTGATTTTTAACCTTAAAAACATTTGCCACAATAACTGTCTGACAGGTATATTTAAATTTAACTGAAGTTTTATTCTAAAGAAAGCTGATTTAAATGCATTTTTAGAAAAGCTTTTATTTATGATCTCCCCTCCAGCAAAGCCAAAAGTGAGAAAATTGCCACTTAAATGTTTGCAAATAAACAGTTTTATTTAGAAATCTGACATAAGCATAGGTTGTTTACACATCTCTAATTTGCCATTTTTTAAATTCTCTAACATAATGTGAGTAATACAAAATTAAAAGAGGCTCATTTTATAGGCTTTTACATTATTAAGAAGTTTTGATAAAATAATATATTTATTTCAACCTTGAACCATAGTACAGAGGTGGCGGAAGAAAGCATTGACTAGAAAATTTACCCTGAATTTGATTCAATTAATGTATAATTCATGGTAACAAATAGAGCTCTTATCTTGATTTCACCCCCCCAACCCCCACTCCCATTGAGATCCTTCCTTTTGTTGCTGACTTCATGGTGGGGCCTTTACAGCAGACTGTGATAGAGATAGACTATATGGCACCTTTAGTTTAGATGGCATTCCAGAAGTCGCATCATTGGGGTCTCATAAAAATACAAGCTCTGGTATCCACAATATATTACTATGTACCCCTTTGAAGGTTGTCTGCGACTGGACCTACACACAGTGTTTTCAATTTATAGGCTGTTGTAATGCTGATAATTTACATAAATGTTATCTATTTTGGAGAAATTATTTTCTTTTTTCTCTTTTTAAATATGGATACAAATAAAGTTTTTTTTTATTTCAAACTTTCCTTGAAAAACTGTTATTTTGCTACTATAGGTATGATGATATTCTGATCAATGGACTTCCAGATTGGCGACAGCCCGTATTCTACTACAGGCGGGTGAGAAAAATGAGCAATGCTGAGCTGGCATTACTTTTGTTCATTATCCTCACAGTGGGTCATTATGCTGTGGTGTGGTCAATCTACCTGGAAAAACAACTGGTAAGTATTGGTAATAAATCAAATGATCCTAGCCTCCTTAATTTTATATGGAATTTCAAACATTTATTTTTCAACTGATAAAAAGTTCAGTGTTTTTATAAATCTCATTTTAATAGTTTTGTGCTCAGTAGTTAGTGTTTGATATGTTTCTAAGTCAAGAATAGCCTAGGTTATAAGAAAATATCCTTCTTTTTAAAAATGTGACTTTGAGTTTGTTATAAAATTTTCTGAAGATCCCAATATCTAACTGAAAATTAGAAGGTAGAAACTAGAGCCATTTTTCTTAATGATCACCTTCCAGATAAAAATATTTTTCATGTAAAAATGATTTTAGAAATTTTGTGTCACAGGCTCTCATATAAACAATGTTTACTTTAAAAGTTTTTAACTAAGACTTGAAATTAGTATAATTCCATGATTCATAGATCAGTTGGTTAAAAGGTTATTACATTTTTCTTAGTCTAATAAATTCTACTACATAGTTTATTCTGCTGTGGATATCTATATGCTGAAAATAAACATTTATCAGATTTAGCATCTGTTTACTCATTCTTTTTGAAGTAACATTACTAAAGTTGATGAACGAGAAAAAGTTGAATGCTTTCTCTGCTTAGAAAACTTTGATTGCTATGGAGATAGACATGACTGACAGTGCTAAACTTCATGTGTGTTTAAGGACTGGATACTATGACAACAGTTATTGTTAAAGATTGATGATTTTACTTAATCATGTTGGACCCTACATACATTTGCATAAATGTTCCCTTATAATGTTTACCCTTCACAGTAGACTCTTGATAACATTTGAAAAGTACATATTAATGATAACCTGTAACTATAATTCTTTCCACATTAAGGATGAACTGCTTAGTAGAAAAAAAAGAGAAAAGAAAAAAAAGACAGGTGGCAAGAGTGTGGATTTATCAAAACTTGGTGCTTCAGAAAAAAATGAAAGGTAGGACCATATAATAATATTTTATAATTTGAAACTTTTAAAATATTTCTTTAATGTGATCCAGTTTCAAATGTATATCCATTTCAGATATGCTAACATTTACATCTGTAGTAGGTTTTTTAAAAGACTAATAATATGGCATATTAGTTTATGAGACAAGTTCTGATCTTAAGCAGAAGTGCTACAAGTTTTTTCCCTTTGTGACGTGTTAATATATATTTAAGTAATTAAACCTCCAAGTTCTTATAGTTTAAAATTTGTAGACTGAACTTTAGAAACAGTATTACTAGACAAATCTACCATTTAGTGTTTAGTTCAGGAGTGACAATATGTATAGAGGCAGTGATATGCAGTATACTCTGAAAGATACTACCATTTCTTCTATCGATTCATAGAAAGAAATAAAGGGTTTAAATAGTTCACACAGCAGGACAGAAATGGATCAATGTGAAATGGAGATCAGAGACTGTTCTGCATGTCTTCTGTTCTGATGACATCAGTGAGTAATGCTTCAGTGAACTGCAAATGACATTAATTTTTATCTATTGGTTTGTTTATGCTACAGTCTTCATATCTGCTTGTCAGCACTGGGGAACACTCTGATGATGTTTAGTCTTTTATAGCTGAAGTAATCATAAGGTTTAAGAATTCATTTTGCAGAACTAATGAAAGTCTAGGTTGGAAAGAGATCTTTTGTTTCTTTATCTTTATAACTTGATTAGGAGTCTCCTTTTCCAAAATCTTAGCTTTCTCTTACTTGCTATACATACTGCATTTATTGTAACTACTGTATTTTGTGATAGAATAAGTCAGAATAGATGATAACCAACATAAATATTTCGTTGAAAATTTCTTTTTTGTTGAAAGTCATTCAAAACAAATTATGATCTTTATAAAAATATTTTGTCTCCCAACTTTCTGTTTATATTTTGCTTCTTTGCTTTTGTTTTCCCTTTAGGTTACTGATGAAACCACAATGGCATGATTTGCTTCCATGCAAGCTTGGGATTTGGTTTTGCCTTACACTAAAAGCATTGCCTCATCTAATCCAGGTAAAATGTACCTCTTTCATATAATATTAGATGCTTTCATTTTAATTATTCATGAAATAATTTATGCTCACATTTGCTTGCTGAATGCTGATGTACAGTGGATGCGTCTAATGTTGATTGAATTGAATAGTATTTTTGTATACCTAATTTAGAATGGTTCTAAAATAATTTAGTTATCTACTCTTATAACTCTTACGTTGCTTTTAGGACACCTTAGAATTCCAAAACACTGGAAAAATGGGGTGGTAATGCTATCTTTAGAACAAAAACAAAAGCAACAAAAATTTAATCTGCTGTTATCTTTAAGGCAGTCAGTAAAAAAGAACAGGGCTCAAATAGCTTGTCACACACTATTGTAGTAGCAGTTAAGTATATAGTATAAGAGAAAAGTTAACAGGAGCATCTCATTATGCAAAAATGTAGTTTTCCATTTTATTTGTAACTTTGGAGTGAAGATATTCTGTCTTAAGTGAAGATAATCAAAGTTTCTGTGCTAGTCTTGATCAATCATAGAATGTGGGTACATGTTATATTTATATGCCAATTTTATTTTTTTGTTAACACACAAAAGCATATTTTGTTAAATTATTACTTTGCTAAGTACAATTATTGCATCTGGTTAGAAAATTCCCAAAACATAAATATAATATTTGAAAGTATGTATAATAATTTTGGTGTACAAATTTTGAGGGTGTAATTTTTAAAAGAAAATTTTTCATTTCAGAAAATAAATATTTAGATAAATCTAGAGAGCCAGATAATTTTTACCCAGATTTACCCACATTATGTTTCATATATCAGAACTGCTTTTCCTAATTGTTTAAGGCAATGAATGCCTCCAACTTCTGCATTTTATTCTCCTTTATCCTCTCAAAACAAAAATGTTGTATTTGAAGGGAAATGAACTAAAGATCACTAATATGTTTGTTCCTAGCTTTTTAGAAATTATTTACTAGTTTTCTATCAAAATAGTTTACCTTAATACTTACTGCTTATTGAAGCATATATTTTGGTTACAGTTAGTAGAGGAAATTGAAGTATTTTGGTAAATGTAAAAGCTTTTGTTTTTAAGTTGTTTAGCATATTATGTTGTTTATTTTAATAAAATCCTCAATCCTTGTATGGCATATACAAGTTAATAAGAGGGAAGGTATATATGTCATGCTGGTTTGTTTGTTTTTTTATGAGAAGATGTGACAGAAAAATATTTTAAGACATATTTTCTTATGTTGGAGGTTTTTTGAGTGATTATTTTTTGCCAGCTTTAGCATCTGTGCAGTAGGCAAACCGAAGTGTTGATGAATTTAAAAGTATAGTCAGGTGACATTATAAATAGAATATCACATAAAATGTCGATCTGAAACACTTCTTTGTAATTCTAATTTAAGTCATTTGAAACAAAGTTTATTTGGTAAAATTAACGTATTTCTGGTTAACATTCTGGGTCATTTGCAAAAATAGAACCAATATGTTAAGATGGTTTAGATTTACAAATTGTTATTTTAAATTACCGGTCTGTGGTATCTAGACCTGACATATTAAGTGTTTTGCCTCATCATAAATTTGTAGGAAACTTATAAGAAATAAGGAATTTTACAAAAATGCTGTCGTTTCTTTAGAAACTGTTTTCTTAAACTGTTAGATCAGTTTGACTTTTACAGTTTTCACTTGGTGATACCTGTTGCCTTTCAGTTTTGAGATGCAAAGCGATTGGTTTTTAAAACCTTTGTACCTAATTTTTACAATTTTGGTCTAATTATTTCTTCCTTATAAATGCATTCCAAGAAGAAAAGATGAGACAATTTTTCTTTGTGTAAGCAAATACTAGATATTTTATTTCTGCTTTGAGAGCATACTATTAGTTTTTCTCATGTTCACTAGCAATGTAATATAGTAGACTCTGATATAAATTGTAATTGTCAAAATATTTTAGATATAGAAACATAGCATATGTTTTCATAAGCATCAGCAAAGCAATACTGAATAGTTAGTTGCTGTTAGGATTAGATTTTTGTCTGATTTTTTTTCAGTCTGCTGTAACCTTTGTATTAATTTCTCTTGCATAAAATTGTGTAATGTGAATACATGTGTCTTATCTACAACGTTGTAGTTTTTATGTGACACTTCTGAGATCTTCTTAAATAAGTTATTTATGAAATTTAAAAGAAACCCTCTTTACCTGAAGCAGTTTGGGTTGCTAATTGGTACATTGTCAAAAGAGAGCCCTAAGTATAAAAAATGATACACACAATTTTAAACATTGTAAGCTTGTACTTTAAATTTATTAATCACTCCTGTGATATAGGGCCATTATTTATTTTTAAATAGGAGTCCTCTTTCTTGCATAAACCATACCTATAATCTTGGCTTCTTTAAGGACCAAGTATTTTCACTTAATACCTTTAAAAAAGGATTAAACTAGACACTTGTGAGCAATGTAGTTGTATAATCCTTAGAGATTTTTATGACTTTCCCCAGTCTTTCCTAATTGATTTATGTATAGTTAACAGCATTTTTAGCAACTCTTTTTTTTAAAAAAAAAATGTTTTTATTGATTTTTAGAGAGAGATAGTAACATCGATGAGAGGGAAACATAGATTCGCTGCCTCCTGCATGCCCCTCACTGGGGATCGAGACTGCAACCCTGGCATGTGCCCTGATGGGGAATCAAACCAGCGACCTCTTGGTTCATAGGTTGATACTCAACCACTGAGCCACACTGGCCTGGTTGTAGCAATTCTTTTATTGAACTTTCCAAAGCATCCAGTTGGTTTTCATAGAAACAACTCATTTTTACTCACTTTTCGTCTTTTTTAATGTAATATTTAATTGAATATTTGATATGTCAAGCTTTTTGTGATTATAACTTTCAAAAAATAGCTGGTTCAATAAAAAAGTATTAAACATCAGAACAAGACACTATAACGGGCAATAGAGATGAATATTTCTTCTAGGATCTTACAGTCAGATTAAACAACACATGAATTAAAATAATTATACAATATGGTATATAAGCTTCACAAATGTAGTATAAACAATGATTTCTGTAAATGTTCAGACAAGATTGTCTCTATTTGGGATGGCAAAGGAAAACTTAAAAAAGGAGCTAGCCCTGTACCAAAAGTTGCTGGTTCAATTTCTTGTCAGGGCACATGCCTGAGTTTTGGCTCTATCCCCATTAGGGGGCATGCAGGAGGCAGCCTATCAATGTTTTGCTTACACATCAATGTTTCTCTCACTCTCTTTCCCTTCCTCTGTCTCAACATCAATTTTTTAAAAATATTAGAAACATAAAAATAAAAAAATAAAAAGAGAAGCTACATGAATTGAGTCAGGAAAGATGAGTAAGATTCTTGACAATGAAGTGCCCACTTTGTGTATTAGGTAGTGTACAAAAATAATTTCATAGACAGTAGTTTTAATACAATCATACAGTAAACCCTTGATTTTGTGGGCCTTGATTTAATGGACTTTGGATTAACGGACAAAATTTCCAGTCCGTATGTCATATGTGAAAATTAACAGCTTATTAATTTTAAAATGCTTTTAACCAAGATGTGCTTGTAATTAAATTAACAGGTTATTTTTTATTAATTCACTGTTATTTTAAACACATTTTAGCAAATAGGCCATATATTGGAAAAAACACTGTAGTAATTTTGCCAATATAAATAAATATTACATATCTACAACTATAGTCTACATGTTTAAATCCAGGAGTCACCACTGGTAAACAATGACTGGTGAATGATTAGCACGTGATTGTGAGTGGTAATTAGTTCTGTTGTTGTGTGGCATGAGGTATGCTGGCCAACAACGTATGCTAAGTCACTCCCCAGCCCTGTGCATTTTTTTACTCCAGTGACTGTTAAATGCATGCATTTACTAGCCTATTCAGTATAAATTTAAAATTACTGTAATACATACAGAAAACTTTTCTGTGAAATTAAACTTTTCATACATACTTAATTTTAATTACACAAAAGTGTCTACATAAGTAAAAACAGGTAAACTAATTTGTCAACTTTTAACATATGCATTCGGAAAACCTATTTTATTATATAACGGACTTTCAGCTTTAATGGACACCCCCTTGCTCGAATTAGTCCATTATATCAAGGATTTACTGTGTTACCTGCTGAAAGAGACCTAAGGAAGATATCATACAATTACTTTAAATAAAAGAAGAGGGTATCACACAGCCAGTTACTATTATCTAAGACTACATCTTAGGTCTTCAGCCATTTAGGAATTTATGCTCTGATAGCTAAATGTGATATGACAAATCTGTAAAGGACAGTTAGACATCATGAAGTTTATTGGTAATACAGCAAATTATTTCCATCATACACATCTGCCAAAGACATGTATATATTGCTGGGAGTAGAAGAGTTAGAGTACATACATAGTGGGTATAATTTTACTCAAAGTGGTTCTGTGATCATTCTGGGAAGAGGTAAAAGTATACCTCTGATAGTCCCTGCTTTTTGAGAAAGTTATTACCTCCAGCACTGTGTTTTGTTCCTTTCCTTTGCTCTGAAAAAGATATTGGAAGAATAATAAGAATTGGTAGATTAGAAGAATGAGGCCAAAGAAATAAAAACTATTATATTTGATACATGTAAAATATTTGATAAGTAAATTAATATCAAACATTTCCCATATTGGAAAACATCCAAGGAAAAGATGTATAAATGATATTATATGGCAAAATATGTACCCCATATCATTAATGTACCCACGTATGCAAAACAGTCAAATGAGAAACCAGAGAAAAAGAATGTGGAGAGTATTTATAAAATGATGAATAGATGGAAGTTAGTGTGTGCACATTGGCAATGAGAGGGCATTACAGAGGAGTAAACAGCATGAATTCATGCAGAGGAGCGGGGAAACTTGAAGAACTGTGTTTAGATAGCTCAGAAAGCCAGTGGAATGATCAACAGAAGACATGAAATACTAATTAGAATGTAACAGGGAACTTGGACTATGTGAAGAGAGGCCTTGTATGCTTTGGAGCTACAATTTAATTTCAACATTAAAAGGATACCCCTATGCCCTGGCTGGTTTGGCTTAGTGGATAGAGCATTGGCCTGGGGACTAAAGGGTCCCGGGTTCAATTCCGGTCAGGGGCACATGCCTGGGTTGCAGGTTCAATTTCCAGTGGGAGGCGTGCGGGAGGAAGCCAATCGGTGACTCTTTCTCATCATTGATGTTTCTATCTCTCCCTCTCCTTTGCTCTCTGAAATCAATAAAAATATATTTAAAATTTTAAAAAAGGGATAGCCCTAGTGGCATTTCCATATTTTACCACTCTGTTTCTGTTTTCATTTGAAGGGAATACACATTCTCTTAGAATCTGACTAAACCAGTCTTTGTATTGGCTGTATTCAAGCTACTATTCTAACCAAAGAAATATTTTTAACTTCTAAACTGTCTTTCTTGGGCATTTCAAAATTGACTCTATATGTTCTGAAACATTCATAGCCATGAAAGTAGCAAACAGTGATGAAATATAACCAAGGCTATGTGCCTATGTTCAGTTTAACTCAAAACTTAGTTTATTTTTTTTTCCATTGCCTATTTGAGTTGGAGCCTCATATATTTGGGCCCATAATGATTTAGATTGTTAATACCATCAATTTCCCATACAAAATCAGTTAAGTACCAAATATCCCAAATAATTACCAATTTAAATCATAGTTTATTCGTAGTTCTCTCCATTTTCTGAGATGAAACATCTTAAATATTCAGAATTTATTTGCATGGTAGTTTGTTTCTCTGGGAGTTCACCATTCAAGTTTCTCTCTGTCTGCTCTGTTATGTTTCTCAGATTATAAAATATAAAATTTATAAAATATAAAACTCTTTTAGGTGTGCATTACCTAAAGTTGTAAATTTTCCATTGTTAAGTCCCAGTCCCATCTTTTCTCGCTACCAAGCTAATCTTACATGAACATAGTTAAACTAAAAATTATTGCAGGAAATTTCCAGCATGCAAGCCCCACCCCCAGCAGGATGTATAGGTTACCTAGGAGCTGTGTCTGAGAAAATAGAGGAATCTTCTCTGTAGTGCTATGGCTTTTACGTTAAAAAATAAAAGTTGCCTAAGAGTAAAGGGAATAAATACTGTATTTAAGAGGCATCCTCCCACCCCTGAAGCTTCTGCCATGGAAACAAATGTGGAGAAGCCTGGAGGTCACCCTGTGTGCAGTGAGGGCCTTTCCTTTCTAGTCCCTTTGCTTCTCACTGGGAGTCAGTCGGAAACCAAATAAACAAAACATTCACAGCTAATTAGCAGGGGAAAGGGCTTCTAAGAGGCCTGGAGGCATTTGTAGCAAGCTGAGTTGCCTGTCCTTCCACGCAGAATTAAACACATATTCTCCGAGGGATGAGGATGCTTACTTTTAGTACTCTAAAAACTATCTTTAAACTCTGCAGACGAACATATTTTATATAGGAAATACGTGAACAAATGAAAAAGGCCTTCTGAATTTTTATAAGGCTGAATTTCTGCTACAGAAAGACAAAGGGATACAGGAAAATTGAAAAGACTCACAGCCTAAAGACAAAGATGTCATTCCTTCTATCCTTTGCAACAAGGGCACGTGATGCAAGTACTCAGAGGCCAAAAGAGAGAACATAAAGTCGTTTTATAGGTTACTAGAGGCCTGGTGCATGAAAATTCTTGCACTGGAGGGGGGCGGGGGGGTCCCTCAGCCCGGCCTGCCCCTTCTCACAGTCCGGGAGCCCTCAGGGGTGGGAGGCAACCCGGTGATCAGGGGAGGGCGATGCTCCATCACACCTCTGCTGCTGCCACTGCCAGCAGTGAAGCCTCAGCCGGCCCTGGTTACCTGAGCCTCGGGTGGCCCTGGGCGGCTGCGGGGCTGAGGGGACTGGGGACTCCGGAGGCAGGAGCGTGGAGCGGCCGGGTGCCTGCCACCGGAGTGGAGCTGAGGAGATTGGGCGCTGCCATCTTTGAGGGTGGGGCAGTTAATTAGCATATTCCTTACTGGCTGTGGGCACCGCCATCTTTGCGACAGCATGAGGGTCAATTAGCATATTCCTTCTTTATTAGATAGGATTGCTAAATATTAAAAAGTAAGCACACACACACACACACACACACACAAAATGGTAGGTAGGGTGTTAGAGATATATTGCCTTTTATCAGCTCCCTAATTTATAGATGAAAAGTACTTACAACTCAGATTGGTGAGGCAATTTGCTCAAAGTGACAGAACTAGTTAATGGTAGAAATGAAACTTAAAGTAGATTAAAATATAAGAAAAAGGTAAGAAAGAATACATTTTCCCATCAGCAGGATAATGAGCTTTATAGTGCGTAGTGAATAAGCTGTCTGATCATACACTTCCTACTACCAGAGTATTCAGGCTGATTGTAATTATTATACAAGTTGTAGGAAGAGTTTCCCTTGCTTTGCTTAATATTTTGAAGTTTATATGGAGAAGTAAAAGCAAAACATGACAGACAATGCCAGCTCAGCATGTTATTTTATCACTTAAATGAACTATGTCAATAATGTTCAAAGAAAAGCTTATGCTGTGGATATCCTCTACTTTACAGCTCACTAACTTCAAGGCTTTAATTGTCATCATCTTTATGAAGCCTTTCCTGATTGGGCCACCTGAGAACTTCCACTGCATATTCTCTGTACTACATAACATCAATTGTTTGTATTATAATCAGGATAGACTGATAGACTATGAGATAGGTACAGATCATCCTGAAATTTCAGTGACAAAATGTTTTTTTAGTTTATGCCACTTAATCTATCACTGATTGGTAGGAAAGGGGACATTCTGTTCTAACTAGCCATTCAGGGACTCACAACAGTGATATCTTCATCATCATCTAGCTGTACCCATCTGGAACACATGGCCTCCTTGCTCACTATGGCAGGAGTAGAGAGCTGGAGGATTGCACACGCTTTTCAATGCTTTGATTTGAAATGACACATGATATTTCCATCCACAGCCCATCCAGAACTAGTCCCATGACCCCACCTAATCTCAAGAGGACAAGAAATGTGGGGAAACAGATAGAATGTTGGGTGAGCACCACTCTCTCTTCCAATAATTCATTCAACAAATATTTACTGAGTGCTTACTATGTGCCAGGTACTCTTTTAGGCTTTGAAATTTTATTTTTCTTATTTTAAAGGAAAAAAAATCCCTGTTCTCATGTAGTTTATATTCCATATTTTGGTTAATATTCATAGTTATTTTTACATATGCTTTAAGGACAACTGCTTGTCTTATCATATAACCTCCATGTAGCCTAACAAGTACAACACATACAATAGTGGTTCAATAAATAAGTATAAATAAATATAACTGTTTAATGTCTTCTTATGTAAGAACCCATGCTCTACAATTATCATATAACCTCCATGTAGCCTAACAAGTACAACACATATAATAGTGGTTCAATAAATAAGTATAAATAAATATAACTGTTTAATGTCTTCTTATGTAAGAACCCATGCTCTACAATTACATAAAAAGAGCACTCATAACATAGTAAGTTCTTTAAGTTAGCCATAGTTCATGTAAAAACAGTCCCCTGCTTGTCTATGCAGACAGGCTCTGAGCCCTTTAATAAGTTTTAAGTGGTAAGAAAGTTACATTTATAATAAAAACTTTTGCTAATGTTTCAGCCATAAGGATTACAAACTCCTTGAGGATAGGAACTCTTTCTATTTGGAGCAATGTAAACTTCATAGTTTTAATACAGTGTTATGGAGATAAACCTAGGCAGTTCAGAGCCCTGATTGATTACAGTAAGCATTCATTCATTGAATATTTATTAAGTTTCTATTGTGTGCCAAGCAATGTCTACAAAGATGAATGATAAGTTTATATCCACAAGATATCTAAAGGTGGGCAAAAGAAGATTTACAGCTATGAGTACCCAAAACACAGTTTATTCTTATGTTATTCTTTAATCATTGTATTATTTTCCATATGAACAACTGTAAACCTACTGTTGTCCCACCTTAAATAATTTCCTGTGTAGGTAAACTGGGATTGATTCTGGACTCAAAATGGTACTTTGTGTTGTTTTCTGTACTTCACAATTATATTCACGTGATTAGCCCTTCATGAAGAATGGAGGGGGGAAAGGTTGAAAACAGGTTCTCTTATTCAACCCCTTTGATTACATGAATCCCCCTAGAATATAATTATTAAAATAGCCACCTGGTCTCTTCTTGAATATTACCTCCTAAGTCAGTCTATTTCATTTTCAGGTAATTTTAATTATTAGAAAGTTCTTCTTTATGTTTATCCAAAATCAAAATGTTCATCTTTGGAATCATATGTAGTAATTCATTCTTTCCTGCAATGACCCTAAAGATAGTCTGTGACAATAATCAAGTTATTCCTAATGTTCTCATCTCCAGTCCCTTTAAATATAGTTTCAGGCTGCCTTAGCCTTTGTTCACTTCCTTTTTAAAATCTTCCAGTTTGTCCATGCATCTTACAGTGTGGCACACCGAAGTGCACACCGATCTTTATGACAATGAGAGTTTGTTGAGTACAGTGGAATTACTTGATAGCATACGTTTATTAAAGAAGCAATGCTTCCTGGAATGGACATTTTGTAATTACAATTTGAAAATACAAGTAACATATGAAGGAAAGAAAAGGCATGAGGAACATTAAATAAATGCTTACAAATGGAACAAAAGGAAGACAAATTTTGCCTACAACCACAGTGAGTGAAACTGGGGAATATATTAAAAACTTCTGGAATTATTTGGAGTAGATTAAGGTGATTGAGTACATTACATTCCTCAGATAAGTGTGATTTGGATCTAATGGGTGTTTCAGAGAGGAATTTTTAGTGGAATTCTGTGCTATATGTAGCAGGAAAAAGAAACATTAGCAAGTAAATGTTCAAATATGGTAGGATTACTAGGAAAACATTGCTATTAGCCAGTAAAAGCGTTTTGCATTGAGGTAAAGAGGGTGCAAGTAAAGATAAGTCATGTAAGCAAGAAGGTACAAGATTCTGCAGGAAGAATTTTGATATAGTATGAAGCAGAAAAAAAACACCCTTACTTTGTGGTAAAAAATACGTTCATGGCAAAATGATGAAGTAATAACAGCAATCATTAACACATTCAAGGCCTAACTGTACAAAATGTTATTTGAAGTATTTCCCATATGTTGGTACATGTAATCATTATAAAAGCTCTATGAGTTAGGTATTTTTATTATATCCCTTTTATGAATTAGAAAATTTACCCACAGAGAGGTGATTTGCTAGTAAGATGGCAAAGCTGAGATCTATTTTTTTAATTTATTGGGGTGACATTGATTAATAAAATTATATAGGTTTCAGATGTACAACTCTATAATACATCATCTGTATATTGTATTGTGTGTTCATCATCCCAAGTAAAGTCTCCTTCCATCACTATTTATTCTACCTTTACCCTCTTCTACCTCCCACTACTTTTCTTCTGGTAATCACCATAGTGTTTTCTGTTATCTATGAGGTTATTTTTGTTTGTTTATTTGTTTTGTGCTTAATTCCTTCACATTTTTCACCCAGCACCCCAACCCCATTCCCCTCTGACAACTGTCAGTCGGTTCTCTGTATCACTCAGTCTGTTTCTATTTTGTTACTTTATTTTGTTCATTGGATCTCACATATGTTAGTAAGTGAAATCATATGACACTTGTGTTTCTCTGACTGGCTTATTTCACTTAGCATAATACTATCACAGTCTATTCATGCTGTTGCAAAAAGGTAAGATTTCCATATTTTTTATGGCCAAGTTGTATTCCATTATATAAATGTACCCACTCATCTAGTGATGGACACTAGGGCTGCTTTCAAATCTTGCCTATTGTAAATAACGCTGCAATGAAATAGGGGCTCATATATTTTTTTGAATTAGTGTTTTAGGTTTCTTTGAATATATTCCAAGAAGTAGAATTGCTGGATCATAAGAGAGTTCTATTTTTAATTTTTTAAAATATATTTTTATTGATTTCAGAGAGGAAGGGAGAGGGAGAGAGAGAGAAACATCAGTGATGAGAGAGAATCATTGATCGGCTGCCTCCTGCACACCCTCAACTGGGGATAGAGCCCACAACCTGGGCATGTGCCCTTGACAGGAATCTAACCTGGGACTCTTCAGTTCGCAGTCCAACACTCTATCCAGTTAGCCAAACCAGCAAGTGCCATTTTTAACTTTTTGAGGTAACTCCATACAGCTTTCCACAGTGGCTGCACCAATCTGCATTCCTACCAATAGTGCACGAGGGTTTCCTTTTCTCCACATCCTTGTCAACACTTGTTTGTTGATTTATTGATGATAGCCATTCTGACAGATGAGCTGATACCTCATTGTGGTTTTAATTTGCATCTCTCTGATGATCAGTGACTTTGAGCATTTTTTCATGTCTCTTGTCCATCTGTATGTCCTCTTTGGAGAATTGTCTATTTAGATCCTTTGCTCATTTTTTAATTGGATTGTTTGTCTTCCTTTTGTTAAGCTGTATGAGTTCCTTATATATTTTGGATATTAATCCTTTATCAGATGTATCATTGCCAAACATGTTCTCCCATACAGAGGGGGCTCCCTTTTCACTTTGTTGATGGTTTCTTTTGCTGTGCAGAAGCTTTTTATTTTAATGTAGTCCCATTTGTTTATTTTCTCCTTAGTTTTCTTTGTCCTAGAAGCTGTATCTGTAAACATATTGCTACATGAGATGTCTGAGACTTTGCAGCCTATGGTTTCCTCTAGGATGTTTATGGTTTCACGACTTACATTTAAGTCTTTTATCCATTCCGAGTTTATTCTTGTGTATAGTGTAGTTGGTGGTCCAGTTTCATTTGTTTACATATATCTGTCCAATTTTACCAGCAGTTATTGAAGAGACTGTCTTGACTCCCTTGTATATTCTTGACTCCTTGTCAAATATTAATTGAGCATAATGGTTTGGATCAATTTCTGGGTTTCTGTTCTGTTCTATTTATCTATATGCCTGTACTTGTGCCAGTGCAAGGCTGTTTTCATTATGGTAGCTTTGTAGTATAACTTGATATCTGGTATTGTGATCCCTCCAACTGTGTTCTTCTTTCTCAAGATTGCTGCGGCTCTTCAGGGTCTTTTTTGGTTCTATATAAATTTTTGGAGTATTTGTTCTAGATCTGTGAAATATGCTGTTGGTATTTTAATAGGGATTGCATTGAATCTGTAGATTAACATTTTAATGATGTTAATTCATCAATCCATGAACACGGTATATTCTTCCACTTGTCTATATCTTCCTCTATCTCTTTTTTCAATGTCCTGCAGTTTTCTGAGTGCAAGTCTTTTACCTACTTAGTTAAGTTTATTCCTAAGTATCCTAATTTTTTTGTTGCCATGGTAAATGGGATTGTTTAGTTTCTCTTTCTGAGAATTCATTATCATTGTATAAAAATGCCATCCATTTCTGGGTGTTATTTTGTATCCTGCTACATTGCCAAAATCATTTATTAAATCTAATTGTTGGTGGAGTCGTAAGGGTTTTTTATGTACAATATCTTGTCTTCTGTAAATAATGATAGTTTTACTTACTCCCTTCCAATTTGGATGCTTTTTTTATGTTTTCTTCTTGTCTGATCACTGTGGCTAGGACTTCCAGTACTATGTTAAATAAGAGAGGTGAAAGTGGACATCCCTGTCTTGTTCCTGTTCATAGGGGAAATGGTTTTAGTTTCTGCCCATTGAGCATGATATTGGCTGTAGGTTTGTCATATATGGCCTTTATTATGTTGAGATATGATCCCTCCATTCCCACTATGCTGAGAGTTTTCATCGACACTGGGTGTTGGATTTTGTCAGGTGTTTTTTCTGCATCTATTGATATGATCATGTGATTTTTTTCTTTCATTTATATGTTGTATCATGTTTATTCAGTGGTTCTCAACCTTCCTAATGCCGCGATCCTTTAATACAGTTTCTCATGTTGTGGTGACCCCTAACCATAAAATTATTTTCATTGCTACTTCGTAACTGTAATTTTGCTACTGTTATGAATCGTAATGTAAATATCTGATATGCTATATGTGTTTTCCGATGGTCGCAACCCACATGTTGAGAACCACTGTGTTTATTGATTTGCAAAAATTGTACCAGCCTTGTATACCTGGAATAAATCTCACTGATCATGGTATATGATTTTTTTTAATATGTTGCTGGAGGTGATTTGCTAATCTTTTGTTGAGGATTTTAGCATCTACGTTCATCAAGAGTATTGGCCTGTAATTTTCTTTGTAGTGTCTTTACCTGGTTTTGGAATTAGGATAATGCTGGCCTCATAAAAAGAGCTTTTGAAGTGTTCCTTCCTCTTAGATTTTTGGGAATATTTTGAGAAGGATGGGTGTTAGTTGTTCTTTGAAGGTTTGGTAAAACTCCCCTGTGATGCTGTTCAGGCCAGGGCTTTTGTTTGGTGGGAGTTTTTTGATTACTGCTTCCATTTCATGATTTGTTATTGGCCTCTAGGTTTTCTGATTCATCCTGGTTCAGTTTTGGAAGATTGTATTTTTTTTAGAAATTTGTGTTTTACCTAGATTGTCCAGTTTGTTGGCATATAGTTGTTCATAGTATTTTCTTACAATCCTTTGTATTTCCGTGGTGACAGTTTTTACTTCACCAGTTTCATTCATGATTTTATTTGGGACCTCTCTCTGTTTCTTGAGTCTGGCTAACGGTTCATCAATCTTACTTATTTTCAAAGAAGCAGCTCTTGGTTTCATTGATTTTTCTGTATTTTTTTTTAGCTTCTATGTAATTTCGTTCTGCCCTAATCTTTACTACTTCCTTTCTTCTACTTCCTTGGGGCTTGTTCTCTTTCTAATTCTTTAAGTTGTAGTGTTAGATAACTATTACCAGATTTTCTTGTGTGTGTGTTTTTTTGTTTTTTTTGTTTTGTTTTTTTTTTTTGTTTTTTTTTTAGGTAGGCCTGTAGTGCCATGAACTTCCCTCTCAGGACTGCTTTCACTGTGTCCCAGAGATTTTGGGTTGTTGTGTGTTCATTGCATTTATTTCCAGAAAGTTTTTTATTTCTTTCTGGATCTCATTGGTAACCCATTCATTGTTTAATATCATGCTATTTAGCTTCCCTGTGTTTAAATGTTTTTGAGTGTTTGTACTGTAGTTGATTTCTGATTTCATTCCACTGTGATCTGAGAAGATACTTGACATAATTTCAATGTTCTTTAAGTTGTAGAGACATGTTTTGTGTCCTTGCATGTATCTATCTTTGAGAATGGCCCATGTGCACTGAGAAAAAAGTATATTCTGCAACTTTGGGGTAGAATGTGCTATAAATGTGAATTAAGTCCATCTGATCAGTGTGTCATATAGAGCCTCTGTTTCCTTATTAATTTTTTGTCTGGAAGATGCATCCAGTGATGTCAGTGGGGTGTTAAAGTCCGCTAGTAAGACTGTATTGCTGTTGAGTTTGTTTTTGTTCATTTTTATTACTGCTTCAGTTTCACTAATTGTAATTTATCTATCCAGATTCTCTGATTCTTCCTGATTCAGTTTGGAAGATTGTATATTTCTTCCAGATTGTCCAGCGTCTTGGCATATAATTGTTCAGAATATTTTCTTACAATCCTTTGTATTTCTTTGGTGTCAGTTCTTTCTCTTCTGATTTCTGATTTTATTTATTAGGGATCTTTTGTGAGAATGAGGCACCAGTAATGTTTACAGGAAAATGGGACAAATGACTCCCAGCCCAATGCCCCACAACTCAATCACTGACAATTCCTGAGTCTGCCCATACCACTGCACCATCGTCCAGGCAGCTGATTCCTCAGATGGGTGCAAGTTCCACCAGGTGGTGCCGGAGGTCATTGAAGGGTGGGACTATTCCATATCCCCAGGCTGATGCAGAATGGAGAGGAATGCTCCACTTAAGACAGATTGTTTCAGATGTGGGAAATTAACTCAGCACTGTGATCTTTATGGCCCTCCCTTCAGCTCTGCCTAGAGCAGGGGTCCTCAAACTTTTCAAACAGGGGGCCAGATCACTGTCCATCAGACCATTGGTGGGCCGGACTATAGTTTAAAAAAAAACTATGAACAAATTCCTATGCACACTGCACATATCTTATTTTGAAGTAAAAAAACAAAACGGGAACAAATACAGTATTTGTATTTGCATGTGGCCCGCGGGCCGTAGTTTGAGGACCCCTGGCCTAGAGCTACAAACCCAAGTCTCTCCTCACACAACTCTAACCCGCTCCTCCCTCCCTCCATGGGAGCCAAGGATGAGTGACTACAAACAAGATTTAGTTGGCCCTTTAAGAGAGTGTTTGTGTCTCTAGTGGGTTCCTGTGTCTCCCTGGGGGAAAGAATCTCCTCAGATTTTCACAGCCAGATGCTATATGGACATCTCTTCCTGGCTCTGGTGCTCTGGACTGGGAGCGCCACTTGGGGTGAGACCCTATACTTCTCAGTGGGAACCTTTGCTGCTGATATATCCTCTGGAATCTCAGCCACCACCCCTTGTACCAGGCCAGCCCCTTTCACATCTTTGCCCTTCTACCAGTCTCGATGTGGCTTCTTCTGTAAATCCTTGGTTATAAGACTCCTGTTCAGCTAGTCTTCAATTGGATATTTAGGATGATTGATCTATAAGTTAGTTGTAATTCCAGTTTGGTTCCGGAAGGAGGTAAGTGTAGCTTCCATCTACTCCACTGCCACTTGGGATCATCTAAAACAGAGATTTTAATCCTAATAATCTGGATTCAAAGTCCGTTCTCTTAATCACTATAGTGCCTTTCACATTTCATAAATAACTTATCTGTGCCCTTCTTTTCTTGTGTGGTGTCACATTTTCTATTACCCTAAAGGAGCCAATATCTTCCTGAGCTTTTCTTTCCTTACTATTTTTTTTATAATCTAAGAAGAGGATCTTTTTTAATCTTTAATTTCTTTATTGGTTAAGGTATTACAAATGTGTCCTCATCCCCCCATTAACCCCCAACCTCCCTCCCCACCCCCCTACTCATGCTCTTATCCCCCTGTTGTCCGTGTCCATTGGTTTGGCTTTTATGCATGCATACAAGTCCTTTGGTTGATCTCTTCCCCTTACCCCCACCCTCCCCTACTTTCCCTCTGGGGATTGATAGTCTGATCGCTGTTTCTCTGTCTTTGGATCTGGCCCTGTTCATCAGTCTATGTTGTTCTCTATATTCCACAAATGAGTGAGATCATGTGGTATTTATCTTTCTCTGACTGGCTTATTTCACTTAGCATAATGCTCTCCAGTTCCATCCATGCTGTTGCAAATGGCAAGAGTTCCTTCTTTTTTACTGCGGTGTAGTATTCCATTGTGTAGATGTACCACAGTTTTCTAATCCACTCATCTGCTGATGGGCACTTAGGCTGTTTCCAAATCTTAGCTATGGTGAATTGAGCTGCTATGAACATAGGGGTGCATATATCCTTTCTGATTGGTGTTTCTTTCTGTCCTTACTATTAAACCTACTCTCAGCCCTAGCCGGTATTGCTCAGTGGATAGAGCATCAGCCTGTGGACTGAAGAGTCCAGGGTTTAATTTTGGCCAAGGGCACATGCCCAGGTTGCAGGCTCGATTCCCAGGAGGCGTGCAGGAGGCAGCCGATCAATGATTCTCTCTCATCATTGATGTTTCTATATCTCTCTCTCCCTCTCCCTTCCTCTCTGAAATCAATAAAAACATATTTAAAAATAAAACCTACTCTCAGAAAAGAGCTAATACATATGCTCATTCATTCATTTACATCAAGGAATAAATGACTGATATGGTTTAATATAAAATAATTCTACTTCAGGGTTGAGTTTTCGTAGGGACACAGGGAATATTAAGGGGCCATAAAACCTTAACCAAAAACCTTGGTGAAATTGGAAGTATATCTGGGCATGGGAGAACAAGTTAATTGGGTGCATGGCATTCTGTGCCCTCAAATTATACCATTATTTAGTTAGCCTGAGCCTTGTAGAAATAAGGAACATAAATATGGAATGGAAAGAATAAGAGGTATATCTTTATTATATTGATTAAATTGTTTTAGAAATATCCTATTATTCCCCTAATTCATTGTCAAGTAAAGAGTTCTGATATAACCCCAAGAGACATAGCACCAGGGGAAAGCTTTAACTTGGACTGTCATAGGTGAAAGAGATAATCCCACCTAGGGTTTAAGTGTTTATGAATTTACATATGAATCAAGGTAGAGCCAAGGATTTATTTTTGTTCCTAAGAAGTAAAACCCTCTCATGTGGGTGTATGATTATTTGCTCTAGGAATCTTAAACCTAGGACTGTTACCTTAGTGCAGTGATTTTCAACCTTTTCATCTCATGGCCACAAACTACTAAACATCTGCAGCACATTAAAAGATACATTTTTTATTCAAGAGGAAGGAACACTTCCAAGCTCATTCGATGAAGCCAGCATCCCCCTAATACCAAAACCAGGTAAAGACAACACAATGAAAGAGAATTACAGGCCAATATCCCTCATGAACATAGATGCCAAAATCCTCAACAAAATCTTAGCAAATCGGATCCAGCAGTACATCAGAAAGATCATACACCATGACCAAGTAGGATTTATCCCAGGGATGCAAGGATGGTACAATATCCGCAAATCAATAAACATGATACATCACATAAACAAATTGAAAGAAAAAAACCACATGGTCATATCAATTGATGCAGAAAAAGCATTTGACAAAATTCAACACCCATTTTTGATAAAAGCTCTCAGCAAGGTGGGAGTAGAAGGATCATACCTCAACATAATAAAAGCCATATATGACAGGCCCACAGCCAACATCATACTCAATGGACAAAAACTAACACCATTTCCCCTAAGAACAGGAACAAGACAGGGATGCCCCCTCTCACCACTCCTGTTCAACATAGTACTGGAAGTGTTAGCCATTGCAATTCGGCAAGAAGAAGAAATAAAAGGCATCCAAATTGGAAAAGAGGAAGTAAAACTGTCCTTATTTGCAGACGACATGATATTATACATACAAAACCCTAGAGACTCCATCAAAAAGCTACTAGACTTAATACATGAATTTGGCAATGTAGCAGGATACAAAATTAACCCCAAGAAATCTGAGGCATTTCTATACACCAATAGTGAACTTTCAGAAAGAGAGATTATAAAAACAATCCCGTTTACCATCGCACCAAAAAAATTAAGCTACCTAGGAATAAACTTAACTAAAGAGGTAAAAGACCTCTACTCAGAAAACTACAGGACGTTGAAAAAAGATATAGAGGAAGACATAAACAGATGGGAGAACATACCGTGTTCATGGATTGGTAGAATCAACATCATTAAAATGTCCATTCTACCCAAAGCAACCTATAAATTCAACGCACTTCCCATTAAAATACCAACGGCATGCTTCAGAGATCTAGAACGAACTCTCCAAAAATTCATCTGGAATAAAAAAAGACCCCGAATAGCTACAGCAATTCTGAAAAAGACTAAAGTAGGTGGGATCTCAATACCAGATATCAAGTTGTATTACAAAGCCACTGTTCTCAAAACTGCCTGGTACTGGCACAAGAATAGGCATATAGATCAATGGGATAGAATAGAGAGCCCAGAAATCGGCCCGAACCAATATGCTCAATTAATATTTGACAAAGGAGGCAAGAACATACAATGGAGCCAAGATAGACTCTTCAATAAATGGTGTTGGGAAAATTGGACAGATATATGCAAGAAAATGAAACTAGACCACCAACTTACAGCATACACAAAAATAAACTCAAAATGGATAAAGGACTTAAATGTACGACAGGAAACCATAAAAATTCTAGAAGAATTCAAAGGCAACAAAATCTCAGACATATGCCGAAGCAATTTCTTCACTGATACAGCTCCTAGGGCACTTGAAACTAAAGAGAAAATGAACAAATGGGACTACATCAAAATAAAAAGCTTCTGCACAGCAAAAGAAACCATCAACAAAACAACGAGAAAACCCACTGTGTGGGAAAACATATTTGCCAATGTCATATCTGATAAGGGCCTAATCTCCAAAATTTATAGGGAACTCATACAACTCAACAAAAGGAAGATAAACAATCCAATCAAAAAATGGGCAAAGGATCTAAATAGACACCTTTCAAAAGAGGACATTCAGAAAGCCAAGAGACATATGAAAACATGCTCAAAGTCACTAATCATCCGAGAGATGCAAATCAAAACAACAATGAGGTACCATCTCACACCTGTCAGACTGGCTATCATCAACAAATCAACAAACGAGAAGTGCTGGAGAGGATGTGGAGAAAAAGGAACACTCGTGCACTGCTGGTGGGAATGCAGACTGGTGCAGCCACTATGGAAGACAGTATGGAGTTTCCTTAAAAAACTGAAAATGGAACTCCCATTTGACCCTGTGATCCCACTTCTAGGAATATATCCCAAGAAACCAGAAACACCAATCAGAAAGGATATATGCACCCCTATGTTCATAGCAGCACAATTCACCATAGCTAAGATTTGAAAACAGCCTAAGTGCCCATCAGCAGATGAATGGATTAGAAAACTGTGGTACATCTACATGATGGAATACTATGCTGCTCTAAAAAGGAAGGAACTCTTACCATTTGCAACGTCATGGATGGAACTGGAGAGCATTATGCTAAGTGAAATAAGCCAGTCAATGAAGGAAAAATACCACATGATCTCACTCATTCATGGATAATAGAGACCATTATAAACTTTTGAACAATAATAGATACAAAGGCAGAGCTGCCTCAAACAGATTGTCAAACTGCAGCAGGAAGGCCGGGGAGGGTTGGGGGGCAGGAGGTAGGGGGATAAGAGATCAACTAAAGGACTTGTATGCATGCATATAAGGATAACCAGTGGACATAAGACATTGGGGGATAGGGGAGGCTAGGGGACTGTCTAGGGCGGGGGGATAAAATGGACACATATGTAATACCCTTTGTAATACTTTAAGCAATAAATTTAAAAAAATAAAAATAAAAAAATAAAATAAAATAAAATCCACTTCCATCCTGAAAAAAAAAAAAAGATACATTTTTTGTCTCTCTGACAAAAAAAAAAAAGTGTGATTTTTGATTCATTCACACTGGACAGCTATTGTGGTAGCGGCTGTTGTCATTTTTTTATTTGACAGTAAGGGAAAAGAGGTCAATGCCCCTAACTAAATAGTCAGATATTGCATGTTTTGAAAAATTCTTGTGGCACACCGGATGGAAGAATCACTGCCCTAGAGTTATTTTTTATACCTCTCATTATTATTCCACATCAGTCAGTCTGTTGTGGACCAACATTCACGAGAATAAGACTACCGACTTCAATTAGGTCTTAAACAGCAAGCAAGGATTTATTGAACTGGCCAGTGACTGCCACAGGCTTTCTCCTGCTGCAGCAGCCCCGAGCTTGGTGCTCGGCGAGCTTTTATTCACAGAAACTACAAACGTCCTTGATTTACAGTTACAAGGGTCTAATCAGGACCTTGACGCGCCGATGTCTGGGAGTGGGAGACTTGGAGTTATGCCTGGTTACCTATCCTTGACCCCATCCTTGTTAAAATTTTTTTACTGACATTCATCACAAGTCATCATTTCTTTCTATCTAGTTTCTCATGTATTTCTATCTAGTTTAGTTCAATGAACTCTATTGAATGCCTGCTTTATGCCAGATACTGTGCTCTGGGCATATAAGTACTCCTATCTTAAATTTCTGATTTTCTAGGAGAGAATATAGCATGATTCAAGCAATCATAGAAGTGTGTTTCAGTAGCAGTATACAAGAGGAATTACTTTGTTAGGGAAGGCAGAAAGACTTGCAAAGGATATGATGCTTGAATAGGGTTTTTAAGAATAGATAGGAGTTCTTCAGAATAATGATAGAGTAGCAACATATGCTAGCTAGAGGGCAAAGCATACACAAAGACATGGAAGCATAGCACAGTGTGACCTGGCAGCCATAGGTAATAGCACTATAGAACAGATGAAGTTTGAGTTAAAGGGTGGTGAAAATTATGTTTTTGCTTTTTTTATTGTCAAGAGCTTTATATGCCTACACTAGAGTATCAACTTGTTTTTCTCCATGTCTGTGATTATTGAAGGCTTAGTCTTTTTCAGTACTCTGCTAAATCATTCATATGTACCGGACCTTTAGACTTTAGCCACTGTTATCTTGACAACTAAGCATTTGTATATAGCATGTGTTCTTAATCTTCAACCCTCCACGATAGGAACTGATATCTTAGTATAGTAGAAGGAGGAATGACAACTTTCACTTGTATCTACATGGTCATATAGGTTTCATAATCAGATTTGCATATAACTTTGAAAAAAATTTTAGAGTTAAAGGACTAATATGAAAATAATGTTAGTACAATAATGCAATTTACTATACAAAATAATTTAATTCCATTAAAAAGTGTCTTTTTTCTGCTCTCTAGTCATGCGATAGCACTATATTGAAAAATGCACAATGGAAGAAAACAGGAAGAGGATACCTCCCTTCCATATCTGAGAGAAAATACTTAAATGTATACTCATGCAATGTCTGGCTTTAATCAGCTCTCTAAGACAGTAAAATTATAGGAAATTGTTCATTCATTTTCTTCTGTTCGTCATAAAATTTGAAAGCATAAACACAAAGGAAGACTCGTTGTTAAAGAATATACTGCTTTAGCCCCAGTCAGTATGGTTCAGTGGTTAAAGCATCGGCCTGCACACTGAAAGGTCGTGGGTTCTCTTCCCAGTCAAGGGCATGTACCTGGGTTGCATGTTCAATCCCAGGCCCCACTCGGGGCTTGTGGAGGCAATCAATTGATATGTCTCTCTCACGTCGATATCTCTCTCTCTTCCACTCTCTCAAAAAAAAAATCAATGGAAAAAATATCCTCTGGTGAGAACTAACAAAACAAAAAAGAATATACTGCTTTAAAATAAAGTTGCGTGGAAAATAATATCAAAGCAAACTGATTCTTATATTAATCTGTAACTTTTTTAAGGATGCTGGACAGTTTTATGCTAAATATAAAGAAACAAGACTGAAGGAAAAGGAAGATGCATTGACTAGAGCTGAACTTGAAACACTTCAAAGTGAGTTTTAAACATTATCTTACTGTGTTAACAAAATCATATAAAATTGATTATTTAAGTTTGAATTTTCTCTTAAATTCAGTAGCAATTAAATTTTCTATGTCTTCTTTGCCACCCTCTATATAGAGTTAGTTGTTCTTAATGTATAATATGTGGGAAATACTGTATTAGTAATTATTGAGCCCTCCACAGTTTAATGTCAGAAGGAGAGAGAAACAACATGGGTCATATAGCTCCTCAAGTCTAGGAGGCATCCAGAATCTGGAAACCCTAAAATACTCCAGTGCTGTAATTGTCACTGATACAATATTATGTGCCAAGTCTATCCAGTTATCACCCAACTTGCTGTATGACAGTAGTAAGTGGGAAACCTGGAAAATCAATGGCTTTTGTTTTGAAAGTTTTGTTTCATTTGTATTAGTGTTATATAATATGAAAAACCTTGACTACATTATCAGCATGTTGAAGTCTTCCACTGAACACTAAAGACAGTTATTGCTGATTTTGGGAAAAGTGGAACATAAAAGGCATTTTCCCCATTTTCTTTTTTGTCTGATTGTTGAAATAGTTTCAATTAAATTGAATAAATAAAACTAAATGTAATTTTTATTAAGTAAAATGTTTACATAAAAGTTTTCTAAGCCTTTTAAGAATAGTCAAAATGTGCCTTTACATTCCTTTATTTTTGTTAAGAGCGTTTAACAATATTTAGCATTAATTTATTTATTACTGTTGTTTACCATCTGGTTCCCCCAATAAAATATAAGTTTCGGGTCTATTGTTTCTATTAAAGTACCTTAAAGAGTCCCTGGGACACAGTAGGTGCTCAATAAGTACTTGACTGAATTCATGGAGGTGGAATCTCCTATTTTAAAAATTCCAATGTATTTTTGGTTCAGACTTCATTTCCTTCACAGATCTGGATTCTTAGAAAAGTGCATGGTGCCGGTACCAATCTGGGCACAGAAGACAATGCAAAGATTACTTTGTACCTATAAATGAATGTACATGATAGCATGCATAGTTTTATAAAATAATTTGTATACTTTTGAGGATATGCAGTAAAAGTTTTTCTGCAGCATATAGTAGTAATTTAGCCAAATCAACCTAGAGATGAGCAACTGTGGTATTAGTATACCACACATTTAATATACAGAAAAGTGGTATTAGCTATTTCCCTTCATATACTGAAAGTCCTAGCTACTGCCTTCACCCTGACATCAGACCAGGGTTTAAGAACAGATAAGAATTATGTTATCTTCACACCCAAAAGTGCATTGCCACTACCTACTAGTAAATGTGTGCCTTTGAGGATTTTAGTTTTCTGATCTGTCAAAAAAAAAAAAATGTTGGACTAGATTACCCCAGTGTTAGTTTTCTATTGCTACTCTAACAAATGGCCACAAATTAAATGGCTTAAACACAAATTTATTATCTTAGAGTTGTGTGGGTCAGAAGTCTGACCTGGATCTCACTTACCTAAAATCAAGGTTTATCAAGCAGGGCTGCATTCCTTTCCCAGCTTCTAGAGACCTCCCACATTCCTTGGATCCTGGCCCTTCCTCCATCTTCAAAGCCAGCAATGGTTCATCTCTTACTGTTCTTCTAGTGTCACATCTCTGCCTGAACATAACTGGGAAAGGTTCTCTGCTTTTAAGGACCCATGTGACTAGATGAGGTCACCCTGGAGAATTCAGGATAATCTCCCTTCTCAAGGTGTTCATCATAATTACATCTGCAAAGTCCCTTTTCCCTTGTAAAGTGAAATATTCCCAGCTTCCGGGGATTAGAATATGGTCATATTTAGGGGACTTTTTTTTTTTTTTTTTTTTTGCCTATCAGAATTCTTCAAATATCTGGGAAGCTTTAGCTTTAGCACAGGACTAGTTTTTTGTTTTTTCGCGTTTTTTTGTCTGCAGGATTGAATACAGTGTCCTGGCACATAGTGATTGTTTAGCAGATGGATGAATAAATGGATACATGAATTAATGTAATGCCATGAATATTAATGAGTGTCATGTGAGCACCTATTCTATACAGAACTCAGATTCAGGAGCATGTAGTTTAATTCAAAAGTTTCAACAATTACAAGTACAAACTAATATTCAAATCAATTATATAACTATTTAAGTCAGATTTCCATGAAGAGGAAAATTTTTAGTATGAGAGAGGATTACATATTAAGATTGACTAATGTGCCGAAACCGGTTTGGCTCAGTGGATAGAGCGTCGGCTTGCGGACTGAAAGGTCCCAGGTTTGATTCCGGTCAAGGGCATGTACCTGGGTTGCGGGCACATCCCCAACAGGGGGTGTGCAGGAGGCAGCTGATCGATGTCTCTCTCATCGATGTTTCTAGCTCTCTATCTCTCTCCCTTCCTCTCTGTAAAAAATCAATAAAATATATTTTAAAAAAAAAAGACTATTTAAAAAAAAGAAAAAAAAAGATTGACTAATGTGTGTGTTGGGGGAGTAAGGGTAGGCAAATGATTATTATTGTCATATTAAACCTAAGATTGAAATAGAAGCTGATGTTATAGCAGACATTGAAATAGTTTCAGTTTAATTGAATAAATCAATGAATAAATGAAACTAAATGTAATTTTTATATAATTGTTATAAAATTGTTACATAAAATTTTCTAAGCCTTTTAAAACTAGTTAGTCAAAAGGAGGGGGAAATCACATTTTCTATAAGAAAAGAGAAAAATATTAAACTAACTCTTTGATATGTAAATGGCATGTAACATTAGTTTTCTTTGTACCATATAATGGTTCAATATATGTATATATTGCAACATGATCACAACAGTAAGTCTAATTAATATCCATCATATTGTAACTACTACAAATGTTTTTTGTTGTGATGAGAGCTTTTAAGATTGATTCTCTTAGCAACTTTTTAATATATAATACAGTATTATTAACGATAGTCATCATGCTGTCCATTTTATCCCCAGAATTTATTTATTTATAACACAACTTATTTTTATGCAGTTTTTGTAACAAGCCATTTATATTGGCATATATGAATTCTCTCATAATAATGGATTAAGTATGTACACTAAAATTCTTTGAAAATAGGGGTTAAAACATAAAGTATTTATCATAATACAGAAACTTCCTTTTGAAGTTTATGACTATTTTTCCAAATATGTAGACCATTTGCATTTAATGTAATTATTGATATGTTAAGGACTTAAGTCTGCCATTTTAATTTTTGTTTTCTCTTTGTTCTCTCTCTTTTTCATTTCCCTGTTTTCTTTTTCCTGATTCTTTGTGGGTTATTTGAATATTATTTTTTTAGAATTCTATTTGGATTTACTTATAGTTTTTTAGTGTATCACTTTGTATAACTTTTTTGGTGGGTGCTCTAGGTATATGTTAAATATACATAACTTATACATCTAGTGTTGTCCACAGTTTACCATTTCAAGTGATATGTAGAAACATTTCCTCCCTTTACGTTCATTTACCTTTCCCACTTATAATTGTCTTATGTATTTTCTTTACATACATTGAATGTTATTGTAATTCGGCTGTCAAACATAACTTAAAAAACTATAGAGGAGGAGGAAAATCTATTGTGTTAACCCATATTTTTATATTTCTCTTGTTTTTTCTTTCTTCCTATTGTTTTAAATTTTTTTTATGACTTCCTTTTTTTTGGAGAATTTCCTTTAGTCATTATCAGACAGGTCTCCTGGTAACAAATTTTCTTAGTTTTCCTTCATCTAAAGTTATCTTGGTTTTCCCTTTATTCCTGAAGGATATTTTCACTAGACACAGAATTTTTTCTTAACTAAAACCTCTTTTTTTAATGTATTTTTTCATTGATTTTTAGAGACAGGAAGGGAGAGAGAAACATCGACCAGCTGCCTCCTACACTCCCCCTACTGGGGATTGAGCCTGCAACCTGGGCTTGTGCCCTGACTCGAAATCGAACCAGTGACCTCTTGGTTCCTGAGTCGATGCTCAACCACTGAGTCACACTGGCTGGGCTCACTAGATACAGAATTTTTTAAAAATATATTTTTATTGATTTCAGAGAGGAAGAGAGAGGGAGAGAGAAATACTAGAAACATCAATGATAAGAGTGAATCATTAATCGGCTGCCTCCTGCATGTCCCCAACTGAGGATAGAGCCCACAACCCGGGCATGTGCCCTTGACCAGAATCGAAGCTGGGACTCTACAGTCTGCAGGCTGAGGCTCTATCCAGTGAGCGAAACCGGCCAGGCTAGATACAGAATTTTAAGTTGACAGTTCTTTACTTTCAGCATTTGAAAACGTTGTGCCACTTCCCTCTGGCTACATGTGTTTGGATACAAATTCTATTGTCATTTGAATTGCTTTTCCTTTACAGGTAAGGTTTCATTTCTCTCTTGCTACTTTTAAGATATTTTTCTTTTTCCTTCTTTTTTTCAGAAGTTTGATTTTCATTATTTATGCATGGATTTCTTTGCATGTATTTTGTTTGAGATTCATTAAGCTTCTTGAATCTGTAGGGTTGTATCTTTTGCCAGCTTTAACAAACTTTCAGGCAATATTTCTTTGAATCCTCTTTTAGTCCTGCCCTCTTTTTCTCTTTCAGGAATTTTGTGACATGAATGTGGGTGCTCTGATCATCCATCTATCTATCTATCTTTCTTTCTTTCTTTCTTTCTTTCTTTCTTTCTTTCTTTCTTTCTTTCTTTCTTCCTTCCTTCCTTCCTTCCTTCCTTCCTTCCTTCCTTCCTTCCTTCCTTTTTTCCTTCCTTCCTTCTTTCCTCGTTTCTCTCTCTCTCTCTCTCTCTCTCTCTCTCTCTCTCTCTCTCTCTCTCTCTCTCTCTCTCTCTTAATCTGCTTTCTCTGTTTTTCAGATTGGGTAATTTCTATTATTCTGTCGTCAAATTCACTGATTGTTCTCTCTGCTCCATTTTTCTGTCGAGTGCCTATTCATTGTTTTTAATTTCAGTTAATATACCTTTCAGTTTTTATATTCCTATTTGGTTTTTTATGTCTTGTATTTTTTTTTCTGTTGACTTTTTATTTCTTTACTTATTTTAAAGTGTTTCTTATTGCTTGTCAAAACATTTTCATAATGGCTGCTTTAAAATCCTAGTCAGATCATTTGGGTATCTTTTTCATCTTGTTGGCATCTGTTGATTTTCTTTTCATTCAAATTGAGATATTCTTGATGAGATTTTTTATTAAAACTTGTACATTTGGGCCATTATAAGACTCTGGATCTTATTTAATCTTTTCTTTTTCCTAATGTTCTCTGACAACGCTCTAGTAGAAGAAGGACAAGGTTGCTGCCCTGTTATGGTCAGGTAGGGGTGGGAGTCCAGGTTCCCTCATGGCCTGTATTACAGCTGAGGGAGAGAGGAGTTGTGAATACTCTCAGGGTTGGGTGGATATGGGTGTTCCTGCTTGTCAGTAGGCCTCCACTGGTAACACCCTGGCTGGGAGAGGCAAGAATATCTACTTACTGCTCCCCACCTGGCTTCTGAAATGGGCGGAGGGGGAGAAGGGGGATACCTCATTGCTGCTGGGCAGCTGTGAAAGCCCTGAGTGTCCTCTCTGCTTCCTCTGAAACCATCCTGGAAGGGCAGGGTAGGGACACCTCATTATACTTGAATGGATGTAGAGATCCAGGCTACCCACTTGTTCTCTACTGACTCTACAGGGAAGGTGGTCCTCATTACCTCTCAGCAGGGATGAAAGTCTGGCTTCCTACACCTTCTGTCTCACCCTGGAGGGGAGACTGTGGTGCCTTGTTACAGCCTCACAGTGGCAGAAGTCTAGGCTTCCCATTAGCCTTGCTGGCATAGGGAAGGGTTTTGTCAGTTCTTTTTACCTGAAGTAGATTGGCTATTATCTAAAAGTTTTGTTTTGGTTGTTTTTTTTCTTTTCTTAATTTCCTTTTTCTTTTTTATCTTTTTTTCCGGGGGGAGGGTGGGGGAGTCTGGGATGTATGAGGCAAAAAAACAAACACCTCACACAACTCACCACCTTGGTGTTCATTGAGTCCTGCCATACCTAGCTGGTCTTTCTTTCCATTATTCAGAATCATGTTGTGTTTGTTTCATACAAAAAATTTAGGACTAAAAAAAAAAATTAAGACTTTTAGTTTTTCTTAGTGGGATGACTGTGGAAAAGTATTTCTCCATTTTTCCAGGACTAGAAGTTTTGTACTACTTTTTTAAAGTGATTTTTAAATGCTTATTTAAAAAGACATCAAACACTTGTAATGGTGATGAAACACCCCAGAAATAAATACAAACAACCAGATTTATTTACTTCTTTTTTATAAGTGGTTCTCTATAAGCAGACAAAATTAGTTCTCATGAGATGGTTTCTTGTTTATGTGGGCTGTCCCTTAGCAGTACTTTGTACAAAATAAAATAAAATAAATGAGAGAAGCTGAATAATGTGACAGGCTTCATGTGGAGTGTGGAGTCAATTTTATGGCTTCTTCTTTTCTTTTTCTTTTTTTTTCTTTTTTTTTGCTTCTTCTTTTCTAAAAACGTTTTCAAAAACAAAAACCTAGCCCTGGCTGGTTTGGCTCAATGGATAGAACGGCAGCCTGCAGATTGAAGGGTCCCAGGTTCGATTCTGGTCAAGGGCACATACCTGCGTTGCAGGCTGATCCCCAGTAGGGGGCATGCAGGAGGCAGCCGATCAATGATTCTCTCTCATCATCATTGATGTTTCTATCTCTCCCTCTTCCTTCCCTTCCTCTTTGAAATCAATAAAAATATATTTTTTAAAAACAAAACAAACTGGCCTTCTATTTGGGCTTGTATGGTACTCTGGTGATACTATATGTGATTGTTGATACGTTTGTAGCAAATTAACATGTCATTTAAGGTACTAATTTCCTGTTATGGTGTCAGGGTTTGTTGTGGGGGCTTTTTTTAAGTCAGCAACCTAAAAGCCTGAAAATATTAAGGTATTAAAGTAATCCTCAATACTAATAAAAGGATAATATGCTAATTAGACCGGGAGACCTTCCAGATGTCCTTCTGGACAAAGCCATGGTGGCAGGGCCAAAGCAGAGGCAGTTAGGGGTGATCAGACCAGGAGGGAAGGGCATTTGGAGGTGATCAGGCTGGCAGGGGCAGGGGGCAGTTGGGTGCGATCAGGCTGGTGGGGGGGGGGGGCAGTTGGGAACGAGCAGGCCAGCATGGGGGGGGGAGGAGTTGGGGGCGAGAAGGCCGGCGGGGGGGGTGTTGCCAGTTGGGAGCAAGCAAGCCGACAGAGTGGTTAGAGGCGGCCAGGCAGGCAGGCAGGTGAGTGGTTAGGAGCCAGCGGTACCAGATTGCGAGAGGGATGTCCAACTCCCAGTCCCAGATTGGAGAGGGTGCAGGTCGGGCTGAGGGACAAACCCCACCCCCACACACACGAATTTCGTGCACCGGGCCACTAGTATAAAATAAAATATAATAGTAGATTCCACATAATTTCTAATTAAGATAATATTCTTTCTAAACAGAACTGTTTCCCACAGCACTATATTCTTAATGTACATTATTTTTGGCCTTTTATTTCTATTGGGCTGTTTATCGCCTTGTTACTTTATAAAATATCTTTATATAATCTATTTATCAATCTTTTGTTTGTACTTCGACTTGTAGAAGTTCTTTCCAAATCTGTTATTTCTCTCTTGATTTGTTATTCTATCTTTTATCTTTTTTATAGCAACTGGGTTCCTAGTTAATATTTCCTCTTTCTTTAAATAGTACAGGTAGATTTTTAGATTTCTCATTGTAAGATTTTATTGTTTTGGTATTAAATCAAATCACCTATCCACCTGGGATTTACTAATGTATGTGTCCCAGTTGTTATTTTTTCAAATGGATATTTAGTTGTGCCAGCATCATTTATTAAATCCATTTCCCACTGAATTTAAATATTTATAGGTTCTCTATTCTCATCCAGGATTTTGTCTATTCCTATGCCCATAAATTTTATTAAGTTATAGTACATGCAAACACACACACACACACACACACACACACAGGATGGTAAAGATATGGTTTTAAGGCTGTGTGATTTTGACAATAGTAATTAAGAATGGAGTTGCTTCTCAATGTTAACTCTATAATAAAAATGGGATTTAATGAAGAGGCCAGTTGATAACTAGCTACTGATAACTACCCCTGATGCTGCCAGATTAATTTTGCCTTTGTAAAATATTGAAAAGATAAATGTATACCATTTTGTGCCAGGTATTTTGATAGGGGATAATTTTTTTTCACATCAAACTTATGAGGTTAGATTTACCTATCTTTTACAGATCAGAAAATGACACTTGATCAAATAGTTATTTGCCCAATATTTAACTATTAGGTGGTAAACATAGGTTTAAAACACTAATGACCAGGCTTTTTCAGTTGTGCCAGAAATGAAATGTTTCATGTACTAGTAAAGTACTTTTTCCCCAGTTTTTAAAAATTTTATTTTTAAATTATAGTTTACATTCAATGTTATTTTGTATTAGTTTCTGGTTTACAGCATAGCAGTTATATAATCATATACTTCACAAAGTGTTCCACCAATATTTCAAGTACCCACCTGGCACCATGCATAGTTATTACAGCATTATTGACTATATTCCCTATGCTTTACTTTACATCCCTATCATAACTACCAATTAGTACTTCTTAATCCCTTCACCTTTTTCACCCAACCCCCTAATGGCCCTTCCTTATGGCATTCATCAGTCTGTTCTCTGTATCTATAAGTCTGTTTCTATTTTGTTTGTTCATTTATTTTATCCTTCAGATTCCACATATAACTGAAATCATATGGAAAGTACTTTGAAAACTAAAGATGTATACAAATTGATATGATGATTATATCATCATCATCTCACCATTAGCATCTCTGAGGATTTTTTTGTTTTGATTTTTATTTATTGATTTGAGAGAGAGAAACATCAATTTGTTGTTTCACTTATTTATGCATTCATTGGTTGCTTTTTGTTTGTGCCCTGACTGGGAATCAAACCCACACCTTGGGGTATCAGGATGATGCTCTGATCAACTGAGCTACCCAACTAGGGCCTCTAAATTTTATTTTAAAACAATGTATGTGAGGGGGGTAGAGGGTAACGTGGGGACAAGGATACATATGTAATATCTTAATAAAAAATATATTTAAAAAAAAAACAAAAAACAATGTATGTGCAGTAGAAAATGCACACTAAAACCTATAGCTAAATAGTTTCATGAAAAATAGGTGTTCTTTCAAGATATGGTCTATGAATAAAATGTTAAAAATTATTTTTGTTCTTTTAAACATTTGTTAGAGCAAAAGAAAGTTAAAGTAAAAAAACCAAAACCTGAATTTCCTGTGTATACGCCTTTGGAAACTGCATATATTCAATCATATGATCATGGAACTTCTATAGAAGAAATTGAGGAACAAATGGATGATTGGCTGGAAAACAGGAACAGAACACAGAAAAAACAGGTAAATACGCTTTTGAAATTTTATTTTGTGTCAAATATGTGCAGACAAGTACACTAAATATAGATATACAGCTACATATCTCAGTGAGCTCAGTCATCTATCACTAGAGAACCAAGTTAACCATTGCCCAGATCAAGAAATAGAGCATTGCTATTATTCACAGTGGCCAAGACATAGAAACAACCAAAGTATATTTTGATTGATGATTGAATAAAGAGGATGTGGTACATATATGCAATAGAATACTACTCAGCTATAAGAAAAGATGAAATAGTGCCATTTGCCACAACATGGATGGAACTTGAGAATATTATGCTAAGCATGCTAAGCAAAATAAGTCAGACAGAACAACTCAAGAATCATGATTTCACTTATAAAACTGAAGGGAACAAATGAACAAACAAGACAAATAAAAACACATAGACACAGACATCAGTAAAGTGCTTACCAAAGGGAAAAAGGTTTGGGGGGGAAGGGGTGTTGAAAATTTTAAGTAGGGTCAAATATATGGTGACAGAAGGAGATTTGACTTTCAGTGGTAAACACACAATGCCTTATGCAGATGATGTATCATAAAATTGTACACTGCAAACCTATATAATTTTATTAACCAACTAGAGGCCCGGTGCACGAATTCATGCAACAGTGGGGTCCCTCAGCCTGGCCTGCAGGATCAGGCTGAAACCGGCTCTCTGACATCCCCTGAGGGGTCCCGGATTGCAAGGGCGCAGGCCAGGCCGAGGGACCCCACCGGTGCACAATCGGGGCCAGGGAGGGACAAGGGATGTTGGCCAGTTGGGGAAGGCTCCAAGGCATGTCCAGCCAGTCTCCCTCATTCCCGATCAGCCAGACCCCAGCAAACCTACCAGTAGGAGCATCTTCCCCCTGGCGGTCAGTGGACATCATAGCAACTGGTCGACTGTCTGCTCTCTGGTGGTCAGTGCACGTCATAGCGAGCGGTTGAGCGGCCTTAGCATATCATTAGCATATTATGCTTTGATTGGTTGAATGGACGACCGGACACTTAGCATATTAGGCTTTTATTATATAGGATGTCGCCCCAATTAAAAAAGAGAGAGAGGGACAGAAGGAGGGATGAAGGGAGGAGACATTTCCAATACACAGAAGCCTTACTCATGCTTCCTCCTTTGGCCCATGAGCCAGGAGGTCACAGTTTGATTCACTACTTTTCTTTTCTTCCAACTAGATATCTATTTTCCTGACTTCTGACATCATAGATTAGTTTTTCCTATTGTTTGAAGTTTATAAATGGAATCATCCTTCATCATTTCAGACTGCTATAACAAAAATGTAATAGACTGGGTAGCTTAAAGAACAAACATTTATTTCTCATAGTTCTGAAGATTGAAAAGTCCAAGATCAAGGCATCAGCAGCTTTGGTGTCTGGAGAGGGTGCTTTTCCTAATTCATAGACAGTAGTCTTCTTGCTCTGTCCTTATATGGCAGAAAAGGTGAGAGAACTCTCTGAGGTCTCTTTTATAAGGTCACTTATTTCACTTATAAGGGCATATCACAATGGGAGTTATGAATTGAGGGGAACACAAACATTCCATCCAGAATACATCCCATATGTAATCTTCCATCTACTTTCCTCTATTTAATAAAATATTTGTGAGACTCATTCATTACTGTGTATAGCAGCGAGTTATTCATTTGTATTGCTATATAATAGACCATTTAGAAATATATACAGCACAAATTATTTTTTTGTTGGAGATTTGCATTGTTTCTAGTTTTTGGCGATATGAATAATTTTCTTGTGAATATTATTATACTTCTAGTACGTTTTATAAAAAATGTAACTTTCTATTTTGGGAGTTAGGTTGCAGGGTCAAGTTCAGTAAATAGTTCTAAATGAGTTTTTTTATAATGTTTGTATCAATTTCTACATAAGCAGCATGATATGAAATTTCTAGTTACTCTACATTCTTGCCAATACTTGGTCAAGTCTTTTATATTTTAAACATTATGGTAAGTTATGTAGTGATATCTAATTATGTTTCAGTTTGCATATTCCTTGATTAATAAGATTGAATTTATTAAACACTGATATCCTCCTATACAAAGAGCCTTTTCAAGTCTTTTTGTACTAGGTTGCCTGTGTTTTTACACACTGATTTTTTACGAGTTCTTTTTATATTTCAGAAATGAGTCTTGCATATATTTCCTCCTTCTGGCTTGCCTTTTTACTCTCTTCATGGTATCTTTTGATGATCAGAATTACTAATTTTAATAATCAATCTTTTCTTTTTCTTTATTTGGTGTTTTTTGTGTTGTGTTTAAGAAATACTTTCCTATCTCATAATAAAGACTAGAGGCCCGGTGCACAAAAATTTGTGCACTCAGGGGTTCCCTCAGCCCGGATATGCCCTCTTGCAGTCTGGGACCCCTCAGAGGAAGTCCACCTGCTGGTTTAGGCCCGCTCCCTGAGGGGATCAGGCCCAAGCTGGCAGTCAGAAATCCTTCTGGCAGCCCAGGAGCCCTCAGGGGATGTCCACTTGCCAGCGGGGAGCAGGCCTAAGCTGCAGTCAGACATCCTTAGCGCTGCTGAGTAGGCTGGAGAGGCTCCCACCACCACCGCTGTACTGGCAGCTGTCAGCCTGGCTTGTGGCTGAGCAGAGCTCCCCCTGTGGGAGCACACTGACCACCAGGGGGCAGCTCCTGCATTGATTGTCTGCCTCCTGGTGGTCAGTGTGTGACATAGTGACCAGTCATTCCCAGTCCTTCTGCTGTTAGGGTCAGTTTGCATATTACCCTTTTATTATATAGGACAGAGGCCTGGTGCACGGGTGGCGGCCGGCTGGTTTGCCCTGAAGGGTGCCCCGATCAGGGTGGGGGTCCCGCTGGGGTGCTTGGCCAGCCTGGGTGAGGGGCTCATGGCTGTTTGCAGCTGGTCACACCCCCTTCAGGGTGGGGGTCCCCACTGGGTTGCCTGGCCAGCCTGGGTGAGGGGCTGATGGCTGTTTGCAGGCTGGTCACACCCCCTTTAGGGTGGTGGGTCCCCACTGGGGTGCCTGGCCAGTCTGGATGAGGGGCTGAGGGCCATTTTCAGACTGGCCAAGCCCCCAGGTGACAGAAGCTCCCAGCCTCTTTTTTTTCTTTTTTCTTTTTATTCTGGGATTTATTTACCTTCTATAATTGAAACTTTGTAGCCTTCAGAGGAGCTCAGAGCCAGCCAGGATGGGCGGGAGGGAAGCCTCCTGCTCACTCTAACTCTGTGGCCATGGCTGGCTGAAAGCAGGTATCTTGGGTTTATTTATCTTCTATAATTGAAACTTTGTTGCTTTGAGTGGAGCTCAGAGCTCACCCCGGCAAGCAGGGAAGCTTGGCTTCCTCCATCATTGGGGCAACCAAGCCTCCTGCTTGCTCCAGCTCCATGGCTGCCGGCCGCCATCTTGGTTGGGTTAATTTGCATATAGTCGTTCTGATTGGCTGGTGAACATGGCTTAAGGCGTAGTGAAGGTATGGTCGATTTGCATGTTTATCTTTTATTAGTGTGGATATTTTCACCCTAGCTCAGTGGTTCTCAACCTGTGGGTCACGACCCCTTTGGGGGTCAAATGACTCTTTCACAGGGGTCGCCTAAATACATCCTGCATATCAGATATTTACATTACGATTCATAACAGTAGCAAAATTACAGTTAGGAAGTAGCAACGAAAATGATTTTATGGTTGGGGGTCACCCCAACATGAAGAACTGTATTAAAGGGTCGCAGCATTAGGAAGGTTGAGAACCACTGCCCTAGCTGGTTTGGCTCAGTTGATAGAGCGTCAGTTTGCAGACTGAAGGGTCCCGGGTTTTATTCCGGTAAGGGGCACATGCCCGGGTGGTGGGCTCAATTCCCAGTAAGGGGCGTGCAGGAGGCAGCCAATCAATGATTCTGTCTCATCATTGATGTGTCTCTCTTTCTCTCTCTCCCCTATCCCTTCCTCTCTAAAATCAATAAAAATATATTTTAAAATAAAGATATTTTCAAATCCTCCTAGAAGTTTTAATACTCTACTTTTTACATTTAAGATCAGTTATCCCTGGAGTTTTTGTGTTGGGTGTAAAGTAATGATCAAGTTTAATTTTCTTCCAAAATATTTTCATACCAATTTACCCAATACCAATTAATAAAAAGACTGCATCCTACAGCTCTACAAATATGTCTGTGTTTTCATAAAAGTGTCCATTACCATATGTTTCTATTGCCAGACTTTTCATTTTGTTCCACTAATCTACTTGTCCATCCTTCTGCTGATACCATACAATTTTCACTACTGTGCCTTTATTATAGATATCTGGTACAGTAATTTTCCAGCTTTATTTTCCTTCTATAAGATTGCCACTTCATATTTTTGTATAAATTTTTAAAGTAACATCATTTTCCACAAATTATTCAGGTGCCATTTTCACTTTGAATTACATTGAGCATATAGATAAATTTTGAAAGAATTGGCATTCATACAGCATTGACTCTAAAACCCATGAGTAAATCCATTTATTTAAATCTTTTTTAAAAAATTAACATATTGCAGCTTATTATGTGTACATATTACACATTTTTTCTTGGGTTTATTTCTGGGTATTTAGTGGTTTTAGATGGTTTTGTGTATGATTATCTTAGTTAAATTTCACTTTCTACTATACTTGGTATATAGAAATACAGTTGATTTTTGTATCTAACAATCTTGCTAAATTTTTTAAAATTCTAATAGTTTCTCTGAATATTATGTGCGTGTTTTTTCTTTTGTGCTAAGAATCTCTAATACATGTAGAGTAGGAGTGATGATAGGCATCCTTGTTTCTTTTTCAATCTCAAAAAAAAAGCTTCATCTATAAATTTTTAATAATATTTTAAAATACATTTTTATTAATTTTAGAGAGAGGAAGGGAGAGGGATAGATATATAGAAACATCGATGAGAGAAATATCAATCGACTGCCTCCTGCATGCCCCCTACTGGAGATCAAGCCTGCAACCCAGGCATGTTCCCTGTCTGAGAATAGAACTGTGACCTCCTGGTTCATGGGCCAATGCTCAACCACTGAACCACGCCAGCCAAGCCATCTATAAATTTTTTATATTTAATCATTAAAATTACTTACTGAACTTTTTCACCATAATAAGTCTAACTGACATACATAGTCACCATACATAGTTACAAAAAATGTGTGTGTAATAAGAACCTTTAAGATTTACTTTGCTAGCAACTTTTAACTATGCCATACAGTATTATTACCACGCTGTACATTACATCTCCATGACATGTATATTTTATAACTGTAAGTTTGTTCCTTTTGATCCCCTTCAGTCAGTTCACCCACCCCCACACCCCACCTCTGATTAGCAGCAATATGTTTGCTTTATCTGTGAGCTTAGACTTTTTTTTTTAGATTCCACTAAAAATCTGAGGTCAGCCCTGACCGGTTTGGCTCAGTGGATAGAGCGTCGGCCTAAGGACTGAAGGGTCCCAGGTTTGATTCCAGTCAAGGGTATGTACCTGGGTTGCAGGCACATCCCCAGGGGGCAGTGTGCACGAGGCAGCTGGTCAATGTTTCTCTCTCATCGATATTTCTAACTATCCCTCACCTTTCCTCTCTGTAAAAAATAAATAAAATATAGTTTAAAAAATGTGAGGTCATTTGTGAGATCATATAGTATTTGTCTTTCTCTAACTTATTCTACATAGTATAATACCCTTTAGGACCATCCATGTTGTGACAGATGATAAGGTTTCTTTCTTTTTTGTGGCCAAGTAATATTCCACTGTATAGGTATACCACAGTTTCTTTGGCCATTCATCCATTGATGTACATTTAGGTTGTTTCCTAAGCTTAAGTGCTGTAGATAATGCTGTAATGAACATGGGGGTGCATGTATCTTTTCCAGTTGTGTTTTTGTTTTCTTCAAATAATTACCCTCAAGTGGGATTGCTGGGTCATATGATAGTTCTGTTTTTAATTTTAGCCACCATTTTCTATAGTGGCTGCACCAATTTGCAATCCCTCAAAAGTACCAGAGGATTCCCTTTTTCCACATCCTTGTCAACACTTGTTTGTTGATTTATTGATGATAGCCATTCTTATAGGTGTGAGGTGATATCTCATTATAGTTTTATCTTGTATTTCCCTTATAATTAGTGATATTGAGCATTTTTTTCTTATGTCTGTTGGACTCTACAGAAATATCTGATTGGGTCCTCTGCCCATTTTTTAATCAGATTGTATTTTTGGTGTTAAGTTTTATGAGTTCTTTATATACTTTTAATATTCCTTAGTGGGTATCATTGGTGAATATCTTCTCCCATTCAGTAGGTTGTCTTTTTGTTTTGTTGATGGTTTCATTTTCTGTTAAAAAACTTTTAAATTCAATTTAGTCCCATTTGTTTATTTTTTCTTTTTTTCCCTTGTCCAGGGAGACATATCCAAAAACATATTGCTAAAAACTATGTCACAGAGTTTTAAAGAGATAGTCTTTACCTCATTGTATATTCTTGCATCCTTTTTCATAGATTAGTTGACCATATAGGTGTGGGTGTATTTCTGGGCTGTCCTCTTTCATTGATCTATGTGTCTGTTTTGATGCTAGTACCATGCTGTTTTGATTACTAGAGCCTTGTAGTTTGATATTAGGTAGTGTGATACCTCCAACTTTGTTCTTTTTTGTCAAGATTGCTTTGGCTATTAGCAGTCTTTTGTGGGCGTTTGTTTGTTTGTTTGTTTGATTTTTAGAAATTTTATAATTATTTGTTCATTGGTATTTTAATAGGAATTGCTCTGAATCTGTAGATTGTTTTGGGTAGTGTGAACATTTAACAATGTTAATTCTTCTTATCTGAATAAAGCATATTCTTTAATTTATTTGTAACTTCAATATCTTTTGTACTTTTCTGATTACAGGGCTTTTACCTTGTTGGTTAAATTTTTTCCTAGGTATTTTTTAAAATATAGTTTTAATTGATTTCAGAGACAGGAAGGGAGAGATAGAAACATCAATGATGAGACAGAATCACTCATCGGCTACTTCCTTCATGCCCCCTACTGGAGATTGAGCCCACAACGCAGGCTTGTGCTCTGACCAGAAATCAAACCATGACCTCCTGATTCATAGGTTGATGCTCAACCATTGAGCCACACCAGCCAGGCTAGGTATTTTTTTATGCAATTGTAAATGGGATTGTTTTTAATTTCTCTTTTAGTAGTTTGTTATCCTATATAATAAAAGGCTAATATGCAAATTGTCCTTTCTGGAGTTGGACCTACCAGGAGTTCGACGACTCGCTATGACGTGCGCTGATCACCAGGGGGTGGCGCAGAACAAAGGAAGGCCCCGGCCGGCAGCTGGGGAAGGAAGGCCCCAGCCAGACCTAGGGACTCTACCCATGCACGAATTTCGTGCACTGGGCCTCTAGTTGATGTATAAAGATGCAACCAGTTTCTGAATATTTTGTGTTCTGCTATTTTACTGAATTCATTTATTAGTTCTAATATTTCTTTTTGATGGAACCTTTAGGGTTTTCTGTGTCATGTCATCTGTAAAAAAATGTATAGTTTTACTTCTTACTTCCCAATTTGGATGTCTTTTTCCAGTTTTATTGTTTGCTCTGTCTAGGATTTCCAATATTATGTTGATTGGAATTGGTGAAAGTGGACATCCTTGTCTTATTCCTAATCTTAAAGAAAAGCTTTCAGCTTTTCACTCTTGAGCGTATTGTTAACCATATAGGGCCTTTATGATTTGAGGTATGTCCCTTATATCCCCACTTTGCTGAGAGTTTTTAGCAACAATGGATGATGGATTTTGTCAAATGCTTTTTCTGCATTCTTTGATATGATCATGTGACTTTCATCCTTTATTTTATGTGCTGTGTCATGTTAATTGACTTACAGATATTGAATCAATGTTACCTCAGAAATAAAACCCATTTGATCATGGTGTATGATCTTTTTAATGTGTTGCTGAATTCAGATTGCTAATATTTTGTTGAGTATTTTTACATCTGTATTCATCAGGGATATTGGCCTATAATTTTCTTAATTTTTTTTAATATATTTTATTGATTTTTTACAGAGAGGAAGGAATAGGAATAGAGAGTTAGAAACATCGATGAGAGAGAAACATCGATCAGCTGCCTCCTGCACACTCCCTACTGGGGATGTGCCTGCTACCAAGGTACATGCCCTTGGCCGGAATTGAACATGGGACCCTTGAGTCCGCAGGCCGACACTCTATCCACTGAGCCAAACCGGTTAGGGCTGGCCTATAATTTCTTTTGTGTAGTGTCTGGTTTTGGTATCAGGGTAATTCTGGCTTTGTAAAATGAGTTTGGGAGCCTTCCCTCTTCAATTTTGAGAATAGTTTAAGAAGGATAGGTATTAATTATTCTTTTAATGTTTGTTAAAATTTACCTAGGAAGCCATCTGGTCCAAGGCTTTTGTTTGTTGGGAGTTTTTTTTTTTTTATTATTGACTAGCACCTGTCTGCACCTATAGTCTAGATGGAATAAAAGTTCAGCAATGGAATGTCTGCCAGCACTTCCATTTCTGGAGATAGTTGTCTCAACCCCTGCCCCTCCAGGCCTCGCCCTGAGGTTAGTCAGTTTAGTCCCTTCCCATATGCTCCTGGTGCTTTTTAAGTTGCCCATGTGTTGGAGCTTTGAGCAAGTGAATGAGTCTGTGTGCTGTCTCTCTAAGTTCTGCAGTACCTTGATCTCCCATAGCCCTTATTTCTCTGGTACACAATCCTTACTAGTTTTCACAGCCTGATGTTATGTGAAATCCTCTTCCCAGCACTGATGCCCCAGTTTGGGGAGCCTCATGTGGGGCTGCAACCCCTCTCTCCTTAAGAGGGAACTCCACCACACTGTCTGGGTGACTCTTCTGTATTTGATATCTGCCCTTCCTACCAGTCTAATTGTGGCTTCTTCTTTATATCCTCAGTTATAGGAATCCTGTTCAGCCAGTCTTCAGGTGGTTCTCCATGATGGTTGTTCTATAATTTAGTTTTAATTTTGATGTGGCCATAGAAGAGGTGAGCACAGAGTTTATCTACTCTCCCATCTTGACTGGTGGCCATCTATTCCCATGTTTGTGTTATTGAGTTTAAAGTTCTTTATGTATTTTAGATGCAAGTCCTTTGTCACCTATATGTTTTGCAAATATGTCCTCCCAGTTATGACTTGCTTTTTATTAAGTGATAGTGTTCATTGAAGAGCAAAAGTTTAAAATTTCAATTTTCATTTTATGAAGTTTTTTCTTTTATGCTAAGTTCTTTTTATGGCCTAATTAAGAATCTTTGCCAAATCCAAAGTCACTAAGTTTCTCCTACATTTTTACCTAGAAGTTTGTATAGTTTTCCATCATATATTTAGATTTGTGATTGAGTTCAAGCTAATTTTGTATATAGTGTGCAGTAAGGTTGAGATTTATATATTTTTTTAACATCCAATGTTCCATCACTATTTCTTTAAAGCTTATCCTTTACCCATTGCATGGCCATGCTGCCTTTGTTGAAAATTAATTGACCATATATGTATTGGTTTAATACTGGGTTCTCTATTCTGTTCTATTAATCAATATATCTCTATTTACACTAATATAAATTGTCTTGCTAATAAGCTATAAATAAGTCTAGAAATCAGAACGTGTAAATCCTCCAACTTTGTTCTTCTTTTCAAAATTTTATTGACTACTCTAATTTCTTTATATTTATATATAAAATTTAAAATCAACTCAATCTTTACAAAATATTCTGCTGGAATTTTTACGGGAATTGAATTGAATCTGTAAATAAATTTGAGGAGAATTGACATTTTTAAAATGTTGAGTCTTTTTATCCATGAACATGGTATAGATTTCATTTTATTTAAGTATTCTCTAATTTTTCTTAGTAACATCTTTTGTCAGATTTATATATAAGTAGTTGTATATTTGCTAATATTCTGCATTTGTATTTTTAATTTCAATTTCTTATGGTTCTTTATGAGTATGTGGCAATACAATTGATTTTTGTATTGGTTTCTTTTTATCCTGCAACTTTACCAAACTCACTTATTAGTCCTAGTAGCTTTTTTAAATTTTTTATTTTATTTTATCTTTGTGTAGACTCCTTGGGATTTTATACAGGGATGACTATATTGCCTGCAAATAAAGACAGTTTTATTTCTTTCTGTCCAATTTGGAAACCTGATATGTCTTTTTGTTGCCTTTTGATTGGACACAACCTCAAATCCAGTGTTTATTTTAGTGATCAGATAAAACTTCCTTATCCCCTTCTTGATCTTGGAAAGTATTCAGTCTTTTGCCACTAAAAATGCTGTTAGCCCAAGCCTTTTAGCAGGTCCTCTTCATCAAGATGAGAAAAGTCCCTTCTAAATCTAGTTTTATGAGAATATTTTTATGAATGGGTGTTGAATTTAGTCTATTTTTTTCCTGCCTCTAAGAGGGTGATAATATGGTCTTTTTTTCTTTTATCTGTTAATATACTGAATTTAATGGATTGATTTAAAAATGCTAAACTAGCATTGCATTCTGGGGATAAACCCCAGTTAGTCATTAGGTATTATCATTTTTATATGTTGTGAATTTGATGTACATATTTTCTTTAAAATTATCTCTATGCTTATGAGGGATAGGTCCATAATTTTGTTTGTTTTTTAAAATATTTTTTCCATCAGATAGTGGTGGCCTCACAAAATGCATTTGGAAGTGTTTCCTACTCTTTTTTTTTTTTTCTACAAGCATTTGTGTAGAATTTCACCTGTGTTTTCTTAAGGTAGCATTGGTAATTTATATCTTTGAAGAGGTTGGAGTATATTTCATCTGAGTTGTTGAATGGGTTAAGTTGATTATAATATTCCTTTATTATCATATTAATATCTGTAGTGATGTCTCCTCTTTCATTTTTAATATTGACGATTTGTGTCTTCTGTTTTATTTCTTGTCAGTATCAATAGATGTACTCCATTTAACTGATTTAAGTATGAGCTTTTGGTTTTATTGATTTACTGTATTGTTTTTCAATTTTATATTTTATTGATTTCTCCTATTAATTTTTTCTTATCACCTACTTATTAAGGGTTTAATTTGCTATTCATTTTCTAGTTTCTTAAGGTGGAAGTTTAGGTCATGATTTAAAAGCTTCCTTCTTTTCTAAGTGATAATGCTGTAAATTTTCTCTGAATCTAGAGTTTTATATATTTATATTATATTTTAGATGTTTCCACAATTTTTGATAATCATGTTTTTGTTTTCTTTCAGTTCAGAACAGCCTAATTTCCCTTGTGACTTTGTTTTCTTGACTCATCTTCAGTTTCCTCATAGATAGGTATTTTCAAGATATCTTTCTGTTATTGCCTTCTATTTGTATATAGTAGATTTTATTCTCTTTGGGGGGTTATTTTATTTTTTTAATATTATTTTATTGTTTAAAGTATTATAAATAGTTGTACATATGTCTCCTTTTTTCCCCCATTAACCTACCCCCGGCCTCCCCTACACACCCCCCCCCCCCAGTATCTTGCATCCATTGTTTATGCTTATATGCATGCATACAAGTCCTTCAGTTGATCACTTACCTCCCCCCCCCCCAATCTGATGGGGGATTCTTTGTAGGTATCTCTCTCTTTCTCTCTCTCTCTCTCTCTCTCTCTCTCTCTCTCTCTCTCTCTCTCTCTCCCTTTATGATTCTCTCTTTGTCATTAACATTTGCCATTGTAATTATGATGTGTCTTGGTGTGGGTCTTTTGGAATTCATCTTGCTTGGAACTCTCTGTACTTGTGCGACTTTTTTCTTCCCCATATCAGGGAAGTTTTCTGTCATTATTTATTCAAATAGATTCTCTAATCCTTCTCTTAGAGGTGCTCGCAGTAATCATTGTTCCTGCACGGTTGCGCACGACACGGAGAACCAGGGACTTCTCCGGTTCAGGGAAGCCATTGCTGTTTGCTCTGCTCTGGTGATTCCCAGAGACCCCATCCCACCCAATTTACAACCCCACCCAAGCTGTGAACATGGGATTTTGCATATGAATGGCCTGTCCTTTTGCCTAAAACAAACTGCAGCTGGGTCAGAGAGCCCCAGAGATTACAAAAGAAGGCCCACTACCTGGCAGCAGCAGCAGCAGCAGCAGCGGCCTTACTTCACTGCTGGGCCTCTCCAAACCCCATACAAAGAGGAGGAATCTGTAGCTCCTGCTGGGTGGCTGTAGACAGTGGCTGACCTTGCACCTCCTTGGAGATGATAACAGATTACAACTCTTCACATCCATAAGAGACACACTCAAAGGGCAGACTAAGTGAGCACTAAAGCCCTACTGAAGCAAGTCCTGCCCCATAAGGATGTCTCCTGTGCAACAGATCTTCCAGTGTAGACACAGCTGGTTTTCACAGCCAATTGGCCTGGAGGTCAATTCCTCCCATTGATACCAACAACAATCAAGGGTTAACTACAACAAGACTCTGAAAACATCCCACAAAGGGGTGCACCCAGAGTATCTACCTCAGGTGACAGGAGGCTGAGCTACTGGGCCCTATAGGAAACAAACCACACAAGGCCAATCTATCAACTCAAGGAGACTTAGCAGCTACCCAGTACATAGAAACAGACACAGGGAAGCAGCCAAAATGCAGAGACAAAGAAACAAGTCACGAATGAGAGAAATAGATGAAAGCAAAATACTGGATATAGAGTACACAACCATGGTTATAAGGTTACTCAAGAATCTTCTAGAAACCTCCAAGAAATTTAGGGAAACCCTCAAGGATATGATAAAGGACCAATCAGAAATTAAGCATACATTAACTGAAATAAAGAATAATATGCAGAGATCCCACAGCAGACTAGAGGATCCCAAGAATCAAGTCAGAGATTTGAAATTCTAAAAAGCAAAAAACACCCAACCGGAAAAGCAAAAGGAAAAAAGAATCCAAAAATATGAAGATAGTGCAAGATAGACTTACAAGTCCAGGAAGCGCAGAGAACCCCAAACAAGAGGAATCTAAAGAGGACCACACCAAGACACATCATAATTAAAATGCTAAGGGAAAAAGACAAAGAGAGAATCTTAAAAGCAGCAAGAGAAAAACAGTTACCTACCTACAAAGGAGTACCCATACGACTGTCAGCTGATTTCTCTACAGAAACTATGCAGGCCTGAAGGGAGTGGCAAGAAATATACAAAGTGATGAATCGCAAGATCCTGCAACCAAGATTACTCTACCCAGCAAAGCTATCATTCAGAATTGAAGGTCAAATAGAGAGCTTCACAGACAAGAAAAAGCTAAAAGAGTTCATCACCACCAAACCAGTATTATATGAAATGCTGAAGGGTATTTTCTAAGAAGAGGAAGAAAAAGGTAAAGATAAAAATTATAAACAACAAAGTGACAACAAATACATATCTATCAACAAGTGAATCTAAAAATCAAGTGAATAAAAAATCTGAGGAACAGAATAAACTGGTGAATAGAATAGAATCAGGGGCATAGAAAGGGAGTGGACTGACAGTCTGGGGGGGGGGGGAAGGGGGTGTGGAGGGTATAGGAAGAGATTGGGCAAAAATCTTACACCTATGGACAAGGACAGTGTGGGGGAAAGGGCATGGGGTGGAGTGGGAACCGGGTGAAGGGGAGCTATGGGGGGGTGGGGGGGGGGGAGAGGAACAACTAATAATCTGAACAATAAAGATTTATTAAAAAAAATTAAAGACGGATGGTATATCCTTCTTTATGAAATAAAAATGGTCATTTATTTATATTGTGTTGTATCCCAGACTTGATCTAATTTATAATTTAGTTCCATTTAAGGTAGTATTCCCTATATGACAACAATGGTTCATTCAGGGAGTAATTCTTCCAGTTACTTATTTTAAATTCATCATAAAGCCCTCTTTATCAAAATTTTAGAATACACAGTGGGAGTGGTGTGTTTGTAAATTTTTTAAAATTGATTCTTTGGTTGAAGGAAATGCCTCAATTTGTAGTATTTGCCAATTTCAGTGGCAATTACACCCATCATGGCTGATTTGAAATTATGAATATGAATTCACTGAAAATGGAGTTTGGAAAAGATGTTTAATAGTAAAATGCCATTATATATGTGCACCATGTAGGTACAATAAATGTGAATATCCCCAAAGGGGATAGTTAGGAAGTGAAGAGCTTTGAGTATTACCTTTTGTCATAATTATAAGCTTATAAAACTTAATTTTTAATGATGGCTATGTTTAACAACTGACTCAACATTTCTGAAAGTTTAGCCATTGACTCTCATGAGCAGGTATTAATGGACTCCAGCACACCACTGTTTTGAGGACAGTTCAGTTCCTTTACCTTTTACTAAAACTCTGATTCAACTAGCCTTCATCTGTCTCCAAGATCCACTGTAGTATACAGATTATTTAGCTCTTGGTATTTAGGGAATTAGTAGATATAAGTACCAGCCTGCTTCCTGCTTCTTTTTATCAGTTTGTCTATGTTATTAAGTCATCTGTTATGTTATTTTATAGTCATTTAATATCTTACCTTCTTGATACATATCTGGCAAGATGACTTTAAATCAATCAAAATTATTCCATTCCATGTTTAACAACAGAACCCAAAGAAATGAGCCATGGGTGCATTGGAGTACCGGAAAGACATTTTTGTTGGCAGATCTTTAATTCCCTACAACTGCCTAGGTCAGTGGTTCTCAACCTTGGCTGCACATTAGAATCACCTGAGAATCTTTTTAAAATCCTGATTTCTGGGCCTCATCCTCGGGAAATTCTGTTTCTTTGTTATGGGGTGAGGCCACATTAGTAACAAAGAAACAGAATTTCCGGAGGGTGAGGCCCAGAAATCAGGATTTTAAAAAAATTCCCAGGTGATTCTAATGTGCCATCAAGGTTGAGAACCACTGGTCTAGGTTGATCTGTTTTATTGTTAAGAACAGGATTTTCTTTTACAAAGCTTTTTAATGTAGTTAGCTGGTAACAGCTGAAGTCTCCAGCGAGAGGTCTCGATCTGTTACCCAGCAATTAACTATTCAGCTTGCCACTGAATATTTTATCATTCTTTAACTTACCTTTAAGTCACATTATTTTACATATACTTTCTGAAACATCTTTATATTTCCATAAATAATTTGATTATGATAATATTAGATTTCAAATATCAGCCGTTTTCAGAAGGTAAATTAGAAGTTTGCCTATTAGAAACTCATGTATTTTGCTGAGTTAACCTTTTGTATTCAATATTTTTATCACATAAGTAAAGCTTCAGGGATAAAAGGAAAACTCTTTCTAAACATTGCTTCTGAATGGATAGCAGAGAAGTCACCCTGATTAATGAATTTTTATCTGGTGCTATTAAACGTGCATTTCAGGAATGTCTTGGTCATCATGACAAAAAGGGCCAGTGATTTGAGAGCTCAAAAACTTAAGATATTTGTTCACTATTTGTTTGGTATTCTTGCTTTATTAAAGTCCTATTTTAAGTCTATTAAAATCACTTTTTACAAATGTTAAGTTATATTTTAGTGAGATTCTTTTAGAGGTATGATATCATTTGTGTACAAAAAATATCAAATCTCTTAATTTTTTCAAACAAATTTCTGACATTAAGCCCTTCTCTGCAGAGTCTGTGAGGAGTCTATTGTTGGTCATTCTTTGGGGCATGGTCCCTTTCCCAACAATCTCTTCAAAAAGACACTCAGTCTGGAGTTGCTGCTTTGCTGATTTTCTGAGAGTGCCCTCGAATTCCTTTTGAAGCGAGTCTCACTTGCTTGTCTTCCTGCTCTCAGGCCAGTGTGGTGTCTGCAGACTGACATAGCAAGAGACACACTGGCAGCTGCCCTTCCTCTTGCTGCCACTCCCACTCCCAAGCTTGCCTCCAAGAACAAATATGGAATCATTTCTTTCCAAAGCCCTTTTACCTCCCGTTGTGCTGCACCAAGCACCAGAACATCCACAGACCTATCTACTTTTCCCAATTTAAGGAACTCTCTCCCCTCAAAACTATTTTGGTTTTTAGTTCAACTCTTCCCTTTACTTAGATTTTCTTTATCCACCCTTTTCTCTTCACACTCAAAAGGAATTTACTGGCTTCAATAAGCACTGGATTGTTTTGAATTAGGACACATTTCTTTTAAGCTGTAAAAAGTAAACAATATAGGCAGTTTTCGTATCCTGCTGTATTAAATTCTTAGTGACCTCCAGTGTTATAGAAGTTTCTCTGAGTGGGAAAAGAGAAAATAATCACAGTCTCGACTCAGATTTATAAACTAAGAGAAAGAGAAAGAACAAAATCAGAAGCTGTACCTTTGTGTGGACTAAAATATGTACATGAGATTTATATATGTTTGCATATATTCAAGAATGTATATGAATAGACAAAGAATACCATAAGAATTAAATAAAATAAAGTGAAAGACACATCAAAGCCCTTCAATAAATACTAGTTTAATTTTAATTAGATAATTTTCTGAAAGAATTTTTCTTAATGATTAATCGGCAAATTTTATTTTATTGACTAATATTTTCTAACACCATCTTTCGTTTCATAATGTCTTTCAATGAATATTTCATAGATAGCTTGAGAAAATATTTTCACAACCATTTATCTTGTGATGGCTATTTAACTTTTTAGTTTTGAATTTGTTTTCTTTATAGAAACTTCCTACAATGAAAACAGTTCACAATTAATTGAAAGAATTCCAAGATAATATTAATGATTAAGTCTTTAAAGTGGGTTTTTTGTTAAGCCTGGGCATCATGTAATTAAAACTGCTACCATACCACCTGCTCTCTTTGCCTTGAATCTTATCGCATCAATGTTGCTTTGAAAGCTGAGAATGCTTTCCACTTCCTGACAACTAACATGCTACTTGTTCTAGTCAGACATCATATTGCTGATTAGCTGAGTACTATTTCCTGTTTTTCCAGTATCTCTCAATGAACCACTTCTGCCTTATTAGTAGGATTAGGGTGTTATATAAAACAGATAATTAAATAAATTAGATTTTATTTTGCAAAGAGAAGGTCATCATAGAAAAGATGAATCATAGTGTACTAAATGGTTTCCCAAAGTAAAATTTTGATATTTTAAATCTAGGTATACCTATGGAGAGAGAATTTTTTAAAATCTACATTTGTTTCTGATCTTCCTTTTATAATGTAAGAGTTTTTCTGTGTTCTGGAGTATAGGATTTTTGTGTTTTGTATTATTTTCCTTGTATTCGGTCTTTTTAATAATATTAAAAATATTTTTAGAAAAAAACTGAAATACCCCTAGCTGGTTTGGCTTAGTGAATAGAGCATCGGCCTGTGTACCAAAGGGTCCTGGGTTTGATTCCAGTCAAGGGCACGTACCTTGGTTGCAGGCTCCATCCGGCCCTGAGCCCTGGTCGGGGCTCATCCAGGAGGCAACCCATCGATGTTTTCTCTCACATCAATATTTCTCTCTGTCTTTTCCTCTCTCTTCCACTCTCTCTAAAATATCAATGGAGCCCTAGCTGTTTGGCTCAGTGGATAGAGCCTCGGCCTGCAGTCTGAAGGGACCCGGGTTCTATCCCAGTCAAGGGCACATGCCCAGGTTGCGGGTTACTGGTCACTTATACATATGGCTCCTCTACTCCCTTATAAACCACCTGATGGTTGAGTTCACATCCCTTTTATCTTTATATCCACTGCAGTGTCTGTCTATAGGGTAAATGTTAATTGAACTCGGTTGTTGAATTAAACTGATCCCACTAATTTACTTCACTACATCACTCAATGCCCATTACATGTTCTTATCCTTCATGTGTTTATTTTTCAAAGGACAATCTTATTTTCATCATATTAAAGTTACTGGAGAATCTCACCAAATTCTCAACTAGGAATCACAGGGGCAAGGCTAATTTATTTTAATAATGGATTCGATCTAAGTTGCTGGACCAGAAAAGTAGTTTTCTAGTGATTTCTTAAAGTCTTAAGAAAAGATGTTCTGATACAACAATACGGTTATTATTGAGAAAATAACTTACTCTACCTAAATAAAATGCCCATGAGGCCAAAGTGTGTTCCTGATTGCCAATTTATTACTTTGTCATGTATATCAGACTACTCTCATAAATGTGATCAGTTTATTCTGTCCCATGCTTAATCTATATATTAAGTTAAATTACATGTAGAAGACCCTTTATCAATATACCATGAAAAATGACTTCTCATGACCTAAACATACTCAGAGTGAATTCTTGAAAGAAAGACATGTTGAGCAATGAGACAAAATAAGACATTTCAGAAGCATGTTCAAGATATAATGGTAGACCATTGTGTCTAGAACATGGTGATAGTATAACATGAAAGACAGGTAGATAAAATGTAGAAGGATTTTAATGTCAGGCTAAGAAATTTAGATTTTATATTACATGTCATTGGGAATCTTTAGAGTGATGGTACTCTGTTTTATGAAGATGACTCTAGCATCAATACACTGCAACTGTGGAGTGAGAGTAGAAAAGAAAGAAATTTTAGAAATGATACTTGCCTTAATTATAGTTAACTAGTAAATTGTGGAGCCAGGACTCAAATGGTCTCTCTGACTCTAAAACCAATACATTATCCACCCCACAATATAAATATATTATATTAAAATTTATATGTCTATTTACTAAAAGAGAGAACCATGTCTTTTCATTTTTACATCCAGTGTGTTAGCACAGTGTCTACAAAAATAGTGGGTACTTCATTAGTTCAGTCAATAAACATTTATTGAGCACATATTAGGCATTGTGCTAGCATATGCATATGGTTCAGCTCTAATATATATGACCAGTTTTTCCAAGTAATTATAATAAATTTACACATCCATTACATCACCAGTTTAAGTTCCTGTTGCTCCATATCCTTATCGACACTTGGTATTATATGTCTTTTTTTCATTTTAGCTTTTCTAGTGTTATCCCAATTGTTTTAAAGTAATTTTTTAAAATTGAGGTGAAATTCATGTAACATAAAATTAACCTTTAAAAGTGAACAAGTCAGCCTGGCCAGTGGTGGCTCAGTAGTTAAACGATGACCCATGAATCAGGAGGTCAGGGTTCAATTCTGGGTCAGGGCACATGCCCAGGTTACGGGCTCAATCCCCAGTGGGGGGGGGCGAGGCAGGGGGCGGCGTGTAGGAGGCAGCAGATAGATGACTCTCGCTGTTGATGTTTCTGTCTCCCCCTCTCCTTCCTTTCTCTAAAATCAATAAAAACATTTTTTTAAGTGAACAATTTAGTACATTCATTGGTAGTGTTGTACAACCATCATCTCTGTGTAGCTCTAAAACATTTCATCACCCAAAAGGAAACGCTGTACCCTTTTAAGTATTTGCTCCCTATTCCCCATCCCTGTCCCCATCAGCCCGTAGCATCCACCCATCTTCATTCTGTCTTTGTGGATTTACCTATTTTGGTTATTTCTTTTAAATGAAATTATACAATATGTGACCTCTTGTTTCTGACTTCTTTCACTTAGCATGTTTCAATGTTCATCCACATTGAAATATTATATTTATGCTACATTGTAGCATGTACCAGTCTTTTTATGGCTGAAAAATGTTCCATTCTATGTATATACAAAAATTTGTTTATCCATTCTTCAATTGATAAATATTTGTTCTGATTCTTCCTTTTGGATACTGTGAATAGTGCTATAATGAACATGTATGTACATGTATTTGTTGAGAATCTGTTTTAAGTTCCTCTGAGTATTTACCCAAGTAGAATTGCTAGAGCATATGGTAATTCTATGTTTAGTTTTTTGACAAACCCCCAATCTGTTTACCATAGCAGCTGAACCATTTTAATATATCCTCACCAACACTTGTTATTTCTGTTGTTGTTGTTGTTATTGTTGTTGCCATCCTAGGGTGTGCAGTGGTATCTCATTGTGGTTTTGATTTGCATTCCCTTCATGACTGATAATGTGCATCTTTTCATGTTGGCCATTTGTGTACCTTTGGAGAAATGCCCTTTTTGTTTTCTTGTTGTTGTTGTTTTTATTTTAATCGTTATTTTTGTAAGTATTGCATAGGTCCTGCTTTTTCTTCCAATTACCTCTTCCAGCCCTCTCCCGTCCTCCCCGCCCCCAGGCCTTCCCCACCCCATTATCTGTGTCCACAGGTTATACATATATGCATACAAGTTCATTGGTTGATCTCTTGCCACCCACCTTCCCCTGCTTCCCTCTGAGGTTCAACAGTCTGTTCATGCTTCTATGACTCTGGGTCTGTTTTTGATCATCAGTTTATTTGGTTCATTAGATTCCACATGAATAAGATCATGTGACACTTATCTTTCTCTGACTGGAAATGCCTTTTTGAATTGGGCTGTTATTTTGTTTATTAAGTTCATTATATATTCTGGATGCTACTAGACCTTTATCATAGAACTGGTTCATAAATATTTTCTCCCATTCTGTAGGATTTCTTTTCACTTTCTTAAAATGTTCTCTTTTTTTCATGCTTTTATTGATTTTTAGAGAGAGAGGAAGAGAGAGGGATAGAGTAACAAAAAAATTGAAAGAGCCCTGACCAGTTTGGCTCAGTGGATTGAGCATCAGCCTGTGGACTCAAGGGTTCCAGGTTCGATTCCAGTCAAGGGCATGTACCGTGGTTGCGGGCACATCCCCAGTAGGGAGTGTGCAGAAGGCAGCTGATCGATGTTTCTCTCTCATCGATGTTTCTAACTCTCTATTCCTCTCCCTTCCTCTCTGTAAAAAATCAATAAAATATATTTTTTTAAAAAAATTGAAAGAGAAGCACACTGGCTGGGCTAAAAATTTAGTTCTTTTATGCACATTATTTTTTAATTTTGATGAAGTCCAATTTTATAGTTTTGCATTTGTGGCTCTTGGTACCATTTCTATGAATCCATTTTCCAATCCAAGGTCTGTATATACATATGTCTTTATGCCAATACCACACTGTTTTGATTACTGTAGTTTTGTAGTAAATTTTGAAACCAGGAAGTATGACTTCTCTAGCTGCTTCTTTTTCAAGATTGTTTATGCTGTTTGGGTTCCCTTGAATTTCCAAATGAATTGTAGGATGGATTTTGCTATTGCATAAGATATCATTGGGATTTTGATGAAGATTGCATTAAATCTATAGATCACTTAAGAATATTAAGTCTTATAATCCACAAACGTGGGGTGTCTTTCCATTTATTTATGTCTTCTCTAATTTCTTTCAATAATGCTTTATAGTTTTCATTGTACAGATCTTTTACCTTTTTGGTTATGTTAATTCCTAAGAATTTTATTCTTATGTTATTGTAGAAAAAATTATTTTCATAGTTTCCTTTTCATATTGTTAATTATTAGTGTATACAAATGCAACTGAGTGTGTGTGTTGATTTTATATACTTCAACAATGCTGAATTCTTTTATTAGTTCTAACAGAACTAATTCTAGTACTAGGCTAGAATTTCTAGTACTAGGTTGAATAGAAGTACCTAGGGCATTCTTGTCTTCTTTTTTATCTCAGAGGGAAAGCTTTTGGACTTTTACACAGAGTGTGATGCTAACTGATGTTTTCCTTGTCTAACCTTTATTATGTTCCTTCTATGTGCCTAGCTTAAATGGTTCTAGCACGAAAGATTGTTGAATTTATGGAATGCTTTTTCTGCATCAATTGAAATGATCATGTGGTTTCTTTCCCCCTTAATTCTATTAGTGATTCTATCATTAAGTGATTTTCTTGTGTAGAACAGTCCTTGCATTCTTGGCATAGATTCCTCTTCATCATGATACATACTTGTTTTAATGTACTTTTGGAATTGATTTGCTAGTATTTCATTGAAGATTTCACCATAATATTCAAAACGTATATTGGTCTGTAGTTTTCCTATGGTGCGTTTGTCTGGCTTTGGAATCAGGGTAATATGGGCCTCATAGAATGTGTTAGTGCAACCGAAAAACTCAGGTTTGGCTACCTGCCACAGGAAAGCGAAACCTGTGAGACAGGTGCTGGTACAAAAGGAAGAACCTGGGACAACAGTGAATTCCCATCTCAAAGACCATCCCCCTTCCTGCTCATTATTCTAGTTACCCATCTGAAACCATACATTTCCCTCTGAGTACTGTTTTGGCTATATCTATAGATTTTTATAGTGTTCTCTTAATCTTTTTCTCCTAATAGGCCTTAATTCTGCATTTTTATTTTTTCTGAGTTATTTTGTAGAGTTTTATAAAATTTCAAAATGGTTCATTCTATTCTTTTTGGCTCTTCTTTTGTTGTGAATGCCTTTTTCATTGCTATGATAGCAATTTTAAAACAGTGAGCCACAAGACTTTTCAAAACATGCAATACTGACTATTTAGTCAGGGCTATTGACCCCTTTCCCAGATTGTCGAATAAAAACATGACAACAGCCGACACAACAAGAGCCATCCACTGTGAATAAATTAAAAGTATCCCTTTTTGGGAGGGCAGTATATTTTTTTGCTGGGCCACAGAATTTTAGTAATTAGTTTATGTGTGTCATGAGATGTAAAAAGTTGAAAAGTACTGTTATATAGTCATAAATGGTCTTAGAATATTTCTGTGTCTTAGAATATTATCAAGATTTTCTTTTTGTGACCTTATATGTCATCAGTTTTGATAAATGTTGCATATTTAATTTTTGAGTACTTTTATTATAGCCAAGTTCATAGCACCATTTGTATCTTTTAAAAATCACAATTAATTGTTCTTCCTTATCTCCTTACCTCTAAGGCAGCGGTTCTCAACCTGTGGGTCGCGACCATCAGAAAACACATATAGCATATCAGATATTTACACTACGATTCATAACAGTAGCAAAATTACAGTTAGGAAGTCGCAACGAAAATAATTTTATGGTTGGGGGTCACCACAACATGAGGAACTGTATTAAAAGGCCGCGGCATTAGGAAGGTTGAGAACCACCGCAAGGGTTGGGTGCCCCAGAGCATTCTGCACTCACTTCCAGAGTGATCTCATCTAATCTCATGGATTGAAATCCCACCTTTATATTGATGACTTCCAAATTTATATCTCTACATGGGACTTCTTCCCTGAACTTCAAACCTGTTTATTCAACTGCCTACTTATTTCTCTTTTGTATCTAATAGGCATCTCCAATTTAACTTGCTTCTTTTTCTCTACTTTCTTTCTTGCTTTTTGACTGTTTTCTTATTCCAATTTCCCCTTTTAATAGTTTTTAGGTTACATATTCTGTTTCTGTTCTTTTAGTGGTTACTATAGAGATTGCAACATTTATTAGCTCTTACTCTTTTTCTGAAAAATATGAAGACCTTGAAATACTATAACACTTTTTATTCCTCCTTCTTGATTGTTATATTATTAATGTATTTTTAAAAATTTTTAAACTGATTGTTAGAGAGGAAGGGAGAGAGAAACATCAATGTCAGAGTGAAACATCCATTGGCTGCCTCCCCCCCACCCCCCACTGGGGATTAAGCCTGCAACTCAAACATGTGCCCCAACCAGGAATCAAACCAGCAACCCTTCAGTGCAAAGAATAATACCCAACCAACTGAACTAAAGTACCTTTTTTAACACTTTAGGACATCATTATTATATACAGGATGTCCCCCAAAAAATGTATACACAGAATGTAGATTCTATTACATTTTGAAAATAAAATGCAGTTTACTAAACACTGCCTTTATAATTTTTCAAAGTGTGTATACATTTTCAGGGGACACTCTGTATATTTAATTTTTATTTGTGTTTTTCTTTTACTTTTTTAAAAATATGGTTTTACTGATTTCAGGAAGAGGAAGGGGAGAGGGATAGAAACTTCAATGATGAGAGAGGATCATTGATTGGCTGCCTCCTGCACACCCCCTACTGGGGATGGAGCCCACAACCTGGTCATGTGCCCTGACCTTGCATTGAACTGTGGCCTCCTGGTTCATGGGTTGATACTCAACCACTGAGTCATATAAGCTGGGCTATGCTTTTTTGTCTTTTTATTTCTCATATTTCCTTTTGGGAATCATTTTATTTTTTCCCGAAGTTCATCCTATAGACTTTGCTTTAGTTAGGGACTATCTGTGGGAAAACTCTTAGTTTTTGTTTGTTTCTTAAAACATATTTTTGCTGGGTAACTTGGAGTTTACAATTTTCTTCTAGCATGTTGATTTTAGTGTCTTTTAACTTCTACTCTTCCTGTCAACTGTTAGTCTAAGTTTTGCTTCTTTGAAAATGTCTTCTTTTGCCTCCTACTTATTTTTATAAAAGAACTTTGTCTTCAGTGTTCTCCATTTTCACCATTACACCCTAGGTGTGAATGTCTTCAGTCACCTTTCTTGGGATTTGTTGGGCTTTTTGAATAGGGGATTGATGCCTTTTTCAGTTGTCGGAAAACCTTAGTTATCATCTCTTTAATTTCCATGTCCTATTCTGCCTAATCCTGAGGCACTAATTACATATTTGTTAGACTTTCTCACTCTTTTTTCCAAATTTCATAAGCTCTCTCATATTTTGTATACCTTTGTCTCCTTGGGCCTCATTCTAGATTACTTTTTATTTCCTATCTTGTCTATTACTAATTCTCTTTACAGCTGTATCTAATCTGCTAGTTTTATATTTCAATTCAAAAATTAAGTACTAGAAATTTTACTTGGTACTTTTTCAAGTCTTTGTGGTAAATATTTATAGTTTGATAATTCCTGTGAGTATTTTCACACTGGTCTTTTATTGCTTTAAACATACTAAAAATAGTTTTTATAGTCTTTGTATTACAATTCTAATATTTAATTTTTTGTGGGTCTCTTTCTCCTATTTTTTTTTCTGTGAATTCTCACTCATGTGCCTCGTAATTTATTTTTCATTATTGTTATTATGGAAGCTGATCTTTCTTTAGAAAATTATTCAACTATTTCATGCCTTTGATGAATATACTTCCTTCCAGGCACCTGGTGACCATGACACTACTAGTGTAGTGCTACTTTAGACAGAAGCCAGGGCTTGGAGCTTTTTTTGATTACCCACGTAATAAAAATTTGGGCTATAAATCCCAGTGAGGCCAGCTCATGGTTCCTAATTCTGAGGAAATTTTATCCCCCTGAGGTTTTCAGCGCCAGGAGAATACCATTCTCTTTAGTCCCATGTGGATGGGAGCTACGTGGTAGATGTTCTTCTCAGTGCCTTAAACTGAGAGTCTAGACCTTAACAGAAATCCCAGGGTTATTTTGGGGAGGAGTTGGGGGCGATTCTATTAGATGTTCCACCTTATGTAAACTCTGGAGTTTATTTCTGTTTCCTAAAATTCCAGGCTCTGTGAGGCTAGGTTTTATCTTATAAAGGTCTTAATATTTGTGAGTTCTTCAGTAATTATATACATACATATATAATTGTTAGTTACCAGCCACAAGATTATCCAGATACCTAGTCAGCCATATTAAGGAAATTTTCATCTTTAATGTTCATTTTTCATACTCAGTTATTTTTTTCAGAACCTAAAATTACATTCTTTTTTAAAATTAAATTTATTGGGGCAACATTGGTTAATACCAGTATATGTTTCAGGTGGTGTATAATTCTCTAATATATCATCTCTATATTACATTATGTGCTTACCACCCAAAGTCTAGTCCCTTTTCGTCACCATATATTTACCCTCTTCATCCTTCCTCCATCCCACCTTCCCCTCTGGTAACCACCATACTATTGCTGTGTCTATGAGTTTGTTTGTTCATTTGTTGCTTTCTGTTTTATAACCCACATATAGTGAAATCATATTGTTCTTGTTCTTTTCTATCTGACTTGTTTCACTTAGCATGATATTCTCAAAAACCATCCAGGTTTTCTCAAATGGCAATATTTCATCATTTTTTATGACTAAGTTGTATCCACTGAACGTATGGACCACATTTTTATCTAATTATCCACTGAAGGATACTTAGGTTGTTTATAGGTCTTGGTTATCATTAATAATGCTGCAATGAACATAGGGTTATATATATCTTTATGAGTAAATATTTTTTAAAATTTTTGGATAAATACCCAGAAGAGCTATTGCTAGGTCATATGGTAATTCTATTCTTAATTGTTGAGGAACCTTCATACTGTTTTCCATAGTGGATGTACCAGTTTACATTCCCATTCCATATCCTCTCCAACACTTATTTCTTGTCTTATTGATAACTAGAGGCCCAGCACATGAATTCGTGGATGGGTGGGGTCCTCAGGGTGACCTGCGGAGATCAGGCCCCAGCTCATGCCCCCAGCCTCGCAGCTCTGCCTGGCATCCCGCCTTGGCCTGGCTCCACCCCTTCACCGGCTCTATCATCCTACCTGCGGGGCGATCAGCGGGGCGATCAGGCCCCTGCTCGCACCTGCCTTGGCCTGGCGCGCCCACTTACCTGCTCCACCATCCTGCTGCGGTCCCGCTCTCATCAGGGCCCATCGGGGCTGTCAGCACCTCCACTGCTGCCTGCTGCCAGCACCACGTCGCCGACACCTGCCATGTTCCATGCCGTCCCCTGGTGGTCAGCGCGTATCATAGTGAGCAGTCGAACTCCTGGTCGAACCACCGAGAGGGGGCAATTTGCATATTAGGCTTTCATTTATAGGTTAGCCATTCTAACAGGTGTGTGGTGGTATCTCATTGTGGTTTTGATTTGCATTTTGCTTATAGCAGTGAAGTTAAGTATCTTTTCATATATCTGTTGGCCATCTACATGCTTTCCTGGGAAAAGTATTCAGTTTCTCTGCCAATTTTTAAATTGGAAGGTTTGGGCGTTTTATGGTTGAGGTGTGAGTTCTTTATATATTTTGTATATTAGCCCCTTATCAGAGGTATCATTTGAAAATATCTTGGTTGTTTTTTTGTTGATGGTTTCTTTTGCAGTGTAGAAGTTCTTTAGTTTGATATATCCCATTTATTCATACTTTTACTTCCTTTGCCTTTAGGATCAAGTTAAAAAAAAATTAACCCTCTAAGACCAAGGTCTATAAGTTTAGTATCTATGTTTTCTCCTATGTATTTTATCGTCTCAGGTATTATGTTCAAGTCTTTAATGCAGTTTGAGTTCATTTTTGTGTATGGTGTCAGATAGCAGTCTAGTTTTACACTTTTGCATGTGGCTTTCCAATTTTCCCAGCACCACATATTCCTTTCTCCATTCTACATTTTTGGCTCCTTTGTTGAAAATTAGATGCCCACATACATGTGGGGTTTTTTCCTGGATTCTCAGTTCTGTTCCATTGTTCTGTGTGTCAATTTTTCTGCCAGTATAATACTATTACAATAGTTGTAGCTTTGTAATATAATATTTTGAAGTCAAGGAGTGTGATACCTCTGGCTTTGTTCCTTTTTTTCTCAGGATTGCTTTGGCTATTTGGGGATTTTGTGATTCCATACAAATTTGTTGAATTTTTTTGTTCTACTTCTTTAAAAATGCCATTGGGGATTTATAAGGATTGAATTAAATCTGTATATTGCAATAGGTAATATGGTCATTTTAACTTTGTAGATTCTTCCAATCCATGAAAATGAAATATCTTTCCATTTCCTCGTGGGTTTGTGGTTTGTTTTTGTTTTTTTCAAATTCTTTTAACAATGTCCTGTAGGTTTCAGTGTGTAGGTTCTTTATGTCCTTTAAGTTTATTCCTAGGTATTTTATTCTTTTTTTTCTTTCAATTGCGAATGTGATTGTTTTCTTCATTTCCTTTTCTGATATTTCATTGTTATATAGGAACACAGCAGATTTTGTACATTGATGCTGTATCCTGCAACTTTACTGTATTTGTTTATGGCTTCTAATAGTTTTTTGGTGAAGTCTTTAGGGTTTTCTATATACAGAATCATATTTTTTGCAATTAGTGACAGTTTTACTTCTTCATTTCCAATTTGTTTGTTTTTTTAATTGATTGATTTTAAGAGAGAGAGAAACATCAATTTTGTTGTTCCACTTATTTATGCATTTACTGGTTGATTCTTATATGTGCCGGGGATCAAATCCACAACCTTGGCATATCAGGACAATACTCTAACCAACTGGGCTACCTGGCCAGGGCCTACATTCCCTTTATTTTCTTTTGATGCCTTTAATTTCTTTCTCTTGCCTGAATGCTCTAAAACTTTCATTACCATGTTGAATAACAGTGTCAAGAGTGGGAATTGTTATATTCCTGATCTTAGAGGAGAAGTTTTCAGTGTTTTACCATTATGTATATTAGCTGAAGGTTCTTCATATAGACTTTATTATGTTGAAGTACTGGTACTTCCTTTCTACATCCATTTTGTTGAGTGCTTTAATCACAAATCAATGTTGTATCTTGCGAAATTCTTTTTCTGCATCTGTTGATATCATATGAGTTTTACCTTTTATTTTGTTAATTGGTGTATCACATTGATTAATTTGCATAAGTTGAACCATCCTAGCATCCCTGAAGTGAACCCCAGTTGATTGTGATGTGTATCGTTGTATTTGACTTTGTAGTATTTTGTTTAGGATATTTGCATCTCTGTTCATTAGAGATGTTGGCCTATAGTTTTCATTCTTTTGTGTTTTCCTTGTCAGGTTTTGGTATCAGAGTAATGTTGGCCTCAGAAAGTGAGTTAGGAAGTATTCCCTTTTCTTCGCTTTTTTGGAAGAGTTTGAAAGGATAGCTATTAAATCTTCTTTGAGTGTTTGATGGAATTCACTAGTGTAGCCATCTGCTCCTGGACTTTTGTTTTTGAGGGGAGATTTTTGATTACTGTTTCAATTTTCTTTCTGTTGATTGGTCTATTTTCGTTTTCCAATTCTTCTTGGTTCAGTCTAGCAAAGATGTATTTCTAAGATGTCCATTTCTTCTGGGTTATCAAAATTGGTGGCAGATGGCCTTTCATAGTATTCTTAATAATGCTATGAGCGTCTGTCCCCTGGTGGTCAGTGTGCATTATAGTGAACAGTCGTTCCACCATCAGGTCAATTTGCATATTACACTTTTATATAGGTGTTTAATACCCTATTCTGAACAAGGTTGCAATTTCCTACTTATGACTACATGTTGCATTTATTTATATGTTGTCTTTTTGCTATTTTGTTTAATTTTGCTCTAAAACTTTATTACTTCCTTCTGCTGACTTTGGGCTTTGTTCTTTTTCTAGTTTTTTAAAGTGAAATATTAGATTTCTTTTATGATTTTTCTTGTTTCTTGAGATAAGCCTGTAATGCTATAAACTTTCCTGTTAGTACTGCTTTCTTTACTGCATCCCAAAAGTTTTGGTATGTTGTATTATTGTTGTCATTTGCCTCTATGTATTTTTTTATCTCTTTTCTTTGAGCCAGTAGTTGTTTAGTACCATGTTATTTCATCTCCACATATTTGTGGGTTTTCCAGCTTTTTGTTGTTGTTTTTCTTTTTGCATTTAATTTCCAGTTTCAAACCTTTGTGTTTAGAGATTATGGTTGGAATGATTTCAGTTTTCTTATATTTGTTTTAATGCCCAACATATGGTCTATCCTTGGCATTGTTCCACATGCACTAGAGAAGAATATATATTCTGGGATGAAAGTTTTATAAATATTGATTATGTCTATTTGATATAATGTGCCATATAAGGCCGATATTTCCTTACTGATTTTCTGAGTAATCTATCCATTGCTGTCAGTGGAGTATTTAGGTTTCTTACCATAATTGTATTTTTATCAGTTTCTCCCTTTAGTTCTCCCAGGTTGGGTGCATATATTTTGATAAGTGTTATGCCTTCTTAATATACGGTCCGCTTTATCATTATATAATGTCCATCTTTATCTCTTTTTACTTTTATTTTTTTCAATCCCTGCCTTAGAATATGTTCATTGATTTTAGAGAGAGAAAGGGAGAAAGAGAAACATTGATGTGAGAGAAAAGCATCTATTGGTTACTTCCCATACATGCCCTGACCAGGGACCAAACCTCCAACCCACGTAAGTGCCCTCAGTGGGAACTGAACCCCCAACCTTTTTGGTGTACAGGATGATGCTTCAACCAACTGAGCCACTGGCTGTGGCATCTCTTACTACCTTTTTTATCTTGAAATCTATTTAGTTTGATATAAGTACAGCTATACTGGCTTTTCTCTGGATACCAGTAGCTTGGAATATCATCTTCCACCCCTTCACTTTGAGTCTTTGTAGCTGAGAAGTGTTTTCAGAAGGCAGCATAAGGTTGGATCTTGTTTTTTTAATATCTCCTGCTACTCTGTGCCTTTCAATTGGTAAGTTCAGTCCATTTACATTTAGGGTGATTATTGATATATGAGGATTTCCTGTAGCCATTTTAACTTTTATTTTCTGGTAGCTCTCTGTCTCTACTGTTTCTTTTTTCCCTTGTGTTCCTGTCGGATATTTTAGTTTGGTGGTATTCTCTGATTATTTTTCCCCCAATTTCTTCCATTTTTATGTAATGTGTATCAATTTTAGATTTTTGTTTTGTGATTTACCACTAGGTATTTGCAAAACAAAAAAGTTTCCTATGTACAATATGATTTTTTTCTGAATGTATCTTATCTCCACTCACCTGTGCAAATTCTGCCCTTTCCTCCTCCCTCTTGATGCTTTTTTTTATCACAAATTGTCCCTTTTTATGCTGTGCATTTATTCCCAAATTGCTGTAGCTATTGTCTTTTTTTTTTAATGCTTTTGCCCAGTTTACCTTTATATTACACTAGAGGACTGGCGCACAAAATTTGTGCATGGTTAGGGTCCCTAGGCCTGGCCTGCAGTCAGGGCCAATCTTCCCCCGCTGCCGGCAGCCACCCGCGTCCGTGGCCACCCACCCACGGTTCCTCATTCCCCATCGGGCGATCGGAGATTGCCAGCCGGGGGGAGGAACCGAGAGGTTGGCCGTTCCTGCCCACTCGCCCCGCCCTCGGCTGCTGGTTGTCCTGTGTGTGTGTGGCAATCGGGGCCCCACTCACTCACACCCACCTTGGCCTGGTGCCACCCATGTCCACCATCACCCACCCCTGGTTCCTCATTCCCCATCGGGCGATCAGAGCCTGCTGGCCGGGGGGAAGAACCGAGAAGTTGTCTGTTCCCACCCGCTCACCAGCCCCACCCCTCGCCGCTGGTAGCCCTCTGTGTGTGGGGCAACCGGCGGGGCAGTTGGGGCCCCACTCGCTTGCACCCGCCTTGGCCTGGCACTATCCACGTCCGCCACCACCCATCCCCAGTTCCCCGTTCCCCATCAGGCAATTGGAGCCTGCCGGCCAGGGGGAGGGACCAAGAGGTTGGCCAGCAGGCCCCGATTGGGGTGCTGGGGGCAGCTCCTGCGTTGTGCGTCTGCCCCCTGGTGGTTAGTGTGCATCATAGCAAACAGTCGTTCCACCATCAGGCCAATTTGCATATTATGCTTTTATATATATAGACTAGGGGCCCGGTGCACGAAATTCGTGCACTGGGTGTGTGTGGGGGGGTGTCCCTCAGCCCAGCCTGCCCCCTCTCACATACTGGGAGCCCTCAGGCATTGACCCCCATCACCCTCCAATCGCAGGATCGGCCCCTTGCCCAGGCCTGATGCCTCTGACAGAGGCATCAGGCCTGGGCAGGGGACCCTCATTTCCCCCCATCACTGGTTCTGCCGCTGGCCCAGGCGTCAGGCCTGGGCAGGGGACCCCCAGACCCCTCCGATTGCTGGCTCTGCCCCTTGCCCAGGCCTGATGCCTCGGCCAAAGGCATAGACCCCCATCTCCCCCCGATCGCTGGCTCTGACACCCGCCCAGGCCTGAGGCCTCTGGCCCAGGAATCATGCCTGGGCAGGGGATCCCCATCTCCCTCTGATCGCTTGCTCCACCCCCCGCCCAAGCCTGATGCCTCTGAACCAGGCTTCAGGCCTGGGCAAGGGGACCATCATATCCCCCCAATCCCCGGCTCCGCCCCCCACTCAGGCCTGAGGCCTCCGGCAGAGGTGTCAGGCCTGGGCAAGGGACCCCCAGCTCCCCGCGTTTGCAGGCTCCGCCCCTACCCAGGCCTAACGCCTCTGGCCTGGGCATCCGGCCCGGGCAGCGGGGACCCGCAGCTGCAGCGGCCCCGCGATCGTGGGCTCCACTTTAGGCCCAGACAAGGGACCCCTAGCTACTGGGACTGCCAGCTTTGACCGTGCCCAGCTCCCATCACTGGCTCCACCCCTACTTCCTGCTATCACTGGCCAGGATGGCAAAGGCGCCTGATTCTCCAATCATGGCTGGGGGGCAGGGCAAAGGCGGCCCTGGGGCTGCCTTTGCCCTGCCCCCCAGCTCTTAGCTCCCCCCTGGGTTTCCAATCACTGTCAGTGGCAGGGGGCTTCTTCCTGCTTTCCCTTTTGCCTCCCTGCATTGTGCCTACATATACAAATTAACTGCCATCTTGTTGGCAGTTAACTGCCAATCTTAGTTGGCAGTTAATTTGCATATAGCCCTGATTAGCCAATGAAAACGGTATCTCCGTACGCCAATTACCATTTTTCTCTTTTATTAGTGTAGATAGGTGTTTAGTACCTTATTCTGAACAAGGTTGCAATTTCCTATTTATGACTGCATGTCATCTTAGTTAGTTCCATGTTCTTTTGTCTTTTTATTTCAGTGTTTCTAGTAATGCAGGTCTTATGGTGATAAATTCCCTCCGTTTCTCTTTGACTGGAAAAGCCTTTATTTTTTACTTCATATCTAAAGGATAATTTTGCAGAATATTTTATTCTTGGCTTTTGCTTTCTCTCTTCAATATTTTTAATATTTGATTCCACTCTGTCTTAGCGTAAAGGGCTTCTGCTGGAAAATATGAAAAATATCATAATCCCATATGATAATGGGATTTCCTTTATGCATTGCCATCTTATTTTCCCAGGCTGCCTTGATAATTCTTTCTTTGTCATTAAGTTTTGAGAGTTTTAATATAATGTGCATTGGAGAAGCTTTTTTTGCATTGATAAAATTAGGTGTTCTGCTAGTTTCTTGGAGTCAAGGGTCCAGCTTTTTCCATAGTTTTGTAAAGTTCTCATCAATTATTTTTTGAATAGGCTCTCTGTTCCTTACTCCCTCTCTTCTCCTTCTGGTATATCTATTACTCTTCTATTACTTGTTCAGATGGAGTCGGTATTCTTCCCTTACGTTCATTGAGCATCCTTATAACCAGTGTTTTGAACTCTGCATCTGGTACATTGCTTGTCTCCTTTCGTTTAATTCTTATTGGGGATTTGTCTTGTTCTTTCATTTGGGACATGTTCCCTTGTCTCTTTATTTTGGCTGCTCCCTTTGTTTCTTCTATGTATTAGGTAGATCTGCTACGTCGCTCCATCTTGACAGAGTAACATTATATAGTATGTGTCCTGTGAAGTCCACTGGCAGTCTCCCTGGTCACCTGAGCCAGGTACTTATGAGGGTTGTGTGTACCCTCCTTTTGTAATTGAGCCTTTATTGCTATTATCACATCCGTGGGCGGGGTTAACTTTCACTGGCCCTGAGGGCCGCCCAGGATTACAGCAGACAAGCTGTTGTGCAGGGTCTGTCCTCATGTCAGCCCAGTCCACCATTTTTTATGTGTAATGTTTGTGATGCTGGTTGGGTAGTGCTCTGAAGTTGGTCACTGGGTTTGTTGGTTCTGGAGCCACTTGGGAGGGACCCTGGGTGCAGGCCAAGGTCAGCCACCATTTGTGCTCAGCGTGGGGCCACCTGTTAGGAGCAGCAGAGTCATCTGCAGTGGTTGCTGCTTGTTCTGGGCTTGGAGGTCCTTGGGGAAGGCTATGCTGTGAGTTGAGGCCAGCCACCCCTTGTGCCAGGCTTGTGGCTGCTTAATTGAAGAATCTGCATTCCAAGCCAACACTGACTACTGCTTATGCCAAGCTTGGGCCACCTGATGGCAGTTCCAGTGCAAGTTGAGAACAGTGCAGCTTGTGCCGGGCTTTAGGCTGCGTAGCAAGAGGTACAGGGCATGCTCAGGCCAGCTACTGCTTGTTTGGGGTTTGTGGGTCTTTGAGAGATTTTAGGGAATTCTTACAGAATTGCAGGAAGGTCGCTTGTGCGGAAAAGCGGCTGAAAGTGGCGCAGGCTGGGCCTGAGTTGGGTGGGATCTCAGGGATTCACCAAGACCAGGCTAACAGTGTTAGCCAGGTTAATGGAGATCACAGATGTGGTACCTACAGGCTGGGTAGGAGGAGAGTTCAACAAAGGAACAGTGGTGCCTCACAGCACTTCCATTACCTGAGAGAGCTGCCCTGACCCTGCTCCTCCAGTCCTTGCTCCGAAGCCAGTCAATTCGGTTCTTCCCTGTAGGCCCCTGGTGCTCTTCAAGTTGCCTCCCAGCACTGAAGCCCACAGCAGGTGAGTTTGCCAGTGCATCCATGCAGGGCCTCTCTACAGGAATGCCAGGGACTCTAGCAACCCTTTGTCTTACTCAAATGCAATTCCCGTTGATTTTCACAGCCAGATGTTATAGAGTTTCCTCACCTGGGCATTTGTGCCTGGATTGGGGAGTCGGGTATGGGACTTGGATTTCTCACTCCAATGGGAAGTGGGGAGACTTTGTAGCCGAAATATTCCTCCAAATTCATAACCACCATACCCATGAGTGTGGGACCTGTCTATTCCACTCTCCACCCACCAGTCTCATCATGGCTTCTTCTTTGATTCTGAGTTATAAGACTTCTGTTCAGCTAGTCCTCAGGTGGTTCTCAATGATGGTTGCTCTATAATTTAGTTGTAATTTTGATGTGGTGGGAGAAGGCAAGTACAGTGTTGCCTACTCCACCATCTTGACTGGAAGTCCAGATTAGACCTTTTAAAATACCATTACATTGGGAGTCACTCTTTCCTAAAGTATTGTCAAGATTTTTCCTTTATCTGATTTTATAGCACTATTTCATTTATTCTTATACTTGGGTACATAGTGCCTTGCTTGTATTATCTAGTCTTTTATTGGTTGTAAGATTTTTTTCAATTAAAAAAAAAACTTGCCAGTTGCCTGCTAAATGGAAAATAGTGTGACTGGGTAATACAATTGTAAATAAGACATACCCAATTTTGTTCTTAATATTTGCTGACATTTATTAAGTGGCTATTATATGTCTGGTACTGTTCTGTGCACTTTGTATATAACTCATTTAATCCTCACAGCAGCCTTGTGTTATACGGTATTGTTTTCCTTATTTTACACAGGAGAAAACTGAAATACAGAGAGGTAAAATAACTTTTTCCAAATTAGTTAGCTAATAAATGACATAGGCATGATTCATATCTCCTTCACTAGCTTCAGAATCCACGCTCTTAGCCACTACCACTGTATCATCTAGCTGAGAGGTAAGACAGAGACCTACATAAGCATATTTTGAAATATACTGTAAGAGCTTTGTGAGAGGTTTAAAGTACTTTTGCAATTCAGCAGATGGAAGATTACTTCCACCTAGGAAACACACAAAAGCTTTATCAAGTATTTGGAAGTGGGGTGGGGAGAAACATTCCAGAAAGAGGAACTTGCATGATATAAAGTACCCTTGAGACAAGACTGTTCAGAGCATATTACTAAAACAGTGAGTAATGTAGTTAGCTGGGACAAATGATACTTGAAATAGTAAAGCAAAATAAGTAAAAGTAGATTGCAGTCAAATCATAGATTTAGAATATGACATTAAGGTATTTAAATCATATTTTATAGGTAGTACAGTGATATTATTAAGTCTGCATCTTAGAAACATTTAGCTGCCTTGATGTATAAGGTCAAAAGGATGAGATGGTCCAATTAGAAAGTTATTGCAATAGTTTGAGTGAGAGATATGGAAGCCCTGAGTTAAGAAAGTAGAAACCAAAGAAGAGACTGTATAAATCTTCAGGATTTGTCATCTGATTGGCTCTACAACAGAGTGCAAGTAGAGGACTAAAAATGGCTACCAGATGATTGAAAGAGGCTAGTACTATTAATAAAGATAAGGCAGCACAGTTAGGAGGTGATAGTTTGGGAGAAAGGAAGATATAATCAGTTTGAGACATGCCAAGTTTATGATGCCAGTGGAAGGAAATATTCAGCAGACAATTAGTAATGTAGAATTTTAAACATCAGAATTAGAAACTTTGGTGTGCTTGGTGTGCATTTGATAGCTAAAACCAGGAAGCATGTAGAGGAAAAACATTTAGGGGACAGATGGAGGAATCAGAACCACTAAAGGAATATTCCCAAGTAAGGAGAACCTACCTGAAGGATTAAAATAGGAAGGGAGAGACTGGAATGTTGCAGAGAGATAAAACAAATGTGACAAATTTATTAGCCACATTTATGAAATCTAGGTTGTGAGACCATGAGTATTTATGCTTATAGATATTTATGTCTTATACCAGTGGCCCAGTGCACGAAATTTGTGCACAGGGGTGGGGTGGGTGTCCCTCAGCCCATCCTGCACCCTCTCCAATCTGGGACCCCTCAGGGGATGTCCGACTGCTGGCAGTTGGACATCCCTCTTGCAATCTGGGACCACTGGCTCCTAACTGCTCATCTGCCTGCCTGCCTGCCTGCCTGCCTGATCGCCCCTAACCACTCTGCCTGCCAGCTTGGTCGCCCCCAACTGCCCCCCCCCCCCCCCGGCCTGATCACTCCTAACCTGCCTCGGCCTCAGCCCCGCCACCATGGCTTTGTCTGGAAGGACATCCAGAAGGTCTCTTGGTCTAATTAGCATATTACCCTTTTATTAGTATAGAAGATGGTATATGCCATATTATTCCTTTCCCTTAGATCAGTGGTTCTCAACCTTCCTAATGCCACGACCCTTTAATACAGTTCCTCATGTTGTGGTGACCCCCAACCATAAAATTATTTTCGTTGCTACTTCATAACTGTAATTTTGCTACTGTTATGAATCATCATGTAAATATCTGATATGCAGGATGTATTTTCATTGTTACAAATTGAACATAATTAAAGCATAGTGATTAATCACAAAAACAATATGTAATTATATATGTGTTTTCCGATGGTCTTAGGCAACCCCTGTGAAAGGGTCGTTCAACCCCCAGGTTAAGAACCGCTGCCTTAAATTCTTACTTTTCTTTGCTTCCTGTCATTGGCTGTTCTACTTCAAATTATTTTCTAGTCCATATATCATAAATCAAATCTAGATTTTTTTTCATAACTCCTGGAAATAACAGATTAACTAGGGTATCTACATATGTGAATATTACATGGTACACGTAAGAGTGAATGTGGATTAGTCCTTGAGAAGCCTCCATCAGGAGATTTATAGCACATAAAAAACAAGGCTAATATGAATGAGGCCTGCCCTTCGAATGTAAGAGTAAGTATTAAGAACAAAAAAAAAAAATGTATTCATATGTTATTGATTTTTAGAGAGAAAAGGGAGAATGATAGAGAGAAACATTGATAAGAGAGAAGCATCATCGATTGGCTGCCTCCTGCATGTCACAACCCAGGTACATGTGCCCTGACTGGGAATCAAACCAGTGACCTCTTGGTTTATGGCTCTATGTTCAACCCTTGACCTATACTGGTAAGACTGTATTCATAGTCTTGATTAAAAAGAGAAATTTAATTTTGTTTTAGTGCCAATAACAACAGCTCAAAGCCATAGTCAGAAGCAGGAACTGACCCTGCAAAATGTAGAAGCCCTGGTGCTGGGAGTTTTACTACCTACTTGAAGGCAAAAATTGTGCCTTTGGGTCCAGAGGAAACTGGAATTGAATTTATTGCAAAAAGCCTAGTTTCAAAGGGCTACTGTTCTATGAAGGAGAATGAGAAAAATTCAGTAGTCCAGAATCATTAAAACCACCAGGGCCCTGAGAGAAGCCAATGCAAAACCCGTTCTCTGCCACAAAACTTAGGGCTTTTGGAACTCCTGTTGAGAGAATTAAGAAAAAAAAAAAAAAAGTGAAGATATACTCACAATAAAAATAAACACAGCAAAGAAGAAAATTGTCATTCTAAGAAAAGGAGGTAAGAAAACAACCCTGACAGAGGCCATAAAATTAATTATCCTATATAATAAAAGCCTATGCCAGCACCGGTTTGGCTCAGTGGATAGAGCGTCAGCCTGCGGACTGAAAGGTCCCAGGTTCGATTCCAGTCAAGGGCATGTACCTGGGTTGCGGGCATATCCCCAGTAGGAGATGTGCAGGAGGCAGCTGATCGATGTTTCTCTCTCATCGATGTTTCTAACTCTCTATCCCTCTCCCTTCCTCTCTGTAAAAAATCAATAAAATATATTTAAAAAAAAAAAAATCCTAATACGCTAAGTGTCCTGTCGTCCATTCAACCAATTAATGCGTAATATGCTAATGATATGCTAAGGGCGATGAACCACTCGCTATGACGTACACAGACCACCAGGGGGCAGACACTCCAACCAGTAGGTTAGCTTGCTGTTGGGGTCTGGTCGATCGGGACTGAGTGAGACTGGCCAGGCACACCCTGGAGCCCTCCCGCGGTCCCTCCCCGCCTGGCCAACCCCCCACATCCCTCCCTGGCCCCAGTTGTACACTGGTGGGGGTCCCTAGGCCTGGCCTGTGCCTCTCACAATTCAGGACCCCTCAGGGGATGTCAGAGAGCCAGTTTCATCCTGATCCCACAGGCCAGGCCAAGGAACCCCACTGGTGCACGAATTTGTGCACCAGGCCTCTAGTTCATTAATAAAAAATGAGGATGTAACTTTCAAACCAATAGGTGGTAGAAAAGAGAGTAAGAAAACTTGATCAATAGAATGTAGGAAAAGAGAAAGAATAAAAGCACATGGTAAATAAAAAGCATAAATTAAGATAAAGAATAAATCCAAATATTTCAGTAATTACAATAAATGAAAATAGACTTTTCAAAATAAAAAACTAATATAAAATGTAGCCACCTGTTATAAATGAGATATCTAAAACACAATGTCACTGTAAGATTGAAAGTAAAGGCATAGAAAAAATAAGACTCCTGACCCTAATATTTATGCATCTAACAATATAACCAAATTTTACAGATGGCAAAAAGTATCTGTATTACAGTTACCACACCTTCAAGGACCAGATAACCTCTGTCTTCCATAGGTTATTCTAATATATGTAGGGAGGAAAAACTCTCAAATTTCTTTTATGATGCTAATATAAATCTTAATTTTAAAATTAAATGTGTATTATCAAAAAGGAAAAGTATAGGTCAGTGATGCATGTGAACATAGATATAATAATCATGTCAAAAACGTTAGATACTGAATAATCAAAAGTTGTTTTCTAAAATCTTAAACATGCATTCAAATAATACAGGAGAGGGGAAGTGGATGGTAAATCCATGAAACAAGATTGATCATGTATTCTTGAAGCTGAGTGATGGATACATGAGGATTTATTATATTAGTTCCACCTATATTGATATGTTCTATTTCTTAATCTTAGCTCTTTTTTAATTACATCATAATCAACATCTGTTATACCCAACTGCTGAAATGCCAACCCCCTCTATACTTATTAGTACAGTAAAATACTTGAAACATTCCTTTAAAAATCATGAACATGAAAATAATCCTCACTTTCCTTCTATTCAACATTATCTGGAAATCTAATTCATAAATACTCATTTGCTCTGAGACCTTAAGAAAGTTACCTTCTTTTTTTGGCCTTAAGTTTCTGGTCTGAGTAAATGAGTATGATTATAATACCTACCTAGGAACACGGAATATAGGCAATTCAGCTGAACTACCCCAGCCAAGCCCAGCTTCAATCAGCTATCTCTGAGTGTCCCACAGACACATGCCTTAAATAAATGCCTGTTGTTTTATATACGCTTATATTTGCAGTTGTTTGTTTGACAATAATAATAAACTAATACATCTAACAAAACTAAATTTTAGATATTGACAACTATGTAGAGGAAAAATAGGAACTCTCCATTGCTGTTAATGGGAAAGTAACAATGCAATTACTTGGGAGAACAATTTGGCGATATTCAGTTGTAAAGTTGAAGATACCCATATCTTCTTATCAGGAATTCCACTTGTACATATGTACACTAGAGAAACATGTACATATATAGGTAAAGAGTCATTTAAAAGATGTTCATTAGAGCATTCTAACAGTGAAACATTGGAAACAGTCTAAATGTCCATCAATAAAGGAAATAAATGGATAAATTATATATTATAACCACACAATGTGTAGTGGGTTGAAGAGTACCCATATACAAAAATTAACTCAAAATGGACCCCAGACATAAATGTAAGAGCCATAACTATAAAATGCTAAGGAGAACATAGAGGGGGAAGATTCATGACATTAAATTTGGCAAGATTTCTTGGTTATGATACCTAAAAAGAACAGCAACAAGAAACATTAGATGAAATGGACTACATAGAAATTAAAAAACATTTGTGTACCAAAGGACACTATCAAGAGAGTGAAAATGACCCTGGCCCTAACTGGTGGTTCTGTTGGTTGGAGCGTCTTGCCATACACCAAAAAGTTATGAGTTTGATTCCCAGTCAGGGCACATATCTAGGTTACAGGTTTGATCCCCGGTCAGGGTGCGGATGGGAGGCAACTGATCAATGTTTCACTCTCTCTCCCTTCCTCTCTCTCTAAAAAATCAGTAAAAAAAAATATATATATATATATATATATATGTGTGTGTGTGTGTGTGTGTGTGTGTGTGTATTTTACATATATATATATATATCTCCATATCCATCCTCAGGTGAGGATCAAAAAAGATAGATTGTATGTGAAAATGGAACAATGTGAGACCATATTTGCAAATCATATATTTTATAACTCAACAGCAACAACAAAATACCCAATTTGTGGTAATATCTTATGACAGCCCTAGGAACTAATAGATAGTGAATACTAACTACATAACAGTTAAAATGAATGAACTAGAAATATATGTATCAATATGAATATAGCTTAATGCAAAATAAGTATATAGCATGATAAAGTTTATGTAACCCCAGGGCAGACATGAGGATAGGGAAGAGATTGCGACCTCCAGTAAGCAAGTGGTACTAACTAGACAAATTGACTTTGAGCTTCATTATAAAAATGAATGAGGTACAATAAGAACTATAAATCATTGCTGAAATAAATTAAAGAAGACATAAATAAATGGAAAAGCATCTCATATTCATGGGTTGGACGATTTCATATTGTTAGATGTGAATACTACCCAAATCTACAAATTCAGTGTATCAAAAATCCTCCAGTCTTGTGTGGGTCTATCATTTACTGCCCAGTGAACCTGAAGGAGCTTTTTCAGCTTCTGTAGGGTTCAGTTTCTTCTATCATAAAAGAGGAGTGTTGGAGTAAATTGTCTCTGTGATCCCTTGTAATTCTAAAATCTTGTTTAATATCATTGCTTAAAGGTAAACTATTGAAATGAGGTTGTTCTGAGAGAATATAACTACTAAATATGTTGCCTTTCATACTTGATGAAAGCTCATTAGATTCCAGTGTACATATACGATACTAGTTACTAAACTAAGAATTAAGTATCATCTGTTGAATAATATGACCTTTGGCTAATACTGGGTGAATAGAATGGAAATAATAACTGCAGATTTCGAATTTGGCCCATATGATTTTTTTTAATTCCTTAAATTTCTTATGGTTTCAGTCATTTTTCCTCAAATATGATAATATAGTAAATTTTCTCCCTGAAGATAGAATATTTGTTTCCTTGAGGTCACATATAACTTTAAGAGCTATCTATAATAATTAATAAAAGTGTACTATGCAAATCGATTGAACGGCTGAACGGCCGAACAGTGGAATGACCATCCGGATGACCACGCTATGACACCCACTGGCACCAGGCCAGCCAAGGCGGGTGTGATGCACTTGGTGGGGGGGGGGGGGGGGTGGATCAATCAGGGGCCTCCATGATCGCCTCAAAGAGAGAGGCCCGAGCCACTGACTGGCGGGCTGTGGCAGGTGGGCGAGGCCTCCCTCTGCAGGGGCGAGCCATCGTGGAGCCCCGCGATTGATTGGCCCAAAGATGGAGGCCCATCACCGAGCCCAGCCAGGTGGGCAGGGCCTACCTCTTTGGGGCGATCCGTCACAGAGCCCCAGCCAGGTGGGCAGGGCCTACCTTTTAGGGGCTATCCATCGCAGAGTCCTGGCTGGGTGGGCGGGGCCTACCTCTTTGGGGCGATCGATCCTGGGCTGGCAGACTGAGAGGGCGTAGGCCAGGCTGAGGGGACTCCTCCACTCCCCAGTGCATGAATTACGGGCACCGGGCCTCTAGTAAGTCTATAAATAAAATTGCACATTGAGACATGAAAATGTCTAACTTTACTCAGTAAGAGATCTACATTTTGAGCATCACTAATCTTGGGAGATCTCTCTGAAAGAATGAAAGCAGCTAAGAGACCCACTTCCAAAACCTCGGAAACCTCTTATTGTCATTTCCAAATAGACTTGAGGTTGGCAAGATAGACTACAGAAAAGGTTGAGTGGTGTAGTCCTGCTATTTAGTCTGCAACCTCCCCTAGAGTTCATCCTTATTAATAGGCAATAAAAGGAAGGGCCATTTACTACCTAATTGATTGTATAATTTGGCCAATATGTTCACCACAGGTTCACATGGACTTCCCTCTAATCCCTGTAAGCCCTCATCCTTCCTCTTTCAGAAAATCATATCCCTGTCAGAATTCCATTCTTGTCACCAAAGCTGTCAAAAATTATAAAGAGTTGGAGATTTTACTTGAAAGCAAATAAGTTAGCCTGCCACATTTTATGGATGCTGTTAGAAGACACAAGACTCCAAGATCAGAGACAAAGGACATTTTATTCCTCTAGCAATTGCAGCAGCATTTTTATTTTGGTTCCCTAGTCCAGTTCCCACAGACCAATACAAAGAGGGTCAGTTAGCCTATGAGTTTTGTCACAGAAGGAGGAATCCTGAGCTTAGCAAATTCAAATCTTTTATAACAGGCTAGTGAGCATGGCTGCCCTTTCTCCAGAGGGAGGCATTATCTTCACTTACTAGACAGTAAGAATCTTTGACCCTTAACTTGAGGGAGACACTATCCTTACTATCACTGCTTATCTGCTGGGATCCTTGAATGCCCTTACAACTTGACAGTTGGCTTTCTCCAGAGGAATGTAATCCAAAAGAGAGCAAGGCAGAAGTTGCTGTCTTTTATACCTGATCCTTGGATGTCACAGTTATTTCCACAATATCCTGTAGATTACACAGATCAGCTCTAGCCACTGTGGGAGGGGACTGCACAGGGTGTTAATACTAGGAAATGGGAATCACGTGGGACCATCTTGGAGGCTTGAGCACATGGTCATTAAGATATATCATAAAGGCCGCAATGTAAGTCTTTTTTTTTTTTAATATATTTTATTGATTTTTTTACGGAGAGGAAGGGAGAGGGATAGAGAGTTAGAAACATCAATGAGAGAGAAACATCGATCACCTGCCTCCTGCACACTCGCTATTGGGGATGTGCCCACAACCAAGGTACATGCCCTTGACCAGAATCGAACCTGGAACCCTTGAGTCCGCAGGCCGACGCTCTATCCACTGAGCCAAACCAGCTAGGGCCGCAATGTAAGTCTTAATTTAAGAAGATTCAAATCATATCAACCAACTTTTCATACCACAATAATATGAAATTAACAGCCATTTACAAGAAAAAACTGGAAAATTGATTGCAAACCATATATCTGATAAGGGGATAATATCTAAAATATAAAAAGAACTCATAAAACTCAACAGAAAAAAATCTCATTTAAAAATGGACAGAAGGCCCTGGCTGGGTAGCTCAGTTGCTTAAAGTGTCATCCCAATACACCAAGATTGCCAAGGTTGCAGGTTTGATCACCGGTCAGGGCACATACAAGAATCAACCAATGAATGCATAAGTAAGGAGAACAACAAATCCATATTTCTCTCTCTCCCATCCCCCTTCCTTCCTCTAAAATTAATTTTTCTTAAAAAATGTTAATGGCCTGGAGGAGGACTGGCAACCGTATTTCCCTCACACGCCTGACTGGTGCAGCCAAATCTTGGTCCCTTTTAGCCTGATAAGCTATTCTTGCTTACCCCTGACAACTCCTGAGACCCCACCCAAACACCGAGGTCTGTAGGTAACCAGCGGGGGCCAGCTAGAGTTGGTGTACCTGGGCCATTTGCTGAGTGGCCTCAGACCCAGCACTGGCATCAGGTTTGAACCTGTATCAATCTGGCAAGCACCGCTCATCCCTACCTGGTGACTCACTGCGAACCTACCTCCTACAAATCAAGTCCTGCCAAAGGCTCTTTCAGTGACTGAGCCTGTCAGGCAGTCAGCAGGCAGAGGCAGATCTCAGGGTGCTTTGGGACTTTGGCTAACTTGCCCCTGGACCTGCTGCTGGTAAAAGCTGGCCTTGGTGCATAGCTTGGTCCTTCTCGTGCACACCCAGGTCCAGCAGAGGCAGCCACATACTGTGGATCACTTTACAGCTCCAAACAGGTTGCCAGTGCCATTCACAGCAGGATGTGACTCTGCACCAGAGTCCCTCCCAAGAGGCTCCAGAACCAATACACGTAGTGGTCAGCTTCAGACATCGGAGCAGGATCTAGTAGCTTCGCAAGTGTCATATCCAAAGGGAGATCTTGGCAGAAACCAGATCCTGCTGAGGTGAATTCTGCTTCATGTGGTCAGCAACTGCACAGCAGCTCATACAATGTGGTCGAGGTCAGCCAGCCTGAGGGTCGACCCAACACACAAATGGGCCAATAGCAATTACAACAGGAAAGCCCCCATAACCTACGCAAGGGACACCCCTGGAACACCACCATCAGGTGGTCAAGGAGATGGTGCACTGGCTCTCACAGGACACCTACTGCATAAGGCCACCCTGCCAAGACTGGGAGTCATAGCAAATGTGCGTAACACATAGAAAGAAACACAAAGAGGCAACCAAAATTGGGAGACAGACATGACCCAAATGGAAAAAAACAGGAGAACTCCAGCAATTCCTGCAGGAGGTATGTATCCAAAAGAAATTAAAACATATGGTCACTAAGACAGTTACAAACAAATGCCCATAGCAGCTGTATTTATAGTACATTAGAACCAAGAGCTGGCAGCTACCCAAATGTCTATCGATAGAAGATGGATAAACAAATTGTGATATGAATCATTTTTCTGATGTGTGTTGTGAATATTTGCTCCCAGTGTGTGGCTTTCCTTTACATTTTTAAAAGTTTACTTAAAATTTAATTTTAGCAAAGAGAAAATACATATTTGCAGTTTTACTATTTTAATATCATTACTTATTCACATCTGGTATTTTGACACTGAGAGAAAATTGTCATGACCATTACAGCAAAGGAGTTGGGGGCGGGGGGGTGGGGGGTGGGGGGGAGTATTAACAGGAGGGGGGGGGCGTTGTTTTCTGTTTTGGTTTTGGGTTTGGGTTTTTTTCTTGTTGTTCTTTTTGTTTTATTTTGTTTGTTTTTTGCAATGTGGACGGATTCTAACGGCTTTTGTTAGAAGGGGCCCATTCCAGGAGAAGCGGTTTGCAAGTAAGATCATAAAATATAGATTTAAGTACAATTTATAAATGAAAAACATGTTCCCTCTAGAACCCAAAAATAACCTAAGAGAAGTTGTAGGTGCTGAGAGACTTAGCAGCTGTTTCTTGACAGCGCCGTAGGTAGAGCGGCCTTCAGTTTACCAAATAATTTTCAGGGCTTTAACCAAGGTGGTAGGCAGCCTTACGCTATGTTGAAGCAGTGATGCGTGCTCTTTTCCTGAGCTCTGTTGTATCTGTATAGCCTGAAAAGTATCAGATGAATCTCCTCAGAGGAAGGTGTCATTATGTAATATCATACCTATGTTCCTGGAGAAAGCAGGATGTAGTTAAGATCTTGTTCTTGCCCTGGCCCAGTAGCTCAGTTGATTATACTATGGTCCTGATGTGCCAAGGGTGCGGGTGTGATCCCCAGTCAGGGCACATACAAGAACCAATCAATGATGTAGAAAATAAGTGGAACAACAAATCAATGTTTCTCTCCCCTCTCTTTCTCTCTTAAGTCAATAAATGAAATTTTAAAAAAAAATTTTTTAATAAAGCAAATCATAGCCCGGCTATTGGGACTCAGTGGTTGAGCATTGACCTATGAACCAGGAGGTCATGGTTTGATTCCCTGTCAGGGGACATGCCCCAGTTGTGGGCTTGACCCCCAATGGGGGTGTGTAGGAGGCAGTGGATCAATGATTCTCTCTCATCATTGATGTTTCTATCTCTCCCTCTCTTTTCCTCTCTGAAATCCACAAAAAATATTTTTTTAAAAAGCAAGCAAATCATATTTTAAAAAATAAAAAAAGATCTTACACTAAAAAACTGTATGTGATGACAGGTTGTTGTGGTCCCCCATGGTAGCTGGGTAAAGTTCATCGTGTCTCTTTGGAGGAGAGGGCAGATTGCAGTCAAGAGGCTGTTGAAATGGGCACTGAACCAAAGATATTCACCAAATATATAATTGCAAAATATTCACCCGTTGCTGATTGGATGAAGTAACAATATCGGCCAGGGAGACCTCAGTGAGGCCCATAGTGTGAAGGCGGAGATAATCTGCTCTGAGACACTATTGATTCTTCCCAAGGTTAAGAGTGGGCCTAATTGGGCTGTTAAATGGCAAACCAGTGGGGATATCACCCCTTCTCTAAATATGATTTGTATAATGGGTTTCAATCATTAAAGACTCTGTTTAATCTATATTCAGCCATATTAACTATTTTAAAAGGGAGGAGGAAGTCCCTGAGGTTTCATTTTACCACAGTTCGATTCCCAGTCAGGGCACATGTCTGGGCTTGATCCCCAGCAGCTGATCAATGATTCTCTTTCATCGATGTTTCCATCTCTCTCTCCCTGAAATCAATTAAAATTTTTTAAAAAGAGAGAGAGAGACCTGTACATACGCTGCAACAAGAGATGCGTTTCACATTAAAAAACAAACAGACTGAAAGTAAAGGGATGGGAAAAGATGTTACATGTGAATGGAGACAAAAAGAAGTTAGGTTAGCAATACTTATATCAAGCAAACTAGATTCTTGTTACTTTTGTAACAAGAGACAAAGAAGGGCATAGTAATCATAAAGGGACCAATCCAACAAGAGGACATAAAGCTCATAAATGTCTACACGCCCAAATGTAGGAACACCTAAGTATATGAAGCAAATATTGATGAACATAAAAGTAGAGATTGACAGTAATGCAATCATAGTAGGGTACTTTAACACCCTATTGACATCAATGGATAGATTGTCCAGACAGAACATCAGTAAGGAAACAGTTGCCTTAAATTACACATTTGACCAGATGGATTTGATTTTTTTTTAATGTATTTTATTGATTTTTTACAGAGAAGAAGGGAGAGGGATAGAGAGTTAGAAACATCGATGAGAGAGAAACATCGATTCAGCTGCCTCCTTCACACTCCCCACTGGGGATGGGCCCGCAACCAAGGTACATGCCCTTGACCAGAATTGAACCTAGGACCCTTCAGTCCACAGGCCGACGCTCTATCCACTGACCCAAACTGGTTAGGGCTGGATTTGATATTTTTTAGGACATTTTACCCAAAAGGAGAATATATATTTTTCTCAAGTATACATGGAACATGTTCCAGAATAGATCACAAAGCAAATCTCAATAAATTTAAGAAGGATGAAATCATATCTAGCATCTCCTTCGGTCAAAATGATATGAAAGTAGAAATCAATTACAAGAAGAAAACTGAAAAACACACAAATACATGGAGGCTAAATAACATGCTACTAAACAATAAATGAATTAACAACAGGACCGAAAAAGAAATCAAAAGACACCATGAGACAGATGGTAATGAAAACAGAATAGCCCAAAAATCTATGGTACACAGCCAGAGCAGTTTTCAAAGGAAAATTTATAGCAATACAGGACTACTTCAGGAAACAAGAAAGATCCCAAGTAAACAATCTAAACTTTCATCTAAAGGAACTAGAAAGGGGACAAACAAGTAGAAAGAGGAAATAAAGATTACAGTAGAAATAAACAAAATAGTCTAATAAAATAGAAAAGATGAATGAAATCAAGAGCTGGTACTTTGAAAAGATAAACAAAATTGATAAACCTTTAGCCATACTCATCAAAAAAAAAGGAGGTGCCCAAATATAATAAATCAGAAATGAAAGAGAAGTGACATTTGACATCACAGAATTACAAAGAAATATAAGAAAATACTACGAAAAATTAAACACCAGCAAATTGGACAACCTTGAAGAAATGGCTGAATTCCTGGAAATATACAATGTTCCAAGACTGAATCAGGAAGGAATAGAAATAGAAAATCTGAACAGACCAAAAACTGCCAACTAAATCAATTCAGTAATGAAAAAACTTCCACAAACAAAAGTTCTAAATCAGATAGCTTCACAGGTAAATTTACCAAACATTAAAGAGAGTTAATATCTATTCTTCACAAACTATTCTAAAATATTGAAGAGGGAGTAAGGTTCCCAAATTCATTTTTATGAGGCCAGCATTACCTTGATACCGAAACCAGACAAACAAACAAAAAAACTATACTCCACTATCCCTACTGAGCACAGATGCAAATTTTTTAATAAAATATTAGCAAACTGAATTCAGCAATACATTAAGAAGATCATACACCAAGATCAAGTGGGATTTATCCCTGATGCAAAGGTGGTTCAATATCCACAAATCAATTAATGTGATATCTATATATATAAAAGCCTAAGTGACTGAACAACTGAACAACCAAATGACTCATCGACCGGTCATTATGACATGCACTGACCACCAGGGGGCAGACACTCAATGCAGGAGTTGCCTCCTGGTGGTCAGGTGTACTCCCAGTCAATCTCCCACAGCCTCTCCCCCTGGCCGGTGCACCAGCCTCCCCTGGCACCAGCCAGCTGGCCAACCTCCCGTGGCCCCTCTCCCTGGCCAGCCAGCCCCGGGCCCCAATCAGGGTGGGAGACAGCCCCGATCAGCCCCATTCCCCACCCGTGCACGAATTCATGTATCAGGCCTTTAGTATACAATATAAAATGAAGGATCAAATCATATGATCATATAAACAGATACAGAACAGCACTTAACAAAAAACATCCATTTATGATGTAAAAAGAAAATTCTTGGCAAATTAGGAATACAGAGAACATACTCAACATAATAAAGGCCATATATGACAAACCCATAGCTGACACCATAATGGTGAAAAGCTGAAAGCTTTCTTTCTTTAAGATCAGGAACAACACAAGATGTCCATACCACTTTTATTCAACATAGTATTGGAAGCCCTAACCACAACCATCAGAAAAGAAAAAGAAATAAAAGCCATCCAAATTGGAAAGAAAAAAGTAGCAATGTCATTATTTTTAGATGACATGATACAGTATAGAGAGAATCCTAAAGAATCTACAAAGAAACTATTAGAACTAATAAGTGAATTCAGTAAAGTAGTAGGATACAAAATTAATATTTAGAATTCAGTTGCATTTTTACACACCAACACTGATCTATCAGAAAGGGAAACCAAGAAAACAATCCCACTTACAATTGTATCAAAAATAAAGTAACTAGGAATAAATTTAACCAAGGAGGTAAAAGACCTGTACTCAGAAAATTATAAGGTACTGAAGAAATAGATAGAAGATACAAATAAATGGAAGTAAATACCATACTCATGGATAAGAAAAATTAACATCATTAATATGTCCATACTACCCATCGTGATCTAGATTCAGTGCAATTCCTATCAAAATACCAATCACATTTTTCACAGGACTAGAACAAATAATTCAAAATTTTATATGCAACCACAAAAAAACCGAAATAGCCATAGCTATCTCGACAAAAAGAAGAAAGAGATACCACATTACCTGATATCAAACTCTACTACAAAGCTATAGGAATCAGACCAGCATGGTACTAGCATAAAAACACACATAGACCAATGGAAGAGAATAGAGAGCCCAGAAATAAATCCACACTTAGAAGGTAAATTAATATAAGACAAGTACATTGCAATGGAATAAAGATAGTGTATTCAATAAAGGGTGGGAAAATTGGACAATGAGTGCAAAAAAATGAAACCTAGACCACGTTCTTACACCATACACAAGAATTAGCTCAAAATGGATTAAAGACTTTAATGTTAAACTTCTAGAAAATAAGATAGGCACTAAAATCTTTTAACATTTCTCTTAGCAATATTTTTCTGACATGTCTCCTTGAGCAAGGCAAACAAAAGAAAAAATAAACAAATGAGACTACCTCAAACTAAAAAGTTTTGCAGGGCAAAGGAAACCATCAACTAAATGAAAAGCCAACCTACTGAATGGGAAAAGATATTCAGCAATGATACATTTGATAAATCCAAAATTTATAAAGAATTCATACAACTCAACACCAACAAAACAAACAATCCAATTAAAAAATGGGCAGAGGACCTGAATAGCGACTTCTCCAAAGAGGATGTACATTACAGATGGCCAACAGACATATGAAAAGATGTTCAGTGTCACTACTCATCAGAGAAATATAAATTAAAACTACAGTTGGCTCCATTGGTTGGAGCATCATTCCCAAAAGGGTGCAGTTCAGTTCTGGTCAGGACAGTTCAGTTCTTGGTTGTGGGTTCGATCCCCAGTTGACAGTATGGGAGGCAACCAATCATGTTTTTCTCTCTCAAATCAATAAACAAATTCTCTGTTGAACTATCAACTCACACCTATCAGAATGGCTATCATCAATCAACAAACAACAAGTGTTGGCGAGGATGTGGAGAAAAGGGAACCTTCATGAACTATTGGTGAGAATGAACATTGGTGCAGCTACTATAGAAAAACAGTATGGAGGTTCCTCAAATTCAAAATGGAACTACCTTATGACCCAGCAATTCCACTTCTGGGTATATATCTGAAGAAACCCAAAATACTAATTCAAAAGAATATATGTTCATTGCAGTGTTATTTACAATAGTCAATATATGGAAGCATCCCAAGTACCTGTCAATAGACAAGTGGATAAAGAAGTGGTACATAATATACAATGGAATACTACTTGGCCATAATAAAGAATGAAACCTTACCTTTTGCACCAGCATGGATGGACTTAGAGGTCAAACTCAGTGAAATAAGTCAGACAGAAAGATAACAACCATATGATTTCACTTACATGTGAAATCTAAAGAAAAAAAATCAATGAAACAAAATAGAATCAGACTCAGACTGATAGTTGCCAGAGGGGAAGGGGTTAGGGGAATGGGTGAAAAGGTGAAGGGATTAAGAAGTACAAATTGGTAGTTACAAAATAGGGGCATGTAAAGTACAGCATGGGGAATATAGTCAATAATATTCTAATAACTATGTGTGGTGTCTGATGGGTATTAGACTTTGTAAGTTATATACATGTCTAATCACTATATTGACACTTGAAACTAATATATATTGTGTCAACTTATTGAAAAAAAATGTTAAGCCCTAGCCAGTTTTGCTCAGTGGATAGAGCGTCAGCCCGGGTTCAATTCTGGTCAAGGGCACCCACCTCGGTTGCAGGCCCTCCTCCCCACCCCTGGCCCTGGTTGGTCCTGGTCAGGGCAGGTGCAGGAGGCAACCAATCAGTGTGTTTCTCTCACATCAATATTTCTGTCTTTCTCTTTCTCTTCCACTCTCTCTAAAAATCAATGGAAAAATATCCTCGGGTGAGTATTAAAACAAATTTTTTTAAGAAAATGGTGCATACACATACACAAAGAGGAATATCATTGTATTATTCAGGCATTAGAAAAAGAAATTCTGCCACTTGTAACAACACATTCATGGACCTTGAAGGCATAATGTTTTGTGAAATAGGTCAGAAAAGGAGAAACACCATGTGTTCTCACTTATCTGTGGAATCTTTAAAAAACAAGTTCATAGATACAGAGCACAGATTGATGGTTGCTAGAGGTTGCAGGAGTGGTGTGCAGGGGTGAGGTGGGAGTCTAATGGATGAAGGGTGTCGACAGGTACAAACTTCCAGTTATAAAATAAGTCATGGAAATGTAATGTACAGCACAGTGACGGTAGTTAGTAATACTTATATTTCATATTTGAAAGTTGGTAAGAGTAAATCTTTAAAGTTCTCTTTACAAGAAAAAAAATATTCTGTAACTAAGTATGATGACAGATGTTAACTAGACTTATTGTGATGATCATTTCACAATATATACAAATATCAAATCATTATGATGTACAACTTCAACTAATATAATGTTGTCTGTCAATGATAACTTAATGAAAAATAAAATCACTTCTGTAGCTTTGTAGGTCATGCAGAGTAAATGAGCCTTAGAGTGGCCTTTCAGCCCTTTGATTTTTACCTCCTCACCTCTCTGGCCTCATCTCCCCCACTGCCCTCTCTGCCTGCTGTGCACCAGCCTCGCAGGTCATCTGGCTGTTCCTTAGCCATCCCAGACGTGCTCCCACCTCCAGGCCTCTGCCATCTGCAGTTCCCTGTGCCTGAACTGACCTTCCTGTATCAGCTCTCTTACAGGATGGCAAAGCACCATGACCCTTAGTAAATATTTTTTTGTTCACTTCTCAAGGGGTTGGTATTTATTCTTGCTCCCCCAAAAAAAAGGAGTTATAAAGGTATTTGGTCTGTTTGCATTGTCTTGAGCCAGTGTTTCTCAAACTCTGTAGTAAAAGACCAGGTTTTAAAATTTTTTTTTTTTCATTTGTTTCTGACCAATCTGTGGTCCTGTTGTGCCTAATAAAAATGCAGCTTGCTCTTCATGTCATTCCCCCATTCTAGTTTAACAACATCCCAACTGACGTATATTCTGTTTAAAAGAAGAATTGAGCCCAGCTGGTGTGGCTCATAATCTTTCACCATTCTGGCCTAGTGTGTTCCTCCTTTGGCGACCTAGCAGTTCAATTCCTGGTCAGGGCACATGCCCAGGTTGCAGCTGGATCCCTGGTAGGGGATATGCAAGAGGCAGCTGATGGATGTTCAGCTCTCACATCCCTTTCTCTTCCTCTCTCTCTCTCTAAAAAATCAATTAAAATATTTTTTAATAAACAAATAACAGAAGAGTTGACTGATCACATACTTTGTTGTGGCAGTATTAAATCCCTGTTTCTAATCTTTATTCTATGTTTCTAAACTTTGGTACAGATGGGTAATAATTTTCAGGTTGGTGCTTTTATCAGTGGGTGTACTCCTATTGATGGTGGAAGTGGAGATCTTGGGGGGCCGCAGGAAGAATAATTTCCCGAGGGAGGATGAGGTATTGTGGAAAGCTTTATTGATGAAATAACGTTAAGGGAGTTCCCCCTCCAAGACGCCATCTTACTCAGTCCTGCCATGGAAAATCTCCCATTTTGTCTTCAGCAGGGCTAGGATTAAAACCACTACCCAAAGTTTTTGCTCCATGTTAAAGCCCAGTTCAGTCCCCATCAGGCTAGCTTGGCTTGTGTTCCCGCTGCAGTCCATCGCTTCCAGGATCACATGCAAGCTGGCCTGAGTCACAGAACGAGTAAGTCCCGGGAAGCAGGAGTGAAGCAAGAGGAACAAAAGAGCAAAAGTTCCTTTGGGGATTTTAACTAGAAGCTTAACCAATGAATCTTTCAGGATTTCACACACTTGCAGTCATCCCTCTAACCAATCCATGCTTCCCCAGGCTAGACTGACTGGCAAGCATCTTCCCTGTCACCCTGACTTCACTGCGCATGTGCCCATCTGTTGGAATCCTTTCCCCAGTGACCTGCAAGGAGTGGACCAGGGGTTTCCTGGGAAGCATGAAGTTCCTGCTTCCTGGTGAAGTTGTCCAGATGATCATGCCCTTTGCTTTCTTCCTGTTATTAATAACTAGCTAGTTAAGATGGTAACAGTGCCACCCCAAAGAACACACTTTACAATCACTGGTCCAGATGGGATCTCTTTTTTGGCAAGGCAGCTAATCACAGATGAGGAGACCTTGTGGGCACACGAAATACTGAGTGTGCTAAAGGATCACAGCAGTAGAACGATAGTTTGGGATGAGTTGCAAACTTTCTTCAAAGAGTTTCTCTCCCTAAAAGTGAAAAGATATTTAAAGTGATTTGTTTTTAATTCTGTTGTTTGCTTCTTCTTTACATACCATTTTTCCACATACATAGTGAAATTGGAAAGGAAAATGTGTAGCCAAAAGCCAAATTGACATTCTAAAACACGAAGTCAGTGTAGGACATAGAATTAGAAGTTAGCATATTATTCGATTATTAGATATATCAACCACATCATTAGATATACATCTGATATTTTAACTGGATGATGTTATATAAGGATATTATTTTTTTATGTAACATATCTAGGAAGTGTCAATGTAAGAAATGTCCAAACCTGTAAGAATTTTTATGAGTTTATTTACACCAAACTGATCACAATTGCCAGAAAGCAAAATCTCAGCAGATTGAGAAAATGCACCTTGTTTTATACATTAAAAGCAAAGTGGGGAGGGGGGAAGTATTCCTGGGATTGGATAAAAGGTAAAACATTTGTGGGTATAGGATAGTTAACAGTCAATAATTAGCATGATAATAATAACAATGAGGGCATTTATGGTCTCTGCTCTGGCTTGGTGGTTGTGCTTTGAGGGGTCCAGAAAAAAGGAAATTACTTTGATATTCCAAAGTTACTGTTAACGGATATGTTATCTTAGTTGCAAAAAAAAAAAAAAAAAAAAAAAAGACGACAGGCTCAGTTAAAGTAAAGATTGGCCTTTGTTAGGGAAAAATACCCACGTAGGACATGACTACCAGCTATGAACTGCTTTTAGTTAAGAAGTTTCACTTTCAGACCATTTGTGTCCTTACTTTAGGTCTGGAGTTTGTAAGACACCATTAGGCCTCCCCTGAGCTTGTCAGGTTTATTATGTGGCCCCTTTTTCGTCCACAGAAGTTATGAATTGCACTGAATCTATTAAAAATTACTGGGTCAAAAATTGCAACTTCTTTAATTATATAAATAATTGTTAACAAGTCATTTCAATAGAAACATTGTTCATTAGGGAGTTTCAATATCTACTTATTAGCTAGAAATGGACCTTTTGTCATTCAAGTATGAAAATAAATAATAATTACATTTAAATTTTTTATTTTAATTTGGCCATAAATTTTCAGTGCCAAATAAATTGCATGATCCTCTTTTTAATTAACATTTTATGTTCTAAAGCTTTGAGGGGAAAAGTGTATTTAGATTACTTTAAAAATATAACGTGTGTTTTGCTACAGCCTCCAACTCCTATCCCCCAAGCATAGTGAGGATTTTCAAGGGCACCAAATCTTTGACATAGCTGGATTTCTGACAAAAATCTATCCCAAAGGGACATTATTTGGGAATACAATTTAAAATTTCATATCATCTCTTACTTTTGGGTCATTACATAAAAATATTGAATAATTTGAAAACTTACTTTTTATTTTGTATTCAGTATGGAGAGTTATCCCCAGAGTGGGGCTTTTCTGATGCAAAATTGGAATGCTCATGTAGTCACAACAGCTGTCCCCACACCATGTGGTATCTTCCATTACTTTACTAAAGAGATGAATTTTTGGCCCAGTGTCTCGGTAATAATGGACACACATGGTTTTACGTGGCAAAGCCGTATGCTTATGCATTCATTTGACTTTCACAGCTCCAGTTGGCTCCAGATTAGAACAAGGAGAATACATTCACACCATGGCCACCCTCATAGCTGCCTTAGTGGCTGGGTCACAGTAGGCTCTATTGCTTCTAAAGACACAACTAACTATTGCTGAGGAATTGCACATTCACCAAAGAGAGAATAATGACTTGCTGAAAGTATTCTTTCTCAAAGGTTTCAGATTATGGTCCTAATTATTATTGATCTCTCTTAATAAAAATCATGGCCATGAAATAACTACGAAACTAAAAAAGATTGTTCTAGCAGTTGATAATTTTTCAGGATATCAGTCCAAATATTTGATTTAATTCTTTTCCTTCCCAGAAAAAGTGGTACTATACTTTTAGACTCATTTTATTAACAGGGGATTTAATAAAATTTTTAAAGCCCATTGCTCATATATGCAGCATATTTGGAAAACCATTCTCATAAAAATAGAAATTATTTTAATGAATTAGTTTACTATGTGAAACAATACCTATATATTATTGACATTTTAAACAATTTTGTTTGCTCCAAACATAGTTGTTATAATTAATCAGAAGTAAATGTAAGATGATTTTATTTAGTGTGAAATTGCATTGATATACTATATAGTTTGAATACTATAATCTCTGCAGTGTCAACTTAATGCTCTTTTTGGTATAACTCTATACTATAAGCTTATATTTAAATTTTTAACTCTTTAGCATTTCTGAAATCAACTGGTACAGTTATTTAAAAGTTTTTATTTTTTAGCAATAAAAATATGCTTTCCTTGAAAAATCCAGTTATGTCCCTCTGAATAACACCTTTTCCCCTAAACAAAGTAGAAACAAGCAGAAAAAAAAGAAAGAAAACCTTCAGTGTAAAATTTTAATTACCTGATATGGAAAATTAGATTTCTGATATCATTAAATATCAAAGAAATTTCAACCATACTGAATGTAGGCTACTTTTTTATATGAATTTATGCATGGATCTTAAGGGTTGTACTGATGAATATGTTCGAGGCTTTCAGCTTTTAGTGGATACAAAATAGAATGATTGATAAAATCCTCCCTACTATTGGCTATTATTTACTGACTCTTAAGTGGCAGGTTGTATTTATGCCAATTTATCTGCTTCAGGGAACATTCTTGATAGCAGAACAAAGTGAATAAAAGTAGTTTGCTTTGCAAATGAATGCAAATGGGAGCGCCTTTGGGAAAGCCCTTTAACAGGGCAGTGCACTCTGATTATGAGTGAAGCTGCCATTTGGACTTGGTGAAAAGAGCACGCTTGAACCATTGATTGGGGGAGACAGTAAAAAGTCAGGAAGGGCCCCGTTAAGCTTGCAGTGAGGCAGGCGGATGTCAGTGTGGTTAGAACACAGTGGGAGAATGACAGGGAGGATTAGTGTCAGGGAGAAGCTTTGCTGTAGCTGTGGAGATAGTCCCTGGGGTCACTCACCTCTGACTGTGGTTCTGTGCTGATGGTTCTGTAATGCAAACGCCCTGATGTATGCCTGTTCATTATCGGAAATGGTGATTAGAAAAGGTATTTGTCTCAAAGGTTCCCTTCTTTCGTTTTTTCTTTCTTTTTAATTAAAGAAAAATAAAGTGGGCTTCCTCTATCTTGCTGCTGGCTCCTAGAGAATTGTTTAATACCAGAGTGGCTACTGCCCTTGGTAGGGAATAGTTTAATGCTAAAATGTAATGTGAAATAATTGTAACATGTTTGTTTGTTATTTAATAATAGGTTTTTTTGCTTTGCTCAGCTTTGGGTTTGATCAAGTGGTCGTGCTGAATAAAATGCAGAGAATGTGCTTGAATGTTTGCTTTTGCAAAAAAAAGTTCTGTAATATTTCAAGGTATTTTATTATTCAAATTAATAATTTGGTTAATTTTTAGGAGCTGTTTACCTTCTCAAAAATGAGATGTTGCTTTGCACAGACTTGATGGTTTAAGTGTTGGTCCCATGAGTTTCTAATTTTATTTCTGCTTCCAAATTTTATAAAATGGTAACATTTGATAAGTTAAACTTTTTGAAAATACATGATTTTTAGAATATTGTTACTTAGAATGAACAAAATAGATCTTTGTCTCAATTCTGATTCTTGATCTCTACATTTACTTGTTGACATTTTCATTTATGCTTATACTTGAAAGAAAGTAATAAAAACCTTATTTTTTTTTTAAACTTTAAAGTATAGTGACTATATATGAGGCATTTGTAAGCAGCAGTGACAACAATGCATTTCATAGGCTTTGTGAATGGTTTCTCACTAATGCAGAACTGACTTATCTTTTTCTTTTTTTTTTTCTCAAATTTCTTCAAAAGCCTGACTTCAAATATTTCTGCTTTTTTATTTGGTATACACAGGGAAATGTAAAAGGCTGCTGGAGCTTTACATTCTAATGTTAAACATGCAACCCAAACCTCTATCTGAACTATTAGATACATTGTGATATTATTGTTTTTGCAGAAAGCATATTGCCAATAGTTTGTTTCACAGGTTTATTAAATGTATTAGCAAACATTCTTTAAATTGTCTTTTTTTCCCTTAATATTTTGCAGGCACCTGAATGGACAGAAGAGGACCTCAGCCAGCTGACAAGAAGTATGGTTAAGTTCCCAGGAGGGACCCCAGGTCGATGGGAAAAGATTGCTCACGAATTGGGTCGATCGGTGACAGATGTGAGTTCACTCAGATTTGCATTGTATGGAGAGTGAAAATCCAGAAAAGCCACCTCTGTAGAAGGTAGACATAAATGCCTCCACCATTCTCTTTGGAGAAAGGCTACAACCCTTTTAGGACCTGGAAGGGAACCATTAACGAAATAGGCAAGAAGCAGATTTTAGCCAGTCCCATGATCCACAGTTAGCAGCTGTTTAAGGAATTCTAGTGTTTAGAGACTTAAGCTAGTTTTGTATTTAGAGTGACTCCTTCAGCTTTGGGGAGAAAAATAGCTCTCAGACTTATCAGAATTAGAAAAGTTATATTTCATAAAAAGAGGAAAAAATAAAAAGAGAAGTTTTATTACAGCTGGATCTTTTTAACACTGGAATTATACACATTCCTTGGTGTAGGTATTTAGACAGGTGGTTTGCATTAATTAAATCAACAGTATCCCTATGTTTGTTTTTATCTTAAGGATGATGCCTACCATCTATTTTGACAAGTTGTTTAAAACCCTTCCCTCCTCTTCCCCGCCTCCCCCCCCCCCCAAAAAAATACACACACACATGTAATATGACAAGCCATACCTGGCATTTAAAAAAAACAAAGTGTTTACCTGGACAGTGTTAGATTTATCACTTTGGGTACTTTTATTGAGGAAATTTAAGGCAGAGAATCTTATTAAGACATCTACCACAGTGCCGGACAAGTACTACGCAGTAAATGTTTACTTGATATTGAAAGAAATTTTTATTTTCATCACTATGATCCTTATTTTTACAAATAATAGTAAGTAGTCTTTACTAAACAAGTTCTTTACTTGAATTTATTTAAATTATTTAAATAAATCCTGTAGATCTAAAATATTTATGGGGTTACTGAAAGCAAAGATTCAAATGTCCTCCTCAATTCCATTAGTAAATGGTGGACCTTTTCTGATAATGAACAATTTAAAATCTGAAAAATGATTGATAAGCACAACCACCAAACAGAAAAGCTTGTTACATAAAATGCTGTTACCTTTTTGTAGTAAATTACAATCTTTTAATTTAAAACAAACTTATAGAACATATTACTGTCAATTTTTTAAATAGTTCTTTAAGAGTTTTAAATTAATAAATATAGGAATGTTTTAAATTAATAAATATAGGAATGTAAATATAGGAATGCTTTTAATGCCATATAGATCTTTTTAAAATCACTCTTAAAATATTGTTAAGATGTTTTTTATTATTTTGGCTTCAGAGTTAAAGTCTGATCATGTGGAAAAATAGCGCTTATATCTTGTAACATTTTTTTTTCCTATGTTTCATGAGGAGACCAGTTATCTTAGGTGACTGGGAAAAGAACCATAAGGATACATTTTAAGTACTATGACCCTCTAATTATACAACTATGTACTGTTAATATAATGATTAATGAAAATTACTAAAACAATTTTCAAAAGGTTATCAAACCAATATTGGCTTAATAGGACTCAAATTTTTAGTTAATTGCCAAATGAGAAATAATAGTTCACTAATTTAGTGTCTCTTTTGAAGACAGCTTTTAACTTTTTAAATATTTCTTTGAGGCCTTACAGTTAATAATGCCAAAGGCAGATAGGATATTGAGTAGAGCAGTATTTTACATTAATTTATCATTATCATCTGCTTAAATTTTTAATCTATATTTTTTTAAGAGGAGAGAAATGAAAGTTTAAATGCTAAGAATATACATGATGTAACCAACAGAGCCTTGAGATGGCTAGTTAGTATCATAGACCTAAACATAATTTAAAGAGTTGTTTTAGTACAACAGTCCCTGGATAAGCAAAGACACCTTTTCAAACTTTTGCAAATTCATTCCAGGTGTTTCAAATTTTTTTCTTCTAGAAAAACTGCCAGTTTTCTCTTTGCCAAAACTGAAGGGAGACTAATCCCTTGTCTGTAATAGATATTCCTGCTCTTATTGTAGTCAGATATGACTTCTTGAGATTTTTTTTCCTCCAACTATTAGTTCTATTTTCATAATGCTAGCAGTTCCCTATCGATCAGTATTTAGTATACCGAAATGCCATTGTAACTGTTCTTCTGTGTCAGCTATATAGAGACTCACTGTATTTTCATTCTATGAGCATCATCTCCATAGTTGGCCTGTACATTTCATTTCACTAACTACACACACACCTGTAAATTACTCTCTTTAAAAGAGAACAGGTGTCTGAAGACTCATAATTCATTTTAGTGAACACACAGTAAATTCCATTGAAGCAGCTGAAATGGGTTTGGCTAATACAGGTGCCTTTACTAGAATGTTAACTAAAAGTTAACCACACATTACAAGATCACTTTTTGGCTTATGGTGTTAATTAGATTTGTTTTCATTAAGTGTTTGGTTATGAAAAAGAAGGCAAGTTCAGTTTGCTCTCCTTGAAACCTCTGCATGCTGACCTGATCACCTGTGCCAGTTCTCCCCTGCTCTGCACATCTGGTTTTTGACCTGTTTTCCTTGCTAAATTTGTAGCTTCAGGGTTTGTTCTCTTTCCTTTGAGAAACAATTGACCTTTTTCAGGGAGGGGTGAGAGTGTAGCCCTGGTGGGATCTTTATAGTCTTGATTTAGGTTGACAGATTACAATGAAAAATGCATTTAATTCCTCAATTAAGAAAGGAGTTTTCAGTGTATTAATTATCATAATTAATGACAATTGCTAAATTTTACTCCAGGTAAATACAAGCAATGTTATTAGCTTTGTAAAACATGAATGCAAAGTATATTTTAACTCAGATATACCTAAACTGTAAGACCTATTTTATTATATATCAAATCTTTTAAATGTTAATATGTCTTTCAGCAAATAACTCATAATCCCAAAGAGCACTCCACTTGTAAAAACAACAGGAAACAAAAGCTGTCTGGCATGTAAAGCCAACTTTAATGTGATTATTAACTGCAGGTTTTCTAAGTTAAGGTCAGGGAGCCTCAGATTTCTTGCCCATGAGGTAGTATCATTCTCTAGTCTAGCCTGAAAGGATGTAAACTGATTCTGCTTCTCTCCGTGGTCACTAATCTCTTACGTTCTGGTTGTGATAACAGACTGATTGGAGATTTTCTGCCTGCTTGGAAAAGACCCAGTTAGGCAGCAAAACAAAAGACAGGTGGGTAGATTTAAACAGACTTTTATAATTACCTTAGTACCACAGTGAGAGGTAAGAGGTGTGTAGTTAGATAAGTGTCCCCATATGAGAGGAAAAATAATAAAATTCTCAATTTTACCTTCTATCACTATAACAGAGAGATAAAGGAGATGCCTATTGGGGGGACTTTATGTGCTATGGCAGTTGTTTCAAAAATATATCTGGATTATTCAATAGAAAATAAACTTTATGGTTTATCAATGAACTAAATATGTAGTAATTATTTTGGCAAATATGTTGCTATAATTTCTTAGAGTCAGACTAGTCCTACACAAGTTGTAAAGATGACAAGGTTAGTCTTTTTAATTTTCTGTCTTCATTCACCCTTGCTATCATCTTAACCAGGTTTCTTGCTCTAGTAGCTCTCTGGTCCTCAGCCTGATCACACATTCCTCTCCTTCCCTTCTTCCCTCACACTCTCAACCCCAGGACCTAAAAGATATTTAAATGTTAGGAAGGAATGCATTCTTTAATCCATTCTTCTTGCTAGATAAGTCACCAGCTGATCTAATAACCAATTTTCAATATGATATTAATAGAAAATAATTGACTATTACCAAATACACACACACATGGATTTTAATAGAAGCCTTCTTCTTTTTTTAAGTTAGATTACAAGTCGTGTGTGTGTGTGTATTTATTAAATTTAGAGGGAGAGGAAGGGGGAGGGAGAGAGAGGGAAAGAAAGAGAAACATCAATTGTTGCTTCCTGTATGCACCCTAACCTCACTCGGACACAGGGACTGAACCCACAACCTGGGTATGTGCCCTGATCAGGAATCGAACCAGCAAACCTTTCCATGCACACTCAACCAACTGAGCCACACCGGCTAGGGCAAGCCTTCAGTTTCTTATCCCAAGTATATGAATGATTAATGTAAGAATTTCAGGCAATTTGACTGCCTGTTTAAAGAAAAGAGAAGGCAGAGCATTATTTTGAGGAAAATAAGACCTTTTGGGGTCCATGGGGGAAACTACATAATTAATTGCTTAATTTGTTCAATGACCTCGTTAGAATGTTGCTATTATATGATTTCTGGGCCAGAGGTTTACAGATTTGCATTTCATGTCACCATTTCTGACTCAGCACTGAGCAAAATCATAGGAAAGGATTATAAAAGGTATATTCACTACATGAGCATAACACTGCAAGAGTCAGTTAAAAGGTCAAACCAACATTTTCTTTTTTTTTACATTTTTTTATTGATTTTTAGAGAGGGAGGGAGAGAGAAACATCAATGTGAGATGGCCTGCCTCCTTCATGCCCCTAGAGCCCCAACCTTGGCGTGGCCTGACCTGTCCGACGACCCTTCGGTGCACCGGACAACACCCAACCAACGGGGCCACTCAGCCAGCGCAGCAGCAACAGTTTTATACTTAACTACTCTACATGATAATATTGATTCCTTCATCTATTTTCATAGTATTTTACATTTTTCAAGACATTTTACTTGATCTTCACAACAGCATTGTGAGGTAGATTAGGCAACCATTTTACAGTTGAGTAAACTGCTCCTAAGATATTTGTTCAAGGTGACACAACAATTAGTGTTGGGACACCAGATATTTTGATTCCTCCTCTAATATGTTAGCACTACTTAATGCTGTTTCATTGCTGTGGATATGAAAAACACTATAAATGTGTCTAGAGACTTTTAATAGAAAAAAGAAACTTTAAAATACACTGAAATTTTTTAAAAAATGTTATAATCAACCACAATAAAAAATGACTCCTGTAAACATTTTATTTTATACCATTTAGAGTTGAGTCCTCCTATAGCAGCATATGACTATACATAATTTTAACCGTATCAATCTGCATCCTGCCCTTTTCACGTTGCTGTGGAACATGCGCTCTTTTCCATGAAAGAGCCTGAACATCTTTCTAAACCAGCCGTGGGCAAACTATGGCCCGCGGGCCGGATCCAGCCCATTTGAAATGAATAAAAGTAAAAAAAAAAAAAAAAAAAGACCGTACCTTTTTATGTAATGATGTTTACTTTGAATTTATATTGCTTCACACAAACACTCCATCCATGCTTTTGTTCTGGCCCTCCGCTCCAGTTTAAGAACCCATTGTGGCCCTCAAGTCAAAAAGTTTGCCCACCCCTGTTCTAAACCCTTACACAATGCTCCATATTGTCTGGATGTAATTAAGGAGCATCATACTGGTTGTCATTTGAATTGCTTCCTTTTTGCTGTTTTCCTGGGAGGTCTGTTTTGTGGGGGTATTTTTTTCATTCATCTTTCCACTTCTATCCATTTTCTTACCTTGTATCCTAGAATTAGAGCTGCTTGGTTCAAGAATATGGATGTTTTCAGAACCTTTGATGTTTCTAAAACTGGCCCCCAGGGAGGTAGTGACAATATACTATGGTGCCACTTTAGCACATAAGAGGCCCCTTTCTCAGTGTCCCATCAGCACTGAACATCCTGTTTTGTTTTTCATCATTGCTTGTCAAATAAGTGAAAAGTGCTATGGACTGATTTTGTAAAAAATAAAAAGGTTGATTCTTTCGAGAGAACCAAGATGGCGGCATAGGTAAACGCCAGAGTTTGCTGCCTCGAAGAACCACTTCAAAAATACAACTAAAAGACAGATGGACATCATCCGGAACCACAGGAAAACTGGCTGAGTGGAAGTTCTACAACTAGAAGGAAGGAGAAAAGCATACCGAGACTCAGAGGAGGCACAGTGCGGAAAATACAAAGGTGCAGAGGTGCGTGTGGAGCAGGCTGGTGGCTGAGGGCGCGGTTGTCTTTTCCAATCAGGAGGAGTCTCAGACTCTGAGTTCCAGGTCCGGGCGAGTCTCTAGGTACCCAGACTCAAACGGGAGAAGCGGGACGGTCTGGCTTCGGTCGGAACTCAAAGGCAGCTTTCTCTCCGAGGTTTGCAGCGGTTGCTGGGACTCTGAGAGGCAGAGCCCCCGGGGATGGGACTGAGAGCAGCCGTAACTGCTCGCTTCGTCCGCCCTGTAGATCCCCTGGGACCCGCCCCGCCCAAGCCCTGCGCAGGGCCATTCGCTGGATAGCTTCAGGCAAAGGCTAGATTAGCACCTCCCTAGAGGACAGAAGTTCTCTCACTGCAGACACAGCTGATTCTCACAGCCACTTGGCCTGGAGCTCAAATTCCCTCTAGTATTACCTACAGTCATCAAGGCTTAATTACAACAAGACTGCGCACAAAGACCACTAGGGTGTGCACCAAGAAAACATAAAAAAATGCAGAGACAAACAGGATGCAAATGTCAGAAATGGAAGATATAGACCTCAAAACCACACTTTTAAGGTCTTTCAATACTTTTCTAAAAACTGCCGATAAATGTAGTGAGATCCTCAAGAAATCTAATGAGACCCTCGATGTTGTGATAAAGAACCAACTAGAAATTAAGCATACACTGACTGAAATAAAGAATATTATACAGAATCCCAACAGCAGACCAGAGGAGCACAAGAATCAAGTCAAGGATTTGAAATGCGAAGAAGCAAAAAACACCCAACCGGAAAAGCAAAATGAAAAAAGAATCTGAAAATACAAAGATAGTGTAAGGAGCCTCTGGGACAGCTTCAAGCGTACCAACATCAGAATTATAGGGGTGCCAGAAGAAGAGAGAGAGCAAAGTATTGAAAACCTATTTGAAGAAATAATAACAGAAAACTTCCCCCACCTGGTGAAAGAAATAGACTTACAGGTCCAGGAAGCGCAGAGAACCCCAAACAAAAGGAATCCAAAGAGGACCACACCAAGACACATCATAATTAAAATGCCAAGAGCGCCGAAACCGGTTTGGCTCAGTGGATAGAGCGTCGGCCTGCGGACTGAAAGGTCCCAGGTTCGATTCCGGTCAAGGGCATGTACCTGAGTTGCGGGCATATCCCCAGTAGAGATGTGCAGGAGGCAGCTGATCGATGTTTCTCTCTCATCAATGTTTCTAACTCTCTATCTCTCTCCCTTCCTCTCTGTAAAAAATCAATAAAATATATGTAAAAAAAAAAAATGCCAAGAGCAAAAGACAACGAGAGAATCTTAAAAGCAGCAAGAGAAAGACAGTCAGTTACCTACAAGGGAATACCCATACGACTGTCAGCAGATTTCTCAACAGAAACTTTGCAGGCCAGAAGGGAGTGGCAAGACATATTCAAAGTGATGAATACCCAGAACCTACAACCAAGATTACTTTATCCAGCAAAGCTATCATTCAGAATTGAAGGTCAGATAAAGAGCTTCACAGATAAGGAAAAGCTAAAGGAGTTCATCACCACCAAACCAGTATTATATGAAATGCTGAAAGGTATCCTTTAAGAAGAGGAAGAAGAAGAAAAAGGTAAAGATACAAATTATGAACAACAAATATGCATTTATCAACAAGTGAATAAATAATCTGATGAACAGAATGAACTGTTGATTATAATAGAATCAGGGACATAGAAAGGGGATGGACTGACTATTCTTGGGGGGGAAAGAGGTGTGGGAGATGCGGGAAGAGACTGGACAAAACTCATGCACCTATGGATGAGGACAGTGGGTGGGGAGTGAGGGCGGAGGGTGGGGTGGGAACTGGGAGGAGGGGAGTTATGGGGGGGGAAAAGAGGAACAAATGTAATAATCTTAACAATAAAGATTTAATTTAAAAAAAAAGTAAAAAAGAATAAAATAAAAAAATAAATAAGTTTTTTTACATATATTTTTATTGATTTTAGGAAGGAAGAGAGAGAGATAGAAACATCAATGATGAGAGTGAATCACCGCTCATCTGCCTCCTGCATGCCCCTTACTGGGGATCGAGCCCAAAACCCAGGCATGTGTCCTGACTGGGAATCGAACCATGACCTCCTGGTTTATACGTCGACTACAGTCAATCACTGAGCCACGCTGGCCAGGGTAACGAATAGTTTTTTTTAACATCTCTTGACATGTTCATGTAATTTTTCTCATATGAGCAAGTGAGAAAAAATATATTACCAAGGTCCATTCTTTATATTTCCAAGATAAACTTTACTTAGTCATATAATATTATTCTTTGAATAAATAGCTTGTTTTGATTTGTTAATTTATTAGGGTTTTTGCATTTATATATTTAAGAATATTATAGAGGTATTGCTCTTTTATTAATTGGATATATTTTCCTGTCTTATGTGATTTTGTTCAATGCTGAGATAGAAATGATGACATGTAATGCAAATATATAAACCTTTGGCACAGAAATCATATAATATATAGCAAAACTCTATCCAGGCCAATGAACAGGTTAGCAGTTAATTATGTAGTTTCCCCTGATGGACACCATTCTTACTAAAATGAGGTGGAATGACTGAAAGTTATAATGAAAATCTCCTAGAGAGCCAAATAAAAAGGCATTAAAATAATTAAAATATTATAGAAAAGATAAAAATCAGTTCAAGAGGTGTGAATCTGATTAAGAGTTTCAGTGAGACAGGCAGGGAAAACAGATACAAGAAAATTATTCGGGAAATAATATAATGTCCCTGGCCAGTATGGCTCAGGGGGATGTTGTCCTGTGCACCAAAAGGATGCCAGCTTGGTTACCGGTCAGGCACAATCCAGGTTGCGGGTTCGATCACTAAGTAGGGGGTGAGCAGGAGGCAGTCGATCAGTATTTCACTCTCACATCACTGTTTTTCTCTCCCTCTCCCTTCCTCTCTCTAAAATCAATAAAAAGTATTTTTAAAATAAATTAAATAAATAATATAGTGAAGTTTTTGAGGCAGGAAGCCTGAGAACAAATTGTAAGAACCTTCCAAGTCAAGTAGGATACATGGAAAAGGTGCCAGGAAAATGTATCAACACTGAGGCTACGTAGATCTTTAAAGCTTCTAGAGAGAAGATACCTCCAAAGAAGGCAAATCATAGTGACATCAGATTGCTCAGCAGCAAGGAGAAAAGGAAGAATGTCTTAATAGTTCTGAAGGGAAATGGTTCTGAATCTAGAACAGACCAAGAGTGATGGTAAATACATGGGACAAAGACTCATAGTCTTTCTTAAAATGTCTCCTGAGATTAAAGTGCAGCAAAAGAGAGAAATAAGTTAAAAGGAAAAGGAAAAAGACATGGATACCAAGCACTCTATGCCCAATAGACAGAAACTCCGAGACTCCACAGTAATATAGCCAACCACGAGCACAGTAAGCCCATGGTGAAATACAAGAAAGAAGGACTGTGTGAGAACAACCCTGGGAGACACGAAGATTTTATATACTAGATAATATGGCTGAGCACTTGAAAAATGTTTTATATATGAAAAAAGCTGACTACAAACTCCATAAACAACAGAAAACTATACCAACCCCCCCCCAAAAAAAAAAAAAAAAACGGCGTAGTCCAAATTTAAGTACACTAAAAAGTAGAGCAAAAAAAATTGATAGTGAGAACATTCTCTTTTGAACAACACAAGAAATGTGCTCACAGCATAGTACTGGTCTCTAAGGTGAGTAATGTTGTTCAGATCATAATTATATAAGACCGTACATTATGACTTTTATTTTATATATTTTCAGAAGATTTTTCAATTTTTAAAAAATTGTGTAAGACTAAAGTTGTTCACCAAAATATGTTCTTTCCTTGTCCAGTACGAGATTTGTAGTCAATCACATATTTGCCCAGCAACACTGCACTTGCAAGCACTGCCCTCACCCCCAAGCTCTGTTGTGGCCAGAGGAGCATGATTGAAGTGTTGTGTGTTCATAGGAGCTCTTACTTACTCTCCTTACCTCTAAGCTGGAATACCTGCAACTAAGCTGCAATCATGCAGGCAAAAACAGCTGCCCTAAAGGATGGTGGAGAAGCTCGATGGAGAGAGCCTAAATGCATGGAGTAAAAGAAAAACTGTAGATAGTGACAAATGCTATGAAGAAAAATAAAGCAGCAGAATACGAGGGTAGAAACTGAAGGGAGTTGCATTTTTTAAAAGTGTTCCAAAAAGAGTCCTCTCAGAGGGGATGCAAAGTCAGAGCAAGTTTGAGAAAGAGCGTTGCAAGTAGAGGAAACAGCCCTTACTCTGGCTTTGAGGGAAGAGCATGCTTGGATGCACACAGTCCAGCAAAGCTGTCAGTGTGACTGGTAAGGAGTGCGTAGGAGGGGATTGCAGATGAGACCAACGGGAGTGGAGGACCAGACCGAATAGGACATCATTGGCCAAAATAAAGATGTTGGATTTTATTCTGAGTGAGATGGGAACGCATTGAAGATTTGAAGCAAAGGGGAGTGCAAGATCTAAAAGAGTCATTCTGGCTGCTTTGTGAAGAAGGCACCATGGTAGGGAAAGTGTGGAAGCAGAAAGACAGGCCAAATAAGAGACTCCTTTAGTTGTCTATGCAAAAGATGATGGTAGTTTGGACCGGGGTTATTGGTAGAAGGGGGAAAAAGATTTGGATTTAGGGTATAATATACCAAAAGCATGTTTTCTATGTAGTACTTGTGCCCACCAGAAGAACTGTGATCAGAAATGAGTACCTCTGGGTATAAAGAATGTTGCTTTTCATCTAAGCTCTTGTGTTTACTGCCTTTTTTTTTCTCCTTTAGCTATGTACATATATTACCTTGATTTTTAAAACTACGTTTTAAAGTATAAAGAAACAAGACATTTATTTTTAATATCTTCCCATGTCAATATATAGTCCTATCTCATTCTTTTAAAAGTTATTATAAAAGCTTCATTGATTTACAGAAAAAAAATTGTAAAATGTATATTAAACCATAAAAGAGGCCAAATATCAAAACAGTTTTAAAAAGAAAAAACTGGAGGCATCACATTTCCTGATTTCACAATATATTACAAAGCTACACTAACCAAAACAGTATGATACTGGCATAAAGAAGACCAATAGACAATGGAACGGAATAGAGAGCCCAAAAATAAATCCACACATACACAGTCAACTGATCTTCGGCTAGTATACCAAAAATACACAATGGATAGTCTCCTCAACAAATGGTGTTGAGAAAACTGGACATCCGCATGCAAAATGAAATGGGACCCGTATCTTGCACCATACAAAAAATCAACTCAAATTTTCATAAGACCTGAAATTGTAAAACTCCTAGAAGGAAATGGAGGAAAACTTCATGATACTGATCTTGGGGCAATGATTTCATAAGTGACAAAAAGCAAGTGAAAACATATTATGCTGAAAAGCTTCTGCCACAGCAAAGGAGGAGTAAAAGGTGACCATAAGGGATGGGAGAAAATATTTGCAAACCATATATCTGACCAGGAATTCATCTCCAAAATATAAAAGGACCTCCTACAACTCACCCCACGCCCCCCCCCCCAAAAAAAAACAAAACATTTTAAATGGCCAACAGGTATATGAAAAGATGCTCAAATCAGTAGTCATCAGGGAAATGCAAATCAAAATCACAATGAGGTATCATCTCACTCTTGTCGGGATGGCCATTAAAAATAAAAATGACAAGTGTTGGCAAGCATGTGGAGAAATTGGAACACTTGCGCACTGTTGGTGGGAACATAAAATTATTCAGTCATTATGGAAAACAGTATGAAGGTTACTCAAAAAATTCGAAGTAGGATTACTCTGTAACCTAGCAATCCCACTTCTGGGTAGATAGCCAAAAGAAGTGAAATCTGGATGTCTGAGAAATATATGCATTCTCATGTTTATTGCAGCACTATTCACAGTAGTCAAGATGCACCCCACATGAATGGCTAGGATGGAAATATGACGGATGGATAAAGGAAATATTATACACATACATATGTACACTGGAATATTATTCAGCCATATAAAGAAGGAAAATTATGTACTATGCAACACCATGAATGAACCTTAAGAACATAAGTGAAATAAGCTAGTTACAGAAGGACAAAATACCACATGATTCCACTTACATGAGATATAAAATAGTTAAGCTCATAGTAGCAACTAGTAGAATGGCGGTTACTGGCGAGTGGGGATGAGGATGGAAAGTTGCTGTCCAAAGAGTATAAAATTTCAGTTATGCAAGATGAATAAGTTCTAGAAATCTATACAATTTTGTGCTTGTAGTTAAAAATATTGTATGGTACACTTTCAGTTTTGTTGAGAGTAGATCTTGTGTTGTCTCTTTTTACAAAAAAACACTAGATATAATTCACATGGCTTAAAATTTCCCATTGTTAGTATACAATTGATTTTTTTAGTAAATTTGTAGTTTGCAATCACCACAATTTAATTTCAGACATTTTCATCACCCAAAAGTTTCCTCAATCCAATTTTTAGTCATTCCCGACTTTCTTCTCCTAACTTAGGCAACCACGGATCTGTTTCATATATGTATAAATTTCCCTTCTCTAGAAATCACATATAAATGGAATTGTATAATATTTATTATTTGCATCTGACTTCTTTCACTCGGTAAAGGTTGCTTGAAGTTCATCCATTTTGTAGCATGTATCAATAGTCCATTTCTCTATCGTTCTGTTGTATATATAATACCAATTTTTGTTTATCTAACTACTATAGTGGTTGGTCATTTGGATTATTTCCACTTTTTGGCTATTATGAGTAATGCTGCAATGAATATTAACTTACAAGTCTCTGTATGAATGTATATTTTTATTTCTCTTGGTTAGATTCCTAGAAGTGTAACTACTAGGATATATAGTAAGTTTATGTTCAACTTTTAAGGAACTACCAAATTGCTTTTCTTTTTTTTTCCCATGTTAAAGCAGTCACAGTCTATTAATTAACCAGATTACAAAATACCAGGATAGTTACCTTCGTTCATCCTTCTACAAAATGGTGGTCTTTCTCTTCATTCCACCTCGTGGAAGGTCATTTGAAGGGCCACAGGAAGCTGGCTTCTTTAAAGCGCTTTCCAACCATATAGATCTCATGAATCACATCCTCCATGCAGGTGGATGCTATATTTACCAAGAGATCAAGCAATCAATATGTTACCTGTCCAGTCAATTAGTTTTTTGTTGATTTTTGCATAACCATGCTTATAGATCAATTCATGTAATAACATCAGGTTTGGGTACCCTCATGCAATTCATGGTCCAACAGTCCTCATCATGTTAATGGAACCATTGTTGAGCTTAACAAAGGTGCATTGAAGGTCTGGCAAAGGCAAAGAAGCCACAGCACCTTTTGGACCTTTGGGCTCACACCACTGACACCTCTGATCTTGATGACAAATGCCAGTTAGGGTTCTGCAGGTACATAGAAGTTGCCAGCTTTTCTTGCCATCCTAGCCATTCAAATCTCAGTTCTGTACATCTGCCCATATTCCTGTGATATTGCTTAGCTTTTTCATAGATAAGCTTCCTCCTTGCCTTTCGTAGCATCTTCTGGGCAAACGTCTTTCTCAGGTGCTTAATCTTCACCTCTGTAAGATTCCTTTGCCCCTTCTTCTTTTTTTTTTAATTAAATCTTTATTTAATTAAAGATAAAAATCTTTATTACATTTGTTCCTCTTTTTTACCCCCATAACTCCCCTCCACCCAGTTCCCACCCCACCCTCCGCCCTCACTCCCCACCCACTGTCCTCATCCATAGGTGCATGAGTTTTGTCCAGTCTCTTCCCGCATCCCCCACACCTCTTTCCCCTCAAGAATAGTCAGTCCATTCCCTTTCTATGCCCCTGATTCTATTATAATCACCAGTTCATTCTGTTCATCAGATTATTTATTCACTTGATTTTTAGATTCACTTGTTGATAGATGTGTATTTGTTGTTCATATTTTGTATCTTTACCTTCTTCTTCCTCTTCTTAAAGGATACCTTTCAGCATTTCATATAATACTGGTTTGGTGGTGATGAACTCCTTTAGCTTTTTCTTATCTGTGAAGCTCTTTATCTGAACTTCAATTCTGAATGATAGCTTTGCTGGGTAAAGTAATCTTGGTTGTAGGTTCTTGGTATTCATCACTTTGAATATTTCTTGCCACTCCTTTCTGGCATGCAAAGTTTCTGTTGAGAAATCAGCTGACAGTCGTATGGGTACTCCCTTGTAGGTAACTGACTGTCTTTCTTTTGCTGCTTTTAAGATTCTCTCTTTGTCTTTTGCTCTTGGCATTTTAATGATGATGTGTCTTGGTGTGGTCCTCTTTGGATTCCTTTTGTTTGGGGTTCTCTGCACTTCCTGGACCTGTAAGTCTATTTCTTTCACCAGGTGGGGGAAGTTTTCTGTCATTATTTCTTCAAATAGGTTTTCAATACTTTGCTCTCTCTCTTCTTCTGGCACCCCTATAATTCTGATGTTGGTACGCTTGAAGCTGTCCTAGAGGCTCCTTACACTATCTTCGTATTTTTGGATTCTTTTTTCATTTTGCTTTTCCAGTTGGGTGTTTTTTGCTTCTTCATATTTGAAATCGTTGACTTGATTCTTGTGATCCTCCAGTCTGCTGTTGGGAGTCTGCATAATATCCTTTATTTCAGTCAGTGTATGCTTAATTTCCAGTTGGTCCTTTATCATAACATCGAGGGTCTGACTAGATTTCTTGATGATCTCACTACATTATCGGCGGTCTCACCAGTCTTTTCGAGGGTCTTACTAAATTTATCAGCTGCTTCTAGAAAGTTCTTGAAAAACCTTAAGAGTGTGGTTTTGAACTCTATATCCAGTAGTTTGCTTTCCTCCATTTCTGTCATTTGTGTCCTGTTTCTTTGTCTCCGCATTTTTTATGCTTCCCTGTGTTGAAAAAGTGGTTTTCTGTGCTAAGTGTCCTCTAGGGCCCAGTGGTTCAGCCTCCCCAATTACCTGAGGAGGACACTCTTGGTGAACCCCCTTGTGGTCTTTGTGCACAGTCTTGTTGTAGTTAAGCCTTGATTGTTGTAGTTAACACTGGGAGGGAATGACCTCCAGTCCAATTGGCTGTGAGAATCAGCTGTGTCTGCAGTGGGAAAACTTCTGTGTTGGAGACACCCCTCTGGGGCAAGACTTGCTTCAATGGGGCTTTGGTGCTCACTGGGTCTGCCCCCTGAGTGTGTCCTTTAAGGGTCCGAGAAGCTGCAAACTGGATGGTCCCACTCTGACCACTGGGCACACTGGATCCTGGACCTCTAGGGAGATGCTCAAATCTAGCCTTTGCCTGAGGCTACCCAGCAAAAGCCTCCGTGCAGGGCTTGGGCAAGGTGGGTCCCACGGGATCAACAGGGCGGAGCGAGCAGTTATGGCTGCTCTCAGTCCTGCCCTCAGAGGCTCTGCTTCTCAGTGTCCCGGTAATCGCTGCTAGCACCTCCGAGAGGAAGCTGCCCTCGAGTTCCGACCGATGCCAGACAGTCCCGCTTCTCCTGTATGAGTCTGGGTCCCCAAAGCCTCGCCCGGATCTGGAGCTCAGAGCCTGAGACTCCCTCCCGATTAAATAAGACAACTGTGCCCTCAGCTGCCAGCCAGCTCCGCGTGCGCCTCTGTACCTTAGTATTTTACATCTGCACCGCACCTACTCTGAGTCCCAGTATGCTTTTCTCTTTCCTTCTAGTTGTAGAATTTCCACTCAGCCAGCCTTACTGTGGTTCTGGATAATGTCTGTTCCGTCTTTTAGTTGTATTTTTGAAGTCGTTGTGCAAGGCAGCAATCTCCGGTGTTTACCTATGCCGCCATCTTGGTTTCAAAGTGACTTTTGCCCCTTCTTAATAAGGGTTTCTGGCATGGCAGGAACTTTCTTCTTTGCTTCTGCATTCTCCATGGTTCCAGCCAGGAAAGTGGCTGTACCATTTTACATTCTTATCAGTTCATGAAGATTCCAGTTTTTCTATATCCTCCCTCACCAACACTTTATTTTTTTCTTATTACGGTCAAGTTCATTTTTTATTTTTTGCGTACGGATATCCAATTATCTTAAAACCACCTGTTAATAGGCTATTCTTTCTACCATCAAATTGTCTTGGTATGTTTCTTTTTTTTTTTTTTTTTTTTTTTGTCAGATTCACAAATATTTTTTTGGTGTGCTTCAGAATTTTTTTTTTTTATTAAATCTTTATTGTTCAGATTATTACATTTGTTCCTCTTTTTTCCCTAACTCCCCTCCTCCCAGTTTCCGCCCCACCCTCCGCCCTCACTCCCCACCCACTGTCCTCATCCATAGGTGCAGTCTCTTCCTGCATCTCCCACACCCCATTCCCCCCCAAGAATAGTCAGTCCATTCCCTTTCTATGTCCCTGATTCTATTATGATCACCAGATTATTTATTCACTTGATTCTTAGATTCACTTGTTGATAGATGTATGTTTGTTGTTCATAATTTGTATCTTTACCTTTTTCTTCTTCTTCCTCTTCTTAAAGGATACCTTTCAGCATTTCATATAATACTGGTTTGGTGGTGATGAACTCCTTTAGCTTTTCCTTATCTGTGAAGCTCTTTATCTGACCTTCAGTTCTGAATGATAGCTTTGCTGGATAAAGTAATCTTGGTTGTAGGTTCTTGCTATTCATCACTTTGAATATTTCTTGCCATTCCCTTCTGGCCTGCAAAGTTTCTGTTGAGAAATCCGCTGACAGTCGTATGGGTATTCCCTTGTGGGTAACTGAGTTTCTTCCTCTTGCTGCTTTTAAGATTCTCTCTTTGTCTTTTGCTCTTGGCATTTTAATTATGATGTGTCTTGGTGTGGTCCTCTTTTGGTTCCTTTTGTTTGGGGTTCTCTGCGCTTCCTGGACCTGTAAGTCTATTTCTTTCACCAGGTGGGGGGAGTTTTCTGTCATTATTTCTTCAAATAGGTTTTCAATATCTTGCTCTCTCTCATCTTCTGGCACCTCTATAATTCTGATGTTGGTACGCTTGAAGCTGTCCTAGAGGCTCCTTACACTATCTTCGTATTTTCGGATTCTTTTTTCATTTTGCTTTTCCAGTTGGGTGTTTTTTGCTTCTTCGCATTTCTAATCTTTGCCTTGATTCTTGCGCTCCTCTGGTCTGCTGTTGGGAGTCTGTATAGTATTCATTATTTCTGTCCATGTATGCTTAATTTCTAGTTGGTTCTTTATCATAACATCGAGGGTCTCATTAGATTTCTTGAGGATCTCACTACATTTATCGACAGTTTCTAGACAGTTCTTGAGAGACCTTAAAAGTGTGGTTCTGCACTCAATATCCTCCATTGACAGTTTTGTCCTGTTTCTTTGTCTCCGCATTTTTTATGCTTTCTTGGTGCACCCCCTAGTGGTCTTTGTGCGCAGTCTTGTTGTAGTTAAGCCTTGATTGTTGTCGGCAATACCAGGTGTGATTTGACTTCCGGGCTAACTGGCTATGAGAGTCCGCTGTGTCTGCAGTGGGAGAGCTTCTGTGCTGGATCTCTAGGGTGGTGCTAATCTAGCCTTTGCCTGAGGCTATCCAGCAAATGGCTCTGTGCAGGGCTTGGGCGGGGCGGGTCCCCGGGGATCTACAGGGTGGGCAGAGCGAGCAGTTATGGCGGCTCTCAGTTCCATCCCTAGGGGCTCTGCCTCACAGAGTCCCAGCAACCGCTGCAAACCTCGGAGAGAAAGCTACCTTCGAGTTCCGACCTAAGCCAGACAGTCCCGCTTCTCCCGTTTGAGTCTTGGTCCCTAGAGACTCGCCTGGATCTGGAGCTTAGAGTCTGAAACTCCCTCCCGATTGAAAACAACAACTGCACCCTCCGCCGCCAGCCCGCTCCGTGTGCACTCCGCACCTTAGTGTTTCACTTCAGCACTGTGCCTCCTCTGAGTCTGGGTATGATATTCTCTTTCCTCCTAGTTGTAGAATTTCCACTCAGCCAGCCTTCCTGTGGTTCTGGATGATGTCCGTTCCGTCTTTTAGTTGTTTTTTGAAGTGGTTGTTCGAGGCAGCAATCTCTGGCGTTAACCTATGCCGCCATCTTGGTTTCTTCTGTCTTGGTACTTTTCACACAAAAAATCAATTGGCCATAATGTAAAGATTTATTTGTGTACTCTCAATTCTATTCAATTGATCTGTATGCCTATCCTGAAAACACCACACTGTCCATATTACTATAGCCTATGGTAAATGTTTAAATTGGACAGTAAAAATGTCCAAATTTGTTCTTTAACAAAATAATTTGGCTGTCTTTATCAATTTCTACAAAAGATCTTTCTAATGGAGATTGCATTAAATACATAGATCAATTGGTGAGGGAGAGGATTGCTATCTTAACAACTTTTAGTGTCTAAATCCATGAACTGGGAATGTCTCTCCTTTTATTTAGAGCCTCTTTAATTTTTATCTGTTTGTTGTTTTTAGTATAAGTCTGGAACTTCTTAAACTTCTTAGTATCAATCTTTTTGAGGCTATTCTGAAGGAACCCCTTTCTTAATTACTCTTCCAGATTGTCCATTGCTAATATGTAAGAAATACAATAGATTTTTGCATTAGTCTTGTATCCTGTGACCTTGCTAAATGATAATAGTTTAATAGTTCTGTGGGTATAGAACTCATTACATCTGGAATTTTCAGGAGACTCATAACTGGGAAATCTAGAAGCGTACAAATGTTAGATGATGTGTGTGAATTTACATAGTGAGCCACTTACATTACATTCCTGAACTGCTGTTTCCCCTTATCCTAGTCATATTGTTGTAACCCAGATTTCAAAAGGACCCTCCTTACCTCTCAGAGAACTAACTCTCCAAGACCTCCAACAATTCCACTTTCTGTGGAAGTCTGAACGTCTTCCCAGGGCTTATATTCACTCTTCTTCCCCCAAAAACCTGCATCCTAGTGTGCCCTCTTTGTACAGTACTACACTGAGTTTCTCAGAAAGAATTCACTCATACAAAAGCATTAATGAAGCAACCCTAAATGACTCCCTAGATCAGGTGGACTTAATTGACATCTTCAGAACATTTCACCCCAAAAATACAGAATATACATTCTTCACATAAGACATTTTTGAAGATAGACCATATATTGGGACATAGGCAACGTCTCTTTAAATTCAAGAAAATTAAAATCTTATCAAGCATCTTCTCAGATAACAATGACACAATATTAGAAATAAATTACAATAAAAATTCAAACACTTGGAGGTTAAATAGCATGTTACTAAACAATGATTGGGTTACCAAAGAGATTAAAGAAGAAATAAAAAACATCCTGGAAACAAATGACAGTGAAAACACAACAATCCAAAATCTATGGGACACAGTGAAAGCAGTCCTGAGAGGGAAGTTCATAGCATTACAGGCCTACCTCAAAAAAACAAGAAAAAATGGTAATAAATTATCTAACTCTACAACTTAAAGAATTAGAAAGAGAGCAACAAGAAAAGCCCAGAGTGAGCAGAAGGGAGGAAATAATAAAGATCAGAGTGGAAATAAATGACATAGAGACAAAAGATCAATAAAACCAAGAGCTGGTTATTTGAAAGGATACACAAGATTGATGAACCTCTAGCCAGGCTCACCAAGAAGCAAAGAGAGAGGAACCAAATAAACACAATCAGAAATGATAGAGGCGAAATAACAACAGACCCCACAGAAATACAAAGGATTGTTAAACAATACTATGAACAACTCTACTCCAACAAACTAGACAACCTGGAGGAAATGGACTTATTTCTAGAAAAAGACAACCTTCCAAAACTCAATCAGGAAAATAATCATCTGAATAGGCCGATAACTATGGAGGAAATCGAAGCAGTAATCAGAAAACTTCCAGCAAACAAAAGCCCTGGTCCAGACGGCTTCACAGGGGAGTTTTACCAAACATTCAAGGAAGAACTAAAACCTATCCTCAGAGTCCTCAGAGTATTCCACAAAATTCAAGAAGAAGGAACACTTCCAGGCTTTTTCTATGAAGCCAGCATTACCTAATCCCAAAACCAGATAAAGACACTACAAAGAAAGAGAATTACAGGCCAATATCTCTAATGAACATAGATGCTAAAATCCTCAACAAAATTCTAGCAAATAGGATCCAGCATTACATTAGAAAGATCATACACCATGACCAAATGGGATATATCCCAGGGATTCAAGGCTAGCACAATATCCACAAATCAATAAACGTGATACATTACAGAAACAAATTGAAACATAAAAATCACATAATTGTATCAATTAATGCAGAAAAGCATTTGACATAATACAACACACTTTCTTGATAAAAACTCTCAGCAGCCGAGGCCGGTTTGGCTCAGTGGATAGAGCGTCGGCCTGCGAACTGAGAGGTCCCGGGTTCGATTCCGGTCAAGGGCATGTACCTGGGTTGCGGGCACATCTCCAGTGGGAGATGTGCAGGAGGCGGCTGATTGGTGTTTCTCTCTCATCGATGTTTCTAGCTCTCTGTCTCTCTCCCTTCCTCTCTGTAAAAAATCAATAAAATATATTAAAAAAAAAAAACTCTCAGCAAAGTGGGACTAGAGGAAACATACCTCAACATAATAAAGGCATATATGACAAAACTACAGCCAACATCATACTCAATGGGCAAAAACTAAAACCATTTTCCCTAAGGACTGGAACAAGACAGGGATGCCCACTCTCACCACTCCTGTTTGACATAATACTGCAAGTGCTAGCCATAGCAATCAGACTGGAAGGAGAAATAAAACTGTCATTATTTGCAGATGACATGATATTGTACATTGAAAACCCTAAAGAGTTCATAAAAAAACTGTTAGATTTAATAAATGAATTTGGCAATGTAGCAGGATACAAAATTAATACCCAGAAATCTATGGCTTTTTTATACACCAATAATGAACTCACAGAAAGAGAAACTAAAAAAAACAATCCCAAAAAACAATCCCATGTGCCATTGCATTAAAAAACTTAAGATACCTAGGAATAAACTTAAGGAGGTAAAAGTCCTGTACTCAGAAAACTACAGGACATTGAAAAAAGCAATAGAGGAAGACATAAATAAATGGACACTTTTCAAAAGTGGACATACTGAAGTTCAAGAGACATGAAGACATGCTTAAAGTCACTAATCATCTGAGAGATGCAAATCAAAACGACAGTGAGATACCATCTCACACCTGTCTGAATGGCTATCATCCAGAAATTGACAAGTGCTAGCAAGGATGTGGAGAAAAAGGAACCCTCACGCACTGCTGGTGGGAATGCAGACTGGTGCAGCCACTGTGGAAAACGGTATGGAGTTTCCTCAACAAATTAAAAATGGAGCCCCAATTTGTCCCAGTAATCCCACTTCTAGGAATGTATCCCAAGAAACCGGAAACACCAATCAGAAAGGGCATATGCACCCCTATGTTCATAGCAGCACAATTTACAATAGCTAAGATTTGGAAACAGCCTAAGTGCCCATCAGCAGATGAATGGATTAAAAAAAATGGTGGTACTTCTACACAATGGAATACTACAGTGCTGTAAAAAAGAGAAAACCCTTACATTTGCAACAGCATGGATGTACATGGAGAGCATTACGCTAAGCGAAATAAACCAGTCAGAGTAAGGTAAATATCACATGATCTCATTCATTTGTGGAATATAATGAATAACATAAACTGATGAACAAATATAGAACCAGAGACATAGAAGCATCAAACTTCAGAGGGTAAGAGATCAACTAAAGGACTTGTATGCATGCATATAAGCATAACCAATGGACACAGACACTAGGGGGATGAGGCATGTGCTGGGAGGTGAGGTGGCCGGGGAGAGATCAAGGGGGGGGGGGGGGGAGAAGGAGACATGTAATACTATCTATATGTATAAAACCCTAATATGTAAATAGACCAAACAACCGGTCACTATGACGTGTGCTGACCACCAGGGGGCGTGCACAGAACATGGCAGGCATCGGTCGTGGTGGGGTGGTGGAGCAGGCGAGTGGGGGTGCCAAACCAAGGTGGGGCACCGGTCGCTGTCATCAAGGCAAGCCTCTGGTGGTTACTGAAAATATTTTGCTCCTGTGCGCCGCGGTTCCACCTGGCGCTCGCACCTGCTGCCAGCGCCACTGTTCCCACCCCCTGCCAGCGTCTGGCGTCTGGCACCAGCCCTGATCACTTTGGTGCTGTCAGTGGATGCAAGCAGCGGCTGCCAGGTCCCGATCGACCCTCGGGGCTTCTCCACCTCCCCCTGCTCCTGCGACGGCCCCACTCGCACCCACTGCCGGCACCAAAGCCGCTGTTTGCACCCACTGCCAGTACCGGCCCCACTTGCAGCCAGCGCCCAGTGCTGGTCCTGATTGCTCGGCACTGTCAGTGAGTGCTAGCAGCAGCTGCTGGCCCCCATCACTCCTGAGGGCTTCTCTAACTCCCCCTGCTCCTGAAGGGTGATCAGGGCAGCAGCTGCCACTCACACCCACTGCTGGCACTGGCCGCAATTGCTCCACTCTGTCAGTAGGTGCAAGCAGAGCCAGTGCCGTCAGCGCATGGGAGTGGTGGCGGCAGGAGCGGGGCTGCCGGCAGAAAGGGGACTGGAGTCTGCATCGGTGGGGCCAGGCAGGGACGCGGAGGATGGGCTGAGTCCCACCCCTGTGCCCACTGCAGCCTCACGGCCCACAGTTCCTTTCACAGTGCACGAATTCATGCACTGGGCCCCTAATATGTAATACTTTAAACAATAAAGATTAAAAAGAAAAAATATTAATGAGCAGAAGTGGATCTACATTAAATGGAGCCTGAAGCTTACACTATGAACAGCATTCCTAGTAGGGTTTTTGTTTGTTTGTTTGTTTGTTTGTTTGTTTGTTTTTTAGGGCGAAGGGAGGAATACCCTCTAACAAGAAACTTAAAAATCCGTACCAGCCTTTACTGTTTCACAGTGCCCTCTTGGTCATGCCATCTCTACTTGCTTTTCTCCTTTATCCTCACCCCTTTTATGGCTTTGTTCCTCCTCCTCTGTTTTCCATTTACCTTCACTTTCTCTCTTTCAGATAACCCTCACCCTATCCTCCACAGTCTTTTATTTGTACTGCAGAGTAGCTTGCTCCTTCCTCTGAAGTCTAGGCAGCAGCTGGCACCTCAGTCCAGGAGGGCATTGGGAGTATTGAACCTCTACTTGAAACACTTGCCAGACTGTCTCTTCAGCAAAGGCAGCTTTATTTCTCAGAGGAATTCTAGAGCCATCTATTAATGTTTTTGCCTGCCTAAAGTCCCCTGTCACAGGCCCTTGTCCTCCTATGACTGGCTCAGTTGTCTTCTTCCTCAGGGGACACAGCTTAAGGAGGAGCAAACAGTAGTGGAGAGAGAGGAGCAAGGTACCCACCTAGCCTGCTGGATTCTTTGAATCCTTGCACATCATTAGGGTGACATATCACAGAGATCTATCCAACACACATTGGAGAAACTGAAGTACAAAAGGTTTTCTGAGGTGCTGGCCAAAGGGGGATGAATTTGAAATCAGGTATTTAATGTCCCAGGACACTGGCCAGTTATGTGGCTATCCTCCTGAGCAGCTTGTAAGCAGTTTCTCTCCCCTGTGGCCTTTGAGTATTTGAACCACAGAAACATTCAAGGTCTGATTAAACTCTTATTGAACATTTGTTCATCTTTAGTGACTCACTCAGGGAAAGCATCCTTGCAGATTACATGAAAACTTTTCTTGATATCTCCCATTTAACATTCTTTTGTTTTTCTGGACCCCAGTTAGTGTCATGTATTGCTAAGATACTGAGTTTATATTTTATACTCATTCATCAGAACCCTGTCGCTTACCCCAGGAAGAGACTATCTACTTTAAAGGCTAGATCTAATTTATTAGTTACAATAATATGCACTTTGAATACTATGAATGATTTTATTCGTGAGGGAACTGGTTTAACTCAAATTATCATCTATGGTCTGGTAATAGCATCATACTTTATAGTTAGGACTTCCGTAACTCCTTCTTATGTATAGCTTAGAGATGCAGCAAGTCAATAGACTAGTAACCCTTGAACAGATGCTAATAATTGTCAGTGTAATTTAAAATTGCTTGTATGTGCTAAAAATTTTGGTAAACCATTTTTTAAAAAGGAGGATGGGTGAATATATTATGTTGGGCTGTTAAAATATCTCCCTGATGGACTAATAATATCTGCAAAACTACACTGTTATCTGCTAGCAAAAATTATTTTCTCCTAATAAATGGCCATTTAAATCACTGATAAGAGGTAATCGGGAAGTTAATGGAAGTCCCTCTTTTTTAATGGTTAGGATGAACACTATTGTTTTCTTGTATTTTTTTTCTATTCAGACAGAGAATCCAGAGAAATTTTTAAAGACATTGAAGAAATAATAAAAATGAACAAAAACACTTTCCACCAGTTGGAAACACTTTTCAGCTGGTTTATTAATGTTCAGGTAACAGAGTGCCATGTTCTTGTTACTCCAGTTTTTGGTTATATGAGTGTTAAATTCAAACAGAAAGTTGGCCAAAATTATATACAAATGAATGAAAATAATGAACTTAACAGTTACATAATTTTTATTATAAGAGTAACACTTATATCAAATCAGTCCAAACTTTTAAAATATGATTTGAGGTCATTACTAGTAGTCAACGTTTATTTTCTGCGTTATCTGAGGATGCCAGGTATATGAGCATACCCTTTATATAGATCACAAATTGGAAAATTCTTCCATATATTGAGTGGAAATGTACCACCATGTAACTATTCAGTGCTCCTAACTCAATTCTATGGAATATAACTTTCATTTTTCTAATTTAATATTCTGTAAGGAACAAAACTCATTTTCGATTTCTTTTCATTCACTCAACCCTAACCAATATTCCCAGATGAAATCATAGGGTCCCTATGAGTTTTAAATATAAGATTAGGTATAATTGTGTTAAGAAGGAGGATTATGAAGTACTAGAGGCCTGGTGCATGACATTCGTGCACTCGGGGGTGGGGGGGTTCCCCTCAGCTTGGCCTGTGCCCTTTTGCAGTCCGGGAGCCCTCAGGGGATGTCCGACTGCTAAGACAGGCATCAGCCTGGCTTGTGGCTGAGCGGCACACCCCCTGTGGGAGCACACTGACCACCAGGGGGCAGCTCCTGCATTAAGTGTCTGCCCCCTGGTGGTAAGTCCGCGTTATAGCGCCTGGCTGTTCCACCATTTGGTCGATTTGCATATTACCCTTTTATTACATAGGATTTTCTGCTTTGAATAAGATCATTAAACAAATTTCCCCACAATTCTATAATCCATGTGAGTGTTAATACACATGTAGATCCAATGCTATCCAAAACCTATCCAAGCTGGTAGCCCATAATAACTTTCTTTTACTTTGCACTTTTAATAATATGCTGCTGCTGCTGTTTATTGATTTTTAAATTTTAGACATTATCTTTAGATTCTTAGTTGAAGATGACAAATGATCTTTCTCAGCACACACACACACTTACTATCCCTCATCTTTCCAGTATAGACATAGTACCAATTTTAGCTTAAAATATTTAGTACTTACATTTTTATGACTATATAAATCTTATTCACAGCCAAGCCACAAGGTGTATTATTATGACATTTTCTTTCTTATACAACCTTTAGTTTTTCATGGAATAATTATCTTTTTCTTGGTTTGCTTGGAGTTTCTAAGAATTAATCACTACTTTTTTTCCTGTTTGGGCGGGGCGGGGGGGTGGATAATCCTCACCCCAGGATATTTTTCCAATGATTCTTTTTAGAGAGAGAGAAAAACAGAGAAACATCAATGCGTGAGACATTGATTGGTTGCTTCCTGCATGAGCCCCGACCAGGGCCCAGGCCAAGGAAGAGCCTGCAACCAAGGTACGTGCCCTTGACCAGAATCGAACCTGGGACCCTTCAGTCAGCAGGCCGACATTCTATCCACTGAGCCAAACCGGCTAGTGCACTGGTCGGCAAACTCATTAGTCAACAGAGCCAAATATCAACAGTACTTCTTCAAAATAGACTCGCCCAGGCCGAAAACCAACTTCTGCGCATGGGCCACGAAGTTTCAGTCACACTGTATGCGCACCCGCATGTGGTATTTTGTGGAAGAGCCACACTCAAGGGCCCAAAGGGCCGCATGTGGCTCGCGAGCCGCAGGTTGCCGACCACGGGGCTAGGGCAATGACTACTTCTTCAACTGAAGTATTAATCTCTAATTCTCCAACTAAACATAATTTCACACAACAGTTTGATCAGTTCTGCTTTTTTTGTTTTTGTTTTCTTACGGAGCTTACTGTCCTGCTGCTCCAGTCTGAACTGGAACTTTCTAGCTCTCTGGCACAAATAGCTGAGCTGGGACTCCTTCATTAGCATCCTAAGAATTCTCTTTCCCTCTCTCCTGTGCTGGATCCCTTGTTTCTTTATCCCATAATTTCACCTTCTTAGAGTCATTCTCATTTCTTTTTTATTTTCTTAGAGGAAGGAAGACGGAGGGAGAGAAACATCCATCCACTGCCTCCAGCATGCCCCTACACTGGGGCTTGAGCCTGCAACCTCTGCATGTGCCCCAACTGGGAATTGAACCAGCAACCTTTTGGTGCATGGGAGGATGCTCAACCAACTGGGCCACACTGGCCAGGGCTCATTCTCATTTCTTGATAAAACACATCCAGTAGTTTCATAAGAAAATCTATATGGAAGTCAGGACACATGCCCAAGTTGTGTGCTTAATCCCCTGTCAGGGGGCATGTAGGAGGCAGTTGATCAATGATGTTTCTCTAATCGATGTTTATATCTCCCATGTAATTCCCTCTCTCTCTCCCTAAAAAAATAATAATAAAAATATATACATTTTTTTAAATATATATTTTATTGATTTTTTACAGAGGAAGGGAGAGGGAATGAGATTTAGAAACATCAATGAGAGAGAAACATCGATCAGCTGCCTCCTGCACGAGCCCCCCCCACCCCCCCACCCCAGGGATGTGCCCACAGCCAAGGTACATGCCCTTGACCAGAATCGAACCTGGGACCCTTCAGTCCACAGGCCGATGCTCTATCCACTGAGCCAAACCGGCCAGGGCATAAAATATATTTTTAAAAAATAAAAAAAGAACGAAGTACTGATACATACTACAACTTGAATGAACCTGGAAAACATTGCCCTAAATGAAAGAAGCCAAAAATACCAATGGCATATTTCACAGGTCTAGAACAAACTCTCTAAAAATTCATCTAGAATTTTAAAAAGACCCCAAATAGCTGCAGCAATCCTGAGAAAGAAGCACAAAGTTGGAGCAATCACAGTACCAGGTATCAAGCTACATTACAAAGCCACTGTTCTCAAAACTGCCTGGTACTGGCACAAGAACAGACATATAAAACAATGGAGCAGAACAGAGAGCCCAGAAATCGACCCAAGCCATTATGGTCAATTAATATTTGACAAAGGAGTCAAGAGCATACAATGGAATCAAGACAGTCTCTTCAATTTTAAATGGTGTTGGGAAAATTGGACAGATACATGCAAACAAATGAAACTAGACCACCAACTTACACCATACACAGAAATAAACTCAAAATGGATAAAAGACTTAAACGTAAGATGAGAAACAATAAAAATCTTATAAGAATCCGTAGGCAGCAAAATATCAGACATATCTCATAGCAATATGTTACTGATACATCCCCTAGTACAGTGGTCAGCAACTGCGGCTCACGAGCCACTTGCGGCTCTTTGGCCCCTTGAGTGTGGCTCTTCCCCAAAATACCACATGCGGGCATGCACGTACAGTGCAATTAAAACTTCATGGCCCATGCGCAGAAGTCAGTATTTTGGGGAAGAGCCACACTCAAGGGGCCAAAGAGCTGCATGTAGCTTGTGAGCTGCAGTTTGCTGACCACTGCCCTAGGACAATGGAAACTAAGAAGAAAATAAACAAATGGGATTACATCAAAATAAAAGGCTTCTCCACAGCAAAAGAAACCATCAACAAAACAAGAGAGCCCACTGCATGGGAGAACATATTTGCCAATATTACATTCCATAAGGGTTTCATCTCCAAAATTTATAGGGAACTCATACATCTTAACAAAAGGAAGATAAACAATCCAATTAAAAAAATGGGCAAAGACCTAAATAGACACTTTTCTAAAGTAGACATACAGAAGGCCAAAAGACATATGAAAACATGCTCAAAGTCACTAATCATCTGAGAGATGCAAATCAAAATGACAGTGAGATACCATGTCACACCTGTCAGAATGGCTATCAACAAACAAAAAGTGCTGGCGAGTATGTGGTGAAAAAGGAACCCTCATGCACTGCTGGTGGGAATGCAAACTGGTGCAGCCACTGTGGAAAACAGTATGGAGTTTCCTCAGTAAATTAAAAATGGAACTGTCATTTGACCCTGTGATCCCACTTCTAGGAATATATCCCAAGAAACTAGAAACACCAATCAGAAAGGATATATGCATCCCTGTGTTCATAGCAGCATAATTTACAGTACAACAGCTAAGATCTGGAAACAACCTAAGTGCCCATCAGCAGATGAGTGGGTTAAAAAAATGGTGGTACATCTACACAATGGAATACTATGCTGCTGTAAAAAAAAGAAAGAACTCTTACCATTTGCAACAACATGGATGGACATGAAGAGCATTATGCTAAGCAAAATAATCCAGTCACAGTAAGGTAAATATCACATGATCTCACTCATTTGTGGAATATAATGAACAACATAAACTGATGAACAAAAATAGAGACAGAGAAGCATCGAACAGACCGTCAAACCTCAGAGGAAAGGCAGGGGAGGTGAATAAGAGATCAACCAAAGGACTTGTATGCATGCATATAAGCATAACCAATGGACACAGACACTAGGGAGGTGAGGGCATGTGCTGAGGGGTGGGAGCAGCCTGGGAGTGATCAATGGGGGGGAAAGGAGACATGTAACACTTTCAACAATAAAGAAAGAAGAGAGGGAGGGAGAGAAGAAGGAACCAACCACAGAAGTCCACATCTATCTAATAAAGAGGGGATATGCTAATTAACCCTCACATCATTGCAAAGATGGTGACACCCACAGCCAATAAGGAAATATGCTAATTGCCACACCCTCAAAGATGGCGGTGCCCAGTCCCCTCAGCCCCACCAGGGCAGCAGGCACATGGCAAGGCTGGGCTTGCCCCCAGGCAGGCCAGGCTGCTCTGCGTGCCTGCCTCCAGAGACCCCCAGTCCCCTCAGCCCCGCAGCCGCCCAGGGCCATCCAAGGCTCAGGTACAGGGCTGGCCGAGGCCTGCGCTGCCTGCAGTGGCAGCAGCAGAGGTGTGATGGGGTGTTGCCTTCCCCTGATCACTGGGTCGCCTCCTGCCCCTGAGGGCTCCCAGACTGTGAGAGGGGGCAGGCTGGGCTGAGGAACACCCCCCCCCCCCCGCTCCAGTGCATGAATTTTCATGCACCGGGCCTCTAGTATTATATGCTTCTGCTCATATGAAAGCCCAGTATAGGAACCTCTAAAGAGACAGAGCTAGATTAGTGAATGATTAGTTGGGAGTGAGGGGAGGTAGGGTCAGATAAGGTGGGGAGGATGAGCAGTGATAGCTAAAGCATCAACATGATGAAAATGTTCTAAAATTGGCAGTGGTGATGGGTGCACATATCCAAATATACTAAACCTGAGAAGTTGGGTGTAGTCAGGGGTTTGTTTAGTTTGTGGAACTAGAAGACCTCCAAGTAAGATTAGTGGAAGTTAAAGGGGAGCCTTGTAGTGTATCAGCAGGTGCACTTGTTTCCTCATCTGTAAGAGATTTGGATTTGAAAGGCAGTATTTACAGGGATTGAGAGCAAAGATTTTGGAGCACGATTTGCCTGATTTCAGCTATTCACTAGCCTTTTCATCTTGGACATATTATTTATTCTCTGAATTCAGATTATATTAGATGGGGATAATTATATACCTACCTAATATAACTGCTGTGGGAATATGTATACACACACATTCTTATTTAGAACAATACCTGCTGCATAGTAAGCTTACTGTCATAAAATTGAGGTCCTTTTCAGATCTATTAGGTTACATGGTCAATTTCTGCCAGCCTGGCATTCCAAGGTAGAGATCTGAACCGGAGATGTAGGCTAATCATTTCCTGTCTATAGTGTTCTCAAATACTTGGTATGAGATACCCAAGAAGAAAATGGAAAGAACATGTGAATAGCAAGGACAGAGTGTTGAGGAATATTATATTTGGGAACAAGAGACTGGAGTCTATAGAAGGGGCCAATAAAGGAACATTCAGAGATAGAGATGGAAAACTAGGAAATACTGTCATGAAAGCCAAGTGAAACAGAAAGAAGCTCCAGGGAAGGCAGCCTTTTAGAGGAGAGGCCACTTGAGCCGAGTGTGAAAGTTGTGGGACATATCTGATGGACAGGGAGTCGTTCAAGATGAAAGCAGAGGAAATTAATTGATGAAGCAGTTTTGCAATGATTCAAGAAGGAGGAGGATAATGTCTTGGAGTTGGAATAAAAGAAGGGAAAGCTGTATTTTGATACAATCAAATTGGAGTTGGGAAAGTTGGAAGCTGGGGAAGCTCATGTTGGATAACTTCAACTTTTTCCCAAAAAACTAGGAAGCAAAGCCATCTGGAAAGAGAGGAAAGAACCATGTTTCTAAGCAGCTTTAAATATTTTCCCTAATTCTTCCTTTTGTATGAATGAAAAACAAATGATCCATGTCAGTTATAATGGGTAATACTTACTGAGCCTTTAATATCTTGCTAAGAGCTTATTTCAAACTTAAAATATCCCTCACAGGCAAATGGTATCAGTATCATATCTACATATTACAGAAGGTATTACATAAGAAAGCTCAAGGTTATCTAGCTAATAAGAGGTATAACCAAGACTTTATATGAAATACATCACTTGACCTATATCGTAGGGATGTGGAAAGTAAGATTTTCTTTGCTTTTATATTTTGTAACAGGTGACAACCAAAGCCAAACAACTGAAGGATTCAGTCACCTGCTCCCCAGGTGAGTTAGCATCTACTTCACCCCATTAATCCAAAGCAGTTTCTTTAAAATAAATCCCTTTTTATAACATCTTTAAATCCGATGGTGTAATAGCTTTGACCAATGAACTCTATTGGCCAAACCTCTAAAAGGTGGCAAATTAGCCCTAGCTGGTTTGGCTCAGTGGGTAGAACATCGGCCTGTGGACTAAAGGGTCCCAGGTTCGATGCTTGTCAAGGGCACATGCCTGGGATGCAGGCTTGATCCCCAGTGCGAGCATGCAGGAGGCAGCTGATCAGTGATTCTCTCTCATCATTGATATTTCTCTCTCTTCCTTTCTGAAATCAATAAAAATATTTTTTTAAAAATAAAAGGCGTCAAATTATATGAACCACTAGCCAATTCAGCCCTAAACATAGTGAGTGCTAAGATGTATGTGGTAAGTTTAAAGAATTATAAAAAACCTTGTTCTCTTCTAGTTTGGGGTCAGGGACGAAGGGGACTGTATGCAGTGTCTCTACACCGCCCCACCCCACGCATCCACACGCTGCCCTCAGAAGAGCAACAAGTAGTTTTCCCAAGGATCTATGTTTCTCCAAATGTTTCTTCCAAGACTAACTGGAATTTTGTTAGTGTCTCCGTACTGTTTGCCTAGAACCAGGAAGTAAGAAAATGCCTCCTAAACCTTCCAACTTAACCTAAATACAGGTCCCAGGGAGTTTAGTGCAGGCGAGCAACCCTGGAGGTGCCCGAAGTCGTCCCCAGGAAGGGCTCAGCGTGGGGTCTGCAGGCTTTAGGAAAGGGGGCATTTCCAGATCCTTTTCTACCAATAGAGTTATCTGTCTGGGCATGGAGGCAGAAATCGGCAGGGAGATGACATGTAAAAGAAGCTGACCTCCACAACATTCCCCAAAGATGCATTCTGGAAAGGCAGTGTGGTGTAGCCAAGTGAACAGACAGGCGGGTCCTGCCAGAGCATTGGCGGAGGGGTGGGAGGGGTGCAGTTGGGTGTTTCAGGGCATCTCTGAGGCGACACCCGTGGCTGGGGGCCAGGGTCAGTTTGCCCACTTTCTGCCGAGGGCTGAAATGAACAGGTGTTGATCCTGGTGGCACCGGAAGTGGCTTTGAGTAGAGAGCAGATCCCGCAGGTGCGTGGTCACCTGCAGATGGTGGCGCGGCGTGAGCTCGGACAGACCCGCTTGAGTTGTGCTAATGGAATTAAGGGCAACTCTGGATAGTGAGGAGCCACCTTCCTAACCTCAAAAGGAGCAGCTGTTCCTCGGAGGCCTGTGCGCTCTGATCGCGGTGGGTTCCAGGTACACCCTCTGCTCCTCAGAGCGGTGGGACCAGGCAGAGCGGTTCAGGTCCTCCCCGCCCCCACCTCTGCGGCCTTCTGAGGCGGACTTTCCTCATCGGTAAAATTAGGGCACCGATACCTGTCCTAGAGCAAAGTAAGAACTAGGGGAGATGACATGTGAAATGCCTGGGACATCGCCTGCTGTGTGGGAGGCCGCTGTCCCTCTCCTCTCCTGACGTGACCCTTTCATCTGTGTGAGTGCCCTTTCCCACAGGGACGGTGAGGCTCTCCGAGCTCAAGTCAACAGCTCAGCATTCCAGGCCCGGCAAGGCCACCGTGGCCCTGCCCGACGACATCATCACCCAGCGGGAAGACGCCCAGCAGGCCGCGGGCGCTGGGCAGGACAGCGAGCAGGAGCAGGAGGAGCAGGAGGCCGCGGCCCCGGAAGGCCAGCCGAGGAGACGCAAGCCAGCCAGGCTGCCCGAGGCGGCGGCGAAGGCAGAGCCAGAGGAGAAGTTCCGTGGAAAGAGGCAGAAGGACTTTGATATATCAGAACAAACCGCATCGAGCGACGAGGAGAGCCAGAGGAAAGAGAGAAGCCGCACTGCAGAGGAGCCATGGACTCAGAATCAGCAGAAACTTCTGGAATTAGCATTACAGCAATACCCAAAGGGATCCTCTGACCGCTGGGACAAGATCGCCAAATGCGTCCCGTCTAAGAGTAAGGTGGGTGAGGCGGGGAAAGGTGTGAGAGCCACCCAGTGACCGCAGCCAGCTCTGCCCGGTCTTGGTCACGGCCGCTGTCTGCAGCTGTCCTGGGCGCTGTGCACTCGGCTGATGAGTGTGCCTGGAGGAGGTCAGCAGTCTAAGTGGGCCATTACACAGACCAGGCAGTTTTCCTGAGAAAATTCCAGGCATGGAACATAAATGTCACCCTCGGTCACACCCCCGCCAGCCTCTGGAGCATCTGCTCTCCCAGGTGGCAGCTCCCTCTAAGCAGAGTGAGGAGGTTTCTCAAAATCACGGGCCCCCCGAGCTCTGTGACGAGCCTTTAGCCAAGGGGCTGTGTGGTCCCCGCTCTGCATGTGGCTCTGGACTCAGCGGTAGCAGGCAGCTGACCGGAGACCCTGGAGGCATGTTTGTATGTGGGGTCAGTGTGAGAAGGACATTTAGGGCTCAGCTTACCCTCTGTAGCCTTGACTTTTATAACAGACTTTCCTCCCCATTTAGTGTCTGCTTCAGTACATCTGCAGACAGTCCTCAGATGGAAAACTCAGGCGGGAAGATGGTGTCCCCGGGGAACGCCAGCCCACCCGGCCTGTGCCCTCTGCTCGGCCAGTGGAGTTCCTCCCCGGGTGTCCCTCCTGCTCTGCCCTGGCCCGACAGTCTCCAGGGCTTCTCTCCTTGCGGCCGTGCTCTTCTGTCTGAGGCACTAGAAACACTGAGAAATCAGAGAACCAATCTCTTCTGCCTTCTGTGCCTTTTGCTCAGTAGCCTCTGGGCACATTGATGTTCGTTTACATTCTTATTTTTTTAACTGAAGTTCTATGTTGGACAGTCTAGCTTGTGGCCATGAATGCCCCCGGTGTACAGGTCTAGTTATCTATCACCTACTTTAAAATGAGGAGTCAAGGTTTCCCACGGAGAAAAATAAAACCATTGTCAGTTGATCTATTTGAGAAACACAGACTCCCCCTGCCTCTCCAACTGCTTTACCAGAAGTAATTATTTTCCCTAAATTTCTCCAGCATCTGTCAGGACACAGGCATCTGCCTATGTGATGAACTGACATTGGTGTAAAAGGAAGGAGAGGGGACTAGATTCCTTAGGACACTTAGAAACTCACTGCCTTGGGGTTTGGGAACCTTCCTGTCTCAACCAGAAATGAGCAGCTTTTCCTGTCCTGCAGAAGTTCCCTTTCAGCCCTGACCTTAGGACCAGGTCCAGGAAAGGTTGCAGGGCTCGTCTGCTGTGCAGTGACTCCATGAGTGGCCGGAGCGGGAGGTTCCCGGCAGCCTTTGGAGAGGGGCAAACCCGAAGGAGAATATCCTGGATGCGTGGCCTCACGTTTTTTGGTTTCTCTGAAATGACATGTTGTGATGAATAGTGAAATGTTAAACATGATCATTATAGTTAGCAAAGTGAACGTCATGGTCGCAATGATAGTAGGCCTCACAGAGCTGCCACTGGCCCCTCACCTAGCGATTCGCACCACGCCCTGAGCTGGACATTCAGCTGGCCGCCTCCTTGCACCTGTCTAGCCTTACCTTCCTGTGACCACCCAGACTCACCTGGGAAATTCTAGGCAGGTCCTGTGCAAAGTGAATGGACATGAGACTGTCTCATTATCACTGGGCACAGCTGACAGGCAGGCTTACCCAGGAAGTAACTGTTTTACCTCTCTGGTTTGTGGAAGTAATTGTTTCACCTCTTTTTCTTCCTACAGGAAGACTGTATCGCTAGATACAAGTTGCTGGTTGAACTGGTCCAAAAGAAAAAACAAGCTAAAAGTTGAATATTCTGGAAGATGATGTTCACCTTCATTTTCCAAAACGAGTATTTTAAAACTCTTATGCAGAAATTTGCATTTTGTACCTCAGCATTCTATGAATCATGTGCCTTAATAAAAAAATAATAATAAATTTAAAATAAATGTTGTGCTCTACTGTTTAAACAAATAGTGAGTTAAAGGAGATAAAGAATTGGGGTATTTTACCACTTATTCTTTCATTACTACCAACTTTACTTTCATGGGGAACAAACTGAATAGTGCCTTCCAGCAATCAGACAAATACATGATTTTGAAGGAACAGATGAGTAGACCAGCGATTTTCAACATTTTTCCTCTTGTAGCACATAAACTAATTACTAAAATTTTGCAGCACACCAATCTACACTAATAAAAGAGAAAAATGGTAATTGGCGTACAGCGCTACCCTTTTCATTGGCTAATCAGGGCTATATGCAAATTAACTGCCAACTAAGATTAACTGCCAACAAGATGGCGGCTAATTTGCATATGTAGGCACAATGCAGGGAGGCGAAAGGGAAAGCAGGAAGAAGCCCCCTGCCACTGACAGTGATCTGAAACCCAGGGGGGAGCTAAGAGCTGGGGGGCAGGGCAAAGGCGGCCCCCCAGCCATGATCGGAGAATCAGGCGCCTTTGCCGCCCTGGCCAGTGATAGCAGGAAGTAGGGGTGGAGCCAGCGATGGGAGCTGGGCACGGTCGAAGCTGGCAGTCCCGGGAGCTAGGGGTCCCTTGCCTGGGCCTAAAGCGAAGCCCACGATCGCGGGGCCGCTGCAGCTGCGGGTCCCTGCTGCCCGGGCCGGACGCCTAGGCCAGAGGCGTTAGGCCTGGGCAGGGGCGGAGCCTGCAACCACGGGGAGCTGGGGGTCCCCTGCCCAGGCCTGACACCTCTGCCGGAGGCCTCAGGCCTGGTCAAGGGGCCGATCCGGTGATTGGTGATCGGAGGGTGATGAGGGTCAACTCCTCTGGCCGAGGCATCAGGCCTGGGCGGGGGGCGGAGCCAGGGATTGGGGGGAAATGAGGGTCCCCTGTCCAGGCCTGATGCCTCTGTCAGAGGCGTCAGGCCTGGGCAAGGGGCCGATCCTGCGATTGGAGGGTGATGGGGGTCAACGCCTGAGGGCTCCCAGTATGTGAGAGGGGGCAGGCTGGGCTGAGGGACACTCCCCCCCCACACACACACACACACACACACACCCAGTGCACGAATTTCATGCACCGGGCCCCTAGTATATATATATTACATTATTTGCTGATCGGACAAAAAAAAAAGGGTATTGTTGTGTTGGCTGTTGCCATTTTTTTGACAGTCTAAGGGAAAAGAGGTCAATGCCCCTGACTAAATAGCCAGGTGTTGCCCTAGCCAGTTTGGCTCAGTGGATAGAGCATCGGCCTAGCCCTAGGGACTGAAGGGTCCTGGGTTCGATTCCAGTCAAGGGCACATGCCCTGGTTGTGGGCTTGATCCCCAGTAGGAGGTGTGCAAGAGGCAACCAATCAATGATTCTCAACATTGATGTTTCTATCTCTCTCTCCCTCTCCCTTCCTCTCTGAAATCAATAAAAATATATTACAAGTAAGTAAATAGTCAGGGGTTGCATGCTTCAACACTTCTTGTGGCACACGGGTTGAAAAATCACTGGACTAATGTGTAAGAATTAAAACCGAATGTGTTTCTTTGACCAGAGAACTCCCCAGTTAATGCTTTTACTGGTAGCAGAGTGCAGGTGCCTCGGGAGAAAAATCCAGCTTGGTAGTTAGGAAAGTGGCTAAGAAGTGTGTGAGATTATCCTAGTGATATGTATCTGTAAGGGGAAAAGTCCATGAACAAGGACATAAATAAGGTAATAACCTCTGAGTTTGTTCTTGACTGATAGAATTTCCAGAGAACATGCAAAAAAACGTTTTTAAGAACTGATGAAATTGGGTCTTAAGTTAAAAATCACTATTTTGTCCTATTATTTTTTTTAAAATATGTATTTATTGATTTTTAGATAGAGAGGAAGGGAGAGGGAGAGAGAGAGAGAAACATTGATGAGAGAGACACATCTATCGGCTGCCTCCTACACACCCCCTACTGGGGATCGAGTCTGCAACCTGGACATGTGCCCTGACCGGGAATCGAACCCGGGATCTCAGTCCACTGAGCCATACCAGCCGGGCTGTCCCGTGAATTTGGATTGAACTTTTCCTTACTGTTTGTGTTTACACTGTCACCGCCAAGCTGAGTGTTGCTGTTTATATTTTCTATCGTTGGCTCAAGGCTCGGAAACAGTTTGCTACGTGCAAACTGCCTAAACTTAAACCATTCAGATCACCAAAACACAGTTCAGGGAAGCGATTTGATAAAATATCTACAAAGGTGCCGTATTTCTGTAAGGATGGAAACCAGGTTACAGTTTCCCTCTTTTCCGGTTCCTCCCATAGAAAACCAGGGATGATGGTAGCATTCGTCACCCTGCCAGCTGAGCCCCCCGCCCCCACCCCCACCCATCCCCGCCCCCCACGGTGGCCTAGCTCCCTGCATGGACTCCTGGTGTCTGGGGAGCTGCCAGGTGTATGCAAAATCCCTATTTGGGGAGTGTAGTTCCCGGAGAGGAAGCATGTCTTTCACTAGGTGCCCAAGGGTCTCTCACCCAAAAAGGTGACAGCCTGGCCATGGTGGCTCCTCTGCTGCAGCCCATGCAGGTCCATGGGGCACCAGGGGGGCTTCAGACTTGGCCTCGGACACAAGGCCCTGAATTCAAATCATTTCCTACCTTCAAATGCAGACAGGAACATCTGAGCTGCCTCAGGAAAAGGTTTTCGCTTTAGGGCAGCAGGTCTCAACCTGTGGGTCGAGGCCCCTATGGGGGTCGAACGACCCTTTCACAGGGGTCGCCTAAGACCAGCGGAAAACACATATATAATTACATATTGTTTTTGTGATTAATCACTATGCTTTAATTATGTTCAATTTGTAACAATGAAATTGGGGGTCACCACAACATGAGGAACTGTGTTAAAGGGTCGCGGCATTAGGAAGGTTGAGAGCCACCGCTTTAGGGGCTGCCTGGCCTTGTTTCCTCAGAGAGGATGGCTAAGAGTCAGAGCCCCACGCCTGAGTCCTGATCAGGTCTAGTGAGCAAGAAGGGGGACCAGATGGAGCGTGCAGGGTCTGGATGGCTTGGGGCTGGGCACAGGTGGCTGGGCAGTGAGAGGAAGAAGCCGTCTCCCGGGGTCCGGGCAGCACTGGCCTGGCTGCAGGTACCTCACCCACACCCTCCTCCACCAGCCCCCAGCCAGGGGCTCCCAGAGCCTCTTCCTGAGGACCTGGCCTGTGCCCTGTAGTAACTTAGATTTTCTTTCTCCACTGGGCAAGGTCTTATAATCAGCCAGGTCTTTAAACTATTTATAGCACCATTTTCAAAACCCACTCACACACTCTCTCCTCTATCCCCAGGACACCCCTGGCTGGTTGGGCAGGTTCTCTCCTCCCTGCCAGGTGCTATCAGCTGCTCCATAGGGAGTTGGGCTGTTTGGGGAGCTGCCGCTGCCTCCCGTACTTGGCTACAGAAGGAGCAGGAAGGGTGTCATCGGCAGACCACATTGTTTAAATCCCCAGCAGGGAGTGCGGTTCCGTGGAATTGGCTCTGGGAAGCAGGAGCAGTCCTACACCCCTGCCTTGCCCAACTGATCCCCAGGTGCCCGCAGACACTGCCTATGGGCCCGAGGTCTCCGGTCTCGCTGGAACCCACAGCCAGGGGCCTCACTCTTTAACTGGCGTGTTTTCAAATTCCCATCTCACTTTTAGAATAAAGTCACAGGCAGCTCTAATATTTAAATTGCGGTTTGAATTGTGCGGTCCTATATACATGGGGTGACGTAGGCCCAAGGGGCCGGGGACAGCCCGCCCACTGCTCAGGGTGCAGGCCGCTTGCAGTCTGGTCCCCTCCGGGAGGGACCCTGCATTCCCGCCCCCGAGGACGGACAGCTGAGAGAGCCCGCATTCCATTTGCTTTTGGTTTGGAAAGCCCCAGAGATGGAGGGTTTGCTGACCCTGCCCCCCGGCTCCTCCTGAGGCACCCACCCCACCCAAGGGAAACTGAGGCACAGAGACCCCCGCCCTCCGATCTCCTGCAACCGGCTCTTCCTGCCGCCACGCTCGCAGGCCTCCCGCAGCCCAGCCCAGGACGAAGGCCCGGGGGCGGCCGAGGCGAGGCGCCTCCAGGTGGGACGGTGGCTGCAGGGGCCTGGCGAGGCGGGGTTCCTCATTTGGTAAAAGCAGACTTGGGTGGTTCACCTGCATTTTGAAGTCCTCTCCCCCCACCTGGTCCCAGAACAAAGCCAGCTGTCTAGACGCGGAGCTGAGGAAGAGCGCGGCTCAGGTCGCGGGGCTGCCTGCGCCGGGTCTGCAGGGGAGGGCGCGTCCCGGGCCGGCCTGCGGGGTGAAGCAGGACCGCCGCCCCCACGCCGCGCCCTCCCCTCGCAGGCCCGGCTTCCGAGGACGTTCAGGAGAGCCCTTTGCACCCTGTCAAGGCGGGGTGGGGGCGGCCTCAGGGTCCAGAGGTGAGCGGGGTGAGCGGGTGTCTTGTAGCCGCACAGCGCCCGCTCCCCCTGCTGGAGCCGCGCGTCCTCGCCCCTGCGCTCGGAGCTCAGCCCGCAGCGTGGAAGCCGCCGTCTTGGCACCAGTCCCAGCCTCCCGCCTGAGCAAACTGCTCGGCCTCCAGCCTTTGACTTCAGTCCCCGGGAGCCACATTAACACGCTGTAAAACAGCGGCGACGGTCCTTTCCTTTGGGTCCGGAGGAGAGAGAATGGCTGCGTGTAGGACGGAGGAGGGACACCGCTTTAGCAATCTGACTCCGCGGGAACTACTGGTGTCTCAAGAGCAGTGTCCGCACAGAGAGAGCGGGGCCCGGCCCCGGCCCAGGCCTGAGGGAGGGGGCGGCCTGGCGGCTCGGGAATGGGCCGGAAACACACACATACACACACACACACACACACACACACACACACAGGCACACACACAGAGACACACACGCACACACAGGCACACACACAGGCACACACACAGGCACACACACACAGGCACACACGCACACAGGCACACAGACACACACACAGGCACACACACACAGGCACACACACAGACACACACGCACACACAGGCACACACAGGCACACACACAGGCACACAGGCACACACACAGGCACACAGGCACACACACAGGCACACACGCACACACACATGCACACACGCACAGGCACACACAGGCACACACACACAGGCACACAGGCACACAGGCACACACAGGCACACACGCACACACACAGACACACACACGTACACACAGGCACACACACAGGCACACACACAGGCACACAGGCACACACACACAGGCACACAGGCACACACAGGCACACACAGGCACACACAGGCACACACGCAATTATTCTGCAGGGAAGGTGGCTGCTTGCCTGCCTGCCGCCTCCCCCGCCTCTAATGAACAGCCCGGCCGGGAGCAGGGCCCGGGCAGCCCCTCCTGGGCCATCACAGGAGTTGAACTCGATGAAGCCCACCGTGGGTTACCACAAGTTAAAAAGAAACCCTAGTTTTTACAAAATGAAACCGACCAAGAGCAGGGGGCCATGAGGGAGCGTTTAACGTTAGTTTGTACGCCCTACGTTACAGGGGGAGACGAACAGCCTCTGCCAGGTTTTCTTCTATCACTACTCAGAAATATTGTGTAAATTCAGATAAAATACCAAATTGTTTATCCCAAATTATCTTGGTTCCAATCTGTTTCACAAAGGAAGACGTGAGCGGCAGCGAAGAGCCGGCTCTGGCTCTGTGACCGCAGCGCATCCCCCTTTCAGAGGCTTAAGAATCCTATTGGAAGTCTCCTCTCTGGCTGAAGTGAGGGCTGTTCTGTTAAAATGGGACAATTCCGTGTGGAAATTTTTGTTTGGGGCTCTCTGACCGTAATAGGAGAGGAGGGGTCGCGCCTGGGGTGAGAGAGGCAGTCGGGCCCGGCTGTCATTGGGACAATGGACCCAAAGTCGCTTTAATCCCGACACTGGTCAGCTCCAGACCCTCCACCTGCCCTGCTCCCAGCCCCCGGCGCACAAACGCCTGCTCTGGTTCCCTGAGGCGCGGAGGCCGGGCACACCGCACCTGCCGAGGGCAGGCCCGTGGGCAAGGCGGGCGCAGGCGACGCTGCCAGGTGCGCATCCCAGGTGTGCGCCTGGGCCTGGGCTCTCTCTTCCTTGGTCTTGGGTTGGACATTGATTCCCAAAGTCGAGCGGAAGGCAGAGCTGCAGGGGTGGAGAAGAAAGGCCGTCCTGGTCATAAGTGCTGGTCATAAGTCAGAAGAAAATAAAGACATTCCTGAGAGCCCAGCTGGCGTGGCTCAGAGGTTGCGTGCTGACCTATGAACCAGGAGGTCACGGTTCGATTCCTGGTCGGGGCACATGCTCAGGAGGCAGCCGATCAAGGATTCTCTCTGACCACTGATGTCTCTCTCTCTCTCTCTCCCTTCCTCTCTGAAATTAATATAAATATATTTTTTTAAAAAACAAACAACAACAAAAAACGTCTGAGAACTGGCGCAGTGGGCGCTGCGAGAGCTGTGGCCAGTGTTTCGAGGGCTCGCAGTCCTGCTGCTGCAAGACTGAGGCCAGCGGGGCTGCACTGGGGCCACAGTAAAACCCAAGACTAAGCGTTTATGTCTGCGATTAAAACGGCAAAGTTTCGCCCTGCCAGCAAGGTGCCTACCTATGAACCAGAAGGGCCCAGTTCGATACCCGGGCATGTGCCAGTGGGGGCGTGCAGGAGGCAGCCGATCAATGGTTCTCTCTCATCATTGACGTGTCTCTCTCTCTCCTCTCCCTTCCTCTCTGAAATCAATTTTTAAAAATGTCGAAGTTCCTCACTGGTATGAGCAGCAGGCCACCTGACTCACCGCTGGGAGAAGAGGCCCTCCTGCAACCACGCCGGTCCTGGGGCAGCCGCACAGCTAACAGGAATCCTCTCCGAAGCTCCCTACGCAGGAGGCTTCAGACAAAAGTCCGGGAGGAGGAGGGGATTCCCCAAAGGGCAGAGGGGCCGGGAAGAGACAGGAGAGCAGCCTGAGGCTGGGCTGAGCCCCCAGGTGAGCGAGGCCAGGGGGCCTGTGGACCCACCCCTCTCCCTGGCTGCACGGAGGAGATGCGGAGCTCCAGCAGCTGCCCTGTCTGAGCCCCCCTCCGAGGCCCCACCTCTCGGTCCTGGGTGAAGGGAACCTGCACAGAATTCGAATCTCCGAGCCAGTGCACAGCCAAGGAGAGCCGCTGCTTGAGGCCACGTGTTTGCAAAGAAAATGTGCGCCTTATTTCTTCAAAGAATCCTATGTACTCCTATGTACGTGAACAGTTCAGCTGCACAAAACACCTGCCTCTACTCGCTTTGGGAGGAGACCAGGAGAAGCAGAAAGATTGCTGCGGCAGGCGCAGTGGTGGTGCCAAAAACGCAGCCTCCTAATTAATCCGTCTGCTTGTTGCGTGAGCCAAGCGAAAAACACCAGATGCGTCAATCAGTTTGAGAGAAACCAAATTAACACGATCAGCAAAAAAAAGTGAATGTCTTGCTTTAATTTTAAACTTCAAAAGGCACCAGCACAATCACCACGCTGAGAATTGACTGTCGCAACCCCAGGGGTCACTCCCGTTATGACTGGTTTCACAGGACTGCCCTGTAACGGAGACACCTCCTGCTTGTCACCCGCCCCTGCCGCTCAGGCCACAGAAACTGCCCCTTCTATGTGGCCCACGGCCTTTCCAGCCACTGCTCTCAGTCCCGATGCCAGTGGGCGGTGCCGCCTTCAGCCCTCCCATCCTCGCGTTCGCTGTGGGACCATCGATGTGGATGAAACGGGGGCTCTACTCATCAGGGCCCCGTACACACCTGTCCTCTCCCACCTGCTTCTTAAATCTTAGTGACCGAAGGCTTGTCTCCAGCCTCTCCTCCCTCGCTCCGCCCACCCGGGGACTTCACTGCCCCCTGAATTTGTGGTCAAGGGCCAACTTTCCGGTCCCCATGCCCTTGCCATCATCCACTGTCGTGGAACCTGGTGCTTCTGGAACATCCCAGACAGAGCACAGGCTTGGAGGCCTGCTTCTCGGCAACCTCAGCAGGAAACGAGAGAATTGGGAAACCGACACACATACAGATCACTAGCCCAGGGCCAGCGACAGAGGCCCTGAGTCCCTTTCCCCTAAAAGCCACTCCTCCCTCACCCCTTCTCCCACCCTGTGACTTCACCGGCCTCTGAACTTGCCAGACGTGGGCCAGCCCCCCTTTTCCTGGGCCTCCTACTCAGCAGTCACTGCCCTGAAGGACGAGCTTGCCCCTCCCCCCCAACCCTCCCCATGACCTCAGCTGAATCCCTCTAAGAATCGAAGGGCTCAGTTCCAGGCCCTCCTCCCGGCCCCTCCTCCCGGCCCTCCTCCCGGCCCCTCCTCCCGGCCCTCCTCCCGGCCCCTCCTCCCGGCCCCTCCTCCCGGCCCTCCTCCCGGCCCCTCCTCCCGGCCCCTCCTCCCGGCCCCTCCTCCCGGCCCCTCCTCCCGGCCCTCCTCCCGGCCCTCCTCCCGGCCCCTCCTCCCAGCCCCTCCTCCCGGCCCTCCTCCCGGCCCCTCCTCCCGGCCCTCCTCCCGGCCCCTCCTCCCGGCCCTCCTCCCGGCCCCTCCTCCCGGCCCTCCTCCCGGCCCCTCCTCCCGGCCCCTCCTCCCGGCCCTCCTCCCGGCCCTCCTCCCGGCCCCTCCTCCCGGCCCCTCCTCCCGGCCCCTCCTCCCGGCCCTCCTCCCGGCCCTCCTCCCGGGCCCTCCTCCCGGCCCCTCCTCCCGGCCCTCCTCCCGGCCCCTCCTCCCGGCCCTCCTCCCGGCCCCTCCTCCCGGCCCTCCTCCCGGCCCCTCCTCCCGGCCCCTCCTCCCGGCCCTCCTCCCGGCCCCTCCTCCCGGCCCCTCCTCCCGGCCCCTCCTCCCGGCCCCTCCTCCCGCCCCTCCTCCCGCCCCTCCTCCCGGCTCCTCCTCCCGGCTCCTCCTCCCGGCCCTCCTCCCGGCCCTCCTCCCGGCCCCTCCTCCCGGCCCTCCTCCCGGCCCCTCCTCCCGGCCCCTCCTCCCGGCCCTCCTCCCGGCCCTCCTCCCGGCCCCTCCTCCCGCCCCTCCTCCCGCCCCTCCTCCCGGCTCCTCCTCCCGGCTCCTCCTCCCGGCCCTCCTCCCGGCCCTCCTCCCGGCCCCTCCTCCCGGCCCCTCCTCCCGGCCCTCCTCCCGGCCCCTCCTCCCGGCCCTCCTCCCGGCCCCTCCTCCCGGCCCCTCCTCCCGGCCCTCCTCCCGGCCCCTCCTCCCGGCCCTCCTCCCGGCCCCTCCTCCCGGCCCCTCCTCCCGGCCCTCCTCCCGGCCCTCCTCCCGGCCCCTCCTCCCGGCCCCTCCTCCCGGCCCTCCTCCCGGCCCCTCCTCCCGGCCCTCCTCCCGGCCCCTCCTCCCGGCCCTCCTCCCGGCCCCTCCTCCCGGCCCCTCCTCCCGGCCCTCCTCCCGGCCCCTCCTCCCGGCCCCTCCTCCCGGCTCCTCCTCCCGGCCCTCCTCCCGGCCCTCCTCCCGGCCCCTCCTCCCGGCCCTCCTCCCGGCCCCTCCTCCCGGCCCCTCCTCCCGGCCCCTCCTCCCGGCCCTCCTCCCGGCCCCTCCTCCCGGCCCTCCTCCCGGCCCCTCCTCCCGGCCTCCTCCCGGCCCCTCCTCCCGGCCCCTCCTCCCGGCCCTCCTCCCGGCCCCTCCTCCCGGCCCTCCTCCCGGCCCCTCCTCCCGGCCCTCCTCCCGGCCCCTCCTCCCGGCCCTCCTCCCGCCCCTCCTCCCGGCTCCTCCTCCCGGCTCCTCCTCCCGGCCCTCCTCCCGGCCCTCCTCCCGGCCCCTCCTCCCGGCCCTCCTCCCGGCCCTCCTCCCGGCCCCTCCTCCCGGCCCCTCCTCCCGGCCCTCCTCCCGGCCCCTCCTCCCGGCCCTCCTCCCGGCCCCTCCTCCCGGCCCCTCCTCCCGGCCCCTCCTCCCGGCCCTCCTCCCGGCCCTCCTCCCGGCCCCTCCTCCCGGCCCTCCTCCCGGCCCCTCCTCCCGGCCCTCCTCCCGGCCCCTCCTCCCGGCCCTCCTCCCGGCCCTCCTCCCGGCCCCTCCTCCCGGCCCTCCTCCCGGCCCCTCCTCCCGGCCCCTCCTCCCGGCCCTCCTCCCGGCCCTCCTCCCGGCCCCTCCTCCCGGCCCCTCCTCCCGGCTCCTCCTCCCGGCCCTCCTCCCGGCCCTCCTCCCGGCCCCTCCTCCCGGCCCCTCCTCCCGGCCCCTCCTCCCGGCCCTCCTCCCGGCCCCTCCTCCCGGCCCTCCTCCCGGCCCCTCCTCCCGGCCCCTCCTCCCGGCCCTCCTCCCGGCCCCTCCTCCCGGCCCTCCTCCCGGCCCCTCCTCCCGGCCCCTCCTCCCGGCCCTCCTCCCGGCCCCTCCTCCCGGCCCTCCTCCCGGCCCCTCCTCCCGGCCCTCCTCCCGGCCCCTCCTCCCGGCCCCTCCTCCCGGCCCTCCTCCCGGCCCCTCCTCCCGGCCCTCCTCCCGGCCCCTCCTCCCGGCCCTCCTCCCGGCCCCTCCTCCCGGCCCTCCTCCCGGCCCCTCCTCCCGCCCCTCCTCCCGCCCCTCCTCCCGGCTCCTCCTCCCGGCTCCTCCTCCCGGCCCTCCTCCCGGCCCTCCTCCCGGCCCCTCCTCCCGGCCCTCCTCCCGGCCCCTCCTCCCGGCCCCTCCTCCCGGCCCTCCTCCCGGCCCCTCCTCCCGGCCCTCCTCCCGGCCCCTCCTCCCGGCCCCTCCTCCCGGCCCTCCTCCCGGCCCCTCCTCCCGGCCCTCCTCCCGGCCCCTCCTCCCGGCCCCTCCTCCCGGCCCTCCTCCCGGCCCCTCCTCCCGGCCCTCCTCCCGGCCCCTCCTCCCGGCCCCTCCTCCCGGCCCCTCCTCCCGGCCCTCCTCCCGGCCCCTCCTCCCGGCCCCTCCTCCCGGCCCTCCTCCCGGCCCCTCCTCCCGGCCCTCCTCCCGGCCCCTCCTCCCGGCCCTCCTCCCGGCCCCTCCTCCCGCCCCTCCTCCCGCCCCTCCTCCCGGCTCCTCCTCCCGGCTCCTCCTCCCGGCCCTCCTCCCGGCCCTCCTCCCGGCCCCTCCTCCCGGCCCTCCTCCCGGCCCCTCCTCCCGGCCCTCCTCCCGGCCCCTCCTCCCGGCCCTCCTCCCGGCCCCTCCTCCCGGCCCTCCTCCCGGCCCCTCCTCCCGCCCCTCCTCCCGCCCCTCCTCCCGGCTCCTCCTCCCGGCTCCTCCTCCCGGCCCTCCTCCCGGCCCTCCTCCCGGCCCCTCCTCCCGCCCCTCCTCCCGCCCCTCCTCCCGGCTCCTCCTCCCGGCCCCTCCTCCCGCCCCTCCTCCCGCCCCTCCTCCCGCCCCTCCTCCCGGCTCCTCCTCCCGGCTCCTCCTCCCGGCCCTCCTCCCGGCCCCTCCTCCCGGCCCTCCTCCCGGCCCCTCCTCCCGGCCTCTCCTCCCGGCCCTCCTCCCGGCCCTCCTCCCGGCCCTCCTCCCGGCCCCTCCTCCCGGCCTCTCCTCCCGGCCCCCACGGTGCTTTCTCTCGCTGCTTCCCAGGCTGCTCTGCAGCGCCAGGCTCTTGATTCAGTCCGACTGCTCCGGGCCAGGCAATGGGACCGTGCCCAGCTCGCCGTGAGCCTCACAGCCCGGCCGGGGAGGTGGGAAGACAGCACTGTTTGCTGCTGGGAAGGCATGCAGGACGAGGCCAGAGCCGGTTCCCAGTTGCCATCACGCCCCTGAAGGCCCGATCTTAGAGGACAGGCCTGTTCCAGAGCCGCGTGGCTGGGTTTGCTGGAGGAGGTGAGGGGAGGAATTGTGGCAGCTACAGCTGGACACACGGCTGAGCCCAGACTCCGAGGGGCCCGTCTGCCCTGCTCGCTTGGGGATGAACTACAGATTTGGGGGTGGGTGGAAGGGTCAGCTTTTCTGGAATCATCATTAAGGGCGTCCTACCTCACTGGCCTCAAATATTGTTCGTATTTGTACCAATTCACACTTTGGCAGTTATGTGAGTGCGTAGCCTCGCCAAGCCTCAATTTCCTAATCTGTGAAATGAGGAAAACAAGTCATTCCTGGCAGGGCGTGGGGAGACTGACTGAGATTGGGCACATAATGTGTTTAACGGAAACCCTGGCTCCTCACAGGCCCTCACCATGCAGCTTCACTGACCCCCTGTCCCAAGTCCCGCCCCGACAAAAGGCCAGCAGCCAAGTGGCAGCTAACAAGGGCTGATGGTGCGGTGTCCTTACACACCAGCCAAATACCGGCAGCTGGTTTGACATAAAGAAACCAGAAGTGTCAGGCACTGAGAACAAAGCCTGGAACCCGGACAGAAGGCCCTGAAGCTGCCGATGGCTTCCGAGGACTTCCGTGAGGACTGTCGCTGAAGAGGCAGTCACTTGGAATAGGTCATACAGCTGCTGGCTACGGGTCCCAGATCTAGAAAACATGCAAGTCCTTCTGACATCCCCGCCTCCCGCCTCCTCGGCCCACCGGCTGCTCTGACTTTGCATGCTTCACGCCTCTCCACCTTCCTCAGCGCTGCCATCTCATTTCGTAACCGTGGAAATAGGAACCGCACTCCAGAGCACCATCCAGAACCTCCTCTTTCTTGCTAACCCACAGAAACTCACCAACCTCCCGTTCTGAGCCCACTTGATACCATTTGAAAAGCTCATATCCCTCCCGCCCGAAGCCTGTTCCGTTTCCACAGGGCTGCACGGGGGCCCTGGCACTGGCCTGGCTTCCCCCCAGTTCCGGAGACCCTCTCCCCTAAAAGCTCTGCTGTGACAACCACTCTGGTGATAGATCCCCAGATGCTGTCAGAGGCTTGGTCAAAGGCCTGGCTTTCCTCTGAAAGACTGACCGTGGATAAGGGTGGTTCCCAGCACCAGGCCCTTTCCAGGTGAAGGGTGCATTCCCAGGGGAAGAGATGCACTGAAACGTGTCCCATAGGATCGGACAAGTCAGGACTTGGGAAAACTGCACAACTGGCCCAGAATATAACTGAGTGACGGCATGCTACAAAATTCAACTTCTAAAATATTTCAGGTCGTTGTCTCCTCATCAGGGAGCAGCGTCCTACCGAGACCCAGCTATTATTCTCTTGTCTGTCTTTCCTTAATCCTTTCATCCCCCACCCCCCACTCAGGATCACTCTTGGTCATGCTGGTGTGGCACAAACTGCCTTCATAATACATTGTTTTGTTTGTTTGTTTGTTTTTTCCCTTTCTTTAAATATATTTCATTGATTTTACACAGAGAGAGAAAGGGAGAGGGATAGAGAGTTAGAAACATGGATCAGAAGCCTTTCTGGGGAGAAACCAAAATGGCGGCATAGGTAAACACCGGAGATTGCTGCCTCGCACAACCACTTCAAAAATACAACTAAAAGATGGAACGGACATCACCCAGAACCACAGGAAGGCTGGATGAGGGAAAATTCTACAACTAGAAGGAAGGAGAACAGCATACGGAGACTCAGACTAAGCGCAGTACGGAAAATAAAAAGGTGCGGAGGTGCGGGCGGGGCGGGCTGCTGGCTGAGGGCGTGATTGTCTGTTTCAATCCAGAGGGAGTCTCAGGCTCTGAGCTCCAGTTCCAGGCGAGTCTCTGGGGACCCAGACTCAAACGGGAGAAGCGGGACTGTCTGGCATCAGTCGGAACTCGAGGGCAGCTTTCTCTCCGAGGTTTGCAGCGGTTGCTGGGATTCCAAGAGGCAGAGCCTCTGGGGACAGGACTGAGAGCAGCCATAACTGCTCACTCCGCCCAATCTGTAGATCCCCTGGGACCCACCCTGCCCAAGCCTTGCACAGAGCCATTTGCCGGATAGCCTTAGGCAAAGGCTAGATTAGCACCTCCCTAGAGGACAGAAGTTCTCCCACTGCAGACAGAGCTGATTCTCACAGCTAGTTGGCCTGTAGGTCAAATTCCCCCAGGTATTACCTACAACAATCAAGCCTTAACTACAAGATTGCGCACAAAGACCACAAGGGGGTGCACCAAGAAAGCATAAAAAATGCAGAGTCAAAGAAACAGGACAAAAATGACAGAAATGGAGGATATAGAGTTCAAAACCACACTTTTAAGGTCTCTCAAGAACTGTCTAGAAGCCGCCGATAAACTTAGTAAGGCCTTCGAAAAGACTGGTGAGACCGCCGATAAATATAGTGAGATCCTCAAGAAATCTAATGAGACCCTCGATGTTCTGATAAAGAACAAACTAGAAATTAAGCATACACTGAGTGAAATAAAGAATATTATACGGACTCCCAACAGCAGACAAGAGGAGCGCAAGAATCAAGTCAACGATTTGAAATGCGAGGAAGCAAAAAACACCCAACCAGAGGGGCGGAATGAAAAAAGAATCCAAAAATGCGAGGATAGTGTAAGGAGCCTCTGGGACAGCTTCAAGCGTACCAACATCAGAATTATAGGGGTGCCAGAAGATGAGAGAGAGCAAGATATTGAAAACCTATTTGAAGAAATAATGACAGAAAACTTCCCCCACCTGGTGAAAGAAATGGACTTACAGGTCCAAGAAGCGCGGAGAACCCCAAACAAAAGGAATCCAAAGAGGACCACACCAAGACACATCATAATTAAAATGCCAAGAGCAAAAGACAAAGAGAGAATCTTAAAAGCAGCAAGAGAAAGAAACTCAGTTACCTACAAGGGAATACCCATATGACTGTCAGCTGATTTCTCAACAGAAACTTTGCAGGCCAGAAGGGAGTGGCAAGACATATTCAAAGTGATGAATACCCAGAACCTACAACCAAGATTACTTTATCCAGCAAAGCTATCATTCAGAATTGAAGGTCAGATAAAGAGCTTCACAGATAAGGAAAAGCTAAAGGAGTTCATTACCACCAAACCAGGATTATATGAAATGCTGAAAGGTATCCTTTAAGAAGAGGAAGAGGAAGAAAAAGGTAAAGATACAAATTATGAACAACAAATATGCATCTATCAACAAGTGAATCTAAGAATCAAGTGAATAAATCATCTGATGAACAGAATGAACTGGTGATTATAATAGAATCAGAGACATAGAAAGGGAATGGACTGACTATTCTTGGGGGGGAAAGGGGTGTGGGAGATGCGGGAAGAGACTGGACAAAAATCGTGCACCTATGGATGAGGACAGTGGGTGGGGAGTGAGGGCGGAGGGTGGGGTGGGAACTGGGAGGAGGGGAGTTATGGGGGGAAAAAGAGGAACAAATGTAATAATCTGAACAATAAAGATTTAATTAAAAATAAAATAAAATAAAATATTTCAAGCATTTGTTGCTTTTTTTAAGTTACAAAAGCAGGCCACAAAATTATGTGTATATTATAATTCAACTATGTAGGAAAAGTGCATCTGAGAAAATATGCCATCGCTGGTTTGGCTCCGTGGATAGAGCATCAGCCTGCGGACTAAAGGGTCCCAGGTTCGCTTCCGGCCAAGGGCACATGCCCGGGTTGCAGGCTTGATCCCCCCCCCCTCCAGTAGGGGGCGTGCAGGAGGCAGCCGATCAGTGATTTTCTCTCATCATTGATGTTTCTATCTCTCTCTCTCCCTCTCCCTTCCTCTCTGAAATCAATAATATATATATATATTTTTTTAAAAAAGAAAATATAGAAAAATTAGATATATATGTGTATTTTAATATAAAATTGTCAGTAAAATGACAGAGTAATGGGAGGTTTTTCCTTTCTCTTATCTGGTTTTCAATTTTTTTTCAAAAGTGGTCATGATAACTTTTGTAATTTAAGAAGTATGTTAATGCCAGCACTTAATAGTGTTACAAGAGCGGAGAGATAGACAAGGGAGAGTCAGGGCAGCCACATGGATGTATGTACGAAGTGGTGCCACCTCGCAGATTAATAACATTTGTCTCCTTGAGAATTCTAAAATTCAACACAAAAGTCCATTCCCTACTTCTAAGAACAAAAATCTCAACGCCTGGCGCATTGAGGCAGCCTTTGCCCACAATCCCAGTGCCTCTCCTGCCTGTTTCGGGGACAGTCCAGTTACAGTGACGGGTCACACCATCCTCTGCCTGGTTGACAGAGAGCTTAAGAAAACAAGTCGAAGCTTGTTCTTAGCATTCACCCCTAGTGCTCACTTTCCAGGCACAGTGCCTGTCACACCCCCACAGGACTAACGCAGAAGTCCAGACGGGAACCAGCTGAGGGAAATCCCTCCCGCGCCCTTTTCCAAGCATCACTACTGAGCAAGGAGCAGCAGTCACTCAGAAATGTCCCAGAGAGGAATCAACAATGGGGGCCACAGAGCAGCCACCAGAAAACTCGGGTATCATTTATGGTGAAGGTGGAGGCTACCCAGAACCTCCACTGAGTCAGCAAACTACAAAAGCACCAACTACTAGCACAAATAAATGGCCAGATAAATGACACATTTTTTAAAGGACACATTTTTAAGAAATGGAAAACGGCACAGCCACTATAATTTTGCTCAGATTAGATATTTGCAGAGTGAAAACTGGTGAGTTGATGAGTCACCTGTCATTCCTTAGCCTTGGAAAAGACATGTCAGAATCAAGTAATTACTTTCCATTTGTGTATAAAAAGTCTTCCTAGGAACCTAAAATTCACTCTAATAAAGGTAAAAGCATAGAACCAGTTTTTGTTGTTTATTCAATTCTTTTTCTTTGAAAGAGAGAGAAAGAAGAACCAAGATGGCGGCATAGGTTAACGCCGGAGTTTGCTGCCTTGAACAACTACTTCAAAAGTGAAACTAAAAGACGGAACGGACATCACCCAGAACCACAGGAACGCTGGCTGAGTGGAAGTCCTACAACTAGGAGGAAAGAGAAGCGCATACGGACACTCAGAGGAGGCGCAGTGCTGAAGTCAAATTCTGAGGTGCGGAGTGTGCGGAGCGGGCTGGCGGCGGAGGGCGCGGTTGGCGTTTTCAATCGGGAGGGAGTCGCAGACTCTGAGCTCCAGATACGGGTGAATCTTTAGGGACCCAGACTCAAACGGGAGAAGCGGGACTGTCTGGCTTCGGTCAGAGCAAGTGCAGCTTTCTCTCCGAGGTTTGCAGCAGTTGCTGGGACTCAGAGAGGCAGAGCCCCTGGGGACAGGACTGAGAGCCACCATAACTGCTCTCTCCGGCCCACCCTGTTGATCCCTTGCGACGCACCCACCCCGCCCAAGCCCTGCACAAAGGCATTTGCCGGATAGCCTCAGGCAAAGGCTAGATTAGCACCTCCCTAGAGGACAGAAGTTCTCTCACTGCAGACACAGCTGATTCTCACAGCCACTTGGCCTGGAGGTCAAACCCTCCCTGGGATTAGCTACAACAATCAAGGCTTAACTACAAGACTGCGCACAAAGACCACTAGGGGGTGCACCAAGAAAGCATAACAAAATGCGGAGACAAAGAAACAGGACAAAATTGTCAATGGAAGATATAGAGTTCAGAACCACACTTTTAAGGTCTCTCAAGAACTGTTTAAAAGCCGCCGATAAACTTAATGAGATCTACAAGAAAACTAATGAGACCCTCAATGTTATGATGGGGAACCAACTAGAAATTAAGCATACATGGACTGAAATAACGAATATTATACAGACTCCCGACAGCAGACAAGAGGAGCGCAAGAATCAAGTCAATGATTTGAAATGCGAGGAAGCAAAAAACACCCAACCGGAGGGGCGGAATGAAAAAAGAATCCAAAAATGCGAGGATAGTGTAAGGAGCCTCTGGGACAGCTTCAAGCGTACCAACATCAGAATTATAGGGGTGCCAGAAGATGAGAGAGAGCAAGATATTGAAAACCTATTTGAGGAGAACCAAGATGGCGGCATAGGTTAACGCCGGAGTTTGCTGCTTTGAACAACTACTTCAAAAGTGAAACTAAAAGACAGAGGGACATCACCCAGAACCACTGGAACGCTGGCTGAGTGGAAGTCCTACAACTAGGAGTAAAGAGAAACGCACACGGACACTCAGAGGAGGCGCAGTGCTGAAGTCAAATTCTGAGGTGCGGAGAGCGCGCGCGCGGAGCGGGCTGGCGGCGGAGGGCGCGGTTGGCGTTTTCAATCGGGAGGGAGTCGCAGACTCTGAGCTCCAGATCCGGGCGAGTCTTTAGGGACCCAGACTCAAACGGGAGAAGCGGGACTGTCTGGCTTTGGGCAGAGCGAGTGCAGCTTTCCCTCCGAGCTTTGCAGCCATTGCTGGGACTCAGAGAGGCAGAGCCCCTGGGGACAGGACTGAGAGCGGCCATAACTGCTCTCTCTGGCCCACCCTGTTGATCCTGTGCGACCCGCCCCGCCCAAGCCCTGCACACAGGCATTTGCCGGATAGCCTCAGGCAAACGCCAGATTAGCACCTCCCTAGAGGACAGAAGTTCTCTCACTGCAGACACAGCTGATTCTCATAGCCACTTGGCCTGGAGGGCAAACCCTCCCTGGAATTAGCTACAAGACTGCACACAAAGGCCACTAGGGGGTGCACCAAGGAAGCATAACAAAATGCAGAGACAAAGAAACAGGACAAAATTGTCAATGGAAGATCTAGAGTTCAGAACCACACTTTTAAGGTCTCTCAAGAACTGTTTAGAAGCCGCCGATAAACTTAATGAGATCTACAAGAAAACTAATGAGACCCTCGATGTTATATTGGGGAACCAACTAGAAATTAAGCATACACTGACTGAAATAAAGAATATTATACAGACTCCCAACAGCAGAACAGAGGAGCGCAAGAATCAAGTCAATGATTTGAAATGCGAGGAAGCAAAAAACACCCAACCGGAAAAGCAAAATGAAAAAAGAATCCAAAAATGCGAGGATAGTGTAAGGAGCCTCTGGGACAGCTTCAAGCGTACCAACATCAGAATTATAGGGGTGCCAGAAGATGAGAGAGAGCAAGATATTGAAAACCTATTTGAAGAAATAATGACAGAAAACTTCCCTCACCTGGTGAAAGAAATGGACTTACAGGTCCAAGAAGCGCGGAGAACCCCAAACAAAAGGAATCCAAAGAGGACCACACCAAGACACATCATAATTAAAATGCCAAGAGCAAAAGACAAAGAGAGAATCTTAAAAACAGCAAGAGAAAGAAACTCAGTTACCTACAAGGGAATACCCATACGACTGTCAGCTGATTTCTCAACAGAAACTTTGCAGGCCAGAAGGGAGTGGCAAGAAATATTCAAAGTGATGAACACCAAGAACCTACAACCAAGATTACTTTATCCAGCAAAGCTATCATTCAGAATTGAAGGTCAGATAAAGAGCTTCACAGATAAGGAAAAGCTAAAGGAGTTCATCACCACCAAACCAGGATTATATGAAATGCTGAAAGGTATCCTTTAAGAAGAGGAAGAGGAAGAGGAAGAAAAAGGTAAAGATACAAATTATGAACAACAAATATGCATCTATCAACAAGTGAATCTAAGAATCAAGTGAATAAATAATCCGATGAACAGAATGAACTGTTGATTATAATAGAATCAGGGACATAGAAAGGGAATGGACTGACTATTCTTGTGGGGGAAAGGGGTGTGGGAGATGCGGGAAGAGACTGGACAAAAATCGTGCACCTATGGATGAGGACAGTGGGTGGGGAGTGAGGGCGGAGGGTGGGGCGGGAACTGGGAGGAGGGGAGTTATGGGGGGGAAAAAAGAGGAACAAATGTAATAATCTGAACAATAAAGATTTAATTTAAAAAAAAAAAAAAAAAAAAAAAAGAAAACCTATTTGAAGAAATAATGACAGAAAACTTCCCCTACCTGGTGAAAGAAATGGACTTACAGGTCCAAGAAGCGCGGAGAACCCCAAACAAAAGGAATCCAAAGAGGACCAAACCAAGACACATCATAATTAAAATGCCAAGAGCAAAAGACAAAGAGAGAATCTTAAAAGCAGCAAGAGAAAGAAACTCAGTTACCTACAAGGGAATACCCATATGACTGTCAGCTGATTTCTCAACAGAAACTTTGCAGGCCAGAAGGGAGTGGCAAGACATATTCAAAGTGATGAATACCCAGAACCTACAACCAAGATTACTTTATCCAGCAAAGCTATCATTCAGAATTGAAGGTCAGATAAAGAGCTTCACAGATAAGGAAAAGCTAAAGGAGTTCATTACCACCAAACCAGGATTATATGAAATGCTGAAAGGTATCCTTTAAGAAGAGGAAGAGGAAGAAAAAGGTAAAGATACAAATTATGAACAACAAATATGCATCTATCAACAAGTGAATCTAAGAATCAAGTGAATAAATCATCTGATGAACAGAATGAACTGGTGATTATAATAGAATCAGAGACATAGAAAGGGAATGGACTGACTATTCTTGGGGGGGAAAGGGGTGTGGGAGATGCGGGAAGAGACTGGACAAAAATCGTGCACCTATGGATGAGGACAGTGGGTGGGGAGTGAGGGCGGATGGTGGGGCGGGAACTGGGAGGAGGGGAGTTATGGGGGTAAAAAAGAGGAACAAATGTAATAATCTGAACAATAAAGATTTAATTAAAAAAAAAAGAGAGAGAAAGGGAGGCAGGGAGGGAGAGGGGAGAGAGAGAGAGAAAGAGAGGAGAGAAAGAGAAACATTGATTTATAGTTCCACTTATTTATGCATTCATAAATAATGAATGGTTGACTCTTGTATTTGCCCTGATTGGGGATCGAACCTGCAAGCGCTGCGTATGGGGGCGATGCTCTAACCCAGCGGTTTTCAACCTGTGGGTCGCGACCCCTTTGGCGGTTGAACGACCCTTCCACAGGGGTCGTCTAAGACCATCTTGCATATCAGATATTTACATTACGATTCATAACAGTAGCAACATTACAGTTATGAAGTAGCAACGAAAATAATTTTATGGTTGCGTCACAACATGAGGAACTATATTTAAAGGGCCAGAAGGTTGAGAACCACTGCTCTAACCAATTGAGCTACCCAGCCAGAGCCTGTTTATTCAGTTCTTAATTAGGAGGAGCATATGACGCATATCTATATATTCTGGTTCAGTTAAGTCTGGGATAAGCCTGGCGCTTGCTAAGCACCACAGGTGATTCTGATGTATACCAACAGCCAGCACTACTGAGGAGATCTGGATTTTTCTCTCATTTCAATGTCTGTGTTTAAAGCTAACTACATAAAGAAGAGACATTTAGTCTTTATCAAGCATAACTATAATGTGCTACAATTAACTAACTCACCTGGAATTTATTTCCTCCACTGTGACTGTTCTCTTCTTTGCAATTTTCAGAAAGCACATTTCTCTCATCCAAGGAGTATCTAAGCTTTAAACCCAGGGCGGTTTGCTCTGCACAGCGCTTAGCACAGTGCACCAAGTCTACTCATAAGCAAAGTCTGGGTAACACCAAGGTGAAGCTACCCGGATGTTCTAAAGCACAGCCAGAGACGGGATAAGCTGCCACAGGGGCCACATCATCTCCAAGCAGGAAGGGCACAGAGAGTGACGCCTCCACGTTGGTGACAGACGTTACTCCTGACTTCATCCCCCTCACAAGAACAATGACCACCTGTTCATGGATAAGACACCACTGAGAGGAATCTCAGAACACGGGTAAGGCTGAAGCACCCTGCACCTCAGAGAGCCAGACAAACATTGCGAGGGCGAGAGGAGGTGCTACACAGACTGCACTGCCCCTCCCCCGGCCAGCACAGCACCACAGGGAGAGCTCTCCCCTGAGCCTACAGAGCCCAGGGCCTGACAGCCAGCTGGCTCCCACCCCCAAAACTCTGGGTCGAGTCATGGGAACCTATACTCCAGTTCCAGCCCATGGGGATCACAGGGGGATGTATGGGCTCCGCCACTAGGAATCTGATTGTGATGGAGAAGGGGCACAGGGCCGGGCAACCACCACCACTTGGGACTTGGCAGACCAAGTTCCTACCTGCAGTCCAAGGAGTAGTCCTGGTCAGCTGCTTCCCCCACCTGCAAAGTCAGGGTGGTGCACAGTGTGAGCAGGAGCCTGGGAGGCAGGCCTGCAGCTGGAGCGTGGTGACCCTGTGCAGGGAGTGCAACTATTTTATAGCTCTGCCCACAGCTGGTGTAGCTCCTCACCCCTCCCAACCACAATGCCTGACCAGGAGCACCTGGGAGGTGGCTTGGACTTGGCCATCCTGATCCACCCAAGGAGGGGCGCTCACTCAGAGCCCCACCCAACCAGGAAGCCTGAGTAGGAACGCATGGAAGCTGCTTAGCCGGCAACACTAGAGCCGAGTCCAAAGCTGATCCTCTGCAGAGCAAGCCAGCGTCCTCCTGTTCAGTCAGGGAAACGGATGTGTAGCCCATTGCTGAGTGCAGCCTTCAGCCGCCTGAACCTAACCAGGCACACAGGAAGCTAGCTGTGTAGCGATCTAATACCCCTGCTCACAGGGGCACTTGAGCTGAGAGCACATTCTACGGTTTCCCAACCTGCAGAGCAAATCCTGTGGCCCTATCTGACCAGAGAATTCCTTACTTACTAATATCCTCCTGATTTGGGTCCCTAAACAATAAGCCACCCCGGCCCTGGGGCTTATTCTGCTGCCCCCGCCGTGGGGGCATGGAAACTAATTCAGAGACCACCCACTACTTAGTACCCTAGTACCAACGGTCTAGTCAGCCCAACGAGAGCACCCAAGCACTGCCACCCTTAGCCTCCCGTGGGCAGGAAACCAGCAATCCTGACCCCCGGCAGCAGCACCCCCCACCCTGACCGCAGGGCTCAGGCAGTGGCTTTGCCCCAAAATAGACCCTGATCGCAGGTCCTACCTCCCCAAGGATGTTACCAGCAGACACATTCAAAACCCCAAACTGGTCTGTCTAGGGCAGCCGTGGGCAAACTACGGCCTGTGGGCCGGATCCGGCCCGTTTGAAATGAATTAAACTAAAAAAGAAAAAAGACCATACCCTTTTATGTAATGATGTTTACTTTGAATTTATATCAGTTCACACAAACACTCCATCTATGCTTTTGTTCCGGCCCTCCGGTCCAGTTTAAGAACCCATTGTGGCCAAAACTGGTTTGGCTCAGTGGATAGAGCATCGGCCTGCGTACTGAAAGGTATCGGGTTCGATTCCGGTCAAGGGCATGTACCTGGGTTGCGGGCACGTCCCCAGTGGGGGATGTGCAGGAGGCAGCTGGTCGATGTTTCTTTCTCGTCGATGTTTCTAACTCTCTATCTCTCTCCCTTCATCTCTGTGGAAAATCAATAAAATATATTAAAAAAAAAAAAAAAAAGAACCCATTGTGGCCCTCGAGTCAAAAAGTTTGCCCACCCCTGGTCTAGTGGAAAACTCACTCAAAGCAAACCTGTAAAATCTGGAAAAGAAAATTAGGGACACTAATTTACTCAGATGCACACACACCAAAGTAAGGAATCAAGAATCATAAATAAAAACAGGTAAATGTGACACCACCAAAAGGAAACAAATAAAGCTCCAATAACTGACCCTAACGAAATAGAGGTCTGTGATCTGTTAAAGAATTCAGAATAATCCTCTTAAGGAAATTGAGTGAACTAGAAGAACACAAACAACTAAACAAAATTAGGAAAATAATGCACCAAACAAAATGTTTAACGAAGAAACAGAAACCATTAAAAAAAAATCCTAGAGCCTAGCCGGTGTGGCTCAGCGGTTGAGCGACAACCCAGGAACCAAGTGGTCACAAGTTTGGCCCTAGCTGGTTTGGCTCAGTGGATAGAGCGTCGGCCTGTGGACTGAAGGATTCTGGGTTTGCTTCTGGTTAAGGGCATATACCTCGGTTGCAGGCTCCTCCCCGTCCTGGGCCCTCGTCAGGGCGGGTGGAGAAAGCAACCAATCGATGTGTTTCTCTCACACTGATATTTCTGTCTTTCCCTTTCTCTTCCACTCTCTCTAAAAATCAATGGAAAAATATCCTTGGGTGAGGATTAACAAAAACAAAACAAAACAAAAAATCCCAAACAAAAAAAGAGGTCACAGATTTAATTCCTGATCAGGCTATCAATCTCAAGTAGGGAGTGAGCAGGAGACAGCCAATCAATGATGCTTCTCTAGCATCAATATTTCTATCTCTGTATCCCTCTCTCTTCCTCTCTCTAAAAACAAAAATGAAAACATTTTTTTTTAAATCCTGGAGCTGAAAAAATACAAGGACTATACTGAATAACTCAGTAGGGAACTTCAAAAGCCGACCTGATCCTGAAGAAAAAATGACCTAGAACACAGGACATTTAAAATTATCGAGAGAGAGAGAGAGAGAGAGAGAGAGAGAGAGAATATGAAGAGTTGCTCTGGCTGGGTAGGTCAGTTAGTTGGAGTGTTGTCCCGATATGCCAAGGTGGCAGGTTTGATCCACAGTCAGGGCACATACAGGAATCATCAACCAATGAATGCATAAATAGGTGGAGCAACAAATCAATGTTTCTCTCTTTCTTTTTCTTCATTCCTCTCTCTCTCTCTAAAATAAATAAGTAAAAATTAAGAAAAAAAGAACAAAAGGAGTGAAGAAAGCCTAAGGGATTTATGTGACACAACCAAAAGAAATAATAGCTGCAATATGGGAATTTCACAAGGAGAAAAGAAAGTATATTTAAAGCAATAATGGCTGAAAACTTCCCAAACCTCAGGAGAGAAACAGACATGCAGATCCATGAGGTACAAAGGACCCCAAATAGGTTGAACCCTAACAGGGCTACACTGAGACACAGTATAACTGAATTACCAAAAGTCAAAGAAAGAATTTTGAAAACAGCAAGGAAAAAATGTTACATATAAGGGAACCCCTGTAAGACTATCAGCAGATTTAAAATATTGAAAGAAAATAATCATAACCAAAATACTATACCCAGTAAACCTGTCTTTCAGAAATGAAGGAGAAATAAAAATTTTCCTGAACAAACAAAAGCTGAGAGGGAATTCATGGCCACTAGAAATCCTAAAGGGTGCTCTTTGAGTGGAAGTAAAGGGACACTAATTAACATAAAAAAATAACAAGTTAGTGGAAAACTCACTGGCAATGGTAAATAGATGGTCAAAGATAGATTCTGTAATATGGTATGGTGGTGCATAATTCACTTACAACTCTAGTTTAAAAAGCTAAAAACCAAACATATTAAAAATTACCATAACTACAATATTATTGTATACACAATATAAAAATATGTAAACTGAAATATCAATAATAACTTAAAATGTGAGGGAGACGGTCGCTTGGCAACATTCTGTACTGCCCACCATGTTCTTAAGCAGCAGCCTCTCGCATCTCTGGACACAACTGCAATTCATTCTTGAAAAGTCTGTCTGCTCCATGGCTGTGATTGGAGCCCCATTCTCATGGAGACAGAAAAGAAAAGGAGTGGAATATGGTCCTGCTGCTATTAGAGAAACTGGCGTGATGAAAATGCTCTCCAATTTGGGCTGCGGCCTAAAGGACTTTGGAGATTTGAGTTTCACTCCAGTCCCCAAAGAGGATCTGTACAACAACTGACAGCAAACTGTCGCTCGGTGGGCCTCACCAGCCAGGAACTGTCTGAGGAAGGTAGTAGAGCAGTATCAGGAGGCTACAGCTGTGTCACAGTGGCAGGAGACCACAGCCTGGCAATTGGTACCATTAGTGGCCACGCCCAACACTGCCCAGACCTGTGATCTGGGTTAATACCCATGCTGACATCAAAGAACTACAGGACAAGGTGCTACAGCTCCCAGGATTTTCCTGGATCAAACCTTGTATCTCTTCCCCAAGTCTTGTGTATATTGGTCTAAGACAGTGGTTGGCAAACTGCAGCTCGCGAGCCACATGCGGCTCTTTGGCCCCTTGAGTGTGGCTCTTCCACAAAATACCACATGCGGGCGTGCACGTACAGTACGATTAAAACTTCATGGCCCATGCACAGAAGTCGGTATTTTGTGGAAGAGACAGACTCAAGGGGCCAAAGAGCCGCATGTGGCTCGCGAGCTGTGGTTTGACGAACCGCAGTTTGCCAACCACTGGTCTAAGAGATGGACCCTCCTGAACATTTTATTTTAAAGAATTATGATATCCAGTATTTTTCCATAAGAGACATAGACTTGGTATCCAGAAGGTCATGGAACAGACATTCAATCTACTGATTGGAAAAAGACAAAGGCCAATCCATCTGAGCTTTGATATTGATGCATTTGACCCTACACTGGCTCCAGCCACAGGAACTCCTGTTGTAGGAGGACTGACATATCGAGAAGGCATGTATATTACTGAGAAAATACACAACACAGAGTTGCTATCAGCACTGGATCTTGTTGAAGTTAATCCTCAGTTGGCCGCTTCAGATGAAGAGGCCAAGGCTACAGCTGGCCTGGCAGTGGATGTGATTGCTTCAATTTCTGGTCCAGAAAGGGAAGGAGGGCACAATGTCTATGACCAACTTCCTACTCCCAGTTCAACACATGAATCAGAAAATGAAGAACATGTGAGAATTTAGAAAATAATGCATGATGACACATTCGTCACAATGGGCATTTCAGAGTTGTGAGGTATTTGAGGGGGCAGATACTACATGGTCATCTGGGTCAATACTGCCTTAATGAGAACATTTGTGTACTCTCGCAATTGTAAAATTTCCTTTCCCTCTCCATTTTGGTGACCAATGATACTACTGTAAATGTATTTGTGGGTGTTTTTTTTTGTTGTTGTTTTTTTTTTTTCCAATTCATGAGGTATTACTATGTTGGAGCACCATGTAAATTTAAAGAAGTCATAAACAGCATTTATTACCTTGGTATAATTTGGAAAAAAAAATGTGAGGGGGAGAAGTAAAAGAGTAAAGTTTAGGAATAACAAGCTATCAAACTTGTTATCAATCTAAAATAGGATGTTATGAGAGTTCCAAAATGGTGGTGGAGTAAGTGGAAGCTACATTGACACTCTCCCAGGACCAAACTGGAATTACAACTAAAATACAGAAAAACTATCCTGAATAATCAACTAAAGACTAGCTGGAGAGAACCTGATAACCAAGGATGGGAAGTGGAGCCTGCATAGAGACTGGTAGGAAGTGTGAAGGTGTGAAAGGGCTGCCCGGGCTCCCACAGACAGCAGCTGAAGGTCCAGAGGGATAACTCAGCTATGGGGGGTTCCCACTGAGAATATGGGGTCTAGAACCAGAGTGTCTGCCTTCCGAGCTCCAACCCCAGATCCCCCAACTTTGGCTTCTGCTCACGCAACTCCAGTCCACTCGGCCCTCCCTCTGCTGGAGCCCAAGGTTGACTGGCTGTGAGGACTGGCCATGATTACAGTGGATGAACTGTTGTGCCCGGGCTGAACCCATGGAGTGGAATTCACTTTAGCAAGACTCTGGTACCTGGGGAATGGCAGAGGAATCCTTGAGAAAGCGGATTGAAAGTTGGAGACTGCGTCTGAAATCTCTCCCGGAGCGCCGGCTCAGCCGCGGAGACTGCGCCATCTTGAGTGGCTGTTTTTTGGAAATGTATACTGTACACCCAAAGACCCGGCATCCAGAGATCGGCTGCTAACCCGGAGACACTGGATCTGGGACAGCGTGACTACGTGTAGTCCTGCTTCTCGTGGAAAGATCCAAGCAACAGCAGCCTCATGATCACCACACCCTCTGTCTGAGGAACAGCAGCTGTACGTGAAGCCTCCCCCAACCAGCCAGAAGAGCCACCACAGCTGTGAACAGCACCCACCAGAGGAGCTGCTGCCAACTGAGGAGCAGCTGCTACCGCAACTGCCCGAGGAGCAACCACAGCCCGAGGAGCCACTGCTACCCAGGGAGCAGCCACTGAACGACTCAACATCTAGATATGTCAGTGAGATCAAACATGGGTAGACAAAGAAACCCCCAAAGGAAAGAAAAGGAGGACTCGCCAGAAAAGCAGCTAAGTGATACAGAGGCATGCAACATGACAGAAAAAGAATTCAGAATAAGGGTCCTAGAGTGCATAAACCAGATGGAGGAAAAAATCAACAACTTATGCAAGAAACAAGAAGAAACAGATGAAAAAATCAATAACTTATGTAAGACCCAAGAAGAAATGAAGAGTGATATACCATTGAAAGTATCAACAGTAGACTAGGAGAAGCGGAGGACCGAATTAGTGAATTAGAAGACAAGGAAGCAAAACACACCCAAAATGTACTGCAATTGGAGAAAAAAATTAAAAGACAGGAGGAGAACGTAAGGGAGCTTTGGGACAACATGAAATGAAACAACATACGAATAATAGTGGTGCCAGAACAACAGAAAGAGGAACAAGGATTAGGAAACCTATTTGAAGAAATAATATCAGAAAACGTCCCAGAGGTGGGGAAGAAAAAAGTCACACAAGCATAGAGACTCCCAAACAAGGTGAACCCAAAAAGACCCACACCAAGACACATCATAATTACCCTGGCAAATGTTCAGGACAAAGAGAGAATCTTACAGGCTGCAAGAGAGAGATGGAAAGTTACATACAAGGGATCTCCCATTAGATTATCAAATGATTTCTCAACAGAAACACATCAGGCCAGAAAAGAATGGACAGAAATTTACAGTGATGCAAAGAAAAGGACTGAATCCAAGAATACTCTATCCAGCAAGGCTATCATTCAAAATTGAAGGGGAAATAAGAAGCTTCACAGAGAATATGGGGTCTAAACCCCAAACTGGGCTCCCCAGCCCAGAGCACCAGAACTGAGAAAGGTGACCACATAACATGAAGCTGTGAAAAGCAGCAGGGTTGCTATCTTCCAGGGAGAGATAGCTAGAAATGCAGGTACCCTCTGAAAGAGCCAACACACAAAATTTTGTGTGCAGCCACTCACCTTGGGTTCTGGTAGAAGGAGGCAGAGTGGACTGGAGCTGTGGGAGCAGAAGCCAGGGTTGGGGGCCCAGGGGTTAAAGCTCAGAAGGCAGAAACCCTGTTTTCTTGTGCTGAGTCATTCCCTCACACTGCAGAGGACATCTTTCTCGGGAAGACATTTATCTTCCAGGCAGCTGTTGCCTAGGGGGGAAGCAATTGCCCCACCCTGTTGGAAAACCTCTCGCTCTACTCTGTGGTCAATAACCTGAAGCTAATCAAGACTGAATACAATCTGACTGCAGGCAGAGGCGGATCTCTGGAGGCTTTGAGTCTTCACCTGATCTATTTCTGGACCTGGGGCTAGGAAAAACAGACCTTGGTGCACATTTGGTCCTTTCCAAAGGCATCCAGCCCCAGCAGAGGGATCCATAAGCTATGGATAGCTGACAGCTCCACACAGCACTCAGGGCTAGTCAGAAACAGTATGTGACATTTCCTGCACTAGAGATTGGGAGGCATAGCAGATCTACCTTATACACACACACATACCTAAACAGGCAGCCAAAATGGGGAGACAAGCCCAAAACAAAGTAACAAGAGAATTCTCCAGAAGAAGAGCTAAATGAAATGGAGATAAGAAATTTATTAGACATAGAGTTCAGAATAATGATAGCAAAGATGCTCAACAGCATAAGAAAAGATATAGTAATTACGAAAAATGACATAGCACTAATAAAGAACACAGTGGAAGGAATACACAGCAGATGAGGGGAAACAAAGGATTTGATCAGTGAATTAGAAGACAGGGAAGAAAAATCACTCAGAGAACCAAAACAACAACAACAAAAATGCCGAGCCAGCATGGCTCAGTGGTTGAGTGTTGACCTATGAGCCAGAAGGTCATGGTTTGATTCCTGGTCAGGGCACATGTCCAGGTTTTGACTCGATCCCATGTGGGGCATGCAGAAGGCAGCCTATCAATGACTCTCTCTCATTATTGATGTTTCTATCTCTCTCTCCTTCTCCCTTCCTCTCTGAAATAAAAAATATATTTAAAAAAAGAAAAAACAATTAAAAAACAAGAGGACAGCTTAAGGGAGCTGTGGGACATGAAATGTAACAATATTCGCATCATAGGACTACCAGAAGGGGAAGAAAGTGAGCAAGGAATAGAAAACGTGTTTAAAGAAATAATGGCAGAACACTTCCCTAACCTGGTAAAGGAAAAAGTCACACAAGTTCAGGAGGCACAGAGAGTGCCAAGCAAGAACCCAAACAGGTCCATGCCCAGACACATCATAATTTAGATGCCTAAAAATTAAAGACACAGAGAAAATCTTAAAGGCAGCAAGAGAAAAGCAATTTGTTACCTACAAAGGAGCTCTCACAAGGCTGTCAGCTGATTTCTCATCAGAAACTCTACAGCCAGAAGGAAATGGAATGAAGTATTCCAGGTAATGAAAAGCAAGGATCTGAAACCAAGATTACTATATCTATCAAGGCTATCATTCAAAATAGATGGTGAAATAAAGAGCTTCCCAGATCAAAAAAAAAAAAAAAAAGCTACCACCAAACCAGCACTGCAAGAAAGCTAAAGGGACTGCTATAACGAGAAGAGAGAGAAAGAGAGAGAGAGAGAGAAAAACATAGCCATACAGAATTAAAATGACTATCAATAAGTACCTATCAATAATAACCTTAAATGTAAATGGCTTAAATGCTCCAATCAAAAGATATAGGGTAGCTGAATGAACATGAAAACATAACCCAGATATACAAGAAACCCACCTCAGAACAAAAGACTCATACAGGATAAAAGTGAAGGGATGGAAAAAATTTCCATGCAAATGGAAACAGAAAGAAGTTGGTGTGGCAATACTCATATCTGACAAAATAGACTTCAAAATGAAGGCCATCACGAGAGACAATAAAGGTCACTATATAATACTAAAGGGATTGATCCAACAAGAGGATATAACCCTGGGAAACATATATGCACCCAATATAGGAGCACCTAACTATAATAAAAAAAACTTCTAGAGGACTTTAAGGGAGAGATTGACAGCAATATAGTTATAATCAGGGGCTTTAACACTCTGTTGACTTCACGGGATACATCTTTCAGACAAAAAATTAACAAGGAAACAGTGAGTCTAAATGACACACTGGATCAGATGGATTTGACATTTATAGAATAATTGACCCCAAAGCTGTAAAATATACATTCTTCTCAAGTGCACATGGGTCATTCTTAAAGAGAGACCATGTTAGGACACAAAACAAGTCTCTACAAGTTCAAGAAGATTGAAAACATATCAAGCATCTTCTCAGATCATAATGGAATGAAGTTAGGAATCAACTACAGTAAAAACTCAAAAATATTCAAACTCATGGAGGCTAAATAACATGTTATTAAACAATTACTGGATTACCAATGAGATCAAGAAAAAAATAAAAAAACATCCTGGAAACAAATGACTATGAAAACACAACAATCCAAAATCTCTGGGACACAGCAAAAGCAGTCCTAAGAGGGAAGTTCATAATAGCACTACAGACCTACCTCAAAATACAAGAAAAATTAATAATATACTATTTAACCCTACAACTTAAAGAATTAGAAAGAGAACAAGAAGAAAAGCCTAGAGTAAGTAGAAGAAAGGAAATAATAAAGATCAGAGTGAAAATAAATGACACAGAGACTGAAAAAAATACAAAAGATCAATGAAACCAAGAGCTGGTTCTTTGAAAAGATAAACGAGATAATGAACCTTTAGCCAGACTCATCAAGAAACAAAGATAGAGGACCCAAATAATTAAAATTAGAAACAAAAGCGGTGAAGTAACCATTGACATCACAGAAATAGAAAGAATTGTAAGAAAATACTATGAGCAACGATATGCCAACAAGCTGGACAATGTGAATGAAATGGACAAATTCCTAGAATAATACAATCTCCAAAAACTGAATCAGGAAGAATCAGAAAACCTGAATAGGCCAATAACAACTGATGATATTGAAGTAGTAATAAAAAAACTCCCAACAAACAAAAAGCCCTGATCCGGATGGCTAAACAGGGAAGTTTTAACAAACACTCAAAGAAGAACTAATACCTATTCTCCTCAAACTATTTCAGAAAATCCAAGAGGAAGAAACACTTCCAAATTCTTTTCCTGAGGCCAGCATTATCCTAATTCCAAAACCAAATAAAGACACTACAAAGAAAGAGAATTACAGGCCAATAGTGTGTGTGTGTGGGGAGGGGGTGGGGGGGGTGGGGGTGGGGTAGAGGGTGGCAGTTAGCTACAAGGGTTCAATGGGGGAAAAAGGGGGACATATGTAATACTTTCAATAATAAAGTCTTTAAAATACTAGCTGTACCAGTTAATAATGCAAATTGTTTTCAATAGATGGAGTTACACATATGTTGATATATATGTGATTTGATATGTATGCTATTTTGTTGTATTGACAGCAAGCTTCAAAACTTCATATGTCAAATTTGCTGAAGGTGTTAACATCATAGATATTTTTATGCTTAAAAATGTCGAATTTCGTGCCCAAAAAAGGGCATTTGAGGGAAGTTTTAATTCATTACTTTATTTTGAAGAAAAAGTTATCGTATACTTCGGGAAGCTTATGGTGAACATGCTCCATCTCAAGATGCTTGTGAACGCTGGTTTAAACGCTTTAAAAGTGATGACTTCGATGTGAAAGACTGCCGGGGTCCTGCCCCAGCGGGTCCAGGGGTCCCCAAAGGTGTGGACGGAGTCAGCAAAGAAGGAATGACACGGAGACAGCGTTCAGTTGATCATCATAGCCGGGTTCTCTTGTCAGGGTCTCCAGCCAAGTTCTGGTCTGGATCTCCAGAGAGGTTCTGGTTAGGATCTCCAGCCAGGTTCTGTGTCCATGTTCTCTTGCTAGGTTCTCCAGATTCTCCAGCCAGGTTCTGTAGCCATGTTCCCTCGCTAGGTTCTCCAGCCAGGTTCTGTCCAGGTTCTCCAGCCAGGTTCAGTCACCAGGTTCTAGTCAGGTTCTCTTGCCAATTTCTGTAGTCAGGTTCAGTCCAGGATTTTTGCCATGTTCTCTCCTAGGTTCTGTCTCTAGGTTCTGAGGCCAGTTTCTGTCCAGGATCTTTTGCCATGTTCTCTCCAGCGAAGTTCTTCTGTCCCTAGAGAACGTTCTGTGTAGGTTCTGTGCCTAGGTTCTGTCTCTCTCTCTGTCTCTTGCTGTCTTGTTACATCTGTATTTATACCAGTTGATTCAATCCTATCAATCTCTATTACAAAGGTTAGGGCGTTTCTTATCTCCATTCCAGGGAGTAAAGATTATGTAGCTTAAGCATGATTGTTCGTAGCTAAAGTGATTAATTACCCGCCTGGCACTTAGTTAAGAGGTTTTATTCCCTCCCTAACTTCAGGGGAAAATCCCTACCTGGGGAAACAACCTTTCTCAGAGACCTTGGTTAAAACACATAGTGCCAAGAAGGTGAACAAACATATTAAGAACAGTATGCCATATATGCCAGGTCCCTTGAAACAGCAAGCATGGACCGGCTCCCGGCAAAAAACAAAGAACGTCCAGGTCAACCAAAAAAGTTTGCAGACCAACAATGACAAGCATTATTGGATGAAGGTGCGTGTCAAACTCAAAAACAACTTGCAGAAAGATTAAACGTTGCTCAGCAAACAATTTCTGATCATTTACAATCAATGGGAAAGATTTTATTTTAATTTTTTAAAATATATTTTATTGATTTTTTACAGAGAGGAAGGGAGAGAGATAGAGAGTTAGAAACATCGATGGGAGAGAAACATTGATGAGCTGCCTCCTGCACATCTCCCACTGGGGATGTGACCGCAACCCAGGTACATGCCCTCGACCGGAATCGAACCCGGGACCCCTCAGTCCGCAGGCCGACGCTCTATCCACTGAGCCAAACCGGTTTCAGCGGGAAAGATTTTAAAGGCAGGAAAATGGGTGCCACATCAACTGAACGAAAGACAAATGGAAAACCAAAAAGTCATCAGTAAAATGTTGCTTCAACGGCACGAAAGAAAGTCTTTTTTGCATCGAATTGTGACTGGGATTGAAAAGTGGATTTATTTTGAGAATCCAAATGCACATCATTGGTTAATCCAGGTCAACCATCAACATCGACTGCAAGGCCAAATCGCTTCGGAAAGAAGACAATGCTCGCTCTGCGTTTGGTGGGCTCAGGAAGGTGTGGTGTATTATGAGCTTCTAAAACCAGGTGAAACCATTAATACTGACCACTACTGACAACAAATAATCAATTTGAACCAAGCTTTGATCATGAAACAATCAGAACGGGCCAGAAGACACGGCAAAGTAATTTTGCTTCATGATAACGAACCATCACACACTTCAAAACCAGTTAAAGACACGTTAAGAGCTCTTGCCTGGGAAGCAGTAACCCAGCCGCTGTATTCACCAGACCTTGCTCCTTCAGATTCCCACTTGTTCTGATCGATGGCACACGCACTTTCTGAGCAGCACTTCAAAACGTACGAAGAAGTAGAAAATTGGGTCTCTGAATGGTTTGCCTCAAAACAAGAAAAGTCCTATTGGGACGGTATCCACAAATTACCTGAAAGATGGGGAAAATGTGTAGCTAACAATGGACATTACTTTGAATAAAGCACTTTTGATGTTTCTCTTGAAATTATCGTGTTTTCTTTGATTACACAATCTGCATTATTAACTGGTACACCTGGTATATCAGATAAAACAGAATTTAAAACAAAAACTGTAATGAGCAAAAAAGGGTGCTACATAATGATAACAGGGTCAAACCAATACGAGAATATAATATATTTAAATACTTATGCATCCAGTTTTGGCCAGGTAGCTCAGTTGGTTAGAGTGTCATCTAGATACCCGGGGTTGCAGGTTCAATTCCTGGTCAGAGCACATATATGAATCAACTAGTGATGTTTCTCTCTCTCCCCTTTCTTCTCTAAAATAGAAATAAAAATCTATTTAAAAATACTTTTGCATCCAACACAGAAGCACCTAAATACATAAAACAAATATTGTCAGCCCTAAAGAGAGAAATAGAAAGCTATATAATAGTAGGGAACTGGAATTCCCGACTTACTCAATGGAGAGATCATCCAGACAGAAAATCAATAAGGTCACGTTGGTTTAAGCATGTCCAACCAGATGGACTACCAGATAGCTACAAAGCATTCCATTGGCAACACATACACATTCTTCTGAGATGAACATGCAACAGTTTCCAACACAGAGCATTTTAGACCACAAAACAAGTCTTAATACAGTTAGAGGATTGAAACCATATCAAACATCTTTTCCAACCACAATGATATGAAACTAGAAAATACACAAGGAAAACTGGAAAATCACAAATATGTGGAGATTGAACAACATTCTACAGAATAACCAACGGGTCAAAGAAGAAATCAAGCGAAAAAACACCTTGAGACAAATGAAAATGGAAATGTAACATATCAAATTTATAAGATGAAGCAAAAGCAGTTCTAAGAAGTTCATAGCAATAGATACCTACCCCAAGAAACAAAAAAGTCTCAAACAACCTAACTTTATCTCTCAAGAAAGTATAAAAGAACAAATGAAGCCCCAACTTAGTATAAGAAAGAAATAACAAAGATTAGGGCAGAAATAAATGAAATATAAACTAAAAGATCAATTAAACTAAGAGCAGTTTCTTTGAAAAGATAAACAAAACTGATACATTGTACATAAACTTACACACAAAAGAGGACTCAAATAAAATCAGAAATAAAAGATGTTATAACTGAATACTACAGAAATACAGGGGAATCATAAAAGACTGTGAACAATTATAACCCAACAAATTGGACAACCTAGAAGAAATGAATAAATTTTTGGAAACATAACCTATCAAAACTGAATCATGATGTAGAAAATTGAAACAGACCTTTTACTAGCAAGGAGATTGAGTCAATAATCAAAAACCTCCAAAGAAACAAAAGTCCAGGACCAGCCTAATTCACAGGCAAACTCTACCAAATATTCAAAGAATACTAATCCTTCTCAAACTCTTCAAAAAATAAAAGGGGAGCCCTTCCAAACTCATTTTACATGGGCAGCGTTAACCTGATCCCCAAACCACACAGAGGACACCACACAAAAAAGTCCCAATATTCCTGATGAACATAGATGCAAAAATTTTCAACAAAATATTTACAAACTGAATTCAAGGACACATTAAAAGGATCATACAACATGATCAAGTGGGAGTTATTTTAGTGAGGCAGAGATGGTTCAGCATCCATAAATCAGTCGATGTGATACTCCACATTACCGAAAAGGTTAAAATTACAGGTGTATCTCAGTAGATGCTGAAAAAGCATTTGACAAAAATTCAAAATCCATGTATGATACAAGCTGCAAATGGATGGGTATAGGGAAAACATACTTCAACATAAGAAAGGCAGCATAATATGACACGCACATACCTAGCATCATACTCAACTGTGGAAAGCTAAAAGCTTTTCCTCTAAGATCAGGAGCAACACAAGAACACACTCTCTCACCACTTTTATTCAACATAGTATTGGAAGTCCTAGTAGGAGCAATGGGGAAGAAAAAGAAAAGGCATACAAATGGAAAAGAAAGCACAACAGTCACTATTTTCAGAAGACATAATAAACATATATAGAAAACTCTAAACACTCCATCAAAAAACTGTAAGAATTTAGTAAAGTTGCAAAATACGAAATCAATGTACAAAAATCTGTTTCTTTACACTAATAATAAACCATCAAAAAGAAAAATTAAGAAGACAATCCCATTTATAAATGCATCAAGAAATAACTAGGAATAAATTTAATCAAGAAGGTGAAAGACCATGTTGAAAACTACAAAACATTTATAAAACAAATGGAAAAAGGCACAAATAAATGGAAAGAAATTTCATGCTTATGGTTTGGAAGAATTAATATTGTTAAAATGTCCATATCTACCCCAAGCAATCTATAGATTCAGTGCAATCCCTATCAAAATTCCAGTATCATTTTGCATAGAAATAGAATTTGTAGGGAAGCACAAATAGCTAAACCAATCTTGAGAAAGAAGAAGGCTGGAGGCATCACACTCCGCTATTTCAAACTATATTAGAAGGCTATAGTAATTGAAACAGTATGGTATTTGGCATAAAAACAGACACATGCCTGGATTGCAGGCTTGATCCCCAGTAGGGGGCTTGCAGGAGGCAGCTGATCAATGATGCTTTTCTCTCATTGATATTTCTATCTCACTATCCCTCTCCCTTCCTCTCTCTTTAAAAATCAATAAAAACATGTTTTTAAAAAAAATGGGCAGAAAACCTAGTAAACATTTTCCAGAGAAGACATTTAGATAGCCAATAGTACCATATGAAAAGATGCTCAACATCATTAATCATCATGGAAATGTAATAAAAGCCACAATGAGATATCACCAGACACCTTTTAACCAACATCAGAAATAACAAGTGTTGGCGTGGAAGTGGAAAAAGGGAACCCTGTGCACTATTGCTGAGAATGTAAATTGGTGCAGTCACTATGGAAAATAGTGTGGTGGTACCTCAACAAATTAGAAATAGAACTACTATATGACCCAGCAATTCAATTTCTGGGTATTTATCTGAAGAAAACAAAAACACTAACTGGAAAAGATATATGTGGCCTCCCCCCCACCCCCCCCCCACCTCCCCCACCCCCCACCACACACACACACACACTCATGCTCATTGCAGTAGCCAAGATATGGAAACCACCTGCATGCATCCATGGATGAATAAAGAAATAGTGTTAACTACACTAATAAAAGACAAACATGCTAATTGACTGTAACTTTGCCATGCCCCCAAGCCATGCCCACCAGCCAATCAGAGCGACTGTATGCAAATTAACCCAACCAAGATGGTGGCCGGCAGCCAGGGAGCTGGAGCAAGCAGGAGGCTTGGTTGCCCAAGTGATGGAGGAAGCCAAGCTTCCTGCCTGCCCTGAGCTGGCTGTTGCCTCCGCTCATGGCAACAAAGTTTCAATTATAGAAGACAAATAAATCCCAGATACCTGCTTCCAGCCAGCCTCCACTGGGAGTTTGGGTGGCTGGGGGCCGTGGCCAGCCTGCAAACAGCCATCAGCCCCTCACCAAGGCTGGCCACACCCTCATGGGGTGAGGGTCCCCACTGGGGGGCTTAGCCAGCCTGAAAACGGCCCTCAGCCCCTCACCAAGACTGGCCAGGCACCCCTGCAGGACCCCCCACCTTGAAGGGGCTGTGGCCAGCCTGCAAACAGCCATCAGCCCCTCACCCAGGCTGGCCAGACACCCCAGGGGGGACCCCCATCCTGAAGGGGCTGTGGCCAGCCTGCAAACAGCCATCAGCCCCTCACTCGGGTTGGCCAGGCACTCCTATATAATAAAAGGGTAATATGCAAATTGATCTTAACAGCAGAAAGACTGGGAATGACTGGTCACTATGACACACACTGACCACGAGGGGGCAGATGCTCAGTGCAGGAGCTGCCCCCTGGTGGTCAGTGCACTCCCACAGGGGTAGCTCTGCTCAGTCACAAGCCAGGCTGACAGGTGCCAGCACAGTGGTGGTGGGAGCCTCTCCTGCCTCCTCAGCAGCGCTAAGGATGTCCGACTGCAGCTTAGGCCTGCTCCCCACTGCAAGTGGACATCCTCCGAGGGCTCCCAGGCTGCCAGAGGGATGTCTGACTGCCAGCTTAGGCCCAATCCCCCCCAGGAAGTGGGCCTAAGCCAGCAGGTGGTCATCCCCCAAGGGGTCCCAGACTGCGAGAGAGCACAGGCTGAGCTGAGGGACCCCCCCGAGTGCACAAATTTTTGTGCACCAGGCCTCTAGTTTATAATAATAAAAGCGTAATATGCTAATTAGACCGGGCATCCTTCTGAACGACCTTTGGATGAAGCCAGGGTTGCAAGGGCCAAGCCCCTTGCATAAATTTTGTGCATTGGGCCTCTAGTATCTATATAATGGAATATTATCCAGCCATAAACAAGAAAGAAACCCTATGCTTATGAACAACATGGATAGGCCTTGAGGGCATTATGCTGACTGACAGAGAGACAAATACTAGAGGGAGGAAGGGAGGGAAAGAGGGAGGGAGGGAGAGAGGACCTAACAAAAAAAATGACAACAGATTTGTAAGTATCAGAGGCATGAAAGGGCAGGAGTGGGAGGGGGAATTGGTCAACCGGTGCAAACCTTCAGTTATCTACACTAATAAAACACAAACATGCAAATTGACCGTGCCTTTGCTACACCTTAAGCCACACCCACCAGCCAATCATAGCGACTGTATGCAAATTAACCCAACCAAGATGGCGTCCAGCAGCCACAGAGCTGGAGCAAGCAGGAGGCTTGGTTACCCCAATGATGGAGGAAGCCAAGCTTCCCGGCCGCAGCCGGCTCTGAGCTCCACTCAAAGCAACAAAGTTTCAATTATAGAAGGTAAATAAGCCCCAGATACCTGCTTTCAGCATGGCCATGGAGCTGGAGCGAGCAGGATGCTTCCCTCCCGCCTGCCCTGAGCTCCTCTCAAGGCTACAAAGTTTTAATTATAGAAGGTAAATAAATCCCAGAATAAATTAAAAAAAAGAAAAAAAGGAGAGGCTGGGAGCTTCCGTCGACAGAGGGCTTGGCCAGCCTGAAAACGGCCCTCAGCCCCTCACCCAGGCTGGCCAGGAACCCCAGTGGGGGACCCCCACCATGAAGGGGGTGTGACCAGCTGCAAACAGCCATCAGCCCCTCATCCAGGCACCCCAGTGGGAACCCCCACCCTGAAGGGGGTGTGACCAGCTGCAAACAACCATCAGCCCCTCACCCAGGCTGGCCAGGCACCCAAGCAGGACCCCCACCATGATCCGGGACACCCTTCAGGGCAAACCAGCTAGCCCCCACCCATGCAACAGGCCTCTATCCTATATAATAAACGGACAATATGCAAACTGACCCTAACAGCAGAAGGACTGGGAATGACTGGTCACTATGACACACACTGAGCACCAGGGGGCAGATGCTCAATGCAGGAGCTGCCCCCAGGTGGTCAGTGCGCTCCCACAGGGGGAGCTCTGCTCAGCCACAAGCCAGGCTGACGGCTCCCAGTATAGCGATGGTGGTGGGAGCCTCTCCCGCCTCCTCAGCAGCACTAAGGATGTCTGACTGCAGCTTAGGCCTGCTTCCCGCTGGCAAGTAAACATCCCCTGAGGGCTGCCGGGCTGCTAGAGTGATTTCTGACTGCCAGCTTGGGCCCGATCCCCCAGAGATCGGGCCTAAGCCAGCAGATGGACATCCTCTGAGGGGTCCCAGACTGCAAGAGAATATAGGCCGGGCTGAGGGGACCCCCCTACCCCCGCCAGAGTGCACAAATTTTTGTGCACCGGGCCTCTAGTAAGATAAATAAATGCTAAGGGATAAAATGTACATGATGACTATAGTCAACACTGCTTTATGGTATACTTAAAAGTTATTAAGAGAGTAAATCATAGGAGTTCCCATCACAGAAAAAAAATTTGTGTGTGTGTGTGTGTATCTTTATGAGATAATGATAAATAAACTTACTGTGGTAATCACCTCAATATACGTAAGTCAAATTATTATGCTGTACACCTTAAACTTACACAGTGCCATATGTCAATTATAGCTCAATAAAACTAGAAAAATGGCAGAGTTATAAACATTATTAATTTTTATTAACAAAAACTTTGTACATTTTCTTTAATACATGTGGAATTTTACATCTAGGTAAAATAACAACACATTCAAAATTTGCCATTTATACAAATTGTTACAGAATAACAATCAGTGGGTTAAGTAAGTAAAATAAACCACACCGATTTTTTTAAATTATCTACAAAAGATTTGACTTTCTTTAAAATTCCCCTGAACATATAAAAATAAATTAATTTTACTTTTCAATTAAATCTACTAATTAGAAATATTACAAATCAAAATATCAATGTTATCTTATGAATTTTTCACAATACAAAACAGATTCACAAAACCTTATTTACAGAAATGAGGTAAGAACTGTGCAATGTTTAACCAAGAGACATATTGCAGAATTAACATGTTCTTCCAGCTAAGTACACAGTGGAGGTCTAATTACAGCTGGGTCTTTTCCACTAATAACTCACACATTTAAGAACAGTTCAATGATTGCGTTCCCAATTGTTTAATTTATACACAGCCATCCTGTCACACCAGGAGTGTGGCTACCCAAAGTAGAAGGTCTGTCATACAGATTTCACCTATTTCAGGAACTGTCGTGGTCGGTTGCTTGTCTTATTTTGTTTGTTTGAAATCAATTATCAGAAATGGGAAGTTTTTAAATTAAAAAAACAAAAATTCTTACCAAATCCACTCATTTCCTTGTGACTCATTAGTGGATAAATACCCAGGTAATAGTTTTGCCTGAGCTATCTATGGTGGCATAGAACGTTTTTAATAAAGGCAGAACCATGGGGAAGGCTGCTGGTGCAACACTGACTATCCCTGCTACTCACAAGGACTGACTATAGTATAGTATAGTGCAAGCTCAGCTGTTTAGAGCCATTTCAACACCATGGAGGTACTAACAGGCACTTGATTCAGGCCAAACTCTACCATCAGTTTCCAGAGTGGCCCCTCTTTCTGAAAGAAATCTTTCACTTTGAATTGATCTGGTTCCCCCAGCAGCCTTAGAACTCACTTAACTCAAAGCTTTTTTGAAATATGAGTAGGTCTTAACACTAAAGAAAAAAGCATTTAGCAAAAGAAAATTACCTTTAGCAGAAGCAGACATTACCCTCCTAACTTGATTACCAAAATTGGCCAAATCCCATTAGAAAGGAAATTTTTATAACAAAGACTGCCAAGTCCCTGTTGGTGACCTATTTATTTGCAATAACCAATAAAACTCCAGAAGAAATTGGACAGTTCCTTGAAATTTGTTTTAAGTTTTGACTCAAAGAGCAAGCACACTGTAATCCAAACAAAATATACTTGTTACTCAGACAAGCTTCATTCCAACTTATACGAGATAAAATAGTTTATAAATGAAGCAAGTCTTTAGTTTTGCTGTTCATCTCTCCAATTTGTAACAAAATTAGTTGTGTACCAACTATATTAAATTTCTCTTAGGTTGATAAACGCATTGCATGTAAATTATTTCACTGACCAAAGTTAGTTACTAAATTTTCTTTCAAAGTTCAAAAATCTGAGTGAGGGGTGGGGGACATGGGAATTCCATTTCAGTGCAACAAAGCAACAAGAAAATTAATCAAAGCCTTAAAAGAATGTCCTTGTGGCAATTAGTCCTTTGTTGTGCGGTTAGTTTCTTGTTGCGTTTCTTCATAGGTGTAGTAAGAGGACTGCAAGAGCAGCCAATGAAGTGCTAGGACAGCAGGACAGGCAATTTTTAGCCATTTCTCAACTGTCAACTTTTCTCTTGAGCAACAGGCCCGGTTTTATCACTAAGTCTCTGCAGTTAAAACAAACAAAATCAGATGCATTAGCTACATCAATTTTTGGCCCACAATTGAGGTAATACCCTCTAAATTAAAATTATAAGTGAGGTAAAATGTGGTATATACGGTTCATTTTTTTTTTCTATAAGTCAACATGGTTATTTTTTAGCATAATATAAAGACATACATTTACTAGTAAACATTATCAGTTGTTTTATAAACATGAAATTCAGCGGTAAACAAAGACAGAAATGCCCATCTCAGGAACAGACTCATAAGGAATGAATGTAGAAAGCATCTCTTGAAATTGACTTTTCCACAGAAGTAGTAATATGGTATTATGGAAAATAAAATTTTTATGGACTAACAGTCATGGGTTCTGTGCCTTTTATCCTTTGATCTTTAACTTCTTTGAGTATACTCTTATTAAATTAATAAAAATGGGATTACAGCTCATTATTATTTTAAAGACTAAAATCGTGCATACTACTGTATCTGGCCCGGTCGGTGTGACTCAGTATTTAGTGTCGGCCAGTGCACTTAAGTGTTGTGGGTTCAATTCCCAGTCAAAGGCATGTACCTGGGTTGCATGTTCACCCTCAGAACCCTAGAGGGGCACATGTGGGAGGCAACCAGTCAATGTGTCTCTCTCACATCAATATTTCTCTCTCTCTCCTCCTCTCTTCCCCATCCCTCTCTCCCTTCTACTCACTCTAAAAAGCAATGGAAAAAATATCCTCAGGTGACAATTAACAAACAAACAAAAAAAAGATGTCTAGCCCTAGCCGGTTTGGCTCAGTGGATAAAGTGACGGCCTGTAGACTGAAGGGTCCCGGGTTTGATTCCATTCAAGGGCGCATGCCGGGGTTGCAGGCTCGATCTCTAGTAGGGGGTGTGCAGGAGACAGCCAATCAATGATTCTCTCTCATCATTGATGTTTCTATCTCTCCTTCTCCCTTCCTCACTGAAATCAATAAAATAAAATAAAAAGGATGTCTAACATATAGCAGGAACTTATCAATATTATTTTCCAGCCTTGCTTTTCTTCATTAGGTAATTAATACTGTTTATTTTATATTATTTACTATTGTGATTTTCCATTAAAAAATACATTCATGCCTGGCCAGTATGGCCAGTGGTTAAGCATCGACCTATGAACCAAGAGGTCATGGCTGGATTCTCCGTCAGGGCACATGCCTGGGTTGCGGGCTCGATCCATAGTGTGCGACGTGCAGGAGGCAGCTGATCAATGATTTTCTCTCATTATTGATGTTTCTATCTCTCTCTTCCTCTCCCTCTCTGAAATGTATTAAAAATAATACAAAAAATACATTCATATTGTAGGAAAAGTTAGCTTGTAATTCACTTTTTAACACAAGAGGAAAAAAACAATACAAAAAATTACTAAATTAATATAGAAACATTTAAATTTCCCATGTCGGCAAAACACGGGAGAAGTAACTAAGTTTGTGGTAAGGACTGTATGTATTCACAATCCAGAAACAATGGGGCAAACAAAAAGCACTAAAGAGTTGAGTTAATGAAAACCAATAATCTATATCTCAAACCAATTCTTATTACTAAAAGTTTCTAAAGACTAAAAGCACAGTAAACAGCAAGCTTTCTAAGTTATGGGAAATAGCCAACATTGTGACTTTTAACACTTTTATTTGCCAAGTCTCACATCTCATTCTTTCCCTTTTTTCTTTTCCTAATATCCAGTCTCCACTCTCTTTTCCAATATCCTTCCTCTACCAGGTTCTGCCCTGAGCTGGAATTTAGGAAAAACAATCACACTCCAATAAAGTAAACCTATGCATAGGGGAGCACTGATAGAAAGAAACAGCCATAAAATGTATGCTACTATATGTATAGTATACTGTTCCTCCATCCATTTTCAATTTATGTTAACTTGTACACTGACAGGGTAAATTGCTATCACTTACATAAAATAAAAAATTAAATTCATAATAAATGTGATAATTTACTTTCTTTTTGGTAGAATAGTTGGATTATCCTAAAATTTATATATTAATTTTACTGTAAGTCAGTTTTAGAAAACACTTCAGAACAAATAAAAATATTCCTAAAATATCTAGATTAGTTCTACAATTAAACAAATTATAGATACTCACAAAGCACCAAGTATTGTCATTTGAGTGAACTGTCCCCATAAGTAAAATGTATTTTTATTTTGAAAACTGCTGAATTGTAAGATAGCCTTCAAACCTTATGTGCGTATTCAAACTGATATATTTAGGGGATATATAATTGGCTTAGGTCCTTTGTATTTACAATATAAAGCTGCTAAAACAACTAAATTTAAGAAGAAATTACCAGGGGAATAATGTATTCTTTTTTAATGGGAGAGATTGGAGATAATAATCTCTAATCAATAAAATTCTTCTGATTAATCAACAAATTTTTTATTTCACTAGATATAATAATACAAAGATACTTACTGTTCCTTTCTGACTTGCATTATCGCCATGGATGGTGAGAAATGGGTTGGTGGTAGCTGGGTGAAGTGGTGGTGCCTGAGTACCTGCAAGTAGGTTGTTTATTGGTATTTGTGTTGGTCCAGAGATCTGTAGCTGCTGTAGTTCAGGTTGGTGGTGTTGCTGGTGGTGATGCTGTTGCATTAACTGATACAGAAGGGCCTGATGTTGCTCCTTAGGTAAAAACATGTGAGAGAAGATGAGTTCCCTTTCACAGAATTCAGCAGTCAGTAAAGTCTGCCTTTTCTATTTTCTTCTTTATTTTTATTTATTTTTTGTTGTTAGTCCTCACCCGAGGATATTTTTCCATTGATTTTTAGAGAGAGTGAAAGAGAGTGGGAGAGACAGAAATATGAATGCGAGACTATCGACTGGTTGCCTCCGCACGTGCTCAACCGGGACCGGGGTTCAAGCCCGCAACCAAGGTGCAGGCCCTTGACGGGAAGTGATCTGGTGACTCTTCAGTCCATGGGCCAATGCTCTATCCACGGAACCAAACCAGCCAGGGTTGTTTTCTTCTTTAATATTTAAATGTAAGTTACATTCATAATACCAAGAAAGAAAACTAGTATCTCATCTGGAAAAATATACTGCACTAGAAAATAACTGTCTAATATAAAATGTCAGTAACATCAGTGAATGGCTTGTTTTCAATAAGGGCAAACAAATACAGGAGACCACTATTCTAAAATTAGGTTCTCCATGAAAATAAAGAACAGCAACTTACAGAACTCACAAGTTATCTGTATTTGACTTTAGAATGCACTATGTGGGTCAAATCCTTCCTCTAATTCTGGGAACTTAAAAAATAAATTTAAGAGTTCTCATTCATGCCAACAGAAAGGGTGCTTTTTTGATGTATATGAGACCATTCTTCATAGCAAGCCTATATTTCATTTCTTGAGTGATTACTATGTGCCAGGCAATGTTTTGAGACATGTATTTTGTGCTGGAGACATATGGGGGAGGGGGGAACACCCCTGTCCTTATGTAGTCCACTGTGGGGGGAAGAGGGAGAGACCAACAAAAATGTTAGAATATGATTATTGCTAAAGGTCAGGGGAACCCTGGTTGGTGTTGCAGTGATTAGAGCATCAGCCTACAGAAACTTGCCTTTAAAGGTCTCAGGTTCTATTCCTAGTCAAGGGCACAGAGCTGGGTTGCAGGTTCTGGTCTGAGGCAACCACTTGATCTCTCTCTCCTCTCTCTCTCTCTCTCTCTCTCTCTCTCTCTCTCCTCTCCCTCCCTCGCTAAGGGTCAATCAATAAAAAAAAAAAAAAATTAGCCTAGTCACTTTGGCTCAGTGGCTAGAACATCGGCCCACAGACTGAAGGGTCACGGGTTTGATTCCAGTCAACGGTATGTACCTCAGTTGCAGACTCAATCCCCGGCCCTGGTCGAAGCAAGTGCGGGACGCAACCAATCAATGTATCTCTCTCACCTCGATGTTTCTCTCTGTGTCTCTCCCCTCTCTAAAAATCAATGGAAAAAATATCTTCAGGTGAGGATTAACAAAACAAAACAAAAAATAAAAATAAAGGTCAGGAGAAAGAGAAGTGTGTGAGAGAGAGTATGGCAGGGGTGGGGGGTCATGTGAAATGGATTCATCAGGGAATTCTCTGAGTGGATCTGGGGAGGGGGCGCCTAGGCAGATGGAACAGCCAGTGCTCAGAGAACATCCTGTATGATCAAAGAAGATAGCAAGACCAGGGGTGCTGGAGTGGAGGGAGCAAAGAGGAAAGAGAATACAGCAGTAAGGCTTTTACTCAGTGAAATGGGGAGCCAGTGGAAGGTTCTGAGCAGAGGAGTGATACAGCCTGATTTAGGATTTCTTGATGGAATCAATGTGAGACATGAGAGGAAGAGGAGTGAAGGGTGACTGTAAGGTTTTTAGCTCAAGCACCCAGAAGAATGGATTTACCATCAGCTGAGGAAGGGAAACTATGTGGAGCAGGTGTGTGGTGGAAGATTATCATTTCGGTTTTGGACATTTTGTGCTTGAAATGTCTAGCAAGATAGCTAAGTGGAGATATCAAGTAAGCAGTTGGGTAAAGAAGTTTGAAATTCCAGAAAGAGGCCAGGGCTGGAGAAGCAAGTACCTACATACGAAAGGTATTTAAAGCTACGTGACTGAAGATCTTTGAATTCTGAAACACAATAAGGGGCTGAGGAGGAGAGAAGGACCTAGGAAAGGAGGCCCAGTTAGGTAGGAAAACAAGATAATGTGGTGCCCTGGAAAGTAAGGTCAGAAAGGGTTTCAAGGAGGGTGGAGCGATCAATTCTGTCAAATGCTGTCGCCAGTCAGGTCAGGTGAGATGAAGAACTAGAACTGACCATGGGACTCAGCAATAAGAAGGTCATCAGGAGGAGACAGCAAGTAGAGAAATAGGGTAGCAGCTGGTGGGGGCTGTAGGGTCAAGCAGTGTGCCTTATAATAAAATTCTTGCTTACATAAATGAGCAAACTTTACCGGTTTCTGAGCAACAATTTGTGCTAAAAATTCCTTAACCATGTTCTGGAAATATGACATCGATATGTGCTATTATTAGAGTAAAAATCTTGATTAATAGGAAGAACTCCAAATAAACTAAATTTTAGTACTTCATATTAAGATGAGGCATGAGATAATAAAACAAGGTCACATTTTAGTGTAAGCATTTAAGAATTTATATACAGCCCTGGCTGGTATTGCTTAGTAGAGTGTTGGCCCACACACCAAAGGGTCTCCGGTTCAATTCTTGGTCAAGGGCACGTACCTTGGGTTATAGGTTCAATCCCTGGTCCTATTTGGCAGGGAGGGTATTGGAGGCAACCAATCGATGTGTCTCCCTCACATCAATGTTTCTTTCTCTCTCTCCCCCTCCCCGCTTCCATTCTATCTAAAAGCAATGGAAAAGTATCCTCAGGTGAGGATTAACAAAAATAAATAATAAATAAAAAAATTATGTACAATTTATCTTTGTATCACTATAAATACAGTGAGTGAAAATGCCTTAGAATTAAAACAAATATTTTCAGTATATTTTTGACTAAATCAAAGTAGTAGGTAGATATATTTTAGAAAGAAATGATAAAGGCTGAAATTCTGAGTTAACTGAATAGTACCTTCTCCAGGTAGTCTAACTGAATGAAGTGTGCTAGAGAAATGAAGCTGGGGAAAAGTCACACAACCATATCAACTTGGTCTCACTTTAAATTTATGACTACAGAGGGTCAATCAGTGCTGCCCTTGTATGTGAGCCACACACTTCCTTCCACATGTGTCTTAGTTAATTCTTTCTCCCTCTTCACCAAGGTATCTATTCACATCATCTTTGTTCTTTAATATAATATATTTTTCTTTATTTCAGAGAGGAAAAGAGAGGGAGAGAAAAAGTGATGAGAGAGAATCATTGATTGGCTGCCTCCTGAACAACCCCCCTGGGGATCGAGTCCACAACAAGGTATGTATCCTGACTGGGAATTGAACCGTGACCTCCTGGTTCATACATCGACATCCAACCATTGAGCAACACAAGCCAGGCTGTTCCATATTCTTAAACACCAATACTCCATTCTCCCTCAGCTGATAACTTTACTTATAATTTAATTAAAAATGTAAAACAATAAAAGTAGATTTCCTCAACCTCCTATCAAAAATCCACTGACAACTGCTCTGCCTGCCCTCTTTAGAATACAATGCTACCCTCAGCTTCTCTCCTTTCTTAGGAACTTTGCTGTTCTGGCCCTATTCTTCCTCTCCTGCACCAGAAATTAACCCACTGATATACATATATGCTGTGATATTCGAAAAGAATAGAAGCTACCTCCTTAGACCATGTCTTTCTTCTGTTAGGTGCCTATTTCCCTGCTTTTTACACTAAAACATCTTTAGTTGTCTCTATGCTACCTTCCCTTCCTCTCCTCCCATTTTCTTTTGAACCACTCAGTGAGGCTTTTACTTCTTACCAAAACCGCATTTGTGAAAAACTTCTAGACAGTCAAATCCAACGGTCAATTTTTGCTTGTCCTACCAGAGGTGTTTTACACAGCAGAGTCCTCTCTCTTGACACATTTCTCGGCGGAAGCTTTCTCAGTTCCTCCTAACTCAATGGCCACTTTCTTCCTAGCTCCTTTACTAGGCTATTCTCCGTGTCCAGGATGCCCAGGACTCAGGCTTCAGATCTTATCAAATCTTGTGAATCTAAACATCACATATGCAACGATGACCCCAAATTTATATATTCAACTGAATTCTTTCCTTGGACTACAGACTCATACAACTGCCTAGTGCACAGCTCATCCGAACAGACATCTTAAACTCAGTATGTTCACATCAGACTCCTGTTTTCTCGCCAAAACCTGTTCCTTCTGGTCATCCAAATCTCAGTAAAAGTCAACATCCAACTGTTTAGGACTCTTCTTTTTCTTGAATGTCCAACAAACAAGTCTTGTTGGTTCTAACTTCAAAATATACAATTCCAGCCCTGTCTGGTTCTCAATGATTAGAGCACTGGCCTGCACACCGCAGGGTCATGGGTTTGATTTCTGGTCACGGGCACGTACCTGGGTTGTAGGTTCGATCCTGCCCCATTTTGGAAACATGAGGCAGCCAATCAATGTGTCTCTCTCACATCAATGCCCCCACCCCCCGCGCCCACCCTCCTTCCCATTCTCTCTAAAAAGGAATGGAGAAAATATTCCTGGGTGAGGATTAACAACAACAAAATTTCAGACAGTTTTCTGCCATATTTATCGCGCTATTTTAAGAAGCCAACATCTACCTAGACTGCTCCTGTTTCATTGTTGCCACCATCTCCCCTCCTAATACACACACAGACTATTTTCCATAATGCAGCAGCTAAACTCATCTCCTCTTTTAAAAATGTAATTATCATGTTACTATTCTGTTCAAAGCCCTCTAATTATTTTAAATAATCCTGAAAGAAAAAGTGAGAATATATAAAACAAAACTCTTAAAAAAAACTTTTAAAAAATTTGGATAATTATTAAAGCTAGGTGATTAGTATATTATACTCTCTATTGGTACACTTTAAATTTTCCATGAAGAAAGTTAAAAAAAAATCATCGATGGCTTTCCATCGCACTTAAGATAAATCTAAATTTCTTGCCACAAACAGCCAAACAAGACAGTCTTATCTCTGGACCAAAACCACCTATCTGATCTTTCCTCTGCATGAGCCTCTCTCATCCTATAGCAGTGATGGCAAACCTATGACACGTGTGTCAGAGGTGACACACGAACTCATTTTTTTGATTTTTCTTTGTTAAATGGCATTTAAATATATAAATATCAAAAATATAAGTCTTTGTTTTACTATGGTTGCAAATATCAAAAAATTTCTGTATGTGACAGGGCACCAGAGTTAAGTTAGGGTTTTTCAAAATGCTGACACGCCGAGCTCAAAAGGTTCGCTATCACTGTCCTATAGTCATGCCAGCCTATTTTCTAGTCTCGAAAACATAAATACTTGTACAGCTGAGGTCTTTTACAACTGCTATTCCCTCTACCTGGAGTGTGCTTTCTCGTCTATTCCCAGGTCAGAAAGTCATGCTTCTTTGAACTTCAACTTGTATTTAGATTGTGTAGTCACCTACACAAAAAAGCTGGACCATCCTATAAAAATGGCCTTATGCCACTGTTCTCTATCCCTATCCTGCTTTTTCTTCTCAATATTTATCACTACCAAAAAGTATATAGTTATTGTCCATCTCCCCTATCAGAACGAAGCTCCATGAAAATACAAAATCTTGCTCACCACTCTATCCCAGAATGTACCACAGCACCATAGCACATGTTCTAATATTTGTAAGTGAATTAATATAATGTCACTACAGGTACTGCAGATAATACCAAATGACAAAGACAAACTATTTTTATATTATGCATCCCATGTTATTTCACAAAATGTAAAATCAATAAGGCACACTGAACATCTATTACAACTTAGATCACTTTCTCCTAATAAAAATCAAATATTATCAAAAGGAAGCACTTACTGGAGTGAGCTGTTGGGAATTTAACAACTGCTGAAATTGCTGTTGATGAAGAAATATTTGTCTTTGCTGGTCAGAAAGTAATCCTAGTCCTGAGGCACTGAAAAAAGATTAAAATTCTTACTTTCTACTATATACCTTTAATGTTTTTTTAAATGTAAAATGAAAGACCACTCTTTGATTTGATGTTTAATAAGTTAAGTCGTTTTTAATTATAACATTCTTGGAAACAATGATGTACAAATTTATTTCTGTGTGCATATGTGTGTGCACACACTGTGAGCACGCATACAAATAAATAAGAATTCACATTGTCGAGAAATGTTTTGTTTTCCTTTTTTATTGTAAACCAAGCAGGCACTAAGTTATTTTATGGAATAGAAATTCACATGTGTTTATAACATGCACATGTAATAATTTATTCTTAATTATTCACGAATCATTTAACCCCCACTAAGTAACACATATTTAAAACAAGAAATAATCCAAACATACTACTGAGTGATTTGACCTAACCTTTTTAAATGGTCCCAATGATCAGTAAAATTAAGCACCAATGAAGAGAGAGCCATAAAGAAGTTTACTAGTACCCACTGAAAATCCATTTAAAGTGATTTATTCCTCAAAAGCATGTTCAATAACATGATCTTAGTCTCCTTATGCTGAACAAACATTCAAATAAAATTCTAGTACAATGAAACAGAGAGTCTCACTCCCTAGATATTCAATATAAATATTTAAACCTTCATCCTATATCAAAGATTTTTTATTATAAAACTAAGGAAATTACATAGCTCAATTTTAAGAAACCAATATTCATATGTGATCTTCATTACAATATTTCTTTTCTTCAGAATTTATGATACATGAAGGCAACATACACAGGGATAAAAATTAGTATTTAAAATATACATCACAGATCAAGACTGAAATTTTCAGCACAGAATATAATGTTTTGTTACTAAAGTGGTTTAATTTTGCTTTATTCAGAGTTAGCTAAGTTTCAAAAATAAATGGCTCTCAATATAATATACTTAGTTTAAAAGTTTGGTGGGCTTTAATTTCTTAGAGTACATCTACAAGGAGCACATAAAAATCCCAATCTAAAACATGGACAACATGGTATTAGGTTGCACTGAAAAACCTAAAATATATTTAAGTAAGTTTCTCACCTGTTAGTCAGTGTAGCTGGCATTGGATGAGTTGCATTAGGTGGTACAGTTGTATGGGTGAGGGGGGTAGGGTTCTGGGATATTGTGACAGGAGTCTGAATAACCCCATTTAAAGCTCCTACAATGCCATTAATTGCCAGTTGGTTACCTGGCAAAGCTCCAATTATCCCACCCACTCCAGGCACTGCAGGAATGGTGGATGTTACAGTCTGCATTCCACTAGCCAGCGCCCCCACCGTCACACCATTGACCTGCTGAACTCCACTAACGCTTGAGCCCTGCTGAGCAGGACTCTGCCCAGCAGGAGGTGGAGTAGAAAGAGCTGATGAGCTGCTGGTGCTTTGTCCACTGGAGGTTAAGTCCTAATGGAAGAAAAAACAGAAATTTAAATTGCAAGGAACACAGAAAAACTGTTTAAGATAATTTAAAACCATTTAATGTGATATACTATTGTTTGTAAGTAAAATAAACAAATTAAACTAACCACAGCAGAATTACCTGATTTAGTACAGGAAGAGAATTCTCAGGTAAAAAACTGTTTCCTAGATGAGGGCTCTTACTGCTGTTCAAGGAATCAGTAGTAGGAGCTAGAAAAATAAAAGAAAAAAATAAACCTATTTACCCTGTTAAATTACATCAGGTATAAGATTAAAGGCTTATCTAAAAGCTTATCCTGTGGCCCACATTAAAAACACTTAAAAATTAAGTCTTGCTCTTCCTAAGACTAGTTTAAATAATAATAATAAAAATATTTATCTCTATTGAATATCTTGGCTTTCAATCAGTAAAAAAATCATTACACATTTAAATAAAATTTATCATTAAATTATGTGATAAAGTTGGAACAAATTCAAGTTCATCCCTTAACAGGATTCTTTATGCTCTTTGAAATAACCTATCATTCCTTTTCTACAGAATTTAACAAGTTATTTAATAATAAGTTATTATTCACTTATTTAAAAGGTATTGAAAGTCTAGCCTACTTTCCATAGATACATGGTAAATATTTTCATACCATTCTGTGTTGAAAATGCATGAATTTGATGAGATGGGCTAGGATTTGTTGTTATTGCTGGAAAAGGCACTGAGAGCTGTGCATTCAATAACTGAAGGCGTTCCTTTTTGGCAGTTAAGTTTTTAATTTGTTCCTCTAATCTTCGATTTTCAACTTGAAGTTGGTGTAATGATTTCAGCATTCCTAAAACTAGCAAACATTTGGATAGTTTTTAACAAAGACAAGTTCACACACAAGGCTAAGTACATAAGTGTCAATAACTTTAGAAATAAGTTGAAATAGAAAAATAGAAATTCTGTAAAGCATTTCTAAATGATTAAGTTTTATCCCTAAATTTATATGTAGATATAAATATACCATAATGTATTTGTACATATATAAGCATAACCAAAAAGCACCCACCTGGTGCAGGTAATTTCCATTCTCAAAAAAAAAAAAAAAAGACAAAAACATTTTATTTTCATCAAAATAAAAACCTAACTAAAGTCAAAGTGCCATTTTAGGGTATTTAACATTAATAGTATAAAGTGAGAAAGAATCATAACAATATCCTTCAACACAATAACCACCACATGCTTTTGTTTGCCGCTTGGTTAAGTTTGCTACCAGACAGGTGAGGAACCCCCAAGCCCAGCTGCTCAGAATGCTAATGCATACATCTCCCAGCAGGGGGCAGTGTGTGCGCACCACAACCCCCACTCCCAGAGAAGGCTCATCATCTGTAAACAGGACCAGTTTCTGTCCTTCCTCATCACCTCAAAAAAAAACTGACCTCTAGACTAACAACACAGAGTGCTACTGGTTTGTTTTTTTTAAATGTCTTTATTGATTAAGTTATTATATATGTGTCCTTATCCCCACATTACCTCCCATCCCCCCAACTCATGCCCTCACTGCCCTGTTGTCTGTGTCCATTGGTTAGGCTTATATGCCTGCATATAAGTCCTCAGAGTGCTACTGTTATGCCACAGTGACAGACACTTTAAAAGTTCTATGTCTTAAAAAGTTGTATTTGCTTAACATGCTGCCAGGGCCTTAAAAAGATATAATTCTACTGGTATAAACACATACGGTCATTTCCCAAGGATTTAACTTTTAGTCCTCCTCTTCAAGATCCCACAAAGAAACTCTTAGTGCACCCAAATGAGATGCATTAAGACTAAGCAAAACCTGTTCTCCAGCTATCATTTAAAGGATTATCCCAGCATAAATTTTCTTACAATAAGCATTTTTTTTTCTGTCAGGGCACCATTCATAAGAATACAATTTATGGCACTTGTCTACTAACAATAAGGAAAATAAATATATATAATAGTAGCCCGGTGCACGAAATTCGTGCACTGGGGTGGGGGTGGGGGGCAAAGGGGCCCCTCAGTCTGGCCTTCACCCTCTCCAATCTGAGACCCCTCAGGGAATGTCCAACTACCTGTTTGTGCCCACACTTTTAACAGATAACAGCTCCATTGTTGTTTCTTTCTTATGCTTAAAACCATTGGAATTAGTAGGTATTCAAAGTGTGTATACATTTTGGGGGGACACCCTGTATATCTCTAGTCAGCGGTGAAAGAAACCAACAGCAGATTTGGAACCCCCAGACAGGGAACCTCACTCACTCCCCACATGTCTCCCCACTTCACTTTCCACCTTCGTAGGCAGCAGGAGAATCAACGTTTTCTCTCATTAATTCGGAAAAGCACGTCCTGTCACCCGCTGCCGGGGTGGGGGGTGGGGGGGGGGAGGTAGGGCGGGGGGTGTGTGCTAGGCCCCAAGCAAGCGAGGCTCAGTCAGGGCAGCCTTCGCTCATGGGTGCTGGCACCCAAAGTGCACATTCCTCTACAGTCGCCCCGACTATCCCACTGTTTCACTGAGAGGACGGAATTCCTCTCCACCTCTGGGTTCTTTTTTTTTTTTTTTTTTTATTTTATTGATTTTTTACAGAGAGGAAGGGAGAGAGATAGAGAGTTAGAAACATCGATGAGAGAGAAACACCGATCAGCTGCCTCCTGCACATCTCCCACTGGGGATATGCCTGCAACCCAGGTACATGCCCCTGACCGGAATCGAACCCGGGACCCTTCAGTCCGCAGGCCGACGCTCTATCCACTGAGCCAAACCGGTTTCGGCCACCTCTGGGTTCTTGATCTTGAACGCTGACCAAAGGCACCTCAGCGAGGGCCGCCCGCGTCCACCAGGTGTGTCTGTCTGCACCTGCTCCTGCCTTAACCCCCCAGAGGTGATCTCGTAGCTGCACTGGCCTCCGTGGGAACAGGGCATCGCCACTCTGCCCTCTCACTGTCATCTCACAGGCGCCCACCCTCAGCACCCAGACACTCTCCAAAGGATGTGAGCGCATCAGAGGGGATGTGTGCACATCTTGTGGGGGTGTTAGGCATGCCAGATTGATGAAGTGCGGTGGAAAGGTGGGGGGACCTTGTGCATGCCTTGGTTTGCAACTGTTGCAGGTGCGGGAGGGTGACAGTGTGCTGGGGGATGTTCGCACGCCAGTGGGGATGTGCACACCGGAGGCCTCTGGCTTTGCAGATCCGCAAACCCCCGTGGTGTGGCCAGGAGGACGTCAGTCTGGCCCGCCACGGTGGCTGTCCCTGCGATCCTGCACCTTCTGGGCCAGGAGGCGGATCTTGCCAGCCACTCCTGGGCGCTGATGGCCTGCAGGTGCTACTTCAGCTCAGCCTGCAGGCTCCGCTTGGCACACTCACAGCTGTCACCACCGCCATGTGGAGAGTACAGGCCGCCCTCCGCTGGCCTGCCTCCCCTGTCCAGAGGCTCTCTGCACTGTTCACCTGCCCAGAGTGACTGGGGCTGGGTGGAAGCCAGGCGTCCTGCCCTGCCCAACCCCGGCCAATCCGCCCCTGTGCGAGCTGCCGCCCTGCCGGGAAGGGTCACAGATCCGGGTCCCGGGACTGCGGACAGCCTCAAGCGCTGCCCCCCCTGCCGGCAGGGTTACAGATCCGTGTCTTGGTCCCGTGGACAGCCTCAAGCACTGCCCCCCGCCTGGCAGGGTCATGGATCCGGGTCCCGGGACCACAGACAGCCTCAAGCGCTGCCCCCCGCCCGCCAGGACATGGATCCGGGTCCCAGACCGCCGACAGCCTCAAGCACTGCCCTCGGTCCTGCAGGGTCACAGATCCGGTCCCGGACCACGGACAGCCTTGCCCGCTGCCGCCTGCCTTCAGTATGCAAATTAGCCACCATCTTGTTGCTTCAGGGTGGGGGTCCAGCTTGGGTGCCTGGCCAGTCTGGGTGAGGGTCCCCACTGGGGTGCCTGGCCAGTTTGGGTGAGGGGCTAAGGGCTGTTTTCAGGCTGGCGGGCAACTGAAGCTCCTAACCTCTCCATTTTTTCTTTTTGTATTCTGGGATTTATTTACCTTCTATGGCTATCACTGGAGCTAAGAGCCGGCTTTAGCTCTGAGGCTCGGCTCCAGCTCTGAGACCTCGGCTGCTGAAAGCAGGAACTGGGTTTGTTTGGGTTCTATAATTGTAACACTGTTGCGATCCTGCTGGCTGAAGCCCGGCTGGCTGAAAGCAGGTTTCTGGAGTTTGTTTAGGTTCTATAATTGCAACATAGTTGCTATCCTGCTGGCTGAAGCCCGGCTGGCTGAAAGCAGGTTTCTGGAGTTTGTTTAGGTTCTATAATTGCAACATAGTTGCTTAGAGTTGTAGCTCAGAGGCCGGCAGCGGCAGGCGGGGAACCTTGGCTTCCTCCTTCACTGGGACAAGCAAGCCTCCTGTTCGCTTCAGCTGCCTGGCTGCCGGCTGCCATCTTGGTTGGCAGTTAATTTGCATATCACCCTGATTAACCAATGGGAAGCGTGTTGGAGGTATGGTTAATTACCATGTTTGTCTATTATTAGATAGGATAAAAGCCTAAGCAACCATTACAATCAAATGACTGGAATGACTGGTCGTTATGACGCACACTGACCACCAGGGGGCAGACGCTCAACGCAGGAGCTGCGCCCAGCCTGCAGACCCCAATCGCCCATGGGGCCTGCCAGCCAACCTCCTGGTTCTTCCCTCCAGCCAGCAGGCCCCTGTGCTGGGATGGGGAACTGGGGGTGGGTGGCGGCGGATGTGGCCCCTTTCCCAGGGGGGCCAAGAGCCTGCTCCCTCCTTGGGGCCAATGGCCAACCTCCTGGGTCCCTCCCCCCAGCCGGCAGGTCCCAATCACCTGATCGGGGTCAGGCCCCAGGCTGGGCTGAGAACCGGGGGTGGGTGGTGGTGGATGTGGGCAGTGAGGGAAGGAGGAGGCAGGGAGGCGAGCATCCTGATTGGCCCTGATTGCCAGCCAGCACTAGGGACCCCACCCATGCACAAATTTCATGCATTTGGGCCTCTAGTGTTTTAATAAAATAAAGCAGCAAAAGTTTATATCCCAAAATATAAAAACCACCTATTCCTCATCCTGCCCCCAAATATATCCTTAACACTAGGCCACTTTTCTAGCTAACCACCACCTTTACTGTAACTTTGCTGTTTGGCATTTTTTACCTATGGTCTCCCTGCCAATACTCAAAATTGTAAAGATACTAAATATGTATATATAACATACAAATTAATAATTTTAAAAAGTAAATGATATGTAGTATATAAAAATTATATATATTATTTACATATATATAATTTAGTAATTATTCTTTCTCATACAAATTATAAAATCAAGATAGTTGGCATACTTGACTATATGCACTGTTTACAATAAATTCTCCTGAAATAAGCAACTTTTATTCAAAATTAAGCTAAGAGAAAAATATAACTCGTGTATTTTAGTAAAAGTTAAAAATTTATCAGAACAAAATACAATGAGAAACAATATATCCATATTATAATAATTATAAACAGTAACAATCACCAGTGAATAGATTAGAGTTTTCTATGAGTCAGGCAATGTTCTTTACATTTTTTTATGTCATTTAACCCTCAAAACTATGATATAGGTACATTATTACTCCCATTCTACAAATGGGAGACTAAAGCACACTGACATTTAAGAAAGTTACCCATGATCATACTACTAAAGTATGTAAAGACAGGATATAAGATCATGCAATAAAACTAGAATTTGTTCCACTAAGCCACTATATTACATTTTTCTTACCTTTTAATATAAAACATATATCATCATTTCATTGCTATTCTTGATGAAGCGTGACTTCTGCACCTATCCACCTCTCTGATGTTTCATCCACCCATCCATCTATTCATCTTTCTTTAAAGACAAGAAAAGAATACTTACTGTCACTAGGAGTACCCTGTTCTAATAAAAATTGCTGTCCTTCACTCCACTGCCTCTCCAAAAGCTGTTCTATGCTGGCTGCTACTGGAGGCAGATTTTCCAAACTGCTGTTGCCTGGTGGGTCATAGCGAATCTGTAAGCTGCTTACAGGGGATCTGTTGAAAACATTAATTCTCAGGTTAAACAGCAGAACCCTTCAAAGGAGAGCATTCACATTTCTCAACTTACGCTGACCTTTTTCCTGTACAAGTTTTCTAACACCAAGCAGCCTATGCTAGAACAATCAAACCATAATCTACCTTTTTTTTTTTTTTTTTAAATTTTTTATATATATTTTATTGATTTTTTACAGAGAGGAAGGGAGAGAGATAGAGAGTTAGAAACATCGATGAGAGAGAAACATCAATCAGCTGCCTCCTGCACATCTCCTACTGGGGATGCGCCTGCAACTCAGGTACATGCCCTTGACCGGAATCGAACCTGGGACCTTTCAGTCCGCAGGCCGACGCTCTATCCACTGAGCCAAACCGGTTTCGGCCATAATCTACCTTAAGATTTAGTAATTATCATTCTTCCTCCTCAAATGCAAAACCAAAGGACTAGCTGGCCATACTTGATAATTAAAAACCACTAGAAAATATAAATACACTGACAATAATATCTGAAACAGGCTATACAAGAACTTATAGGTTTATAAGATAAAAGGGAAAAAGGAGATTAGAAAGATTTTAACCTAACTCGCCAGAAGAGAAAAGAGTTCCACCATTCTGCTTTAATATGCAAAATATCAGAATTATAATGTAGAATGTATTTTAATTTACAACCAAAAAAAGCTCAATCAAATATTAGTAAACAGATATTTTTAATAATTTTGAAGGAGCCTTTTGTTCTAAATCTAAAATACTTATTTGTAAGTATTTTCAGTATTAAGGAAGATTATCAAGACCAAAGTAATTTTTATTTTACAAATTTTTCTAAAATGTCTTATCTGCACTTCAGATGACTTAATTAGCACTTCCAAACCAAGTATCTCTATATAAAAAAGGCTAATATGCAAAGTGTTCCCTCGGGAGTTCGACCAGGAATTCAATCGTTCGCTATGATGTACAATGACCTCGGGGGGGGGTGGGGGGGGGGCGCGGCGCAGAAAAAGGAAGGCCCTGGCGGCAGCTGGAAGGCTCCAATCACTGGCCAGGCCTAGGGACCCTACCCGTGCATGAATTTTGTGCACCAGGCCTCTAGTTACTTATATTGAGATGAATATGCAATGTACCCAATCACCCCCTTTTTTTGTTTTAAATTAGTAAATGTGGCTATTTCTAGTTCCCAGCTCCCATATTAATGTAACACATTAATAAAGGGTTTTAGAGTGTCCAAAGTATTTCTACATAATCATCTCATATGATTTTCTCAACAACCTAGTAAGAAATCAAAGCCTGGCTCTACTTCTATCTGAGGAAACAAATGGGGCTTGAGTGTCCTAGCCAAAGACACAAAGCTGATAAATGACAGAGTTTGGGCTACAAGGCAAGTCTTCTAACAACAAACAGTTGTTTTGCCACTGCCTTAAAATGTTTCTCTAGAAAAATATCTTTAAATAAGAAGTTAAACAAATGAGGCTTTTTATTCCATATGAAAACACCATGTGCTACATATACATACATTTGGCTATCACACTCCAAATAGATCATTATTCCAGGAAAATTTAGGCTATTTATTACCTTTCAGGCTGATCTTTAAGGTATAATATAAAGTTGAAGATATATGATAAAAATAATTTTGTATCATTTATTGTGTTAAATCCCATCTAGCTAATGAAAAATAATGACACGAAACAAAATAGCACTGAAGGATCTTAAATAATTTCTGGGTAGCTTGTACAGGATTTTAAGTTTTAAAAGGAGAACACAGAAATGCTTCCTCTACTACACATAAAAGCAAAAGCCATTAACTTTCATCTTTGAAAGGAAGAATAAAACAATATAGAAGTAAACACAGTATAAAATTAGAGATTAATCAGATGTTGTTACCACTGTGTACTTCATATATACCTAGTTTCGAAAGAGAGAATATTTAATTTTCTGCAGTTAGGAAAAACAATACTACTTTTAGTTCACTCCAGAATTATATAGGATTAAGGGAGCTTTGGGACACCATGAAATGTGACAACGTCTGCATCACAGGAGTGCCAGAAGAAGAAAAATCTGAGCAAAGAATAGAGAACCTGTTTGAACAAATTAATGATATAAAACTTCCCTAACCTGGTTAAGAAAAAAGTTACACAATTTCAAGAAACACAGATAGCCCCAATCAAAACGAACACAAAAAGACCCACACCAAGACTTATCCTAATTATGTCCTGGCCAGTCTGGCTCAGTGGATAGAGCGTCAACCTGCAGACTGAAGGGTCCCAGGTTCGATTCCGGTCAAGGGTGCATGCCCGGGTTGTGGACTTGATCCCCAATGGGGGTTGTGCAGGAGGCAGCCAGTCACCGATTCTCTCTCATCATTGATGTTTCTATCTCTCTCTCTCCTTCTCCCTTCCTCTCTGATATCAATAAAAATGTTAAAAAAAAGACATATCATAATTAAAATGGAAAATGTTAAAGACATAGAAAGAATCTTCTTTTTATAATTATTATTTTTTTTTAAATATATTTTATTGATTTTTTGCAGAGAGGGAGTGGGATATAGAGTCAGAAACATCGATGAGAGAGAAACATCGATGAGAGAGAAACATCGATCAGCTGCCTCCTGCACACCTCCTACTGGGGATGGGCCTGCAACCCAGGTACATGCCCTTGACTGGAATTGAACCCGGGACCATTCAGTCTGCAGGCTGACGCTCTATCCACCAAGCCAAACCAGCCAGGGTCAGAGTAGGGGATTTTAATACCCCACTGACATCACTGGATAGATCTTCCAGACAAAAAATTAACAAGGAAACAGTGACTCTAAATGACACACTAGGTCACATGGACTTAATCAACATTTACAGAACATTTCATCCCTAAACTGCAAAATATACATTCTTTTTAAGTGCATATGGAAAATTCTCAAAAATTGACATGTTAGGACACAAAACAAGTTTCCACAAGTTCAAGACTGAAATCATATCAAGCATCTTCTTGTTTCACAATGGCATGAAATTAGAAATCAATTACAGTAAAAACTCAAAAACATTCAACACATAGAGGCTAAGCTAAATAGCATGTTATTAAATGAATGGGTTACCAATGAGATCAAGAAAAAAATAAAACACTTCCTGGAAACAAATGAAAATGAAGACACAACAACCCCAAATCTCTGGGACACAGCAAAAGCAGTCCTGAGAGGGAAGTTAATAAGCCTACCACAAAAAAAACAATAAAAATTAATAATATACTATTTAACCCTACAACTTAAAGAATTAGAAAGAGAAGAATAAAAGCCCAGGGTAAGTGGAAGAAAGAAAATAATAAAGATCAGAGTGGAAATAAATGACAGAGAGACTAAAAATAATACAAAAGATCAATGAAACCAAGAGCTGGTTCTTTGAAAAGATAAACCTTTAGCCAAACTCATCAAGAAACAAAGAGAGAAGATGCAAATAATTAGAAATAAAAGCAGTGAAGTAACAACTGACACCACAGAAATAAAAAGGATTGTAAGAAAATATTATGAGCAACTATATGCCAACAAGCTGGACAATGTGGATGAAATGGAAAAATTCCTAGAATAATACAATCATCCAAAACTAAATCAGGAAGAATCATAAAACCTGAATAGGCCAATTACAACTGATAAAATAGAAGCAGTAGTAAAAAAACCTGGCCAGGACAGCTTCATAGGGAAGTTTTACCAAACCTTCAAAGAATACCTAACACGTATCCTTCCCAAACTATTCCAAAAAATCTAAGAGGAAGGAACACGTCCAAGCTCTTTTTATGAGGCCAGCATTATCCTAATTATAAAACCAGATAAAGACACTACAAAGAAAGAGAATTACAAGTAACATCCCTGACGAACTTAGATGCTAAAATCCTCAACAAAATATTAGCAAATCAGATCCAGCAATATATTAAAAAGATCATACATCATGACCAGTGGGATTTATTCCAGGGATGCAAAGCTGGTACAATATTAACAAATCAATAAATGTGATACATCACATAACAAATTGAAAGACAAAAATCACATGATCATATCAATAGATGCAGAAAAAGCATTCAACAAAATCCAACACCCATTTTTAAAAATATACTTTTTAATTGATTCCAGAGAGAAAGGGAAAGGGAGAGACAGATAGAAAAATCAATGATGAAAGAGAATCATTCATTGATCGGCTGCTTCCTACATGCCCCCCACTGAGGATCAAGCCTGCAACCCAGGCATGTGTCCCTGACCGGAATCAAACCTGGAACCCTTCAGTCTGTAGTCCACTGAGCCAAACTAGCTAGGGCCCAGCACCCATTTTTGATAAAAACTCTCAGCAAAGTGGGAACAGAGGGATCATACCTCAACATAATAAAGGCCATATATGAAAAATCTACAGGAGGATGTAAAATTGTCATTATCCACAGATGACATGATATTGTATATAGAAAACCATAAAGACTCCACCAAGAAAGTACGAGATTTAATAAATGAATTCAGCAATGTAGCACGATAGAAAAATAACACCCGAAATCTATGGCATTTAAAAAAAATCCTCACCTGAGGATACTTTCCCATTGATTTTTAGAGAGATTGAAAGGAAGGGGAAGAGACAACGAGAGAAAAACATCGATCTGAGAGAGTCACATGCACCCTGACTAGGGCCTGGGATCAAACCCAGGACCCTTCATTTTGCGGGCTGATGCTCTATCCATTGAATCAAACTGGCTAGGACTCAATGGCATTTTTATTATTTTAAAAAATATATATATATATTTTATTGATTTTTTTACAGAGAGGAAAGAAGAGGATAGAAATGAGAGAGAAACATCGATCAGCTGCCTCCTGCACACTGCCCACTGGGGATGCGCCCGCAACCAAGGTACATGCTCTTGACTGGAATCGAACCTGCGCCCCTTCAGAGCCAAACCGGTGAGGGCCAATGGCATTTTTATACACCAGTAATGAACTCTCAGAAAGAGAAACTAAACAAACAATTCCTTTACCATTGTAACAAAGAAATTAAGATGCTTAAAAATAAACTTAACGAAGAAGGTAAAATACTTATATTTAGAAAACTACAGATGTTGAAAAAAAGAGACAGAAGAAGAGATAAGCAAGTGGAAGAATATACCATGCTCATGGATTGGTAGAATTAGCATCATTAAAATGTCCATACTACCCAGGCAATATATAGATTCATTTAAATCCCTATTAAAATAACAATGGTATAGCCCAGCTGGCATGGCCCAGTGGTTGAGTGTTGACCTATGAACCACGAGGTCACGGTTCAATTCCTGATTGGGCAAATGCCTAGGTTGTAGGCTCTATCCCTAGTGTGGGGCATGCAGAGGCAGCTGATCAATGATTCTCTCTCATCACTGATCTCTCTCTCCCTCTCCCTCTCCCTCTCTGAAATGAATACAAAAAATATATATATTATAAAATGGCATATTTCACAGATCTAGGACAAATACTCCAAAAATTTATATGGAACCAAAAAAGACACCAAATAGCTGCAGCAATTTTGAGAAGAAGAACAAGGTTGGAGAGATCATAATACCAGATATCAAGCTATTCTGTAAAGCTACTGTAATCAAAACAGCCTGGTACTGGCACAAGAACAGGAATATAGATCATTGGAACAGAACAGAGAACCCAGAAATCAACACAAGCCATTATATTCAGTTAATATTTGATAAAGAAGGCAAGAGGGTACAATGAAGTAAAGATAGTCTCTTCAATAAATGGTGTTAGGATAATTGGACAGGTATATGCAAAAACATGAAACTAGACCACCAACTTACACCATACACAAGAATAAACTAAAAATGGATAAAAGATTTAAATATAAGTCGTGAAACTATAAAAATCCTAGAAGAAAATGTAGGCAGCAAAATATCAAACATCCCTTGTAGCAGAATTTTCCCTGATAAAATGTCTACAGCAAGAGAAAGAAAGGGGAAATAAACAAATGGGACTACAGCAAAATAAAAAGTTTGGCAGGGCAAAAGTAACCATCATCAAAATGAAAAGGGAACCCTCTGTATAGGAGAACATATGTGCCAATGATACATCTGATAAGGTGTTAATTTCCAAACATACAAAGTAATCATGCAAATCAACAAAAGGAAGACAAATAATACAATTTAAAAATGGGCAGAGAACCTAAATAGACACTTCTCAAAAGAGGGCATACAAATGCTCGAGACGTATGATAAAAAGCTCAACATCACTAATCATCAGAAAAATGCAAATTAAGATGATGACAATGAGGTACCACTTCACACCTGCCAGCAAAATGGCTTCCATCAATAAATCAACAAACAACAAGTGCTGGTGAGGATGTGGAAAAAAAGGAAACCTAGTACACTGCTGGTGGGAATGCAGACTGGTGCAGCCACTTTCCTCAAATGTGGACTTTCCTCAAAAAATTAAAAATGGGATTGCCATTTGACCCAGTAATCCCACTGCTAGGAATATAGCCTAAGAAGCCTGAAACACCAATCAGAAAGAATATATGCACCCTTATGTTCATAACAACATTATTTATAATAGTTAAGACCTGGAAACAGCCCAGGTACCCATTTGTAGATGAGTGGATAAAAAGCGGTGGTACATTTATACAATGGAATACTATGCAGCTATAAAAGAGAAGGATCTCTTACCCTGTGAGACAGCATGGAAGAAACTGGAAAGTATTATGCTAACCAAAATAAGCAATGTAGAGAAAGACAAATATCACATGATCTCACTTATATGTGGAATCTAATGAATAGAATAAACTGGCAAACAAAATAAATCCAGAGACATGAAAGCATGCAACAGATTGATGATTCTCAGAGGGAAGAAGGGAAGGGATTAACCAAAGAACTTATATGCATATATGCAAAATCCATGGACACAGTCAATAGTGTGGTGAAGGCCTGAGGAGGGAAGGAAGTGAGAAGAAAGGGGTCAATGGAGTGGAAAAAGGGGACATCTATAACACTTTCAACAATAAAGATAAATTTTTTTAAAAAAGGAATTATGTAGAAAAAAAGGCACTGCTAGGGTATACTACCACCTAAAAAATAGGAAAATTAGAGGTTACTGTACTAATCTCTTTAATGACAAATATGTTTCTTAACAGAACTTCCCTGGTGATATCAGAAATACAGTAACACTGATACTCATGGCAGCTATCACATAGAAATTTTAATTTTTTTTTAATCCTCAACTGAGGATATCTTTCCATTGATTTTCAGAGAGAATAGAAGGGAGAGAGGAAAGGAGAGAGAAAGAGAAACATCAACATGAGAGAGAGACATTGATTGGTTGGTTGCCTCCCCAACTGGGGCAGGGCATTGATTCTGCAACTGAGGTTCATGCCTTTGATCAGAAATCGAAGCTGAGACCCTTCGGTCCATGGACTGGAACTCTAACCACTGAGCCAAACCAACCAGGGCTAATAATTTTAATTTTTAACAGAATTTTAAAAAATTCCCATAGTTGAACATTTTTAGTTTGCCATGGTTGAAAAAAGTTTCTAGAATGGGCTTTTTTCTCCTTCTGCTCTCCATTCTCACCCAGTCTAATTCCATACTTGAGGCAGAACTTACAAAGTTAGAGAACAGAGAGAAAACAAACCAGGAGAAGGTGTAGAAGGTGAAAGTGGAATAAAATTAGTAAAACACAGACACAACATTTCCTACTATTATTCTCCCCATTGAGAGAGAAGATTTGGGGCACTTAGATTGTGCTAAGAGAAATTCAATCCTCAGTACAACTCTGGTTAAGAGCGTCCTAATAAATGGTCCCTGAATTCTTCCATATAATATCTAAAACAATTTAAAAAAATAATGTAACACATTTGCTATACTTTGATTCAAACAATTCTAAGAACTAGAGGGATTTCAGAGATGAACAACAAGAACTTCATTTACTAAATTAGGAACTAAAGACTAAAGGTTTAAGCAAATTGCCCACAATAGAACTAAAACTGGAAGCCAAAGTTGAAAGCCTTGACTCTGTAGCTGTAAGAGATTTGAAGACTATTTTATGAGCAAAGAGAATTACCGAAATTAATATGTTAATAGTACCAGCAGCTAAATAAATAATAAAAACAAGAGATTTCAAATTGATTGGAAATCTAAAAGAATTATAGCTTTAAAAAAGCTTAGAAAACTGTGTTTAAATTAATATTCAAATTAATTCAGAATCATTTTTCTTGACTGTCCAGACATGCTTTTTATCTTCAGAGTGCTTTTATAGCCTCACAAATGTATACTCTGCTGATATGAGATAAAGAAGTTTCCAATCTCAAAATGTTTCTTTTGCCTATACTTTGCAGTGTAAATAATGCTTACCTTGGTGAGAGACTTCCTCGGGGTGAGCTTCCTCTGCCAACAAGGCTGCGGCTATTGTCTCCAAGATCCTGATCTGCAGTGTAAATATTTCATAGCTGATAAAGTGACTCTCTAGATAAGAGGTTTTAATCTCTTGCCCTGATTTTTCCCTAAAACATACATAAAACCTTTACCACTATCTTTGTAGTTACTATGAAAATAAAAGATTTAGTATGTTGCTAGTTTAGAATTGCTGAACTGTGGCATGTAAGGCGTTGTCCGTACACGTTTCTGTGGGTGTAGAAGGCCATGGATTATGTTCTGTTCTTTCATTCCTTTCAATTTTATAGCACAGAAGTGTGGTTTGCATTTGCAGTACCCTCCCCTCAGCCACTTTTAATTTCTATGGTTAAAGTAATGAATCACAGCGGTGGACAGGTAATCTGCATGCTTATCACAGCAAATCCTTACACTTTAACACTCTGCAACCCAAGAGAAGTAATAAAATACATAATGTATTACATAGAGCCAAACACCAAGATTAAAATTATATATATATGTATTAATTACATGGAACCTCACACCAAGAATAAAGTTAAATATAACATTAAATATCCAAATTGACAAAAATAAGTAGGAAGACAGAATTCTGTATTTAAAAAGAACAATTTAATTTCTTCAAAATATTCCTGAGGTAACAGAATATCTCTGCTTGAAAATAAGTTGTATTTCCTAGTTAGCTGCTTAAAAAATCACCCTATCTGGCCTCTTTCAAGGTTGTCCTCCCCTTATTCTGAGTCAGGTAACCTTTGACCCTTAAAGGGTAAAGACATGACTGATCCATTCTTGGTGAACTGCTAAACCCATTCCCTTCCCCCAAACAGGCATGACTACTTGGACATGTCAACAAATCCTTAAGGATGGAATGAAACAAAGCAAATCCAGCAACTCATTAAAATAGTACAAGAGGCAAATGCTAAAAAATGTCAACTGGTAAAAATTCACAGGATTACTAAACACTGTAGAAATTCTCTAACAGGATTTTTTTTAAACCAAGTTTGTGTAATGCAATTTCATGAATTATGCAAATAAAGGTTTAGGCTATTCACAGAAAAGCCCAGTGTTATGTTACTTTCATTGAATAGAACTGAGAACTGAACACATCAATCACAGAAGTCACATGAGACATTGTTGCATTCCTGCCTGCTGATGCCTCTGCTTAAACATTTACATTTCAGAGAGTGAGAAAGGCACATAACTATTTTGCAGCATAGCATACTATTTACTTCCAACTGTGATTCTTCTGGTAAAGGGGGAAAAAAAGGCAGAATTCTATATTAAGCATACCTTTAGATTTTTCAACTAAAATAAGCCATTGAGGGGAAAATTTCATTGGGTAAGAGGGACAGAATTTTAGAGTTTAAAAATTCTTGAAAACTTACCTGTTTGAGTGTTTTCAGACTGAGCTATAAGAGCTGCCATTGAAGAATTTGGATTTAATCTATTGCCATACATATGAGATGGTGCCTGACTAAGAGAAGATCCAGATAGGGCATTTGCCTAAATAAAAAGAGTTACAAAGACAAGTGAATTATATTTGAAAATATCTTAATACTTTTCCTCCTGATAGACCCAATAACTAGTTTCTCCAACCTACGAATATAAGCAAAAATTCATAACTATCTGAAAAGCAAATTTCATTCTCACTTGTTTTACCATTACAACATTTAGTTTTTGAAGTTACATAACTCCATTAAATAAAAAAAAAAAAAAAAGGACCAGAACATTCAAAGTTAAGTATTCCTGCTTTAATTTCCAAGTATGTAGTCAGTATCAAAACCCAGTAGGGCATGGTAACCACGTGAACATATGACCATTTAATCTTACTAAATCACTGTAAAATAAGGGCAGGTAGACAACAGATGTCTAACATGCTTTTTAGTCTCTTACATCATAGGATGCTAAGGAGGTCAAAACGTCCAACATCTATTCTTAGTATTTTAACTCCACAGAGCCTTATTTCCATTTACTGTCATTAGTAAAACCTGCACACTATTTTGTTACTTTCTATATTGATAGACTTGGAAACCTGCTGCTTTTTCTGTTTTGTTTTTATTTTAAAAGGAAGCAAACGGGCATTACAAGTATGTTTTCTATACAATGCAAGGCTCAACGAATCATAGCTTTGCTCTGACCCCATATAAGGCACTGTCTTTTTGGCAGGAAGCCAGCTCTACTAACTGAAGAGCTGGTCCAAAGTTTGTGATTCATTCATGTTGCTAACCACAATTCTGAAGGCCTCTACTGGGACTTGTGCCAAACAAGCAAAAATGAACCCTTAAACAGATGAAGCTAAGGAGGCTGGCCAAAGTCTTACGTAATCCATTGTAATAAAAATGCCTTCTTTGATATGAACAGTTTCTCCCACTTTCCAAGAATATTATAACCTTAAAATGCCGCATTTTGGAAGCAAATCTCTTGTACACAAAATACTGTTATATTCACAGAAGGCTATTACTAGCCTGAAATACTCTTCAGATTTAACAGAACCACAAAATTTAAAGTACACTTCATGTTCTTTTTCATGAATGAAATCAAACTTAAGTTTTTATAAAATGAAATCACTGTATAGTTATTTCAGAACAAAATTCTGAAAAATAATTTCAAAGAATTGAAGCACACCTAATATAAAGTAGTTGAGTAACAGCAGAACAAGAGATGTGGGACATTTTGACATGTATAACTAACTACACACAAGAGACCAAGACGACATAGTAGTTATAAAAAGCGAAATCTTACAGAGAATAAACAATGTTTCTGGAAAGACTCATACTCTGACATTATATCTAGCCTCTAGACAACTTATTAAGCAAGAAAATTTGACCCTAAATTCAGTCTTCTTGATGCAGAATCATGCCTGTCCTTGCGTTCCATTGTTTCAAAGGGTATATTTCACAGTTTAGACTTTAATGTCTAAGATCAATTGGTCAATTTCTGAGTTTCGTTTTTCTTCTTATTAAAGATATGTATACAAAGCCAGTAAGTTTGTATTGTAAAGGCCTATTTAATCATCAATTAGCTTTAGTAAAAGGTAAGTCATAATTTTAACCTGATGATCATACTATATACTTGTCATGTATTTAGTGTTATATACATAAAATATACAATTCATAAATAAAAATATAGTGAGATTTTTTTTCTTGCCTCCCCAGAAGTCAAATACTTGGGAATCTTGGCTACTTATCAAATAACTTAGAAAAATAAAAATCCGAACAAACAGAAAGACCAGATGTTACCAGCGACATGTGTTAAAATCTCAGGTACCTTATACTTAAAAATGCCTTTCACTGAGCCAATTTATTCTTATTCTAGACATAATTCCAAAAAGATCAACTAAGCATAAAAAAGATTAGAAGTGGAAAATTAATTAGACAGAGGAAGAAAAAGTAATATCTTGAGACAGTTTGTTGGCAGCAAGAAGTAACAGCTGACAGCAAGAGGAGAGAGAAAAATATGAGCAAGAATAAACATTTTAGAGTTCTGGTGGGGTGATGCTCAAAGAACATGGATATCTGGATGCCTTAGAACTGCATCTTAGCTTTAAAAACAAAACAAAAACGTGTTTCTATTGATGAGAGAGAGAGGAAGGAAGGACAGAGAGGTAGTAGAAACATCAATGAGACAGAAATATTGACTGCACATCCCCTATTGGGTATCGAGCACGTAGCCCAGGCATATGCTCTGACAGGAATTGAACCAGTGACTTCTTTGTTCATGGGTCAATGCTCAACCACTGAGCAACACTGGCCAGGCTACACCTTAGCGTTTTGATTCTCCTTTTTCATGCAGTCATCTTTTGACTGAATCAGAACTAATATGATACCAGTTGGATTGCTTTTTTAGTTACAATTATCAGTTTTATGAGTTGCCTTAGTCTCTTGGTAAGAACCAAAAGACCCTGCCTGGCTGGTGTGGCTCAGTGGTTGAGCTTCGACCTAAGCACCAGAAAGTCGCTGGTCTGATATCCGGTCGGGACACTTGCCAGGTTGTGGTCTCGATCCTTAACAGGGGGCGTGCAGGAGGCAGCCCATTGATGTTGATCTTTCTCTCTCATCGATGTTTCTATCTCTCTTCCTCTCCTTCCCTCTATCTCTAAAAAAAAAAAAAAAATCAATAAAAATATATTTTAAAAAAGAATCAAAAGATCCTACTCTAATCAGAAATACATCCTTTTTTTCAGGAAGGGTTCCTTCTATCAAGGGCTTTATATTTACATTAGCTTCAAATTTCTTGATGTAGTCTCCAAATTATCTTAGTTTGCATATCACACGACTCACTATACTAAAAATTCAAAATGCAAAGTAGTACAACAGCATAATAACTGATCTGCATAATGACTATTATCAGGAAAAGGGTAAGTCATCTTTAACATAATTGCAAAGCAGAAAAGTACGTATTTAATAAAGATGGCAGGCAAAAGTAAATTAATACTAATAATAAACTAAAATGGGAATGCATTCTTTATTATCCTAAATGACCAATTTCCCAAATTTTCTGAATGGGCAAAAATTATCTGGTAGTAGTTGTTTTTAAATTATTGCATTTATCTAAATGAGAAACTTTCAAAAGAGATAAAAAGTAAGTTATTAATTTTACCAGGTAGAGTTTTGTGGTGTATTCAAACATCTAAACCACTCTACATTAAAACTCAATTCATTAACATCATATCATGTTAAGCAGATAACATGACTCACCAAAGACTCCACAAATGTCTGACACTGTTTAGTCACTACTTCTGAAATGATGTTTATTTAGAATGGTTAATGCTGGGAACCCTTAATAACTGTTAGCACCATAGGTAGGGCCAAAAAAATCCCCAACATGTTAGTGAAAAGATTCCATAACTTAGTATCAATGAAGGAGGGTACCTAAGAGAGTAGGGAAAAGAAAGACACCTTACTGAGAAGAGTACATGCATAATGCCGGGCAATGTGTAGACTCAAAAATCTTCGTTATCATTAATAAGTGAAATCACTAAGATTCAGGGGGGATGGAAGGATGTCCATGTGAACCTAAAGAAACAGTGGTTATGAAGCAGAAAGAGCACTGAAAGCTTTTATATAAAAGAAATCTGGAACAAGGAATAAAGGAAACAATGTGCACACACTTCTCCACAGCATACTTTGGACATGGACTTTAAACAGTATATAGAAAGCAAATTACTAATGTATCATAGGTCTCCTTCAGAAAACCTGGTATAAAGACTGGAAATTCTTTAACTGTAGGAATATTCTTCACTTCGGGGGGGGGGGGGGGGGAAGCCTCCCCTCCCAGTTTTCTTGGTCTACATTTGTTTTTTTAATATTTGATCAAGACATGAATATAATAAATGTTTTCCTCTTTAACTATACTATGAGAACAAGAAAGTGTAAGTACCAGGTCAAGCAACTGAGGACTCATGCCAATTTTAGGGTACACAAGAGAGGACTATACTAAACAGGAGAGTGTGAGTCCCACCAAAGAGGGTTGACCATTACTCAGGTACAGCCCATGGTTGACATGCAGAAATGATGGTTCATAGTTACCAACTTTTCTAATTTTTAATTTTAAATACTGACAGGAAATTTAAATTTAAAAAATACACATATGAAAACATATGTTACCACAAAAATTCATACATGAATGTTCAGAGAGGCATTATTCCTAATAGCTAAAAAATGGAAATAAATCAAATGTCTATTAATTCATAAATGGATTACCAAAATGTGGTTTAAGAAAAAAAAAAAGACTGGCAATTCTTTATAAAGGGAAGTACCTACCTTATGACATGTCAGTTTTATCTTGCCCAAGTAAGGAAAATGGCTATGTGGACAGATATCCTCCTTGGATCTACTGACACTATAAGAATATGAGTTGGTAACACTGAGTGAAGGGTATCCATGATATATGTGAAATCTACTCTGTACTGTTTTTGCAACTTTTCTATACATATAAAATTTTTTCAAAATAATAAGTTAAAACAAAAAGATATTGACTAAAAACAAACTAGGTACTTGACTTTACAGTGTCCCACTGAAATCAAGTCATCTCAAAATGTGAAAGTAGGTGTTAAATTAGTTCAAAGATAAAAATATTGTATAGAATTATAAATTCATATTGCCATAATAAACTTTTGCTTTAACTTCTAATATATGTTATCTTAGAGAAGTTTTTTTGTTCTCTCCCCAAGATTAATAGTTGAAAGGAACCACTACCATTCAAGATGTTATATTACTCTTACTCTAACAACACTTTTGTAAAAGCATAATTATTTTACAAGATAGAGCCAAGGACAAACAAAGTAAGAATAAGCTGAACAATTACTGAGGTAAGGCTAAGTTATTTTGAAACAAAATATGTTTAGGTGCTCAAATCTAAGAATAGCCTTAGCAAAGTTCTAACTTACTATGTTAAACATCTAAAAGATATGTGAGTCTACCAAGGCAGTGTTCAAACTCAAAGCAAATCAAAGAAATTTACTGTTTTCTAAGTAGACTTGACATATTAAAATATTAATAGGATGAAAATTACATTTCAGCCTGAAATGTCCCTGTTAATAGTTTACCTCTTATATGAAACTAGAGGGCTGGTGCATGAAATTCACGCACGGGTAGGGTCCCTAGGCCTAGCTGGCGATCAGGGCCGATCTGAGGGGCGACCAGTGGGGATATCGGGACCCCCACTTTCCTCTTCCTTGGCCTGGCGCTGGCTACTCACCAGCCACGCCCCCTGCTGCCATCATCATTTGCTGGGGCGACTAGAGGGGTGATCAGGGCTGGCAGTGCCTCCATTACTGTCTGCTGCCAGCGCTGCATTGCTGACACCCGCCATGTTCCGTGCCGCCCCCTGGTAGTCAGCACACATCTAACTCCCAGTTGCTTGAACTCCTGCTCTGGGGCCAATTTGCATATTAGCATTTTATTATATAGGATGTCTACTTGTGACTACAGAGAAGTTTTTTTTTTTTTTTTTTTTTTTTAATATATTTTATTGATCTTTTACAGAGAGGAAGGGAGAGAGATAGAGAGTTAGAAACATCGATGAGAGAGAAACATCGATCAGCTGCCTCCTGCACATCCCCCACTGGGGATGTGCCCGCAACCCAGGCACATGCCCTTGACCGGAATCGAACCTGGGACCCTTCAGTCCGCAAGCCGACGCTCTATCCACTGAGCCAAACCGGTTTCGGCTACAGAGAAGTTTTAAAAGAGCTCTCATAGAGTAAAGTAAATACCAAATTCCTAGGAACTCGGCTCATTCTAAAGGAGTTAGTTGTGGAGGGTAAAAGGCTAAGTCTACTCAATTATGTGAATATCAGACTTAAAAGTGGGTACTGTTTTGGTAATTTATTTTCCCCTCTAATGTTGGTAAAATAGGAAAACAATAGTACCTATAGCAAAAATTTCACATGCCTGGGTTGTGGGCTCAATCCCCAGTACAGGACTTGCAGGAGGCAGCCAATGATTTTTTTTTTTCTCAGCAGAAAAATAGGAAATGAAGAAAATTTAGGTTGGAAACAATTGTACCTATAGCAAAAATTTCACATTAAGAAAGTATCATGGCAATACATTATCTAGAGGTGGATATGAAACTTCAAACTTCAGTCATACAGAAGAAGGTTATAGTATCGGCCCGAACCAATATGCTCAATTAATATTTGACAAAGGAGGCAAGAACATACAATAGAGCCAAGATAGTCTCTTCAATAAATGGTGTTGGGAAAATTGGACAGATATATGCAAGAAAATGAAACTAGACCACCAACTTACACCATACACAAAAATAAACTCAAAATGGATAAAGGACTTAAATGTACGACAGGAAACCATAAAAATTCTAGAAGAATCCAAAGGCAACAAAATCTCAGACATATGCCGAAGCAATTTCTTCACTGATACAGCTCCTAGGGCACTTGAAACTAAAGAGAAAATGAACAAATGGGACTACATCAAAATAAAAAGCTTCTGCACAGCAAAAGAAACCATCAACAAAACAACGAGAAAACCCACTGTGTGGGAAAACATATTTGCCAATGTCATATCTGATAAGGGCCTAATCTCCAAAATTTATAGGGAACTCATACAACTTAACAAAAGGAAGATAAACAATCCAAATCAAAAAATGGGCAAAGGACCTAAATAGACACCTTTCAAAAGAGGACATTCAGAAAGCAAGAGACGTATGAAAACATGCTCAAAGTCACTAATCATCCAAGAGTTGCAAATCAAAACAACAATGAGGTACCATCTCACACCTGTCAGACTGGCTATCATCAACAAATCAACAAACGACAAGTGCTGGAGAGGATGCAGAGAAAAAGGAACACTCGTGCACTGCTGGTGGGAATGCAGACTGGTGCAGCCACTATGGAAGACAGTATGGAGTTTCCTCAAAAAACTGAAAATGGAACTCCCATTTGACCCTGTGATCCCACTTCTAGGAATATATCCCAAGAAACCAGAAACACCAATCAGAAAGGATATATGCACCCCTATGTTCACAGCAGCACAATTCACCATAGCTAAGATCTGGAAACAGCCTAAGTGCCCATCAGTACATGAATAGATTAGAAAACTGTGGTACATCTACACGATGGAATACTATGCTGTTGTAAAAAAGAAGGAACTCTTACCATTTGCAACGGCATGGATGGAACTGGAGAGCATTATGCTAAGTGAAATAAGCCAGTCAATGAAGGAAAAATACCACATGATCTCACTCATTCATGGATAATAGAGACCATTATAAACTTTTGAACAATAATAGATACAGAGGCAGAGCTGCCTCAAACAGATTGTCAAACTGCAGCGGGATGGCCGGGGAGGGTTGGAGGGCAGGAGGGAGGGGGGTAAGAGATCAACCGAAGGACTTGTATGCATGCATATAAGCATAACCAATGGACATAAGACACTGGGGGGTAGGGGAGGCTAGGGGACTGTTAAGGGCGGGGGAAAAAAAGGACACATATGTACTACTTTAAGCAATAAAAAAAAAAAAAAAAAGGAAAATGTGCTCCAGACATTCGAAAGCCTAAAAAAAAAAAAAAAAAGAAAAGAAAAGAAAAAGGTTATAGCAAGCATTTTTTAAATGCATAACTAACTTGTCAATACATGTTAAAATCAAACAATTCAAACAAGTAGCTTTTCCTTCAAGCTCTCCAACCCTGACACATGATTTAAAAATACATTCTTCCAAAATTCTTTGAACTCACTAAACTTCTTTAAAAATTGAATATTACTTTTTTAAAAATTCCTATTTTACATATACTATTAGAAGGAAAACCTATTTATTATCACTGTATCTGCCATAAACTAGGCCGTCTCACTTGGGGCAAGGTACTTAACCTCTCTGTCATCAATCTATAAAAATGGAGATAACAGTACCTATGCTCATAAAAATATTGTGAGAATTAGCTGAGTGGATATATGTAAAAGGCTTAACAAAATGCTTAGCACATGCTATACAAATTTTAGCTTGTATTTAAAATATTGTTTTCATAAATTATTATGCTTCCATCTTTGCCATTAACTTTGTTAGAGAATATAATCTAGCAATTATATTCTGATTAATATGGCTATACTTCAAAGACTGAAACGTATTTGCCTAAGAAAAATCAGCAGGTATAAATGTCTCATTATGCAATGATATCTTAATTTATATACAGGGGTAGGCAAAAGTAGGTTTACAGTTGTGAGTATGTGAAAGTTTATTCTTATAATTATTTATTTATTATTGTATTATTTATTATTATTATCCTACTTTTGCCCACCCCTGTATAATAGCATAGCAATATTACAAATACAATGTAAGGACACAAATATTTACATATTTTTTCAATTTGCAAACACATTTTGACTAGAAAAGCTTCCAGGAAAAATTGGGGAACACTGGAAAGCTTCATATATTCAATATTCAATTCAAACTGCACTATGAAACGTATTCTGGTAACAGCCCCTATTTCTATGTCAGCTCTACCACTAAGGCTTTAATACTGAGCGTGTGATGAGAGATGAAACCAAGTGTGAACAACTTTCAGATCCAATGAGTAGGCTGACTGTTAAAGCTGTCAGGTTCAATTGCATCATTCCACATTATTCAATGCCCCAAACTGCTCCCTAATTGTTAGGAGCTTAACGGATTCAAAACCATTGTTTAAGCTAATGCTGAAATGCCCTACAATTGAGTTTCTAATAAACTCAGTGGGAGGGATCAAACTATAGTTAAATCACCACTGAACTCATGACTGGACAACAGGACTATATAGAATAGCCAACCAATTCTAAGGTGTTTCCTAATTGGTTAATATCTAATTAATATATCACCTATCTTCTGGGGGAAAATTAAGTCCCCAGTACTACAGTGGTTACTGAAATAACCTAAGAACTGGGAAAGACCTTAGTTAACAGCTGAACCTAAAATGGGTAAAATTGCCCAGCCAGAGCTGCTCAGTGGTAGAGCGTCGACCCATGAATGAATCAGGAGATCACCGGTTGATTCCCGGTCAGTTCACATGCCTGGGTTGTGGGCTCAATCCCCAGTACAGGACGTGCAGGAGGCAGCCAATGATTTTTTTTTGGTCAGTATTGATGTCTCTATCTCTCCCTTCCTTTCTCTGAAATCAATAAAAACACATTTTTAAAAATAAAATGGGCAAAATTCATGTATCTGTGTTAACATGGAATTATAAGTTTTAAAGAAAAATGTAATACTATTTTTAGCAAAGGAGGTGCTTCTGTAACAGTTGAAATTAATTATGTCCTATAATATCAGTGTAATAACCATTAATTCCAAAGTACATTACAGTCTGCAAAATACTTATTTTCATTTGGACTTCCTAACATACATGTATGGCAGGTAGAACAGGTATTTAAAGTTTTTATTTTATGTATGAAAAAAAATGTTGCCCACAAATTTATAAGACCTGTCCACAGTTACACTAGTAAGTGGCAAAGCTCTTGGAACCCAAGCTTTCTGACTCAAATTTCTGCTAGTTTTCACTGTGTGACACAAATGGAAACAGTAAAATTCCTAACAATGCTTTTCAAAGAGACACCTCTTTCTAGTAACACAGAGACCCATGATTGGGAAATTCATTTTTATGTTACAGATTGGTAAACCAGAGAGCAGGCTCAGTAGTCAGATTGCCTTGCTTCCAAACTTAAGTTTCACCACTGGACATGATCATCCAAGTGACGTTACAGAGCACTGATAAAAAAACTTATTTTGCTCAAAATGTTAACTTCCTTAAAATTATAATCTCTATAAATTTACTAGGGGCCCGCCACATGGATTTGTGCACTGGTGGGGTTCCTCGGCCTGGCCTGTGGGGATTGGGCCAAAACCAGCTCTCCGACATCCCCCCAAGAGGTCCCGGATTTTGAGAGGGCAATTCTCGGGTGACGCATTCTGGAACTGGGTTCACTCCTCTCTGGTTCCAGGTGTGTCACCCGAGAACCGCAGCTGCCAAGTCACCGCAGCTCAATAGCTCCTGAGTTGAGCGTCTGCCCCCTGGTGGTCATTGCGCATCATAGCTACCGGTGGGACGGGTGAATGGTTAGACGGTCGCTTAGGCTTTTATATATATGTACTAGAGGCCTGTTGCATGAAAAGATTTGTGCAATAGGCCTGTGTCCCGGGTGCTGGAGGAAAACCAGTGCCGCTCTGGCCGGAGCCACCTTCAAAGTCCTCACAGCTCTGGCCAGAACCACCTTCAAAGCTCTCGCTGCTCCGGCCGGAGCCGCCTTCAAAGCCCTCGCGGGAGGGCTGGATGGAGGCCGGGCAAATGGCGGATCACCACAGTCCCGCCCGCCAGCCCCGGGTCCCCCGCGGGGGGGCCGGATGGAGGCCGGGCGCGTGGCGGATCGCCGCTGCACCACCCGGCAGCCCAGGACACCCGCCACCCCTGGTCTCAGATAGCAGGCCCAGATGGTGGCGGGGCAGACGGGATGGCACTGTCCCTCCCTGCCTGCAGTATGCAAATTAGCCGCCATCTTTGTTGGCAGTTAATTTGCATATTGCGCTGATTAGCCAATGGGAGGCATAGCGAAGGTACGGTCAATTACCATGTCTGTCTATTATTAGATAGGATAGATTTATTGAAACTTTCATTCTGACCAATCAAGCCAGGTGAATTGGTGGGAAAGTGGACCATTTTCTCAAACAGAATAAAAGTGTCATAATATTAGACACTCATTTGAAAGGAAATTAAGGACTACATCTAAGACAACTCCCCAACACACACACACACACACACACACACACACGCCAAAGTTATGCTACTAGAAAACAAAATATTCATAATTGAAATAAAAGTCACACAGAAATTTATAAAACCTTAGCCACTATATTGTACCTTCAAAATACTTAAATATCTTAATTTACTAAATATCACATAAACCTTGGAATTTCCTTTATTTAAATTATTTTTAAGTCTATATCCTTTTTATAACAGCAACACAGAGTAAACAATGAACCAGGATTATCTACATGAAGACTGTATCCAAAAGCAAAACCTAGAATGCAGAATATATTAGAATACAAATTTTTTTTCAACATATTCAGCTTTAAATTCTTCTATTAAAGAAATCATCCTTCAAACAAAAGCACTTGAATTCTCCCAAAGACAGAACAGAATGAATGTAGAACTAGGAAACAGGGGAATGTGAAAGGCAAGATGGAAAATTAATGGTAGTCCTACAGAAACCAATTTATACCTATACTCATGATACAATAAGAGCATAGCACATCATTAAGAAAATCACATGGACAGTAGTTCTATCTTCCAATAATGTAAAAAGAACTATAATTTAACTATATTGCTGATATGTGAAAGAATAATTATTCTAAAAACAAGTATACTGAATAAAACAATGATTTAACACTGAAGAAAACAAAGCTGAATTATCCAACATATTAACCAGTGAACTGCCACACACCCAATACGGAAACCATCCCCACATCTTGTTTTTATTCTATAGACGCTTATGGCGTACAAAGGGCTATAAGAGGTTTTTTCAAATCAGGGTTCTGAGCATCAGACACATTTTCTCCCCGCACTCCCCCCCTCCCTTAACACACACAAACATCTCATTTTGTTCCCATTAAAGGCAAAAATCTATTCCCAGTTTTAATTTCTGTTAGCTTCCTGATCTTACCTCCCTGACTACTTTGCAGGGAATAATTCTTAAAATAGCAATTAACCTAAACAAGAGGCCTATCTAAAAGCAAGGCCAGAAAGATCAAGAATCACCTCTGGATTCTTCCTGCCGACACCAACCCAGTCACCAAAAATTACAACTTTCATTAAGTTTTTTGGGGAAAGAAGAGAGGCAAAACATTATTCAAATTTAACATTTCTATTCACTGATTTACATGTCATGGTTTTCTTAATAACTGTAACAAGACTTCTATAATTACATTTTAAATATTGATCATTTTAATTTATCTTATAGCACTGCTCTCTTAACTTTAAATCAACTACCTATAAAAAAAAACCTATATAAAAGGCTAGGATCTGATTATCTAAACACAATGACTTGCGTGAACTGAAAACAAAGAGGGCCTATATGAAAGTAAACCAGAAATAAACTTTTGTCATTTTGAAAATATTCAATTACCAACTACATCACAATTTTTAACAGTCCTATCTAAACATTCTGTTTATTCTAAACATTTTTGTATCCTTTCCCTTGCACACCGCCTAGAAAATTCACATTTTGCACATTCAATACCAATACTATTGTCTCAGGCAGCTAAATTGAAGTAGTTCCGCTCTCAGTTCAACTGAGAGGTCAACCTGCCTCAGTTGCCTGGAGACTGATGGTTGCTACAGCAGCACCAGATAAGCCAGGCTAAATAAGCTGCAGCTTAAAGGCAGAAAGCCTTTACTGCTGGACTGAAACATAGATACAGTTGTCCCAGCATGTAGCTAGCATTTGAGTCTAACTGGCTGATCACATTTATAAGAGACCCATCTTATTGAAACATGGAAAGAGGATAAACACTAAAGATTTTAATTGGACTGAATCCTGGATTACTTGCAATTGTGATTTCTTTGTTCTTTAGTTGCGTCATACGTTAAGTGGAATTTTCCCTCAAGCTATAAATTTCTCTTTACCACCACTTCCCCCATCAACCTCCCTAATGCCAACCCCTAAAACCACAAACATAATGAATAAGAAGAAATGAGATTTTTGCTTAAATCAACCTGGAATTAACCAGAGAGTAATTAAAACAGACTTTATAAAGAAAGAAAAATGCAGTGAAAATGTTCCTGTGAGACTTTATCCAAGAATATAAAGCTATCAACAGCATATGGCTACACTCAATTAAAATTAAAAGAGATAAAATAAAAACATAAAGCTATTTATCTTTTCACCCTGTCTATCTCCAAGTCCCTATTATTATGGCTACTTCACTAAGGCTAGTGAAATACCCTAAAGAAGAACTCTCCTAAACCAGTCAAACTCCACTTATTCAGGTTAACAGGCTCACCAAATAGTTAACTTTCATTTTCAAAGATAATACCACTAATTATGCCATTGATTTTCTGTGACGAACTGTCTGTTGTTTATTCTAATATGTAACCTAATTATAATGGTGATTGTTTATACTGCACCATTACAGACTTTAAGAATAACAATGCTGTGCTTTGATGTACAGCCTACAGAAAATACTAGGAAAGTATATACATTCTAAAGGCCCATACAATGGAAATTATGAAGACATACATACAGCATAAGTTTATAGCAAGTTACAAACAACTATTTAGTTATTTGCAATTAGACATTTATCACTATTATAGTTTTCTCAAAATGTTAACACTTACTTCTAGAGCTTTGTATAAAATAAAAGTAAAATAATAAAGAATTTCAAATAAATAAATATTTTATATACTTTAGGAATTTTAATGTAGTACATTTAGGGAAATGTGGGGGGTAAGAGTGGGCTGGAGAAGGGGTGTGTGTGTGTACATAGCTTTGCGCATTTGTTGTCCTTTTTAAGTAATTCAAGATCATGATTTTTCTGATTTGACTCTTGCTTTTAAAGCATTCCTATAGACTAGATCACCTATCAAATTACAGATCAAAATGGAGGAAAAGCATAAATAAATAAAAAACCAACAGCATAGTCACCATTATTTACAATATTTATGAACATTCCTTCTCTGCCACTAGGAGGAAAGTCATATTGTACTTAAAGGGATCATTCACTCTTTATTCTATATTCACTTTTTATTCTATATTCTCCTACACTGGTTTTTAAAAACTTAGAAGATATTCATACATTATTTGTGTGGGTTTTAAAATTATAAATTTAATTCCACAAGTCCAAAATTGGTTCATAGTTCTTTTAAAAAGTCCAACTTTCTAAAAGAAATAATAAAAGCACCCTCCAAATTACTATTTTGCATCATTAGAAAACATTTAGAAACTCAGAAAATAATCAGTTGGTGCCAACATTTGTCTTCTCTCATGATTATCATGTAAAAATGTCTATGATTTCCACTAACATGTCAATACAAATTGAGAAGATACTCTATAAATTCCTATAGGAGGCCCTATCTCATTTCTCTCTCCTCCAATAAAACTCACTTTCAAAACTGATAAACCATCTTCATGTTATTTTATAATGTACCTGAGTTGTAGCAACAGTAGGGGTTGCAGATGATGCCACAGATGGAGACAGAGCTCCCACTTGTTGCAAATGCCCAGAAGACTGCTGAGGTAAATGAGAACTGGAGACAGGAGTACTAGATCCTGAGCCAGATACTAGATTTGGAAATGATACTGCTACATCATTGCTGTTATAAATACCTGAAAGAAAAGAAATATTTTACAACTTAGTGGTGAAATTTGTCACAGTCACACATTAATCAATAAGTTAGAATACCCACATTTCCTCCTGATCCCTCCTCCAATGACAAATTTTATTGGTGATGGCGGCAAAAAAAAAAAAAAAAAAGGTACCAGTAACTAAATACATAGTGATTTTTCATAAAACATTTTTTAAAAGAGCCTAAGTCTATATATATATGTGTATATACATATGTGTATATATATGTGTGTGTGTGTGTATATATATATATAATGGCTTTGGCAATTGACATGGATCACATCAGGAATTGCTTTGTAAAAGAGCAATGAAATGTTTCTTAAGTAGGACAACAAAGCTATTAGAGTTGCATAAAAAGTACTTGGTCAGCCTTTCAAAATACAGATACTAAGGCCCCAGAACTCATGATTGAGAGGAGGTGAAATGGGAAAAGACTTTGTTTTAAAAAGGTCACCCATGCTAAAATGTAGAAAATAAAATGGAGCAGGACTAGACTTGAGATTCAAAGGCCAATTAAGAACTGATGACATTGTGGGGCACAGCTGTGAGGATAAAGAACAGGTGGATTCTAGGGCTATTCAGGAGGTAGAATAGACAGGGCTTTGACTGACTAAATGGGGTGCAAAGGTGGGAGTAGGGGTGGAGAGGGGACAGAGGATTAGGGGATAATCATGACAGTGGACTACTGGGTGGTGGTAACAGTCTCTTCAAGGAACAAAGAACACAGTGGTATCATGGTAAAAGCTAGAAAAAAAAAGGGGAAATGAGAGTGGCAGCAAGTTAATCTCAAAAAGTGGATGCGAAGAGGAGGAAAAGTGAAAAAAAATATTAAAAAGAAAACACGGAGTTATTGGGGGGAAAAGTGGTTTGTTTTCTGGTGGTGGTGTGTGTGTGTGTGTGTGTGCATGCGCGTGTTTTAAGATGGGAGATCATGCCTCTGGCTGGGTAGTTCAGTTGGTTAGAGCATTGTCCCGAAAAGGTCCAGGTTGTGGATCCAATCCCGATCAAGGCATATACAAAGAATCAACCAATGAATGCATAAATAAGTGGAACAACAAACTGATGTTTCTCTCTCTCTTTAAAAATCAATTTAAAAAAAAAAAAGATGGGAGATCATGGTCATATGCTGAAATAGAGGATCTTTGCAGATAAAAGTAAGAGATGGGATCATCTATAAATCAGTGGGGTTCTCAATGAGGGGTGATTTTGCTCCATTGACGACATCTGACAATGCTTGGAGACATTTTTGGCTGTCAAAGCCAGGGAGTGCTACCGGTATTTAGTATGTAGAGGCAATGGATGCTGCTAAACCTCTTAGAATGCCCAGGACAACTCTTCCCAACTAAGAATTATCTGGTTCATAGTGTCAATAGTGTGGAAATTGAGAAATCCTGTTATAAATTCTTGGGAGTGTGGGAAGAACTAAGATCCTAAGAACTTGACACTGTAACAAGAAGAAAGCAGGAAAATAATGGATATTAAGTGAACTACAGTAAAAAAAAAAATATTTTTGAGAAACTATAGCCTTTGAAGGCAACAACAGTTATTATATCAATAGTACAATATACTCTGTTCTAAAGAACATAAATATTATTGATTCATAATTTTTTTTAAAAGCACCTACAGTCTTTAAACAAGGGGAATAAAATAATTGGGACATTATAAAGTCTTTACAACTATAATTGAGGTTCCTAAGATATCTATAATTTCTCCAGAAAAAAAAGAACACGCATAATTTATTCATTCAACAAATACATTACGCAAACACCTGAGAGCCCACTGTTTGCCAGATATTATTCTAAGCCCTGGAGATACAAAGCCATTCAAGATATGTGGTCTTCTCCTTCAAGAAGCTTAATGAAGGGAGGAGGGTTAAAGGGGGAGATGGAGAGATAATTTCATAAGACTGTGAAGAGTGATAGGAACATCCTCAGGGGACTATGAGTGCATATAAAGGGGAACCTAACCCAGATTTAGAGCAGAGAGGGTGGGGTGGAGGTGGGAGGTCAAAAAAACTCTCTGGTAAAAGCTAATTTCCAAAGGAGCTATATATAGAACAGAGGCAGAGGGTGGTGTGAGGAAGAAACACATATCAGAGAGCAGGGTAAATTCTAACAACTTATAAGGACCATCTGTATAGGCAAAGCAAGAAATGAGAAAAAAGAAGCAGGAAACAGATTAAGAACATTACAAGTTAAAATGTAAAAAGTTAAAAATTGTAGAGACAATAGGAAACTACTGAAGATTGTAAACAGAAGCTTGATGTGATCAGATTGGTGTATAAGGAAAACATCAATCACTGGCACACACAAAGAATAAATTGGGAATGATATTTAAATAAACACTGAGAAAGCAGTAAGGATTGCTACAATAATATTGTTGATCAAAAAATAGGAACTAAGGTAACAGCAGTAACGAGCTATTACAAAGGCAAAGTTCAGAGGACTGGTAACTAATTAGACCTGAAGAAGAAAAAAAAAGGGAAGACTCAGGAATGACTCTGAAGCACCAGTAAAGTAGACATGAGGGTGGTGATACCAGTCACTGAAGCAGGAGTAACAATTGAGAATATCCTGCATTTGATTACTATAGGTAGGTAGGTCACTAACATAATACCCCAATGAGGTAAATATCATTTCCATTTTACATATGAGCAAACATTAAAGAAATAACTTGTGCTGTTTGAGCTCCAGCTGAAGGAGAAGATTTCTATACCATGGCTCATACAAAGCAAATTGTCTGCAAATCAACCAGTGGTAAAGCACAAGGAAGCAACTGACTACAAAAGCTGCTCCCAAGGTGCGCCCTCTACTGGAGGGGTGAAGAAATCTCATGTTACAGGCCTGGTACAGTAGCACTCTGAAATTAAATGTTATCAGAAGTCCACTTAATTTCTGATTTGAAAACTTCCCTTCCCGCATCTGGTGCAAGAAATTGCACAAGATTTCAGTGGACATAAGACATTGGGGGATAAGGGAGGCTAGGGGATTGTCTAGGGCGGGGGGATAAAATGGACACATATGTAATACCCTTTGTAATACTTTAAGCAATAAATTAAAAAAAAAAAAAAGAAATTGCACAAGATTTCAAAAACAGATCTGCGCTTCCAGGGTGCAGCTATTGGTGCTTTGCAGGAAGTAAATAAAGCCTGTCCGGTTGGTCTTTTTGAATACATCAACAATTATGCCAAAGACATCCAACTGGCATACCACATATGCAGGGAATGGCCTTCAGAAACCACTATGGCCCTGGCCGGTTTGGCTCACTGGAGAGAGCCTCGGCCTGCAGACTGAAAGGTACCGGGTTCCATTCCGGCCAAGGGCACATACCTGGGTTGCAGGCTTGATCCCCAGTAGGGGGTGTGCAGAAAGCAGCTAATCAATGATTCTCTCTCATCATTGATGTTTCTATCTCTTCCTCCCTCTCTCTTAAATCAATAAAGAAACATATATATATATATATATATATATATATATATATATATATATACACACACACACACACATATTGTTTTAAAAAAGAATCCACTATGATGGAAAGCATTTCATTCTTTAAAAAAAAAAAAAATCAGAGAGAAGAAAACGGCGGAGGTATAGACGGAAATGCCCTGTGCCTTGTCCAGGAGCAGATAAGGGTGACCAGCAGAAACGGGTAACATGGAGCCCTAATAAGCATAAGCTATTCATCTGGGAGGCAGTTTGCAACCAGGAAAGACAGAGAACTCCCGGAGAAAGGGAACGGTTGGAAATTGCAGCTGAAATCTCTCCCGGAGCGCCGGCTCAGCTGCAGAGAATGCGCCATCTTGAGTGGCTATTGGAAGCGTATAAAGCCAAAGACCCAGCATCCACGGCATCCAGAGATCGGCTACTAACCCAGAAACAGCGGAACCCAAGCAGCGCGACTACGTGAACTTAGAGGAACCCTACTTCTCCCTACTGAAAGGTCAGACTTCCCCTAAAGGTGTGGTATGCAATTCAGATTGGAGAGAGGAATGGGCGCACGTGCGCCCATCTGAGCCCCACACAGTCCGTGGCCGTTGGGGCCAGCGTGATCTGCAAGTGTGGAAGGGCTCCTGCAGGGCTGCTGGCAGAAGGGAACGCTAAAAATAAGCCCATAGCTGGACTGGGTGTGTGGATTTTGCCAGTGTGCTGGCTGCTTAGCACTGGGGAAGAGAGGGTACGCGGAAGGGACTGCGTACAGAGCTGAAAGGTGGGGAGTTGTGAATTCGCACAACCTCTCAGACCCTTGTTCTCTCTCCTCCCATTAACTCTTTGCGTTTGATTATTAAACCCAGTACATGGGATTGCCCAGTGGGGGTCACTCACAGAGACTGAAGGGGAAAGTTGTTTTTGTGGAACCTGTGAAACAGACAGGGAGTAACGACTAAAGAACAGGTTCTAGGACAGTCAACTCTCCCAAACCAGTTTTAAGTGCAATAGGGAAAATAAACCCAACTGCTGGATAGAGAGGACTTATAGCCTCAGAGGTCAATCCAAAACACTGCCACCCAGAGGCTGAGCCACAAACTGACTCTTATGTAAACACAAATTAAGGCAGTCTGGGAAACCAATACGGCCTGCTTTAAAATCAGGACTGTGGTTTACAACACGGAGGAACAGTGTATCGCAGGGAACTTCAACACTCTCCTGAATACCTGGCAGGACTAAGGCGTAACAGACTGAAGAGTAGAAGAACCGAAGGACCTTCACTACTGCACATTTTTACTTATTTATTTTATTCTTTTTTCACCTTTTAATTAAGAAACCAATTTTTTTTCTTTTTTCATCACCTGATTTTACCCTTTTAATTACTACATTTTAATTTTTAACCAGTATTATTACTGCTACCTTTTTAACATTTTTTAAAGTCATTTTATTTTCTCTTTAATTTATTTTGGGATCAGCGTTCTACATTCTATTTTCATCATTCCTTTAGCATCATTTTCCTCTACCTCAATTTTACCTTTACGCCAAAACCCTCTTCCTCACATTTCCCCTTTTGTTGTCCTGTTTCTATTACCCTATTCCTGCTTTAGATTTTCCCTATTCCTTCTTTATACCCCCTGTCAAAATTTCACCCTACTTATATATCTTATTTCCAATCCCCTGCTCTAAATCCTTAAACACCTCTCCCTTATCTTTCTTCACTATCCAAAATTTTGTTGTTGTTTGCTTGATTGTTGAGTATATTGGGTTTTTTTTAGGATTGTTTGTGAGGTTGTTTGGCTTTTTCTGCCCCCCCCCTCGCCCCCCGGTTACTTTTGTGCTTCTGTTTTCCCTTGTTTCGCTTGATATTATTGGTTGTTTGTAGTCTGCATTCATCTCCAGGGATCTGTTGCTAGAATTTGTTGGGATTAGTGGCAGTTCTATCGGAGTTTTCTCCTCATATAAATAGTCTCTTCCCCTCTTCTACTTCATTTTCTCTTCTCTCTCTTCCTTTTCCCCCCTCTTTTCCCAATTTCATTTTGGCACTCCTTTTTCTTTTTTCTTCTTTTTTCTCTTTTATCTCTTGTTTCTTCCTTATCCCCTAATTCTCTTTGCTCGGGTGGTCACCTTTACTTGGGGTTATTAATATCGTGAATACATTTGTGTTCAGTGCCTGGTACGTTGTGCCTTGTTGTGTTGTATTTTGTGCCTTTAAATCAACACAGCAGATCCAAGCAACAGCAGCCTCCTGATCACCACACCCTCTGTTTGAGGAACAGCAGCTGTACATGAAGCCTCCCCCCACCAGCCAGAAGAGCCACCACAGCTGTGAACAGCATCCACCAGAGGAGCTGCTGCCAACTGAGGAGCAGCTGCTACCACAACCGCCCGAGGAGCGACCGCTGCCCAAGAGGCCACTGCCACCCAGGGAAGCAGCCACTGAACGACTCAACATCTAGATATGTCGGTGAGATCAAACATGGGTAGACAAAGAAACCTCCAAAGAAAAGAAAAGGAGGACTTGCCAGAAAAGCAGCTAAGTGATACAGAGGCATGCAACATGACAGAAAAAGAATTCAGATTAAGGGTCCCAGAGTGCATAAACCAGATGGAGGAAAAAATCAACAACTTATGCAAGAAGCAAGAAGAAACAGATGAAAAAAATCAACAACTTCTGTAAGAATAAAAAAGAAATGGATGAAAAAAATCAATAACTTAGGTAAAAACCAAGAAGAAATGAAGAGTGATATAGCTGCAATAAAAAACACCATTGAAAGTTTCAAGAGTAGACTAGGAGAAGCGGAGGACCGAATTAGTGAATTAGAAGACAAGTAGGCAAAACACACCCAAACTGAACTGCAATTGGAGAAAAAAATTAAAAGACAGGAGGAGAACGTAAGGGAGCTATGGGACAACATGAAACGAAACAACATACGAATAATAGTGGTGCCAGAACAACAGAAAGAGGAACAAGGATTAGGAAACCTATTTGAAGAAATAATATCAGAAAACGTCCCTGAGGTGGGGAAGAAAAAAGTCACACAAGCATAGAGACTCCCAAACAAGATGAACCCAAAAAGACCCACACCAAGACACATAATAATTACCATGGCAAATGTTCAGGACAAAGAGAGAATGTTACATGCTGCAAGAGAGAGGTGGAAAGTTACATACAAGGGATCTCCCAATGATTATGAAATGATTTCTCAATAGAAACACATCAGGCCAGAAAAGAATGGATGGAAATTTACAAAGTGATGCAAAGCAAAGGACTGAATCCAAGAATACTCTATCCAGCAAGGCTATCATTCAAAATTAAAGGGGAAATAAGAAGCTTCACAGACAAAAAAAGGCTAAGGGAGTTTGTCACCACCAAGCCAGCAATGCAAGAAATGTTAACACATTGTTTGCGGGTAGTTTTTATCGCGTGCTAACAGGTGGCGCGGGCCATTTTTGCTAATTTTTTTTGCGCAAATGGCAACGTTCAGTAAAATTACCATAACTTTACTTTACGTATTTATACGTTTCCCGCATTCTACCGCTAGTCTATAAAAAACGTATTAATACAAGTCCCGCGCTCTACTACACTGGTAGAAGGTATAAATAGGTAAAACGTATAAATACATTTCCGCATACAATGTGTTAAGGGGACTGGTGTAAAAAGAAGAAGAAAAAAAAAAAGCTAAGAAAGAAAACAGGCACAAAAAATAGAAATGGCTACAAACAAGTGCCTTTAAATAATAACTTTAAACGTAAATGGACTAAATGCTCTAACCAAAACACATCGAGTGGCTGAATGGATAAAAAAACATGACCCATATATTTGCTGTCTACAAGAGACCCACCTCAGAAGAAGGGACTCACACAGACTGAAAGTGAAGGGATGGAAAAATATCTTTCAGGCAAATGGAAATGAAAAAAAAAGCTGGTGTAGCAATACTTATATCGGACAAAACAGACCTCAAAGTGAAGGACATAACAAGAGATAAGGAAGGCCACTTCATAATACTAAAGAGAACAATACAACAAGAAGATATAACCCTGATAAACATATATGCACCCAATGCAGGAGCACCCAAATACATAAAAAAACTCCTGGAAGATATCAAAGGAGAGATCGACAACAATACACTCATAGTAGGAGACTTTAATACACCACTGACATCACTGGATAAATCCTCTAGACAAAAAATCAGCAAAGAATCAGCAATCCTAAATGACTCACTAGATCAGATGGACTTAATTGACATCTTCGGAACATTTCACCCCAAAGCCACGGAATATACATTCTTCTCAAGTGCTCATGGGACATATTCAAAAATAGACCACATATTGGGTCACAAAGTCTCCCCAAATTCAACAAGATTGAAACCATACCAACCATCTTTTCAGACCAATATTAGAAATAAACTACAATAAAAACAACCCAAAATACTCAAACACTTGGAAGCTGAATAGCATGTTATTAAATATTGATTGGGTCACCAATGAGATCAAAGAACAAATTAAAAACATCCTGGAAACGAATGACAATGAAAACACAACAATCAAAAACCTATGGGACACAATGAAAGCAGTCCTGAGAGGGAAGTTTATAGCTCTACAGGCCTATCTCAAAATAAACAAGAAAAAATGGTAGTAAATCATCTAACTATACATTTCAAAGAACTAGAGAGAGAGCAACAAGAAAACCCCAGAGTGAACAGAAGGAAGGAGATAATAAAGATTAGAGCAGAAATAAATGACATCGAGACCAAAGAAACAATACATAAAATCGATGAAACCAAGAGCTGATTCTTTGAAAGGATAAACAAGATTGATGAACCTCTAGCCAGGCTCACCAAGAAGCAAAGAGAGAGGACACAAATAAACAAAATCAGAAATGGTAGAGGCGAAATAACAACAGACCCCACAGAAATACAAATGATTGTCAAAAAATACTATGGACAACTCTACTCCAACAAAGTAGACAACCTGGAGGAAATGGACAAATAAATTCCTAGAAAAATACAACATTCCAAACTCAATCAGTCATCAAAAAGCTTCCAGCAAACAAAAGCCCAGGACCAGACGGCTTCACGGGGGAGTTTTACCAAACATTCAAGGAAGAACTAAAACCTATCCTCCTCAGACTACTACAAAAAATTCAAGAGGAAGGAACACTTCCAAGCTCATTCTATGAAGCCAGCATCACCCTAATACCAAAACCAGGTAAAGACAACACTTTGAAAGAGAATTACAGGCCAATATCCCTCATGAACATAGATGCCAAAATCCTCAACAAAATCTTAGAAAATTGGATCCAGCAGTACATCAGAAAGATCATACACCATGACCAAGTAGGATTTATCCCAGGGATGCAAGGATGATACAGTATCCGCAAATCAATAAACGTGATACATCACATAAACAAATTGAAAGAAAAAAAACACACAGTCATATCAATAGATGCAGAAAAAGCATTTGACAAAATCCAACACCCATTTTTGATAAAAACTCTCAGCAAGGTGGGAGTAGAAGGATCATACCTCAACCTAATAAAAGCCATATATGACAAACCCACAGTCAACATCATACTCAATGGACAAAAACTAACACCATTTCCCCTAAGAACAGGAACAAGACAGGGATGCCCACTCTCACCACTCCTGTTCAACATAGTACTGGAAGTGTTAGCCATTGCAACTAGACAAGAAGAAGAAATAAAAGGCATCCAAATTGGAAAAGAAGAAGTAAAACTGTCCTTATTTGCAGACGACATGATATTATACATACAAAAACCCTAGAGACTCCATCAAAAAACTACTAGACTTAATACACGAATTTGGCAATGTAGCAGGATACAAAATTAACCCCAAGAAATCTAAGGCATGTCTATATACCAATAGTGAACCTACAGTAAGAGAGACTAAAAAAACAATCCCATTTACCATCACACCAAAAAAAAAAATAAGCTACCTAGGAATAAACTTAACTAAAGAGTTTTAGACCTCTACTCAGAAAACTACAGGACGTTGAAAAAAGAGATAGAGGAAGACAAACAGATGGAAGAACATATCGTGTTCATGGATTGGTAGAATCAACATCATTAAAATGTCCATACTACCCAAAGCAATCTATAAATTCAACGCACTTCCCATTAAAATACCAACAGCATATTTCACAGATCTAGAATGAACTCTCCAAAAATTCATCTGGAATAAAAAAAGACCCCAAATAGCTGCAGCGATCCTGAGAAAGAACAAAGTAGGTGGGATCTCAATACCAGATATCAAGCTGTATTACAAAGCCACTGTTCTCAAAACTGCCTGGTACTGGAACAAGAACAGACAGATAGATCAATGGAATAGAATAGAGAGCCCAGAAATCGGCCCGAATCAATATGCTCAATTAATATTTGACAAAGGAGGCAAGAACACACAATGGAGTCAAGATAGTCTCTTCAATAAATGGTGTTGGGAAAATTGGACAGATACATGCAAGAAAATGAAACTAGACCACCAACTTACACCATACACGAAAATAAACTCTAAATGGATAAAGCACTTGAAACTAAAGAGAAAATGAACAAATGGGACTACATCAAAATAAAAAGCTTCTGCACAGCAAAAGAAACCATCAACAAAACAACAAGAAAACCCACTGCGTGGGAAAACATATTTGCCAATGTCATATCTGATAAGGGCTTAATCTCCAAAATTTATAGGGAACTCATACAACTTAACAAAAGGAAGATAACAATCCAATGAAAAAATGGGCAAAGGATCTAAATCAGCCGTGGGCACACTACGGCCCTCGGGCCGGACCCGGTCCGTTTGAATGAATAAAACTAAAAAAAAAAAAAAAAAAAAAAAAAAAAGACCGTACCCTTTTATGTAATGATGTTTACTTTGAATTTATATTAGTTCACACAAACACTCCATCCATGCTTTTGTTCTGGCCCTCCGGTCCAGTTTAAGAACCCATTGTGGCTCTTGAGTAAAAAGTTTGCCCATCTCTGAATTCTAAATAGACACCTTTCAAAAGAAGACATTCAGAAAGCCAAGAGACATATGAAAACTTGCTCAAAGTCACTAATCATCCGAGAGATGCAAATCAAAACAACAATTAGGTACCATCTCACACCTGTCAGAATGGCTATCATCAACAAATCAACAAACGACAAGTGCTGAAGAGGATGTGGAGAAAAAGGAATACTTGTGCACTGCTGGTGGGAATGCAGACTGGTGCAGCCACTATGGAAGACAGTATGGAGTTTCCTCAAAAAACTAAAAATGGAACTCCCATTTGACGCTGTGATCCCACTTCTAGGAATATATCCCAAGAAAACAGAAACACCAATCAGAAAGGATATATGCACCCCTATGTTCATAGCACAACACACCATAGCTAAGATCTGGAAACAGCCTAAGTGCCCATCTGTAGATGAATGGATTAGAAAACTGTGGTACATCTACACGATGGAATACTATGCTGCTGTAAAAAAGAAGGAACTCTTACCATTTGCAACAGCATGGATGGAACTGGAGAGCATTATGCTAAGTGAAATAAGCCAGTTAATGAAGGAAAAATACCACATGATCTCACTCATTCATGGATAATAAAGACCATTATAAACTTATAAACAAAAATAGATACAGAGGCAGAGCTGCCTCGAACAGACTGTCAAACTACAGCGGGAAGGCCGGGGAGGGCGCGGGAGGGGGGTGAAAGAGATCAACCGAAGGAATTGTATGCATGCATATAAGCATAACCAATGGACATAAGACCCTGGGGGGTAGGGGAGGTCAGGGGATTGTCAACAGCGGGGGAAAAAAAAAAAAAAGGAGACATATGTAATACGCTTTGTAATACTTTAAGCAATACAAAAAAAGAGGAAGAAGAAGAAAAAGGTAAAGATACAAATTATGAACAACAAATATGCATCTATCAACAAGTGAATCTAAGAATCAAGTGAATAAATCATCTGATGAACAGAATGAACTGGTGATTATAATAGAATCAGGGACATAGAAAGGGAATGGACTGACTATTCTTGGGTGTGGGGGATGCGGGACGAAACTGGACAAAAATCGTGCACCTATGGATGAGGACAGTGGGTGGGGAGTGAGGGCGGAGGGTGGGGTGGGAACTGGGAAGAGGGGAGTTATGGGGGGGGGGAAAACAGGAACAAATGTAACAATCTGAACAATAAAGATTTAATTAAAAAAAAACAAAAGAAAAAAAAGAATAAAGAAGGAAAAAAAAAGACACTGGGGGGTAGGGGAAGCCGGGGATTGTCAAGGGCAGGGGAAAAAAGGAGACATATGTAATACCCATTGTAATACTTTAAGCAATAAAACAATAAATAAATAAATAAATAAATAAATAAATAAATAAATAAATAAATAAATAAAACAAAGTAACCTTTGGACTGGGCCTAAAGCAACATTGAGTCCCAAAGAACTGTTTCTAAGGAAAAAGCAAAAAGCAGATATTATGAAAATGCAAAGCATTGTTTAGAATTAGCGACACTATGTTAACCTATCTGAACTAATAAAAATGTCTTCCTTCTACTGATGTAATAGTTCCCGTTCCCGTCCTCAAATATACCTTTTGCCCTTGTCTCATAATTGGAACACTGGGTTTCTGACCGAATCAGCACTTTCCAAATAGCTATTCCTTTTTAACTCAAATAAATACTTGTTGCCTTGCAAAAAAGAAAAAAAATCATCCTGATTTGGCTCAGTGGTTAGAGAGAGCATCAGCCTACAGACTGAAGGGCCCCAGATTCAATTTGGGTCAAGGGCAGATACCTCGTACTTTGGTGCAGGCTCCTGGCCCTGGTCAGGGCACATGTGGGAGGCAACCAATCAATGTGTCTCTCCTACATCAGTGTTGCTCTCTTTCTCTCCCTCTCTCCCTTCCTCCCCCTCCCTCTCCCTCTCCCTTTCACTCTCTCTAAAAATCAATTGCAAAATATTTTTGGTTGAGGATTAAAAAAATAATAATTAAAAAAATTGTTTTCTTCTTCCTATTATTGGTAGTTATAAAAGTTAGGTATTTTTTCCCCATAGGGTCAAAAGGTACCTAAGTATATGATTGCAAGTGGAAAATGGAGGACAGAAATCAGGTACTGGCAGTTTTTCCATTTTCATTTGTGTGTGAATTTTTAAAACATAAATGTGGGCACTTATAAAGCATTAATGCAAGTCAAAATGTTTCAGTGAACAAATTTCAGCAGTTCAACTTTAGAACAATCTTATATAATAAAGAGCTAATATGCAAATGGTTGTCACTCCCTCACACCATTAACAGCTCAGACACTCAACACGGGAGAGAGGAATAGGCACCAGCCAGGCACAAATGAGCTCTCAAGAGAGGAATGGGGACCAGCCAGGCTGCGGCCTGGGAGAGGGACAAACCATCCATCCTGCGGTCCCGGGCGCCAGCAGCTGAGCCTGCACCAGCAGCCCAAAAGAGGGACAAGCTGCACGCTCCATGGTCCCAGGCACCAGCAGCTGTGCCTGCGGCCTGGGAGATGGACAAGCCGCCCACTCCACAGTCCCGGGCACATGCAGCTGCAGCCAGGGTGAAACAACCCGCCCACAGTCCCCTGAGGCTGCAGCCGGACCGGCAAAATCCAACATGGGTCCTAGGTGCCTGCAACCGGCCAGAGGGAGGGAAGCCCGGGTCCCAGGTGCCTGCAACCGGCTGGAGGAGGAAATTATGGGCTCCAAGTGTAGGGCGAGGCAGAGGCAGTTAGGGGCAATCAGGCCAGCAGGGAAGCAGTTAGGGGCTATCAGGCAGGCAGGCAGAGGTGGTTAGGGGCGATCAGGCAGGCAGGGAGAGGGGCAGGCAGGCAGGCAGTTAGAAGCCAGCGGTCCCGAATTGTGAGAGGCAGTCGGACATTCCCCGAGGGGTCCTGGATTGGAGAGGGTGCAGGCCGGGCTGAGGTACCCCCCACCCCCGTGCACGAATTTCATGCACTGGGCCTCTAGTCTATCCTATCTAATAAAAGAGAAACATGGTAATTGGCGTACGACTGATACCCTTCCCATTGGCTAATCAGCGATATATGCAAATTAACTGCCAACCAAGATGGCGGCCGGCAGCCAGCCAGCTTGAAACTAACATGAGGCTTGCTTGCTTCAGTGACGGAGGACTCCAACTTTCCCCACCTGCCTTGCCGGCCTCTGAGCCTGCAGTTTAAGAAACATAGTAATAAATATAGAAGCTAAACAAAACCCCAGAAACCAGCTTTCAGCGAGCCCGGGATCTCAGAGCTGGAGTTGATACAGAGTTTCGATTATAGAACCGAAACAAACCAGATACCTGCTTTCAGCAGCGGAGGCCTAAGAGCTGGAGACTCAGAGCTAAAGCTGGCCCAGAATAAAAAAAGAAAAAGAAAAAAAGGAGCAGTTGGGAGCTTCAGTCGGCCTGAAAACAGCCCTCAGCCCCTCACCCAGACTGGCCAGGCACCCCAGTGGAGATCCCCACCCTGAAGGGTGTGTGACCAGCTGCAAACAGCCATCATCCCCTCATCCAGGCTGGCCAGGCACCCCAGTGGGAATCCCCACCCTGATCCAGGACACCCTTCAGGGCAAACCAGCCAGACGCACCCATGCACCAGGCCTCTATTCTATATAGTAAAAGGGTAATATGCCTCCCAGCACCGGGATCAGCGGAGCCGCGAGGCCTCCCAGCACCGGGATCAGCGTGACAGGGGGCAGCGCCCAAACCTCCTGATCGCCCTGCGGCTCTGTGTGTGACAGGGGACGGGGTCACAACCTCCCTATCTGCCCTGCTCTGTTCCTGACAGGGGAAGGTGCCCCAACCCCCTGATCGGCCATGCTCTGTGCCTGATGGGGGGAGCTCCCGAACCCCCTGATCACCCTCTGACTCTGTGTGTGACAGGGTGCAGTGCCCCAACCCCCCAATCAGCCCTACCCTGAGCGTGACTGAGGGTGGCATCGCAACCTCCCAATCTGCCCTGCTCTGTGCATGACAGAGGGTGGCGCCCCAACTCCCCAATCGGCCGTGCTCTGAGCCCGACCAGGGGCTGCACCTAGGGATTGGGCCTGCCCTCTGCCACCCGGGAGCAGGCCTAAGCCAGCAGGCCGTTATCTCCCGAGGGGTCCCAGACTTCGAGAGGGCACAGGCCGGGCTGATGGACCCCCTCTCCTCCCCGAGTGCACAAATTTTTGTGCACCGGGCCTCTAGTATATATATAAAAGGCTAATATGCTAAGCATCCGACTGGTCGCTGTGACGCATACTGACCACCAGGGGGCAGACGCTCAATGCAAGAGCTGCTGTAACGTACAAAGAGAAACAGCAGCACGGACCTGGCGCCCACAAAGCAACACTTGGCTTCCCCCAAGTGGGACTCAGGCCCCGCCACCACACTGGAGTGACAGTCCACCAAAACACAGCTGACTCTGCCAAGACCCCATGGCGCAAAATGCGGTCCACAGTCCAGCCCAGCCCAGAAACACTCGCTGTGGGTGCCAGGTAAGGACATCATATAGTAATGCCTGGTTTCCTCACCCTAGCGACCACTAGCCTCTTTGCAGTTTTTTCAGCCCAGAAACACAGGTGGAAACATTTTACACTTTAACCAAATGTCTGTGAAGTGTTTTCCTGTGCCTCATCTCATTTGATCCTCACAGAAGTCCTGGAGTAGGTAGAGAGAAGACTCAGTGGAATCCTATTTTCTTTTCATTAGCCAGAAAACGGAAATTTAGGAAGCTTCGAAACTTGACCCGACTGAAAAGTAAGAAATGGTGGACCTTGAAAATGATTTTAGGTTTTCTCACTGCGCAGAATATAGTCAAACTCTGCTGCAGTTAAATATCTTACCCTTTGTTCTCCCTGTGTGATCTACAATAATAATCTGCTTTGTGTTGATATTTACTGCTGTGTTGCTGACAATTACCTGAAAGAGAAGTTGCGGTGCTTCACTGGGCTGGAAAAAGTTTAGCTAAATCAGAAAGTAGGTCTAATTAAGCAAGTTTATTCTATATCTATAAAGGCTGTTGACTCGCACATGCGCGATACATATAAAGCTGTGGCTGGCACCAATTGTACACGTGTGTTTTGATTCTGTCACTGTCAATAATGGATTTGGTTAACACTTCTATTGTAGAGAAAGGGCAAATAGCAATATTAAAATATTTCTTCTAATTAATTTCCTTTCAATGTGCACGAATTCATGCACCAGGCCACTAGTCTACACTAATAAAAGAGAAAAATGGTAATTGGCATACGGCGATACCCTTTTCATTGGCTACTCAGGGCTATATGCAAATTAACTCCCAACTAAGATTGGCAGTTAACTGCCAACAAGATGGCGGCTAATTTGCATATGTAGGCACAATGCAGGGAGGCAAAAGGGAAAGCAGGAAGAAGCCCCCTGCCACTGACAGTGATCGGAAACCCAGGGGGGAGCTAAGAGCTGGGGGGCAGGGCAAAGGCGGCCCTGGGGCCGCCTTTGCCCTGCCCCCCAGCCATGATCAGAGAATCAGGCGCCTTTGCCGCCCTGGCCAGTGATAGCAGGAAGTAGGGGTGGAGCCAGCGATGGGAGCTGGGCACGGTCGAAGCTGGCAGTCCCGGGAGCTAGGGGTCCCTTGCCTGGGCCTAAAGCGGACCCCACGATCGCGGCGCCCCCCGCTGCCACTGCAGGTCCCCGCTGCCCGGGCCGGACGCCTAGGCCAGAGGCGTTAGGCCTGGGCAGGGGCGGAGCCTGCAACCGCGGGGAGTTTGGGGTCCCCTGCCCAGGCCTGACACCTCTGCCGGAGGCCTCAGGCCTGGTCAAGGGGCCGATCCGGTGATTGGTGATCGGAGGGTGATGAGGGTCAACTCCTCTGGCCGAGGCATCAGGCCTGGGTGGGGGGCGGAGCCGGGGATTGGGGGGATATGATGGTCCCCTTGCCCAGGCCTGAAGCCTGGGTCAGAGGCGTCAGGCTTGGGCGGGGGGGTGGAGCAAGCGATCAGAGGGAGATTGGGGTCCCCTGCCCAGGCATGATTCCTGGGCCAGAGGCCTCAGGCCTGGGCGGGGGCCAGAGCCAGTGATCAGGGGGAGATGGGGGCCCCCTGTCCAAGCCTGACACCTCTGGCGGAGGCATCAGGCCTGGGCAAGGGGCCGATCAGGCAATCGGAGGGTGATGGGGGTCAACGCCTGAGGGCTCCCAGTATGTGAGAGGGGGCAGGCTGGGCTGAGGGACACTCTTCCCCCCCCACCACCACCCAGTGCACGAATTTCGTGCACCGGGCCCCTAGTTATAAATAAATCTATTAAGATTTCCTGGACAATGACAGCATTTAAATTAAAAAACAAACAACAACAACAAAAACAAGTACATTTCTTATTGATGGCAACTAAATGGTATTTGTAGCATTAAAAAAAAAAATCCTCACCCGAGGATATGTTTTTGTTGATTTTTAGAGAGAGGAATGGAAAAACATCGGTGTTAGAGAGAAAGATTGATAGGTTGCCTCCCTTTTGCGCCCTGACCAGGGATCAAACCCGCAACCTAGGTATGTGCCCTGATGGGGAATCAAACCTACAACCTTTTAGTATATGAACAATGCTCCAATCTAAGCCACCTGGCAAAGGCTGATGCTTGCAATATTTTTATCATCTAGTAGATGCCATCCACTCACTATACTTTGAGTTGTCCTACATATAAGTACATGTTTTTAATGTTGCCTGTCTTCTGTGCTGTTCCTATAAGTTTAATATTAAATACATTAAACTATTAAAAAAAGAAATAAAGTCACTTGTTTAATGACCTAGTAGGTGGTGGAATCAGTATTCAAACTCACAGCTGTCTAATTCTATTAACTGAAATCAGTTCCTAGAACAAGTTTAAGGTTCAGGTTGATCATCGTGGTCTTTGAGGTGTCTGTGAACACAGAACTCTTAGATAATCTAGAACAGAATAAGATGAGCCTAAAACTTGGCATAAAAATCAGGTCTGGAGATACAAATCTAAGAATTGGAAGCATAGTAAAGTTACAATAAGTAAACATGAAAACTCAATAAAGTTTTCTACTGCTGTGCAGAGTGTTGACAATTTTAACTAGTTCTTATTTGGAAACGTATAAATTTCACATTAAGAACTATAGATTTCCAATTCCTCCTGAAAAACTGAAGCTCTATCAACACTGAATACTATATTCTGAAATCCTAACAATCTGCTGAAACTTTGGATAGACATAGATTCTCTAATCCACCCAAGTCCCGTCATTCCTTAATCTTCACCTCTTCCTTTATTCATTACAGATTCTATTTTTTTCTTTTATCCTCATCCGAGGATATTTTTTCCATTGATTTTCAGATAGAGTGGAAGGGAGGGAGAAAGGTAGAGAGAGAGAGGGAGAGGGATAGAAACACTTGGATCAGTGACCTCTGGCACGAGCCCCGACACATGACCAGTGCCAGGGACACACCCCCGACAAGGAATCGAACCCATGACCATTCAGTAGCTGGACTGATACTCTAACCACTGAAAACACTGACCAGGGCCATTATAGATTCTTTAATCCACCAGCATCCCATCATTCCTTATTCTTCACCTCTTCTTCATTCATTTATGTTACTTACCTATCTGGACCCAATAAGTATTTGATTTACAACTCCTGATACGAAAGTAGGTCAAAGCCAAGGAATAGAAAAATGAGATCACCCAGGTAAAGTTCTCAGCATGATCAAGAGAAAAGGACTAAAGACAGAAACTTAGGAAATATTACCATTTAAAGTGTTGACATAAATAAATACATATATACATACATACATACAAAAAAAGGCAGACCACACAGAACAAAATTAAAATATGAAGAGAGAATCTTAGGAACCACTTGTAGAATTTCAAATGAAAGATCAAATGATCCTATTAGTCATTTAAGGGAAGGCCAGAAAAAGGAGTCATTAAATGTGATAATATATCTTGGCAAGATAACTCTTATAGGTTTGGCTGTGAAGAACAAAAAAGCGCCCTTCTGGCGTGGTTCAATGGTTGAGCGTTGACCTATGAACCAGGAGGTCACGGTTCGATTACTAGTCAGGGCACATGCCAGCGTTGCAAGCTCAATCCCCAGTGTGGGACATACAGGAGGCAGTTGATCAATGATTCTCTCTCATACTTGATGTTTCTATCTCTTTCTCCTTCTCCTTTCTTCTCTGAAATCAATAAAAATATATTAAAAGAACAAACAGAGAAGAGATAGCATGTAAATGAAGAAAATATCTATAAACCTTATATTCCAAAGGACAGGCACACAATTGAGGGTAAAAAAATATTTTAGTTTTTCACCCCATAGTTCATTTACCAAATATTTATTGAAATTCTTATTTATTTTTTAAGGTTTTTTTTGTTTTTTGTTTTGAATGTAGTTTATTGATTTTATTATTATTATTATTATTATTTTAACAGAGAGGAAGGGAGAGAGATAGAGTTAGAAACATTGATCAGCTGCCTCCTGCACACCCCCTACTGGGGATGTGCCCACAACCAAGGTACATGCCCTTGACCAGAATCGAACCCGGGACCCTTCAGTCCGCAGGCTGATGCTCCTTCCACTGAGCCAAACCGGTTAGGGCGAAGTTCTTATTTAAAAGACACTGAAGATTGCAAAGAACAGGAAGAAATCCTACCTTTAAATAACTTACAATCTCATAACAGAGCTAATAAGTACTGATAAGGGAGAGAAATGCTAGGTACAATGAGAAGGACATATGCCATGAAGGATGATTTAAGTTCAGAGGAACAGACTGAGGTGGAAAAGTTCCAGGGAGAAATACTTATTGAACTCTGCTTTTTAAAAGTACCTTGAAAGGTAGAATGCTGATTATCTATGTGTGTTTTTTTAATGGTGAGAATTATACTATACTACACATTGAATCTACAACTTCTATAACTAAAAGACAAACAATCAGCTGGAGGCAGTACCACTGAAATTGTTCTTTTCTATAAAACCAAGATAATAACTACTATAAAGGCTTTTACTTGAGAATATCCTTGTAATGGTTGCAGCAATTCCTAATATACAGTAAGTTTCCATAAATGGCAGCAATAGCTATTTTAGAGTTAATGCTCTAATTAAAAATTTATCTTTAAGTCAGGAAAGTACAGTATTACAATTGTCAGATCCTCTTATGTCCCAAATACACTTTGGAAAATGGCAAATACCATTAACACATGAAATAATACATTGTAAAAGTATAATACTGAGAAGCAAAACTGTGGTGATTGAGGGCCTTTGATCTCTAAACTTAACTTGTTTTTAACATGACTTAAATGGGAAAGTGCACAGCTAAATGCATAATGAAGTGATTATATTTTGAAACTGTGTCTGGTACGCAGGTTACTGCTATAAAATAGAATAAATCAAATTTTTCTTTCCTATCAAGGCAGGAAAGCATAAAATTCGAAATCTTTAAAAAAAAAAACGAGAATCACTGACACTTCAACTCCTTCATACTTCAGCTGCATGAGCAGTTTACTAAGATCTCTAGATCTTTTTTCACAAGGCAAAGAATCCACCTTAGACTTTTCTATACCTGCTTTCTATTTAACTTCACTCTATTTCCATCTTTTTAGAAGTCATTTGCTATTTCAATCCAAATAAAGGTGACATTCATCAAATTAAACAGAACTGAGTCCTCCAATGCACAGCTCTAGGAAACACTGAAATTCATCTATTCAGGATAGAGAGTAGGCACTGAGATGCAGAATGATACAGAGGGTGGCAGTGACATACTGATTCATTCAGTCATTAATCCATCCAGCCATCAAACAAATATTTATTGCTTCTCTATTAGGAGACAGGCACTGTGCTAGGGGCAGGGAATAAAGTAGGTAATAAGACAAACAAGGGAGGAGGGAAAATGGCGGCGGTATAAGCGGACGTGTCCTGTGCCTTGTCCTGGAGCAGATAAGGGTGAGCAGCTGAAATGGGTAACATACAGCCCGAATAGGCAGAGGATTTTCAGCTGAGAGACTGTCTGCAGCTAGGAAAGACCGAGAACCCCCAGGAAAAAAAGGACGGTTGGAGACTGCGGCTGAAACCTCTCATGGTGCGCCAGCTAAGCAGCGGAGACTGCGCCATCTTGGGTGGTTGTTGCCGGCATCCAGAGACCAGCTACTAACCTGGAAACAAGGGATCGCAAGCAGCGTGACTGCGTGAACTCAGACGAGCACTGCTTCTTCTCACGGAAAGCGCAGCAGAGAGAGAACTACATAACCAAACACCTTGAGAAGAGAAATCATGGTGAAACAAAGAAACAACCCAAATATGAAAGAAAAACAGGCATCATCAGAAAAGGAAGTAAACGAAATGGAGGCAATGGAGGCAAGCAACCTGTCAGAGAAAGAATTCAGAGAAATGGCCATAAGGTGGATGAAAAGAATGGAAGACCAATTCAACAACATGTGTAGGAACCAAGAGGAAATGAAGAAAAACCAAGAAGAAATGAAAAATGACATCACTGCCATAAAGAACTCAATAGAAAGCATCAACAGCAGACTAGAAGAAGCAGAGGACTGCATCAGCGAGCTAGAAGACAAGGTAGAAAAAAATACCCAAACAGAACAGCTTCTAGAAAAAATAATTAAAAAGCAGGAGGAGAGCCTAAGAGAACTCTGGGACAATGCTAAACAAAACAACATCCGAATAATAGGGGTGCCAGAAGGAGAGGAAACTGAGCAAGGAATAGAAAACCTGTTTGAAAAAATAGTAACAGAAAATTTCCCTGATATAGGGAGGAAAAAACTCACACAAATCCAAGAAGCTCACAGAGTCCCAAACAAAATGAACCCGAAAAGACCGACACCAAGGCACATAATAATTAAATTGGCAAACACCAACGACAAAGCAAGAATCTTAAAAGCAGCCAGAGAGAGACAGAAAGTTACCTACAAAGGACCCCCCATCAGACTAGCGACCGATTTCTCAACAGAAACACATCAGGCAAGAAGGGAATGGAATGAAATATACAAAGTCATGCAAAGGAAGGGTCTGAATCCAAGAATACGATACCCAGCGAAGCTATCAATCAAAATTGAGGGTCAAATCAGGAGCTTCACAGACAAAAACGGTCTACGGGAGTTTATTACAACCAAACCAGCAATGCAAGAAATGCTAAAGGGTCTGCTGTAAATAGAAAAAACAGGAAACAAAGAAGGAATGCAGTGGTAAAGAACAAAAATGGCGACTAACAAGTTTCTATCAATAATAACTTTAAATGTAAATGGATTAAATTCCCCAGTCAAAAGGCATAGGGTAAATGAGTGGATAAGAAAACATTACCCATATATCTGCTGTCTACAGGAAAACCCACCTCAGAAAAAAAGACGCACACAGACTGATGGTGAAGGGATGGAAAAAGGTTTTTCAGGCCAATGGAAGTGAAAAAAAAAAGCCGGGGTAGCAATACTTATATCTGACAAATTAGATCTCAAAGTGAAGGACATAAAAAGAGATCAAGAAGGCCACTTCATAATACTAAAGGGAGCAGTCCAACAAGAAGAAATAACTCTGGTAAATATATATGCACCCAATATGGGAGCACCCAAATACGTAAGAAATCTTCTGGAGGAGATCAAGGGAGAGATTGACAGCAATACAATCATAGTAGGGGACCTTAACACCCCATTATCTCCACTGGACAAATCCTCTAAACAGAAACTCAGCAAAGAAACATCAATCCTAAATGACTCACTAGATCAGATGGAATTAATTGACATCTACAGAACATTTCACCCCAAAGCGACAGAATATACATTCTCCTCAGGTGCTGCCGGGAGCCGGTCCATCCTTGCTGTTTCAAGGGACCTGGCATATATGGCATACTGTTCTTAATATGTTTGCTCACGTTCTTGGCACTATGTGTTTTAACCAAGGTCTCTGAGAAAGGTTGTTTCCCCAGGTAGGGATTTTCCCCTGAAGTTAGGGAGGGAATAAAACCTCTTAACTAAGTGCCAGGTGGGTAATTAATCACTTTAACTACGAACAATCATGCTTAAGCAACATAATCTTTACTCCCTGGAATGGAGATAAGAAACGCCCTAACCTTTGGAATAGAGATTGATAGGATTGGAATCAACTGGTATAAATACAGATGTAACAAGACAGAAGGAAGAAGACAGAACCTACACAGAACCTAGGGACAGAAGAACTTCGCTGGAGAGAACATGGCAAAAGATCCTGGACAGAAACTGGCAACAGAACCTAGAGACAGAACCTAGCGAGAGAACATGGCAAAAGATCCTGGACTGAACCTGACTACAGAAATTGGCAAGAGAACCTGACTAGAACCTGGTGACTGAACTTGGCTGAAGAACCTGGCTACAGAATCTGGTGACCGAACCTGGCTGGAGAACCTAGCAAAAGAACATGGACACAGAACTTCACTGGAGATCCAGACCAGAACTTGGCAGGAGATCCTGGCTAGAACCTGGCTGGAGAACCACTATGCTGATCAACTGAACGCTGTCTCTGTGTCCTTCCTTCTTCGCCGACTCCGTCTACGCCTTTGGGAACCCCTGGATCTGCTGGGGTTGGACCCCGGGAAGGTGCACATTTGTCATCTTCAAAGATAGACCATATATTGGGTCACAGACAAAGTCTCTTCAAATTCAAGAAAACTGAAATCATATCAAGCATCTTCTCAGACCACAAAGGCATAAAACTGGAAATCAACTACAACAAAAACAATCCAAAAAAATCAAACACATGGAGACTAAATAGCATGCTATTAAACAATGACTGGGTTACCAGTGAGATCAAAGAAGAAATAAAAAGCATCATAGCAACAAATGACAATGAAAACACAACAATCCAAAACCTATGGGACACAGCAAAAGCAGTCTTGAGAGGGAAGTTCATAGCTCTACAAGCCTACTGCAAGAAACAAGAAACAATGAGAATAAATGACCTAACTCTACAACTCGAAGAGTTAGAAAGAGAGCAACAAAAAAAGCCCACTGTAAGCAGAAGGAAGGAAATAACAAAGATCAGAGCGGAGATAAACGACATAGAGACCAAAAAAAAAAATACAAAAGATCAACAAAACCAAGAGCTGGTTCTTTGAAAGGATAAACAAGATTGATACACCTCTAGCCAGGCTCACCAAGAAACAAAGAGAGAGGACCCAAATAAACAAAATCAGAAATGAAAGAGGAGAAATAACAACAGACCCCATGGAAATACAAAGCACTGTTAGAAAATACATGAACAACTCTACTCCAACACACTAGACAACCTGGAGGAAATGGACATATTGCTAGAAAAATACAACCTTCCAAAACTTAACCAGGAAGAATCTAAAAATCTCAATAGGCCAATAACTATGGAGGAAATCAAAGCAGTAATCAAAAAGCTTCCAGCAAACAAAAGCCCAGGGCCAGACGGCTTCACAGGGGAGTTTTACCAAACATTCAAGGAAGACCTAAAACCTATCCTCCTCAGACTATGTCAAAAGATCCAAGAGGAAGGAACACTTCCCAGCTCATTCTATGAAGCCAACATCACCCTAATCCCAAAACCAGATAAAGACAATACAATGAAAGAGAATTATAGGCCAATATCCCTCATGAACATAGATGCCAAAATCCTCAACAAAATCCTAGCAAATCGGATCCAGCAGTACATCAAAAAGATCATACACCATGACCAAGTAGGATTTATCCCAGGGATGCAAGGATGGTACAATATCCGCAAATCAATAAACGTGATACATCATATAAACAAATTGAGAAAAAAAAACCACATAGTCATATCAATTGATGCGGAAAAAGCATTTGACAAAATCCAACACCCTTTCTTGATAAAAACTCTCAGCAAGACAGGAATTGAGGGATCATACCTCAACATAATAAAAGCCATATATGACAAACCCACAGCCAACATCATAATCAATGGGCAAAAACTAAAACCATTCCCCCTAAAAACAGGAACAAGACAGGGATGCCCCCTCTCACCACTCCTGTTCAACATAGTACTGGAAGTACTAGCCATTGCGATCAGACACGAAGAAGAAATAAAAGGCATCCAGATTGGAAAAGAAGAAGTAAAACTGTCCTTATTTGCAGATGACATGATACTGTACATACAGAACCCTAAAGACTCCATCAAAAAATTATTAGACTTAATAAATGAATTCGGCAATGTAGCAGGATACAAAATTAATGCTAAGAAATCCATGGCATTTCTTTACACCAATAGTGAACTTACAGAAAGTGAAACTACAGAAGCAATCCCATTTACCATTGCACCAAAAAAACTAAAATACCTAGGAATAAACTTAACTAAGGAGGTAAAAGACTTATATGCTGAAAACTACAGGACACTGAAAAAAGAGATAGAGGAAGACATAAACAGATGGAAGAATATACCGTGTTCATGGATTGGTAGAATCAACATCATCAAAATGTCCATACTACCCAAAGCAATTTATAGATTCAATGCAATCCCCATTAAATTACCAACGGCATATTTCACAAATCTAGAACGAACGTTCCAAAAATTCATATGGAATAAAAAAAGACCCTGAATAGCTGCAGCAATCCTGAGAAAGAACAAAGTAGGTGGGATCTCAATACCAGATATCAAACTGTATTACAAAACCACTGTTCTTAAAACAGCTTGGTACTGGCACAAGAACAGACATATAGATCAATAGAATAGAACAGAGACCCCAGAAATCGACCCAAACCACTATGCCCAATTAATATTCGACAAAGGAGGCAAGAGCATACAATGGAGTCAAGACAGTCTTTTCAATAAATGGTGTTGGGAAAATTGGACAGATACATGCAAAAGGATGAAACTAGATCACCAACTCACACCATACACAAAAATAAACTCAAAATGGATAAAAGACTTAAACGTAAGACGGGAAACCATAAAAATACTAGAGGAATCCACAGGCAGCAAAATCGCAAACATATGCCGAAGAAATTTCTTCTCTGATAATGCTCCTAGGGCAATGGAAACTAAAGAGAAAATAAACAAATGGGACTACATCAAAATAAAAAGCTTTTGCACAGCAAAGGAAACCATCAAAAAAACAACAAGAAGACCCACTACATGGGAGAACATATTTGCCAATGATACCACCGATAAGGGTTTAATTTCCAACATTTACAGGGATCTCATGAAACTTAACAAAAGGAAGATAAACAATCCAATAAAAAAATGGGCAACGGACCTAGATAGACACTTTTTGAAAGAGGACATACAGAAGGCCGAAAGACATATGAAAACCTGCTCAAAGTCACTAATTATACGAGAGATGCAAATCAAAACGACAATGCGTTATCATCTCACACCTGTCAGAATGGCTATCATCAACAAATCAACAAACAACAAGTGTTGGAGAGGATGCGGAGAAAAAGGAACCCTTCTGCACTGCTGGTGGGAATGCAGACTGGTGCAGCCACTATGGAAGACAGTATGGAGCTACCTCAGAAGACTAAAAATGGAACTCCCATTTGACCCAGTGATCCCACTACTAGGAATATATCCCATGAAACCAGAAACGCCAATCAGAAAGGATATATGCACCCCTATGTTCATAGCAGCACAATTCACCATAGCTAGGATTTGGAAACAGCCTAAGTGCCCATCAGCAGATGAGTGGATTAGAAAACTGTGGTACATATACACAATGGAATACTATGCTGCAGTAAAAAAAAGGGAACTCTTGCCTTTTGCAACAGCATGGATGGAACTGGAGAGCATTATGCTAAGTGAAATAAGCCAGTCAGAGAAAGATAAATACCACATGATCTCACTCATTTGTGGATTATAGAGAACAACATAGACTGATGAAAAGGGACAGACCCAAAGACTGAGAAACAGCGATCAGGCTATCAATCCCCAGAAGGAAAGTAGGGGAGGGCGGGGGTAAGGGGAAGAGATCAACCGAAGGACTTGTATACATGTATATAAGCCAAACCAATGGACATGGACAACAGGGGGATGGGAGCATGAGAGTGTGTGTGGGGGAGGTTGGGGGTTAATGGGGGGATGAGGACACATTTGTAATACCTTAACTAATAATAATAATAATAATAAAAAGTGAAAAAAAAAAAGACAAACAAGATCTCTGGTCTGTAGGGATTTACCACTTAACAAGGAGGCAAATGTTAAACATGACTCTAAATTGTGACAAGTCCTATGATGGAAGAGAAAAGAGAACAGTAAGAATGAAAAATTAGAAAGCAGAAAAGACCTGTCTAAAGAAATGACAATAAAGCAATGACCTAAAAGTTAGGTTGGTAAATGTTAACTGCACAAAGAGTTAAGTAGAAAAGCTTTTTCAAAGGATAAGGAAAAAGGTAAAAAAGGTAATGTAGCTAATGCACAATGGAAAAAGTGATAGAAGACAATGGAGAGAGGGGAGGAGCAGATCTCACAGGACCTTGTAAGCCACGTAAAGGTGTTTACAATTTATGTTGAGATTAATAGGAAGATACAAACAGCGAAGAATATGACACTTTTTAAATGATCATCCCTCTAACTGCTATGTAGCAAATGAACTGAAAGAGGGAAGAGTGGAAACAGAAAGAGCATTTAGGACAGCGGTTCTCAACCTGTGGGTCGCGGCCCCTTTGGCGGTCGAACGACCCTTTCACAGGGGTCGCCTAAGACTATTCTGCATATCAGATATTTACATTACGATTCATAACAGTAGCAACATTACAGTTATGAAGCAGCAACAAAAATAATTTTATGGTTGGGTCACAACATAAGGAACTGTATTTAAAGGGCCAGAAGGTTGAGAACCACTGCTCTATATAAAAAAGAATGTAAGATACTGGTATGGTAGGCAGATTCTAAGGCTGTCCTCCCAAGTTACCCATCCACTGGTTATTCAAACACTAATCTAGGTATACCTGTGAGGACTTGGCAGATTGAATTAAAGTGCTGATTAGCTGATAGCCTTAAAAATGGATGGATTATTCTGGATTATGAGGGTGGGCCCAGTGTAATCACAGGAACCATTAAAAACAGAAGGGCAAAAGAGTCAGTAGAAGATGTAGCAGAAGGGGGATGTTAGAGAGATTCTAAGTGCAAAAAGAGTTCAACTCACCTTTGCTGGTTCTAAAATGTATGGACACATGTGCAAATACAGAAGAGAAGCCTCTAAGCCAGTGGTTCTCAACCCTGGCTGCACATTAGAATCACCTGGGAATCTTTTTAAAATCCTGATTTCTGGGCCTCATCCTCCGGAAATTGTTTCTTTGTTATGGGGTGAGGCCACAACATTAGTAACAAAGAAACAGAATTTCCAGAGGATGAGGCCCAGGAATCAGGATTTTAAAAAGATTCCCAGGTGATTCTAATGTGTAGCTAAGGTTGAGAACCACTGCTCTAAGCTAAGGAAGGCCCTTAGCTGACAGCCAGAAAGGAAATGATAACCAACCTGTCTTATAACTGCAACAAATATACTGCATTCTGACAAAAACCTGAATGAGCTTGAAAGTGACTCTTCCTAGTCCCCACATCATCAGAGCCCAGCTGGCCACCTTGATTTCAGCCTTGTGAGACTCTACCAGCGGTTCTCAACCTGTGGGTCGCGACCCCTGAAAATACATCCTGCATATCAGATATTTACAATTCATAACAGTAGCAAAATTACAGTTATGAAGTAGCAATGAAAATAATTTTATGGTTGGGGGTCACCACAACATGAGGAACTGTATGAAACGGTCGAGGCATTAGGAAGGTTGAGAACCACTGCGAGAAACCAGCTAACCCAACCTGGAATTCCGGTGTGCTAATAAACTTGTATGGTTTTAAAATGCTAATTTTGTGATAATTTGTTATGGCAGCAATAGAAAACTAATATACTTGTAATGCCAGAAAGTAAGAGCGCGTTCAAAGAATAATGAGGGCATATCAAAAGGACATAAAGCCAACTTAAGGGGCTCCCACTGGCTAATCTGTAAACAATTTGAGCATCACAATAGATGGATTATAACCCATACTTCCATAAATCCATACTGATAGAAAATGAAAGTTTGATTAAGAATGGGTTTTTACGTGGTCTCACAGTTTATTCCACAAAATACTTACTAATTTATTAAATAGGAAAAGAAAACCTTTTCATTGAAAAAGTCTGATTATGTGCCATCTGAAAAGATTCAGTGATAGATCACTTCTATATGTTTCAAAAAACCTGAATCTAACAATAAAAAAATAAACAAAATCCAAAATAACTAGCCTATAATCTTCAAAAATGTTGATGACTGGTAAAACGTAAATGGCATCTGAAGACTAGATGGTAGTAATATGGCAATGCTAATTTCCTGTTCTTGACAGTTGTACAGTGACTTTGTAGGAGAATATCCTTGTTTGTAAGAAATATTTAGTGTTCAGGGCTAGATGGGGTACTATATCTGTAACTTACTCTCAAATTGTTTAGGAAAATAAAGTTCTCTATAGTATACTTGCAAGTTTTTTGTAACTTTGATATAATTTCAAAATAAAAAAAATTTAGATGTAAGAAAAGAGCTACACATTCTTAAAAACAAGAAAGAAAAACAAAAATAAAACTAGACCAAGTCAATTTTAAAAAGGATCACAAAGAACTCCTAAAATTGGAAAACATGTTCAATAAAATTACTGAATAATCAGGTAAAACAAATTAATAGAGCTAAAAAATGATAAGTAAACAAAAAAGATAAAAAGAAATTACCCAGATATAGCACAGAAAGATTAAGCAATGAAAATGATAAAAGAGTGATTAGGGAACATGAAGGACAGAATGCAAGTTCAAATATGTCTACCAAAAATTCCTAAAGAATAGAAAGAAGCACATTTTAAAGCATAATGCCTACAACTTTGTCCAGAATTGATTAAAACACAAATTCTCTCAAGAGAAAGCACAAGAAGTTCCAAAAATAAAGTTAAATGGAGATATACTGTCCTAAACAGAGAGAGGATCTTGAGTGGGTGGGCTAGAATAGTTTGAGGGGTAGACAAACAATTACGAATGTGGAATTTTAAAAGTTTGGGTTTTTTGGTTTGGGGTTTTTTCAAGAGGAGAGACAGACAGTAGAGGATGTTTACATAAAGATAAATGATTATGAAAAAGCGAATGAGGACACTACAATGACAAGGTCTCTGGGGCGGGGGGAACAGGATGAGATCCAGAGCAAAAGGTCTAGTCTTTGCAAGCAGAGCTGGAGAGAAGGAAAAGAGAATGGATACAAATTAAGTTGGGCTGCAAAACTGGGAAATAAAAAGATGAAGTTTTTTTCTGGGAATAAGAGACACAGACATCTAATATACTGCAGATGGGGAAGAGGAAGTAAGTTAAAAACAAACAAACAAACAATCATGGCAAAAAAAGTAAAGAGGATTTCTTACATGTGTATTAACATTGTCAAGCAATTTAAATGTCAGTCATGGCTAGTATCATGAATCAATTATATGAATTGGTACATAGTGTTAATTTTTTTAAATCTAGAAGGACTTAGCTCACATGAAATGTAACTGGACAGAGTAATGAGGGCGAGTACTTCAACTAGGAAGAGATGAGATACACCTAAATTAATACCAATCATAAACCTAGATGAGAAACATCATGCAATGCATCACATGTTGATTTTTTGTTTCTTTAGTTTAAGGAAATTAAAAGGAAGGTTTAGTAGGGGAAAAAAATGCCAATTAAAATGAACACCATAATCTTATTGGATGTGGCAGCTACTAAAACAATTTACCATTCTTCATTAAAGGTTTTCTATAATTTAATAAAAACAAAAGTAATGACATTAAATTTCAGAAAATGAAGGCAAGAAAAAAACTACTCTGAAACCTATAATTTTAACACACCACTATGTTAATTTTACCTAACATTTTATTCTGCAATTATTCATTTATATATCTGACTCTTCTGACAATAATCTGAACCCTATGAAAACAAGAATCATATAGTAAGAAACTGACAGTCCTTTGTCATGTATATATTATCCTATCCTATCTAATAAAAGAGAAACATGGTAATTGGCATACAACAGCTACCCTTCCCATTGGCTAATCAGCGAGATATGCAAATTAACTGCCAGCCAAGATGGCGGCCGGCAGCCAGGCAGCTTGAAACTAACATGAGGCTTGCTTGCTTCAGTGACGGAGGACTGCAACGTTCCCAGCCTGCCTTGCAAGCCTCTGAGCTGGCAGTTTGAAACATAGTTACAAAAATAGAAGCTAAACAAAACCCCAGAAACCAGCTTTCAGCAAGCCGGGATCTCAGACCTGGAGTTGATACAGACTTTCGATTGTAGAACCTAAACAAACCAGATACCTGCTTTCAGCAGCGGAGGCCTAAGAGCTGGAGACTCAGAGCTAAAGCTGGCCCAGAATTAAAAAAAAATAGAAAAAAAGGAGCAGTTGGGAGCTTCAGTCCCAGCCTGAAAACAGGCCTCAGCCCCTCACCCAGACTGGCCAGGCACCCCAGTGGGGACCCCCACCCTGAAGGGTGTGTGACCAGCTGCAAACAGCCATCATCCCCTCATCCAGGCTGGCCAGTCACCCCAGTGGGGACCCCCACCCTGATCCGGGACACCCTTCAGGGCAAACCAGCCAGCCCCCACCCATGCACCAGGCCTCTATTCTATATAGTAAAAGGGTAATATGTCTCCCAGCACTGGGATCAGTGGAGCCACGAGGCCTCCCGGCACCGGGATCAGCGTGACAGGGGGCAGCGCCCAAACCCCCTGATCGCCCTGTGGCTCTGTGTGTGCCAGGGGGCGGGACCACAACCTCCCTATCGGCCCTGCTCTGTTCCTGACAGGGGAAGGCGCCCCAACCCCCTGATCGGCCATGCTCTGTGCCTGATAGGGGGGAGCTCCCCAACCTCCTGATCGTCCTGCGACTCTGTGTGTGACAGGGTGCAGCACCCCAACCCCCCCACCCCATGGGCCTGCTCTGTGTGTGACAGGGTAGAGCCATAACCTCCCCATCGGCCCTGCCCTGAGTGTGAGAGTGGCGGCGCCCCAACCCCTGATCAGCCCTGCTCTGTGGGTGATAGAGGGCGGCACCCCAAACCCCTGATCCGCCCTGCTTTGTGTGTGACAGGGGGGAGCTCCCCAACCCCTGATTGACCCTGTTCTGTGCGTGATGGGGGGAGCTCCCCAACTCCCCGATCGGCCCTGCTCTGTGTGTGACAGGGGGTGGCACCGCAACCTCCCCATCGACCCTGCCTTGAGTGTAAGAGGGGGCGGTGCCCCAACCCCCCAATCGGCCCTACCCTGAGCGTGACTGAGGGTGGCATCGCAACCTCCCGATCCGCCATGCTCTGTGCATGACAGGGGGCGGTGCCCCAATTCCCCAATCGGCCCTGCTCTGAGCTCGACCAGGGGCTGCACCTAGGGATTGAGCCTGCCCTCTGCCACCCGGGAGCAGGCCTAAGCCAGCAGGTCGTTATCTCCGGAGTTGTCCCAGACTGGGAGAGTGCACAGGCCGGGCTGAGGGACACCCCACTCCCCCGGAGTGCACAAATTTTTGTGTACCGGGCCTCTAGTTTTATACATAATACATATACATATACAATTTGTTGTTCTGGGTTTGGTGTATGAGAAAATATGTCACAGATATACTTCCAAGTTCCTCAGTAAGCTTCCTAAATATCACTTGATAATCAAGTCCAGGTGTTTACAAGAAAAATATGAATGTAATTTTTACATTTCCAGTATTTCTAATTTTTTGCTATGATAAATACCCCTACAAGTCTAGCCTTTTCATATGTTCCCCTTGGAGCATGGAGGCATATCTTTATAAAGTGTGCCGTGCCAGCACGGCCAAGGGTGAACCTGAGTGGGGGCGGCTGAAAGGCTTAGAAAAGACAGACAAGAGAATGAAAGCCGGGTCTCGGTGGGATGCTGCTTCTCTGAGAGACAGCAACCATGCCCACAGCCGAGTCTTTATTTTATAGCAGATGCCACCAGGGCAAGTAAGGGCGTGACCAAGATGTTTACAACATTTTCCTGGGTTTCAATCCTACTCAACTACATGCACCTGAACTCTATCAAGCCTACAGCACTCAGGCACGTAGGGCCACATGTTTGGACCATAGGTTCAAGCATACAACTATAGCTGTTGGCTATAACTGTGCTGGGAGGGCCCTGCCCTCCAAGCTGGGACTTGCACGTGGCAATGAGAAGACTGTGCCCTCTCATCAGTCCAAGGTTTGAACGTGTTCAAAACACTGTAGCGGCTCTCCACAATAAAGTTTTAATCTACTTATATAAAAACCCTGAGTGTAACGTCACGGCCAGAAGTGCGTACAACCGGAAGGAAGTCAGTCCTGCAGTGGTCATCTTGGAAATGGCTGTGCCCTCCCCCAGCTGTTTCCTGGAGGGCGAGGTTTCAGGCAGGAACCCGCCCTCGGAGCGGGGCATGGAAGTGAAATGATTTGTAATGGATCTATTATTGAAGCTAACTTTGGAAATACCATGTCTATAGATCAGTGGTTCTCAACCTTGGCTGCACATTAGAATCACCTGGGAATCTTTTTAAAATCCTGATTCCTGGGCCTCATCCTCCGGAAATTTTGTTTCTTTGTTACTAATGTTGTGGCCCCACCCCATAACAAAGAAACATTTTCCGGAGGATGAGGCCCAGGAATCAGGATTTTAAAAAGATTCCCAGGTGATTCTAATGTGCAGCCAAGGTTGAGAACCACTGTTATAAATAATATTAAAAATATATCTAAACATGCAATTCTTTGTCCAAAAAATAGCATGTTCAAAAATTAAATGAAGAAAATTTGGATATACTCGATGGAGACTTTCACACATATTTGAGTGATGATTCCATTGATTCCACGGATGATGCTGAAAAGGAAAATTTTCCCATCGAATTTCTTAATAGTATTACTCCTTTGGGAATGCCATGTCATAAATTAAAATTGAAAGTGGGTGCAATCATCATGCTATTGAGAAATCTCAATAATAAATGGGGTCTTTGTAATGGTACCAGATTTATTATCAAAGATTACGACCTAACATTATTGAAGCTGAAGTATTAACAGGATCTGTAGAGAGAGAGGTTGTTCTGATTCCAAGAATTAATTTGGCCCCATCTGACACTGGCCTCCCATTTAAATTGATTCGATGATGGTTTCCCATGATGCCAGCATTTGTGATGACTATTGATAAATCACAAGGACAAACTCTAGACAAAGTAGGCATATTCCTACCTGAACCCATTTTTGCACATGGGTGTACAGGGAGATATTAGAATAATATCAGTCATTGTTTGCATCACTGTTGTTTCCATATCATGTTTTTGTCGTTTTTATATCATGCCTCTGTTGTTGTTATATCCTTTTGTTACTGTTTATTTATTAATAAATTTACATATTATTTTCATATACATTTTACTAATTTCCTTTCATCTCTCACACTTCTATTATAGAGAAAGGGCAAACAGCAATATTAAAATATCTCTGCTAATTAATTCCCTTTTTAAAAAAAATATATTTTATTGATTTTTTACAGAGAGAAAGGGAGAGAGAAACATCAATCAGCTGCCTCCTGCACTCTCCCCACTGGGGATGTGTCCACAACCAAGGTACATGCCCTTGACCGGAATCGAACCTGGGACCCTTGAGTCTGCATGCCGATGCTCTATCCACTGAGCCAAACCAGTTAGGGCAATTAATTCCCTTTTAATATGCACAAATTTCGTGCACCAGGCTACTAGTAATAGATAAAAAAAAAATGAGAGGAGATGAACAAACATTTTCCAAAGATGACATTCAGATGGCCAACAAGTATATGAAAAGATGCTCAACATCACTAGTTATCAGGGAAATAAATGCTATCAACATCACAATGAGATAATCATCCCAAATCTGTTAGAATGACTATTAAGAAAAAGAGAAGGGCCTGGCCGTTGTGGCTCAGAGGTTGAGTGTTGATTCATGAACCAGAGGTAACAGTTCTATTCTGGTTCAGGGTACATGCCTGGGTTGCAGGTTCGATCCCCAGTAGGGGGCATTCAGGAGGCAGCCAACTGATGCTTCTCTCTCACTATTGATGTTTCTATTTCTCTCTCTCTCTCCTTTCCTCTCTTTGAAACCAATTTTTAATAAGAAAAAAAAAGGGAAGGAATAATGTGTTGGTGAGAAATATTGTGAGATGGTTCATTATGGTGTACCTGGAGAAAGGGAACACTTGCGTACTGTTGGTGGAAATATAAATTGGTGCAATCATGAAAACCAGAGTAATCCAGAAGATTGTCTATCTGTATATATAAAAGCCTAAGCAATCGAATGGCCCAACAACCAGTCGCTATGACGCGCACTGACCACCAGGGGGCAGATACTCAACGCAGGAGCTGCCCCCTGCTGGGCAGTGTGCTCCCATAGCCAGCCTCCTGCAGCCGGCCAACCTCCTGCAGCCTCTCTCCCCAGCTGGCCCTGATCGGGAATGGGAGAGATGGCCGCTATCAGCCCTGATCACTGGCCTGGCTGGGGGATTCCCACCTGTGCACTAATTCCTGCATCGGGCCTCTAGTTTAATGTATATGAGAGGATATCTGTAGGTCACACACAAATACTATGCCATTTTTATAAGGGACTTGAACATCCACAGATTGTGGTATCCTAGGAGGTGTCCTGGAATCAATCCCCTGTGTATACACGGAGGGATGATTGTATATCCACCCCATATTCACTGCTGCATTATTTACAACAGCCAAAACATGGGAACAACCTAAATGTCCATTCATGGTTAAATGGATAAAGAAAATATACACAAGTGTGCACAAAAACACTAAAATATTATTCAGCCATAAAAAAGAACTAAATCTTCCCATTTGTGATAACATGGATGAACTTTGAGGGCTAAATGCTAAGATAAGTCAGAAAGAAAAAAATAAATGTTATATGCTCTCACTTATATGTTGAATCTTTAAAAAAAAAAAAAAAAGAACTCATAGATGTAGAGAACAGCTGTGGTTGAATTGGGGAGAGAGTTGCGGGGAGGGCAAAATGGGTAAAGGAGGTCAAAAGGTACAAACTTCTAGTTATAAAAAATGTAAGAAAAATAATAAGTCCATTACTTATTTTCTCTATATGATGTGATTAATACTACACAAGTATATACCTACACTATTAGAAAGTTCTCTCAAACATAATCTTGTAAAACCGAAAAAAAATTTTAAGTCCTGTGTTCATTATATTAATCCCATGACATTAATTTCATTTATCCATACAGAGAAGCATGGCAAATGTCCCATTAAATTAATATGCCCCAATACTTTGTTAGTTAATAAAGGCAAAAGATTTATGTGGTAGTTCATTCACAACATCTCCCTCTGATCTGATATCTACTTTCTTTTTAGCCCAAGTATACTCTTCAAACTTTCAGCATGCCTCCAAATTCTAATATTCCAAAATTAAAGACCAACTGTAAATTTACCTATGCAAACCGAAAAAAAATGTTAAATCTCTTCATTTTTTATACTTCCCTATCAAAGAATGAGTAATATGTTTAGTTTATTCTCAAGAATGCTTCCATTCCTTTTCTGCAAAATACCTAATGATCAAGAGTTCCTTTTTACCTGGAATATTCATTATCTAAGATTCTTCAATTTCAGGTTACATAGGAAAGCAAGAGCTATAAATAAATGTAGGCATTAATAAAATATCACTTATAAAACCATGTTCCAACCACCCCCACCTTCAAATCAACATGAGTATTTATGCCTGTTCATCATGCCATTATTGTCTTACTGGCCATAGATTTGTAAACACCTGACATATAATGCAAATTGACTGTAAATTAAACTACATTAGAAAAATGTGCAAGATTTCATTAAGTTAATGAAAACATATTGGAAAAATGCTTAGAATCATATAAACAGTTTTGAACAAATGAGTTGTGTCAGTTGAAAACTGAAAAGCAATAAAGATGACACTAGATTAACAAAAAGTTTTTTTGAACATAAAAGAATTACAGAAGGTTATTGAAAACTAAACGCAAATATTTTTGCAAAAATGACTTTCATTATCATTACAATGCAAAAGTGAACACTGATAGCAGCATTTGCCTTATGTCCTGATTTCAGAATCCAAACCTACAGAAGTTGCAATTCCCTTTAGAAAACCTGGCTCCAAACTAGACATAATTTAAAAAGCTATCTTCCTTCATTCATTATATGGAACATAGGGTTAAATTATTAAAAATATTCCTTACATTAACTTAAAATCCTAAAAATCATTTTTTCTTTTCAAGATGTGGAAGAAGCAGTAAATTCCTTATGCAGGTACCGATTACTAACTGTGCTGGCAAGAGAGAACTCAAAAGAACTACAAAACCTATTTGTAAAAATAGAAAAGACAAGACTTTCATAAAGTTAGAACAACACTATTACATTCTGCCTCACAAAGAGACAATAAAAGCCAAACTGATGAACTACATTGACCTATTATCCTCCTATAGGCAGTCTACAAAAAGTTTTCACTAAGGTGCTGAACAATTGACTCACTGCAGAGCCAGATTTCATCTCATCAATAGAACATGCAAGCTTTCAACCGAAATTCTCTGTAAAAGGCAACCTTTGTGATAAATGAACCACCAGAGAAGATTCTAATACAACTTACCATTGTGTATTGCATTCAGCAACTCTGAGAAAGCTTTTAAGTAAGGAAAAAAGGACTTCAGGTTAAGATCATTCTCAAACACACAGAAGAAATACATAGGCATAGGCTGAACTGGTGTAATAAAATCTAGGTAAGTCTATCATGTATCGTTGGAATCATTAAAACTGCAAGCTCATTTTTTACATGGCATAAAGTTCTAAATATTAGATTTGTCAATATATTACCTACTAAATTTAAATGTTAGATATATTATCACATTTCCTTAATAAAAAATACATATGCAAAATTACTTTTATTTTGTTTTGCAAAATCACTTCTAAAAAGATACTTAGTAGTAAATTATGTGATGTTTTTCTTGTAAAAAGTGAGTACCTAGATACAATTCTATATAGGTAAATCCACCTTTGGTCACACTTAACAATATTTATTATTAAAAAAAACTCATTTTATCATCTAACCCGATCAAACATGCTCATATCTTGGAATTCAGTGTAATAGTCTCAACATATATAGCAGTCTAAGCAAGAAAGCTAACAATTGCCAATATACAAATATTGAAAAATATATTAACATCAAGATTGGTGACAGAAGTCACAATTCTGCAATGGAAACACCATATTGAAGGGCCAAACAGTAATTAAAATTTGTTCACAATTTGACTGTAATATGGATACTGAACACCGGACAAAGCAGCAATCAAGATCTTTGTATGAGAAAGAAATCTATTCAATAGAGAACAAATTGCATTTTGAAAATTAAAACTTAGAGGTTAATACACTAGAAAAAGCACTAGAGTAGGAGTCAAAAAGCCTGGGCTACCAACCCAGTTCGACAACTTACTAGTTGTTGGACAAGCTCCATCATGCCGATACTGCATGGAAATTTCTGTTGGGAGGGAGGAGAAAGGAAATCAGCAAAGAAGTTGCCAGTGATTCAAGAGTAGAAAAGAAACAGGCCAGAGAAAAAGGAAAACATTCACCTAAAAGTCTAGCTGAGAAAGGCAAACAGAACTATGGGAACAGAAATTGTAAGCTAGTAATTGGGACATGAGGGAATATGTGTGTGGGTGGGTGGGTGGGCAAAGAATGAGGAAAAGACATAAAGGCTTACAAATGAGTCTGCATAACAACTGTCTAAGTATGAATGGATTCACTACTAAAAGCAAGTGTAGTTATGCAATGTAATAAACTAATGTGTTTCATATAATTCACTAGATGTGAAGTTTATCAAAAACATTTGAATGCTGTGGTCAATTAGAAATTACAATTTAAGTATGAAAATTATTTAGTTTATATACGATCAGAAACCCATTATGATTTATAGAACAGTATAAAACTCATTAAACTACACTTCTTGTAACCTTTCATTTTTTGATGACGCTAATGAATGAGTAAGCCATTACTCTTATTCCTTTACTCCACCCAAATGAGAAGCAGACGTTGACATGAGGCAATAAAACACTGTTAAAACCAAAGCTGCTGAGAAAATGGGAAGTAATTTCTACATGACATTGGAAAGGCAAAAACAGTTGATAAAACCAGGACTAAGGTTGTGATTCACAAACCCTGGTAATCCTGGAAACAGCTGGTATTCCATTGTGGCTAACACTGTCGGCCAAATTGTTTTAAAGGAGGGCTATCTAGAAATTCTCTGGATATTACAAAACCAAAAACATGACCTCTAGAAACCATGTGTACAACAGAACCTTTCAGGCAACCATCACTCACATGTCTACCCACATATGTAACTCAGAGGTCGAGCCTAATCTTGGGCACACTCTGAATAACTTGAAATAAGACAAAGAAAGATAGACCAAGCCAGCACTCACTTTCAATGACTGTAATATTAAAAGAACTTCATATTTGATGCTATTTAAAAAAAAAAAATCAAACATTTAGCCCAGTTTAGTGTAAGTCCTATCCAGGGAACACTCAAAAATGAAACCTAGCAAGAGAATTTGACACCTCAATGCTTCATTAACAAATCCAATACAAGTGAGATTTAAAAGGGGAGTGAAGGCTACAGAAGAGACTGACATGGTACATTACAGAGAAATAGTAACTGGAATGGTACTGAAAAATAATCAAAGGACACTCAGAATAGCCAAAGAACTTTCTCAATTGGGGTGGGGGTGGGGGGGTGGGGGGGATGAAATATGGCTATTCTGGCCTTTGATCTAGTACTTTTGTAGAAAGGTAGGTTATAGGCCTAAATTTTCAACTCACCGAAGACCAAAACAAAATCAGGGAATTTTCCAAGAAAGCAAAGGCCAAGGTATATACTGGTTTTAGTAGCATCCAATTTCCTATATGGTTTTCACTTATGACCCAATATAATCAAAGTATATGAAATCATGAACCTGAGTCATTAAGATAGGTTTGAATTATTCTCAATCATTAATCCACTTCTTGGTCTACTATTCTGTATTAGTAACTCTACTCTTGTGAGTTTAATGGACTAATTTTGTATTTTTGTTTGTTTACAGAATCAGCCTATTCCTAATTAAAATATTTTACTAGGGAACGACTTCTCAGTTTCATTTTATAACCTAGGTAGATATGACATAAATAGGGACATATTTAACAAGAACCCTTTCATAGTTATATGGGCTCAAGTTAAACTTTCTTAACCTTCATACTTCAGTGTAAGTCAGAACAAACTTCTCTAGAAGTGATGTTGGCATTAATAACTTATCTCTGTGAAATCTTTAAGATTTTAACACAACCAAAAGAGTGCCTTTCCAGAATCTTTTTTTTGTAGCATTTATCACCACTAGAGAATTCCATCACTGAAATAGATTTCAAGTATCTTAACTTAGAAAGGTATGACATTATATTAAAGAACTAGAGGCAACTAAGATTTTTTAAAAACAGGAAACCGTATACATTGAAAGACAGTAGCCAAAAGAAAAAACTTTCATGTTAAACCATCAACTCCTTATCATTTAATGAATACCAGATTTTCCTCAGAGAAAATAACAAGATGTTGCTTTTTGTGAAGAAAAAATTGTTAACTTTCTTTGAGGGTGAGTACACAATGGAGTATATAGATATTGTATAATAAAACTGTACACCTAAAATTTATGTTATTAACCGATGTTACCTCAATAAACGTTAGCTTTCACATTAGAAAATCATAAACTCTCATAATGTTGTTGAGATAAATAAGAAAAAGGAAAAAGACAAACACAACATGTCAACTTTCAAATGCTGTAGTAATTTTATTATTTTATTTTTTCAAATGCTGTAGTGATTTTCAATGTCTCAAAAGATTTAGTGCCTACTAGCTAGGATCTCAAAAGAATATCTGTAGGAAAGAAATCAAGCAAAAGCTTAAGATTGTACATTCTATTATAATTTGAACATGTTTTAAGAGAATCACATTATAAGGATCTAATTTCTACTTCTGCTTTATATTCCTGTTGTGGTAAAACAGGAGAAATAATAACAGCAGCAGCAGCAGTAGTAACTGTTCTGCCTATTTACAAGGCAGTTCCAAGTATCAAATGAAGTAGTAAAGAGTTCTTTAGAGACTGCTGGGTGCTCTAAAATATAAGATACCAGTGGTGTCCCTTGGCCTGGCCTGCGGGGATCCGGCTGAAACCAGCTCTCTGATATCCCCCGAGGGGTCCTGGATTGCGAGAGGGCGCAGGCCAGGCTGAGGGACCCCACGGGTGCACAATCGGGGCCGGAGAGGGACCGTGGGAGGATTCCAGGGCATGCCCGGCCTGTCTCATCCAGTCCCGATCGGATGGACTCCATCTGCAAGCTAACCTACCAGTCGGAGCATCTGCCCCCTGGTGGTCAGTGCACATCATAACGACCGGTCAAACAACTGGACACTTAGCATATCAGGCTTTTATTAAATAGGACTAAAGGCCCAGTGCACGAAATTTGTGCACTCGGTTGGGGGGAGGCACGCGGGGCGGGAAGGATGTCTCAGCCCAGCCTGTGCCCTCTTACAGTCTGGGAGACCCGCGATCAATTGCCTCAAAGAGGTAGACCACACCCACCCGCTGCAGCACCACCATGGGATAGCCTGGACGTCCCTATTTGGGGCGATGGATTGCACCGCGCAGAGGGAGGCCCTGCCCACCCACCACAACCTGCCAGTTGGCAGCTTGGGCCTCTCTCTTTGGGGCAACAGTGGAGCCCCCCAATTGATCACCCCACCGGCCAATGGACTGGGCCTCCCTCTGCAGGACGATCATGGGTGATGGCCGGGCCCCCGACCAATCGCATCGTACCCGCCTTGGCCGGCCTGGCACTGCCCACTTTCTGCCCCCCCCCACCCCCCCGCTGGTTGCCTCCCTCTGCGGGGCAACTGTCAAGGCAATCAGGGGGCCCCCGCTGACGCCCGCCTTCGTTGGCCTGGGGCCTGCGAGCAGCTCCTGCGTTTAGCGTCTGCCCCCTGGTGGTCAGTGCACTTCATAGCGACTGATTGTTCCACAGGTCGTTCCGCCGTTCAGTCAATTTGCATATTAGGCTTTTATTATATAGGATTGCTATTATTATAAGCTGACAGAAGCAGTATCTTTTTTTCCCATTAACAAAATTCTTTTAATAGTAAGTTGCCAAAATTAAGTTCAGGATGTATATTCTGGAAAAAGACTACTAGCCTATTAAGTTTGATTTCTTCAGCCTGGCATTCAACTCTCCATAAACCCATTCTTTTCTTTTTTTTCTTTTTATTTTTTTAGTTAAGTTCTTACTGATTTTAGAGAGAGAGGAAGGGAGAGGGATAGAGAGACAGAAATATCCATCGGCTATCTCCTGCACGCCCCCTACTGTGGATCGAGCCCACAACCTGGGAATCAACCAGTGACCTCTTGGTTCATGGGTTTATGCTCAGCCATTGAGCCACACTGGCCGGGCTGAACCCATTCATTCTAACCTATTGAATTATTACCTCCATCCCACAAACACACGCTTCTCATTTCTATTGGGTTTATCTTTCAAATATACCTACACTTTCTTTTTTGATAATATTGCTGGCCTTCTTTTTCTACCTACTCTGAAGTACAATCCAAATTCCATCTTCTCCATCCTAATTACATATGCTAAACTGGCCTGTAGTACTACATGAAAAGCTTTACAAATAATTAATTTCACTTGCAACCTGGTTATAAAAACTTGGAAGGCAGTTACACAATAACAAAATACTACTAACCACATGATATATTCTCAGCAATTACAGTAGCATTCTTTTTTTTTTTTTAAAGATGCTTAACATTTATTAAACTCAAAGTACTCTGCTAGCAGTGAGCAGACAGTGGCAAAAACAACAAACACAGCCCCTAGCCCAGCCGTGGGCAAACTATGGCCCGCGGGCCGGATCCGGCCCATTTGAAATGAATAAAACTAAAAAAAAAAAAGACCGTACCCTTTTATGTAATGATGTTTACTTTGAATTTATATTAGTTCACACAAACACTCCATCCATGCTTTTGTTCCGGCCCTCCAGTCCAGTTTAAGAACCCATTGTGGCCCTTGAGTCAAAAAGTTTGCCCATCCCTGCCATGGAGCTAGGATTATAATGCATATGATAGTCTAACCTCATAGCCAATAGCTGCTCACAAAGGTCACTTTCATCATTACTAAATTATAAACCTGTCATTACAGAAAATGAATCTTTTTTAAAGGAGACCATGAATAACAATTCTTGATAACAAAGTAGTACACAGTAAACACTTTCTCCTTCCTACTTATTTTTTTAAATATATATTTTAATTGATTTTTTTACAGAGAGGAAGGGAGAGGGATAGAGAGTTAGAAACATCGATGAGAGAGAAACATCGATCAGCTGCCTCTTGCCCACCTCCCACTGGGGATGTGCCCGCAGCCAAGGTACATGCCCTTGACCGGAATCGAACCTGGGACCCTTCAGTCCACAGGTCGACGCTCTATCCATCGAGCCAAACTGGTTAGGGCTCCTTCCTACTTATTTATATAGGGAGAAACTTTCCTGCTTTTACAATTACTAAATGATTTCTGAATCTAAAATTAGTCCAAATAAATTAATATTTTCATGCTTGCAACTACTGTTGCCAAAATTAATGGTTCAAATTCTCTCATTGACCCTGTTCCTTAAAGTATGATTGTCATGTATACTAGTGTGGTTTTAGACTCTCATCGGAAAACATCCCTTGAGCTCTAACCGGTTTGGCTCAGTGGATAGAGTGTCAGCCTGTGGACTGAAGGGTCCCAGGTTCGATTCCGGTCAAGGGCATGTACCTTGGTTGCAGGCACATCCCCAGTAGGGAGTGTGTAGGAGGCAGCTGATCGATGTTTCTAACTCTCCATCCCTCTCCCTTCCTCTTTGTAAAAAATCAATAAAATATATTTTTAAAAAAGAAAAGAAAACATCCACTGAATTTTTTAACTGTCTGAAATCAAGGAAAATGTATAGCTCTATGACTTAGAGCTGTGAGAATTTTGTCTCAGTTTCTTCTTCCATATGATTAATAATACTTGATGCTTGTCAAGTGCTTAAGACAGTGTGTAACATATACTAAAGTGTCAACAGCAGTTAGGAATTCTTATTTCAAGAAGGCATAATTTCTAAATATTCATGGCATTTAGCCAGCTTCTTCTAGGTAAGAACACACTTTTTAGTACTGAGTTTATCAATAAGAGAGTGCTCTGATCTAATCCTAAAACTTTATTAAAATGTATAAAATTAAAGAATATATTATCTTAAATAGCTTTAATGAATCTTATATTATAGCCTTAACTTTAACAAAACATACAAGTTTAAGAAACAACTTAGACACAACTTTTAATTTTTTTAAGCACAACTTAAGAAAAAAATCCTGGAAAGTCTAAATTTAAGTCATTTATTGTCAGGAAATAATATTTATGGGAATTTCCATCCTAAATTTCTGTTTACCTAATGGTGAGGTAAAAGGAACACAAATTCATATTTTTCTCTCACAGATGTACCACAAAATTGCCCTCTGAAAGTAATCATTGTGTAAAGAATGCTATTTCCCATGCCTAAAATCTCCCTAAATATGTAACAGGTAGGAAAATATTTTTAGGCATGTAAATCAATTATTTTAATTCCATTAAAGATATGTATTTCAAATGGCATCTAAATGCAATTTCTGAATTTCACTAGTTATCAGACTTGACTTCTATGTATAGGAAATCAGTGAGGTTCTCTTTTCACAAAAGCAAACTTAGGCTTAATTTTCTCAGTTAAGTTATTCATCTGATTACTACTGTGCCTCTAGCTAAAAATGAATATATGAACTCAATTTTTTTTCTGAGTAAATTTATCTAAATTTACTTTTTGTGACAAAAGGCTAAAGCTAATTGCTACGAAATCCTGATTTCAAATGTCAAATATGTTTCATGTTACATAAATAAAATATATATTCCAAGTGTGCAATATCTTTAAATATTTTCATGAACTTATTTTTCAATGCAATTTATATATTTTTCCCCCTTTGAAACAGTGATTCTCAGCCAAGGGAGATTTTTGCTCTCTACCCTGGGGGGCTGGGGGGGGGGGGAGAGACAGTTTTTGATTGGGGTTGGGGGTTCTTGGGTGCTATAGGTATCTAGAGGGTAAGGCCTAGGGATCCTGATAAATATCCTACAATGCACAGGACAACATTGCACAACAAAAAGCATCCTGATCAAAATGGCAATAGTGCCAACATTGAGAAACCCTGCTCTAGAACTATCCCTAATGCTACTAATGAAACAATCCTTCCATACTTTACACTCATTTCTAAAAAACAAAACAAAAACCACTTGTCAAACAAGTCTACCACAGGCACTGAAGCTAGCTAGCTATGAGAAACAGCTAGCCTGGTGTGTGACCTTAGGCAACTTATTTTACCTGTCTAACCCTTGGTTTTATCAGCTGTAAAACAGGGGCATTAATAGTTTTTACTTCATAAAACTATTGTGAGGATTATCCAATAATTATAAAGTACTTAACAGACCCTGGCATAAAACAAATGGTAGTTATAATTACTGTTTTTCACATTAAATCTTTAAACGTGCTCTTTTCTTCCTCAGAATATTTCATAAGCTTGCTTACTGAAATTATCTGCAGCTATACAATTCCAATGTTCTGTGTTTATAAAATATGCATAAACATTCATTAAATTATGTTTTTCCCATACCATTTCCTACCGTCCTCTCCATCAACTAATAGAACTGATAAAATCCATAATAGTTTATTTTAGCCAAAATCTCCTCATTTCTACAATCAGACATCTAAAACCAAAAAAGGATGAGCTTTACAAGCAACCATTTAAAATCATTTACCTGAAATTTAAGATACAATTTAAAATATAAATGTGGACATTTAACGAATATCTAAAGTATAAAGTTTGTGTAAAAACATGAATCTTAAAAAAAATTTTAATTGAAAATAATAGTCATTTATTTCTCCCTAAATACGTAACAGGTAGAAAAACTGTAAAAGAAGCATCCCAATGGTGTGAATAACAACATATATAAATGCATTCATACTTTAATAAAAATAATGGTAAAAAATGTTAAACATACTGGAAAACAAAAAGAATATAAATCATTTCATATATTTCCTGGAAAGAAAGAGAATATAAATCATTTCATATATTTCCTGCTAAAATCCATAAATTAAAATCATTTATAACTGATTGAAAAATATTCCAGATGGAGCAATTCAAGTAGAATTTGTGTGAGGAATTGAGAAATGAAGACTGAAATTTAGAGAAAGAAAGCTCAAAAGCAAATACCAATCAAAAATAGAGTGCAAAAACTGTCACACTTCAAATGCAAATTCTGAGTTGGGTTTTTAAAAAAAATGTTTTCACTGATTTGAGAAGGGGGAGACCATGGATGTCAGAGAGAAACATTGATCTGCAGCCTTCTGCACCACCACCCCTCCCACCAAGAATTGAGCCACAGGTGCCTTGACCGGGAATTTAACCACGACCTTTGGGTGCATGGGACAATGTTCAACCAACTGAGCTTCACCGGCTGAGTTGGTTTTAAAAACTCTGTGCAAGTGAAGCAAAAACAAAAATGGGAATTAATCCTAGGTGTTTCATAAAAAATGACCAATAAACTATTTAGCCTATACTTAAGTAATGTCAGATTAGTGCCAAATGTCTTTTCCAAACACCAAATTGTCTAAGATCATAACACATTTTTTCATGAAGATAATCATAGCAACTCAAGTATTATCATAACAGTAGTTTAAAATGAATTTACTTTTTGGGGTAATGAAAGAGTGATGGTGGTGGAAGTAAGGGAGAAAAACAATGGGCAAATCCCTACCTGAACCAACTGGAGATGAGCCAACACTAAGACTTTGTAAACTTCCATTCCTGAGCAATGTAGGAGATTTCTGAAGACTAGAGCTTGTTATACTTCCTGCAGCTGATGCTACAGATGATGTTGGTGAAGCAGAAGAAACTGAGAGATGAGAAACATTCTCTTGATTTTTGTTTCCTTTGGGTCTACCAGGCCCATGCTTACTTTGTTTATTTCCTTTTCTTTTCTTTTCCTTTACAGTTTCTTCTTCTATGCCAGAAGTTTGAGCCCGCTTATATCCTGCTGTAGGAAGGCTGGAATTACCCAAATCTCCAGGTGAATTTTCAAAGTTTTTAGGCTGTGAAATAACAGCCGAGGTCGAAGGGAGACCAATTATGGAACTAAAACTATTTACCCCCCCTTCCTGGCTTCCAGACTCTCCTTTATGTACATCTTTGGTTGATGATGACTGTTGGGAGTGAGTATAACTGTCATTACGTAGATCTGAGTCTGTAAAGCTCAAGAAATCCTGGGGAGACTGTACTGAACTTCCCGAAGATGATTTTACACTGCCTGGAGTTCCTGAAAAACTACCTGTAGTTAAAAAAAAAAAAAAGGGGGGGGGGAAGGATAGGAAAAGAAAAAATTGGATGCAAAAGTTCCCATGAGCAATAGAAATGAAACAATCATCAAAAAGAGAGGGTAAAAAAAAACCCACTATAAAACTTAGGACATCACTTATGTAACAAAGGTAGATTTTTTAAAGGGTTATTACTGAAAACAAGTTTATCTATAAAATTATCTTTAAAAATACTTGTCATTTTATAGTCATTAAATTGAATTTTAAGCTATTACTTATACAACTACCAAGATATAAGTTGTGCTTTATTTAACCTACCTTTTGCCATGGCAGCATTCCTCAATTCTTCCCCAACTATGTGTATACTTGAGGAAGAACTGATGAATAGCAAAGTCTCAAGGAGACTTTGATAAGACTACAAATAGACTCTGAATAGCTAAAGGAACTTCCTCTTTTTTAATTAGTAAAGATATGATTATAAATGTTTCCAACATACAAGAACCAAAAAAGGTTTGTTAGGTTATAAGTTCTGAGTTTTAACTTACAGATAATGTTGGTGAATGTTGCCATTTAGTTAAAGCTAGCCCACCAAAACTCAGATTTAATCAAATAATAATAATCACATAGAACCTAATCTATATGCCTTACATTCTCCCAGTCTACTTCCCATGGAGCTGCATAAAGAAAAGAAACCAGCCACTGACAATCTGCTATTGTTTTTCTGAAAGTCATTGGAAAGGCTCCTCTCATGAATCTCTTTCACAACTGCTTATTCTTCCCATACTCTTTCAGCGGTTCTCAACCTGTGGGTTGTGACTCCTGAAAATATAACCTGCATATCAGATATTTACATTACGATTCTTAACAGTAGCAAAATTACAGTTATGAAGTAGCAACGAAAATAATTTTACGGTTGGGGGTCACCACAACATGAGGAACTGTATTAAAGGGTTGCAGCATTAGGAAGGTTGAGAACCACTGCTTTAGATAAAGAACATTAGTAGCTCTACACACCATTACAAGCTATAAGAGCCTCAGGTTCTTATTTCACCTGACAGAAAAATAATATTGTTGAGATGAAACAACAGTTTGGTTCATCATCCCATGTCACCAAACACACTTGCCAAATAAATACCCAGACTTAGTTGTGATCACATGTTTCATAAAACTAAACTCTGTCATATTTTAACTAATGGATTTAGAAACAAAAGCTCAAAATAAAGTGTTTATTAGAGTAGGAAGGAAATTCCAAGCTAAGTGTTAAATTTTATTGCAGAGCACGTTCATAAGTAATCACACATAAATCCACCTAAATATTTTACAGATATATTTTTTCTTGCACACAAAAATTTATTTTTAAAGTATCAAGGTTTTGATTTTTAAATTTTAGCTCTTCTGAAATGGCTTATTTTAAAAGAACATTACTAGTTTAAAATTTAACTCTTCCAAGACAGTATCTGTTTTATGCATTTATAAAAGTATTTGTTCCTATGTTAAGCGTTTTCCTATGTTAAGCACGTCCATATAGAAAAGCATACATATTAAGAAGCTATTTACAGTTCATCAATGATTTGCTACTTAATTAGCAACTATAAAGAAGTTCTTTATTATCCATTCTGATCTGTCTTCATCTATCTTTTTTCTACACATTTTTGTTTTTACAGCTGGTGTTAAAAGCTTACTACACTATGGCAAATACTTTAAAATATTTAGTATACCCAATACTTTAAATGCATGTTTTCTAATATTCACATATTAACTGCAATGAAAAAAAAATAAAACCAATTATTCTAAATATCCTATCTTTATAGTTCAACTCTTAAAACTCTTACAGCCTATTACCTCAGATATAAAAACATAACATATTCGGTACCATATCTTAACAGAGGCGGGAAAAGACTCAATGTTGTGAAACTTAAGAAAATGAGAGATTTCTTTTCTAAATGGATTGTACCTCAAAGACATTAAAAACTCAATACAATTTTAACAGTAGGAAATAAGGTCTTAATTGTAGAGAACAGGTGACTGACTTCTGCTAATATCACATTTAAAATGTGAATGAAGTTACATTAAAATTAAATTATTTTCCATAGTGGCACAAAAATAAAAAAAAATATAAACTTATTAAAATAAAACAGCAAATTTGGCATTTTATTTCTTTTCTATTTGTCTATTTTTTTTTTTTTGTATTGTAAGGAAAACAAAATATATGTGGGACTTCAAGATCTTGAAGCCCAAAATAACTATTAGTTTAAAATATATATAGTTTTTAATAAAGGCTGCCGACTAAGCAATCTCTCTACATATATAAATTATATTTTGGTACATTTTAGATACAATTTTTATTATTATCAAAACCTTGAATGGAGTAAAGAAAAGGGCTATTTCCTCCTCCTACCCTCACTTACTCGTAGGGAACAACGGGGGGCATTTACTGTATTACCTCAAGCAGTTTTAACATTTCTCAAAAAAAGTTATGTTCATGCTAAAAATTATACAAAGTTAACACTTAGAAAACAGGGCTAATGTATTTTAAAGTTTAGATGCATTACTCTGTTCTCCATAAGAGGGTTGCCATGTAAAACGCAACATGCCCAGTTAATTTTAAATTTCAGTTAAACAACAAATTGTTTTTCAACTGGGTATGCTGTAAATATAGCAGCCTTACCAAAAGATATGTAGGCTGAGCAAAATTCTACTTTAAACACCAAGCTTTAAAATAAATGCCTTCATAATCAACAACTACTATTTACCAAGAACTATTTAGATCCCTTAAAAAATTACCCAGCATTTGTTTACTTACTAAAAATATATCTTAACTATTTTAGTATATAATTAGGAAAGGTAAGCAAAAACAATTTATAAAAAAGAATAACTGATCTATCGAGCAGAAAGGAAAACTCAAGCTTTTGTTTTTTTCTCCCCAGACTTAAAAACTTTACTTCAGATCTATTTAAACATTAAAATTACAGTTCAACTTTGGAAAGACATGTCACAACATAAAAAGAAAGCAAAAGTCCCAAAAACATTTAAACAAGGAACACTAGTTTGGAAAGTAATCTTACTACAGCAACTAATTATAAAATAATCTCCAATGACCCATTAGTTACAAATAAAAAATAAATTATTTTATAAAACTTAACTACTATTGATCATAAGAACAAATATTTTAACTAAAACATCATAATTTATACCTTGCTGGAACGGACTAGCAGCTGACACAGCCGTTCCTGGATTTCTTCCACCAGGCTTTCTTCCCCTTTGACCTGAGCTGTGAGTTGAAGATTTCTTCCCTTTGCCCTCTGACCCTCTAGCCTCTGAAACATCTTTTCCACTAGTTGTATGCGCAGAAACTTCCTGGAAATTTGCATTTGTAAATCGTGCTGCAGTATCTTCCAAGCGCTTCAATGATCCAGATATAGAGTTGCTGCTAGTGCTCGTATAAGTCTAACATTTTCATTGGGAAAGGAAGTAAAAGGAAAAAAAATGATTATAATTTCACTATAGATAAAAATAAGATGGGACATTAACAATAACAAATAATTATTGGACTGTAAGATAAACATAGGCAAGTTTCTGTTATAAAAATAAGTCAGTCCACCTAAGCAAATTATGTAAAAACAGCTATTTTAGAGTCTTTTATAAATATTATTTTTAAAAATGTAAATGACTTATATTATGGCTGTTTGAGCATCAAATTGCAGCAATCAGTAAAAGTACATATTAGACATTTTTATTCAGTGACACATAGTAAATAATATTGACGGTATTTGTTTCTCAAGCTACAGCATTCTCAACAAGAACATACTACTTCTTACACATGAAATTAAAATCAGCTATATTGTTCAGCACAGGAAGGCAACAATTAGAAATGAGGTGCTACAAAGTGATTAGAGGAATATATCCATGAGATTATAAGGCTAGAGCTAGCACAGGCTAAATTTTAAAATTCAGGTGAAGGCTACTTTTCAAAAAGAAAGATTAAAGCCTTTGAAACAGATATTATTTATTCCAAGTACTAAGGTGAGAAAACAGTTATATTTTGCAGTTAAGATTTTTAAAGCTTAAAGTATTATTATACCCTAAAATTGATTCCCAAACATCCCGTTGATCGAGATATGTTAGGGAAAAGAGTAAAATAAAGATTTGCTTAAACAATTAGTTTACTTTTTAATAATCATTTTAATACAAGGCGTGTGGAAATAACAGCAAATTGAATGACTATGAAAATGGGAAAATGTATTATACCTGATGTACATTTTGGGAAATAATGGGAAAATCTATTAAACCAAATGTAACATGTTTCAAAATGAAAGATGTGTAATGTCCATAGGGTCAGGGATTTTTGCTGCTGTTAAATTCACTAAGTTCCTAGAATATAACCAGTCCTAAATTTCTGTTGAATAAATAATTAAATATTTTTCTAATACATGTATCTGAAATCTCTGATGCAATACAAATGAAAAATCTATAACACACAAAACTGAAATTTCCCACCTATAACCACCACTCAATACAAATGTCACATAAATCTGAAAAATGAGAAAATGACAATAAAATCGAGTTTCAAAATAGTTGGCATTTTTAGTAAAATCAATGTTCAGAAAAAAAATAAGAGAATACTTCAAATGTTTGGAAAACGAAGTATTCCCCATTACTACTTTTCTGCTATCACTTCCTGGTGCTTCCCCACCTCACATCATTTCACTGCTGTAAGAGATTTTCATCATCGAATACGAGATATTACCTCATAAAAACAAACTATAATCAGTATTTTAGCAAACTATAATCCATAAATAAGAGCAAAGAGTTCAATGTAAATTTCAGAAGAAAACACTCTCATTTAACAATGGTTAAACTTCACAGATTATTTCAGAAATATGAATGCATACTGGGCAGATCACTTAGGAAACCACCCACTTCACTTCTTAAATAATTTTCCCAAGTAACGAAAGTTATTCCTGAGGTTCTCCATGCTACTCACATCTGACCCTAGTAAAGTTCAAAGTCATCTAAACAAAACAGTATTTCTTTATTCTTGTTTGTTACTTTCTCCATGCATAAAATAAGGAAAGGAGAGAAAACTGGATGGAATAGCAAAATCAATATATTATTTGCTTCCATCTAGCAATCTAAATTAGGATTGGTAAACTTTCCCATTCATTTACCAGAATATCCTTGTTTACACCCAGGAGTAAATATTTATGCCCATAAATCTAATGAAAATATGACTTTTGGAAGGAAAGATATTACAAAGAAAGCAATGAATAAAAAGCAAATTTTAGTGACAAAAGTCCTATTAAATAAAACTTAACATTTTTAAAATTTATTTTCAATTACAGTTGATATACAATATTATATTAGTTTCATGCGTACAATGTAGTGGTTAGATAGTACTTATTATATACCTTATGACACAACATTTTATTTAAAAAAACTTTTAGCCTGACCAGTGTGACTCTGTGGTTGAGCGTCAATCTATGAACCGGGGACATGCCAGGGGGTTGTGGACTCAATCCCCAGTCTGCAGATCTCTCTGTAGCTCCTACTGAGTGGCCTCAGGCAGTGGCTGACTTTGCACCTCCTTAGAGATCCAAGAGCCAGCGTACACAGTGGTCAGAGTGAGACCATCCAGATTACAACTCTTCACATCCATAAGAGACACACTCAGGGGGCATATTCATTGAGCACCAAAGCCCCACTGAAGCAACTCCTGCCCCATAAGGGTGTCTCCAGCACAGTTCTCCCATTGTAGACACAACTGGTCCTCACAGCCAATTGGCCTGGAGGTCAATTCCTCCCAGTGATTAACTACAACAATCAAGGCTTAACTACAACAAGACTGTGCACAAAGACCACAAGGGGGTGCACCAAGAGCGTCCTCCTCAGGTAATTGGGGAGGCTGAACCACTGGGCCCTAGAGGACACTTAGCACAGAAAGCCACTTTATCCACACAGGGAAGCATAAAAAATGCAGACAAAGAAAAAGAACACAAATGACAGAAATGGAGGAAAGCAAACTACTGGATATTGAGTTCAAAACCACACTTTTAAGGTTTTTCCAAGAATTTTCTAGAAACTGCCGATAAACTTAATGAGATCTATAAGAAATCTAATGAGACCCTCGAGGTGGTGATAAGGGACCAACTAGAAATTAAGCATATACTGAATGAAATAAAGAATATTATACAGACTCCCAATAGCAGACTAGAGGATCGCAAGAATCAAGTCAACGATTTCAAATACGAAGAAGCAAAAAACACCCAACCGGAAAAGCAAAATGAAAAAAGAATCCAAAAATACGAATATAGTGTAAGGAGCCTCTGGGACAGCTTCAAGCGTACCAACATCCGAATTATAGGGGTGCCAGAAGAAGAGAGAGAGCAAGATATTGAAAACCTATTTGAAGAAATAATGACAGAAAACTTCCCCTACCTGGTCAAAGAAATAGACTTACAGGTCCAGGAAGCGCAGAGAACCCCAAACAAAAGGAATCCAAAGAGGACCACACCAAGACACATCATAATTAAAATGCCAAGAGCAAAAGACAAAGAGAGAATCTTAAAAGCAGCAAGAGAAAGACAGTCAGTTACCTACAAGGGAGTACCCATATGACTGTCAGCTGATTTCTCAACAGAAACTTTGCAGGCCAGAAGGGAGTGGCAAGAAGTATTCAAAGTGATGAATAGCAAGAACCTACAACCAAGATTACTTTATCCAGCAAAGCTATCATTCAGAATTGAAGGTCAGATAAAGAGCTTCACCGATAAGGAAAAGCTAAAGGAGTTCATCACCACCAAACCAGTATTATATGAAATGCTGAAAGGTATCCTTTAAGACAGCCGTGGGCAAACTACGGCCCGCAGGCCGGATCCGGCCCATTTGAAATGAATAAAATTAAAAAAAAAAAAAAAGACTGTACCCTTTTATGTAATGATGTTTACTTTGAATTTATATTAGTTCACACAAACACTCCATCCATGCTTTTGTTCCGGCCCTCCGGTCCAGTTTAAGAACCCATTGTGGCCCTCGAGTCAAAAAGTTTGCCCACCCCTGCTATAAGAAGAGGAAGAAGAAGAAAAAGGTAAAGATGCAAATTATGAACAACAAATACACATCTATCAACAAGTGAATGTGAAAATCAAGTGAATAATCTGATGAACAGAATGAACTGGTGATTATAATAGAGGCAGGGGCATAGAAAGGGAGTGGACTGGCTATTCTTGCAGGGGAAAGGGGTGAGGGGGATGCAGGAAGAGACTGGACAAAAATTGTGCACCTATGGATGAGGACAGTGGGTGGGGAGTGAGGGAGGAAGGTGGGGTGGGAACTGGGTGGAGGGGAGTTATGGGGGGGGGGGGAAGAGGAACAAATGTAATAATCTGAACAATAAAGATTTAATTAATAAAAAAAGTTAATGAATTAAAGTTACACTCAATTTGTAATTTAAATGTGCTCTACTAATGTGAACCATGGTGTTTTAAAAGAGCCCTGCAGCTCAGAGTAACATTCAGCCTTACATTCCCTGATCTATCCATTTCCACAGCAGCAGGTGAGTGTGGTGAACGAAGAAAATGACACTGTTCTCCTAAAAGAAATTTATGACTCAAGTGTTCTACAATCCAAATCACTCAAGACCTCACCAGATTATTTATCTTAATCTACCAGGGCTGATCTGATTGTGACATTAGCCCTTTTTAAATCAGTTGATGAGAGCTGATCAGATTCTGAAGCCTGGAAAACACATGAGAATGAAAGGCAAAATATGTACATATACATGTGTGAGAATATAAGTATATGTAAGTCATCATGGAATAACTACAGAACTCCAGTCCTGTGTGATACATCAAGAAATGTGTCCTGAGATGAAGATTGCAATGTTCAACAGAATGGACTATGAATAGATTACATTTGTATTAGCCTGTAAAATATTAATCAAAGCAGTCTAATGACATTCATTAAAGACAGGCTGACTTTAATATATCAATAGAACAAAAACAAATTTCAGGAAATTATATATTATATTATATAATTATATATATATTATATATTCAATTATATATAAATATTTAGTATATGATAAGGAAGGATTCCAAACCAGTAGCGAAAACTTAGACTACTTAATAATGGTACTAGAAAAACTGGTTAGTAATTTGGGAAAAAGTATCTTATACAAAATAAAAAAATAAAATTAAATTAAAAAAAAAATCTAGATGGATTATTTTAAAGAAGTACTTAAAAATTAAAATAATCTGCCCTAGCCAGTTTGGCTCAGTCAATAGAGCGCTGGCCTGCGGACCAAAGGGTCCCGGGTCGGGTTCTGGTCAGGTATATGCCCCGTGGTTGCAGGCTCCTCCCTGGCCCAGGCCGTTTTCGGGGCGCATGCAGGAAGCAACCAATCGATGTGCTTCTCTCACATTGGTGTTTCTCTCTGTCTTTCCCTCTCTCTAAAAATCAATGGGAAAATATCCTCAAGTGAGGATTAACCATAAAAAAATAAATAATCTAAAAAGCTGGAAGAAAATATTTTTAAAATATTTATATAAGTTTAAGGAAGGAAAGAGTTTGCTAAGCATCAAAAAGTAAAAAAAATCAGAGAAGGCAAAGGCAGATTTAGTTTTTCAAACTTATACTTCTACGACAATTTGAAGCCATTAAAATGTATTAAAAAAAAAAAGTATTCAATCAAAGTCTAGTCACCTCAATTATTCTCCATATTACCCCCATCTCTCTCTGGACTGTTTTAATTACCTTCTAATGGTCTCCCTGCTGTCATACTTGACTATCTACAGTCTATCTACAATAAAGCAGCCAATGTTACATCTAAGTTCAGAACCTCAATGGCTCACTTTTCACTCAACCTAAATAACAAAGTCCTTTCACTGGCTTACCTAATCCTATTGACCCTCACATGGCCTCATCACCTACTGCACTCTACCCCCGCTCCCCCGCCCCCGCCCAACCCTTGTTTACTCTGTCCCAGCCACCTGTCCCTGTATCTATTCGTTTTTATATTAACCATGTGATAATAATCTTGATAATATTTAACATTCACAAAGTAATACTTACTATGAGCCAGACATTGTTCTAATTGCTTTACATATATTTTCTCATTCAATTCCAATAGCTACTTCCTTCACTTTACAGATGATGAAATTGAGGTTAATTAATCTGTCCTTAGAGCTGTCAGTTAGGTAAGTGGTGAAGCCAGAATTCAAAATCACAGGTGAACAAAGCCTACTCCACAGCCCAAATTCTAACTTCAGTGATATTTTCCCACTGCTTATCTTTATTTAACATTCTTCAGAAACAAGTATAATATAAATAGAAGGTAGGTTAAGGACTAAGATATGGAAATACCCAGTGCTTGATATAGAGTTAGAGAGGTTGGGAACCAGGATGCTGGGAATGAAAATACTTCTTAAAGGTAAAAGTCAGCACATAATTTGTTATTATATAAACAAAATATGACATTTAAAACTTACTTTTTCTGTAGTAACAGTCAAAGAAGGAACCAATGCAGGTGATGGTTCTGGTTGCTTCTTATGTTTTTGTTTGTGTTTATCCTTTTCCTTATATTTCTAAAAATGAATAGAAGTAAAATCCAATTTAAATAACAAGCACAAGATGAGATTTTTAAAAATAATTGTTTAGTATTTGAAATGTTAACAAATACTTGTCAAAAACTATAAAATCACTTCTAATGACAATTCATATATAAACAAGATCAGTAGTATATTTACATAATAGCATTACTATATATTGAAATCCAATATAATAAATCCAATATAATATGCAAATCAACCAAATGGCTGAACGACTGGTCACTATGACGTGCATTGATTACCAGGAAGCAGACGCTCGATGCAGGAGCTGCCCCCTGGTGGTCAGTGCGCCAGAAGCCAGGCTCACTGCTGGTGAGCACAGTGGCAGGAGCCTCTCCCACCTCAATGGCAGCACTAAGAATGTCTGACTGCCGGCTTAGGCCCACAACCCACGGGAAACAGGCCTAACCCGGCAAGTGGACATCCCCCGAGGTCTCCCGGACTGCAAGAGGGTGCAGGCTGGGCTGAGGGGAAGGACACCCCCCCTCCCCCGTATGAATTTCATACACAGGGTCTCTAGTATAATAATACTAGTATAAGTTATTTAAAGTGACTTCAGCTTCCTTCTCCTTGAACAAGATAAAATATAAGTAACTGAAGTCTACAATTATTTGCTACATTTATATCTGGCAAACTATTTCATTTTTTTCCTCATTAAAAACAAAATACTTTTGTGTATCTTTTATAAATAGAACTTGAAAATTTATATAGCACACTGACATGCATTTTTCGCATTAGAATAGTGTCAGATTCTCCATCAACATGCATTAAATTCTATGGCCCACAAACTAGAAACCAGAACAAGAAATCTTCCTAGGCTTATTCAGAAAATAAATGATTCAGTAATCACTAACAAAAATAATTTAAAGTTATGGTTTGCTGCTTTACTTTGAAGTCCTAACATACTCTCCTGATAGACCAAGTGGAGAATGAGGCCCTACATTCTGAGGTACCCCAGCCTACAGCCAGTACCAACTAGGCCCAGGCATGTGTATAAGATGATCTTGAACCATCTAACCAGCTGAATGTAGTCCCATGAATATATCTAGCTATTACCACGTGGGGAAAACATTAATGTTCCTGCTAAACCACTACAAATTGTGAGGTGGTTTATCAAGCAACAGTATATAAGCAAAACAAGACTAGAATTCACAAATGGGTCATGGGAGTTAAAGAAAGTACAAATTAAAAGTAACGCACATTAGGTTTTGTTGGGCTATTTTTGTATTCACCAAATAACAAATATAATTATACAATATAATTTTAAATACGAGGTTCAAATGATCCTGGTCTATTAAGTTCTATATCAATATTTTTCTCCCATAAAGATAATAAAGGAACCTTTTCTACCTTTATTCATGTTCTACTTCCCATACTGGTTTTATTCTGAAAGGATACAAGAGCTGGGATAATTGAATAATGAATGACCCTGAATAACAAGGTAAACAAACTCTAAAAAACTTGAAAAGCACATGAGAATAAAAGGCAAAGAAAGCACACACATATACATGTGTGAGAATGTAATTAAATGTAAGTCCTCATGGAATATTACAAAACTCTGGTCTGTATGATACATCAAGAAATGTATTCTGAGCCCAGCCAGTGTGGCTCAATAGTTGAACCAGGAGGTTCACGGTTCAATTCCTACTCAGGGCATATGCCCGTGTTGAGGGCTTGATTCCCAGTGTGAGGCGTGCAGGAGGCAGCCAGTCAATGATTCTCTCTCATCATTGATGTTTCTCTCTCTCTCTCTCCCTCTTCCTTCCTCTCTTGAAATCAATAAAAATACTATTTTTTAAAATGTATCCTGAGATGAGGATTGCAAATGTTCATGGAAACAGACTGTGAATAAATTATATTCATCTTATTAGCCTGTAAAAAATGAATCGAAACAGTCTAATGACATTCACTAAAGACATAGAACAAAAGGAAATTCCAGGCCTCGCCGGTTTGGCTCAGTGGAGAGCTTTGGGCTGCAGACCAAAGGGTCCCAAGGTTCAATTCCACCCAAGGGCACATACCCAGGTTGCAGGCTCAATCTCCAGTGTGGGGGGTGCAGGAGGCAGCCAATCAATGATTCTCTCTCATCATTGATATTTCTATCTCTCTCTCCCTCTCCCTTCCTGTCTGAAATCAATAAAAATATATTTAAAAAAACAAACAAAAGGAAATTCCAGGAAAAGACTCAATTAAATATCAATATATATTAAGTATATGATATGAAAGGATTCCAGGGAAAGACTGAAATTATTTAATAATAGGACTAGAAAAACTCTCAATTTGGGAAAAATTACCTTATACAAAATAAAATCCAGGATTATTTTAAAGAGTCAAGTAGAAATTAAAATAATCTAAGACGTTAGGAGAAAATATCTTAATAGTCTAACTTTTTAAGAAGGAAGGACTTTTCTCTTTTCTAGAGTAAAAAATCAGAAAGGGAAAAGGCAGGTGTGGGGATTCAGAATAAGTCACCCCAAGATGTGCCTCTGGTATGTGACTGTTTTGAGCTAAAGGCAACTTTAGCCTCTGGCTCAAGAGAAACTTCTGCCCCTCCCTTAACTACCTAGAAGAGCTTGAATTAAAAGCCTTGTCCCTAACAAAAGATTATTAGAGATAAACTCTTTTGACCTAGCTAAGGGCAAGGTAAACTTCTATTTATTAACATCTGTTCTTCTTATCATCCTGCAATGACCCTTTGAAGACCCCAAGGCACCTTACCTATCCCTGGCTCAAAATGTCTTATATACTCATTTTCCCTTTCTATTCATGTGGGACCTATACTCTCACATGTATGAGTGATTCCCATATATACATATGTATTAAACTTGGTTATTTCCTCTTGCTAATGTCTCATACCTATTTAATTAATAGGCCAGTTGAAAGAATCCTGTGGGCAAAGGTAAGTTTCTTCCTTTCCCAGATAAGGTTTATTCAAGAAATTACCTAAATTACAGTACAGTAAATGTTTAGAGCAGTGATGGCGAACCTTTTGAGCTCAGCGTGTCAGCATTTTGAAAAACCCTAACTTAACTCTGGTGCCGTGTCACATATAGAAGTTTTTTGATATTTGCAACCATAGTAAAACAGAGACTTATATTTTTGATATTTATTTTATATATTTAAATGCCATTTAACAAAGAAAAATCAACCAAAAAAATGAGTTCCCGTGTCACCTCTGACACGCGTGTCATAGGTTCGCCATCACTGGTCTAGAGAGCCTCCCAAGCATGAACAAGATGACAAAAAGTTGAATGGCAAAGAAACTACATCCCCAAAATAAACAATATAAAAAGCATAACATGAATAAGATAAATATCTCAATCTAGGAGTAAATATAACTCAGCATAAAGATATTTCTCAAAACTGCCCATGCTAAATGAAACTTAATTATTCAAACTTAAGTTCAAACAAAGCTCAAAAAGGAGATGTTAAATGAAGAAAGGTTAAAAATAACAAAAACAAAAAATACCTTGGGATATGCAGAACCAAAGTAATTTAAAAGTAAAACATTAGTAAATTAAATAAAATTAGTAAATAAAATAAAAGCAGCAAAGAAAAGAATACATACTGTTAAAAAATAAAAGTACTGCTAAAAAAAAGGCATGAAATAATCACAGTGATACAAATGAGAAAAACAGCAGATATTAAAACAGTTAGAGAGGAACTACAAAAAAACAAAGATAGCCCTGGCCAGTGGCTAAATGGGTTGGTGCATCATCCTGTACACCAAAAAGGGTGTGAATTCAATTCCCAGCCAGGACACACACCTAGGTTGTGGGGTCGATCCCCAGTCTGGGCATGTATGAAAGGCAACTAACCAGTTTCTCTTTCATATCAATGTTTCTGTCTCTCTCTTTTTAACTCTCTAAAATCAATAAAAACATATCCTCAGGTGAGGATTTTTTTAAAAGGAGTAAAAAAACAAAGATAATTAAACATAAGGATAATTTGTGCCCTTACAGTATTGAATTTAATAAATGGGGAACTGAAGATGTATTAAAACTTTTGTAAAAGGCCACAAAACAAAAATTGAAAAAAAATGCATTACGAAAAATTCTGTTAGAAAATGTTTAACAGTAAGAATTATTGGAGTTAAACTTAATAGAATGCAAAAGGGAAAAAAGTATGTGTAAGGGAGGGAGAAGAGAGATTGGCTTTAGTCCTCTCCCTAGCAATATTCCAGACCCAGTTCAAATTCATAGGAGGAAAAAATGTGACCCAATGATATTATATACAGCCAAGACATAATCTGAAAATTAAGGCAAGAAGGAATCACTTTGCATTATGAAAAAAATCAGGATACAGCCCCTAATATCTTATTCTTGAAAAAAATTACTTGACAATAAAACTGAGCCAATTTAAGAGATGATATACAGAATTTAGTGGAGAAATGTGGTAAAAGGACTGGTAGTGACAGTGACCATCTAACAAATTTAAATTAAATACAGAACAAATGCCTAACTGATTCTGAGGATTATGTTTACACAATATAATGTTACAAACCTGAAAAATAGAAAGGAAATGTCTTTAAAAACAAACAAATTGGGTAGCAGGAAACCAGAGGAGCATGGGGATACTATTAGTCTTTCATAGCAGGAGATCAATATTGATTTTGAAGCATGCAGTTAAAACAAAACATAAGTTTGCCACCAAACAGTAATTACACACAAATCCCTTCTTGTAGACAAAGTCCCTGGGTTTCTTTAGCTAATTACCCTCTGATAGCCTCATAAAAGTAGCCCCATACTCCAGCTCAGAGGTGAACATGAGTGTATCTAAGTTGAATTGGCTATTGTTAAATTAACCATTAGAAAAACCTAGCCTCTGAACTTCTTATTCAAAAGATTATAAATTCCCTATTGCTCTAACAATATTTCTGTTACAGCCAAGAGCATTTAAACTGGAAAGACAGTCTTACCTTTCAATGTTTTTTGTTTTTGTGTAACCTCTATTATTCAATTTAAAGGTATATATATTTAAGGAAATATCTCTTTTGGTAAGGAAATTTTATTTGAAGCTCAACAATGCTATCTATTTTACCTCACTTTCTTTTTCTTCTATATAGCCAAGCAGACCTTGATATTTTAATTTTTTATAGCATTATATGATTTTAACAAAATAATTTTTATCTATTGAACCATCTTTTTTATCTCTGTACAGAAAAAACATTTGGAATGTTAACTTAGTAGTAATGGCTATTTCTAGATGGTAGATTCTGGAATGAGTTTTTAAAAAATTAACTTGCATTTTTTAAAATGTATAATTACCAATAGCTTAAGAACAGACTAAAATGAAATAGATAGCTAGCTGTTAAGCAAACCCATTTATTTTTCTTTTTTTAAAAAAAATGTTTTTATTGATTTCAGAGAGGAAAGGAGAGGAAGAAAAATACAGAAACATCAATGATAAGAATCATCAATCGGCTGCCTCCTGCACATCCCCTACTAGGGATCAAGCCTGAAACCCGGGTATGTGCCTTGATCAGGAATTGAACTGTAAACTCCTGGGTCATGGGTTGATGCTCAATCACTGAGCAACACCGGCTGGGCCCATTTCTTTTTCTTACTCAAAATATAACTAGATATTTCCCAGTTTTGCAGTTAGATGTGGCCATTTAATTGAATTATGGCCAAAAGCAGTCTGAAAGAAAAGTAACCTGTGTCACCTCTAGGCCTGGTTCTTAATAGCCTCGACTATTTAGTGTCCCAGCTCCTTCCTTTTTCCAGAGATGAATACAAATAAGCATGGCAACCATAGAAGCAACACTGAAAAGAAGGCTGAGCCATAAGATGAAAGGAACCTAGTTCCGGATTCATGGCTTGGAAATAAGCTGGCTGCCAATTGAGCACACCTGTTCTGCAAAGGCTATAATGAGACAAAGAAGGACCTAGCAATTCTACTTCTACGAATTTATCCCAATAAACCCAAAACAATAATTTGAAAATACATACACATGCATATGTACACTGCAGCCAAGATATAGAAGCAACCTAAGTGTCCACCAATAGATGAATAAATAAATAAGTGGTGCATATACACAATGGAATATGACTCAGCCATAAAAAAGAATTAAATCTTGACATCTGCAACAACCTGGATTGGACCTAGAGGGCATTGTGCTGAATCAAATAAGTTAAAGACAAAAAGACAAATGACGTATGAATTCACTTACACATGGAATCTAAAAAAATAAATGAACAAGCAGAACAGAAACAGGCTCACAGATACAAAGAACATTTTGACCGTTGCCAGATGGGAGGAGGGGATGGGGAGATGGAAAAGGTGAAGGGATTAAGAAGAACAGATTGAAACTAACAAAACAGAAACAGACTCATAGATACAGAGGGGTGAGGAGTACAAATTGGTAGTTACAGAACAGTCATAGAGATGTAAAGCACAGCATAGGGAATATAGTCAACAACACTGTAATAACTATGTATGGTGTCAGATTGGTACTAGATTTACTGGGGTGATCACTTCATAAGTTATATAAATGTCTCATCACTGGGTTGTATACCTGAAACTAATATTGTATGTCAACTGTAATTGGAAAAAAAAAATGTTTTTTAAAGAAAAGATACCCTATGTTGTTTCTTGACCTATGGCAGGCAAGTGATTTAGCAGGGCAAAGCAAAACAATAAAATGGCAATTACGAGTAAACTGCAGAAATTGGGGGGAGAAAAACGTTTTTTTCTGATAACATGGAAATGATCAAAATCAGTACCCAAAACAATCACCAAAAAAAGACCTAATTGTGAATAAAAAAATAAACATTTTATCGAACCAAACATAATTTGAGAATTGTTATGTATTAGGAGACAATTCTGTATGTCTCTACTATTTCTGCATATCTTTTGAGTGAGGCAATGACTTGGTTGTTTTTCTGGACTATCAGAGCATCTGTGTTAAGAGCAATGAGTAGCCACACTTACTGTCCATTAAAAAAAGTTCAAATGCATTAAGCTCAGGGTTCCTCTACTGTAATACAACAGACTCTATGAGCAGATATCATCCGGTCCTCTCTGCATTACCCTATGGAAACTGGGTCTCAGGGGAACACAGAATTTTCCTGTCTGCTAACTACCCATATACCTATGGTAAAATCAAAGACCTCTTTCATAGTTCTTAACAACTTGGTAATGAGAATGTGATGCTGCTTTAGTCCTATTAGGGAGATTTCCCAAAGATAGATCCTCTCTCATGGGAAATTATAGTTGAGACCTTGGCTGGGATTTAGACTCCTAGTGCCCAGACTGGGTTTACAACATTAACAGAGCATTTACAGTGTGATAAAGGTGACCCACTGCCAAATGAAAAATCTAGGTTAATTCTTATAATTGGCACTGCCACCCTGAAAAAGTCTCCCAGCCCTTACAGAACTAGGCACTTTACAAAACTAGGTGAAAACTTGAGAAATTATATTAGTAACAGGAGTAGCAGATGTCACAGATTAAGGAGAGCTATCTAAAACAGGTCCCTGCTATGTGAGCCAAGATTCAGTCAACCAGAGTGTACAAACTGGCTGATGAGTCAAGAGATTCCCAGGGCTGAAATAATTGGTTTCACCCTTGAGTATTGTGAGTGCTAAAAACAAGGAAAATTTATTTAGTTGACCCACAAGCAGCCATCATACCCTTCCAAATTCAAAGTAAATACAAGGCATATTTAATGGTGTGAAGCCACTCTGTACCCCCAAAATCTCTCACTCTTTATCAACCTCCTCACTCTTTAAGGCAACCTCAGTTGCTTTAAGAAAAGTGAATTGAGATGGGGACGAGGTTTCCCTGTTCCCAGGGAGGAATCAATCAACTGCACCCACCCAAGTAAGCTGGGGAATTTGGAGAGAGGAGAGACACAAATTTTTAAAGTTCTGTCACACAGAGATACCTAGATCATTATGCTACTTGGAGCCATGGAAGAAAAAGGCATCAGGATGCAGAGCAGAGATTAAAAGTGGGGTTAAGGAAGCTAACATGACTTTGTAGGCTGGGCCTTTCAGCAGCGAGCTGTACTTTTGTTACTTTTTATACATATCAAGGTAGAGCAGGAATTCATTTATCAGGAGTCACCAAACTATAGCACCCAAGCTAGCAATGATTTTTGCATCTTTTAAAGAGTTGTTTTAAAAAACGGAAGAATACGTGACAGAGACTGTATTATATCTATAAAGACCGAAATAATTATCTGATTCTTTACAGATAATTAGGGTTGCAAACCCTTGTGTTGTATACTTATCATTACCCATCTTATAAGTGCCAAAGGGTATTCTCCCAATCAGAAGATGCTAATCAAACAGAGAAATTGCTCCCCAAATCACTTTGCTTTCCTTGGAGGTCCAACAGAAACAGAACAGAATTACAAGAGGACAAAGGGAAACCACAACCTTGATTAAGAACTTAAAGTACCAGGGATTTATGTAGTATCTCAACACAAAAGCCCTGCTAGGCCAGTGGCAAAAGGTTAACAGAAATTGGAGGCATATAATAAATTATTATTAACTGAGTTTAGTCATTGCTATTATAGCCACTGCTATTACAGACTAAATCCATTACATAAAGCGATGGTACTTAGCTGGTTGTCTTGGACACTGCTAATAACTTCTTTGCCATTCCTCGCATACTCAGGGATCAAGATCAGTTCATATGCATGTTTCAAGGCCGCCATTAGAAGTTTGTAGTACTTCCCCAAGAAAACCTAAATTTCCTTGCCATTTGTCACCAACAGGCATATCAAGATTTAGTGCAAGTGTCTCTATCTGATATCCAGAGCTTTCACTATTGGTTGTAAATTAGCAGCATGAGTCTCAACAGCTCTTACACTGATGGTATCACACCTCTCCCAGCAGGGCTGCTGAAAAATCCCAATAAAATTCAGAGACCTGCTCAGCAAGCGAAGTTTCTCTGAGAACTATGTGAGTAGATTTACAATGTCCAATCCCTCTTTTCAGACCCCCAACATAAAAAAAAAAAAAAAAAAAAGGCTGAGCATCTTGTTGAACCTTTTAGGCAATTAGAGGCTGTATGTGATTCACTTGGACATTTTACTTGGACTTTTTTTATCAGCTAATTAATAATAACTGATTATTAATGTTCATTGTAACTTCTCTCTGCCTGATAAGTATATCCATTTTCAATATTTAATACTAAAGCTTTTTCTTCCTTCAGGGATAAAAGTCCATCAGATATTATCCCTTTTCATGACTGCAGCAAAGTCCTTTTACTTCCATTAACATCTCATGCTCCAGTTTCATATTCCACCTATAGGTGTATGTAACTACTACATTGTATTCAATGCAACTAAAATAAAATGTTCTCCTTAGTTTCCTTTGCCCTAGGAGATGTATCCATAAACATACTGCTACAAGAGATGTCTGAGATTTTGCTGCCTATGGTTTCTTCTAGGATTTTTATGGTTTCTTGACTTACACTTAGGTCTTTTATCCATTTTGAGTTTATTCTGTATATGGGTAAGTTGGTGGTCTAGTTTCATTTTTTTGCATGTAGCTGTCCAATTTTCCCAATACCATTTATTGAAGAGACTGTCTTGATTGTATGCTCTTGCCTCCTTTGTCAAATATTAATTGACCGTAATGGCTTGGGTCGATTTGTGGGGTCTCTGTTCTGTTTGTCCACCATACCTTAAATTTTAATGTGATAAAATCAAACTCATCCATTCCTCCTTTTTATAATACTAACAAGCTTTTCCTAAAGTCCTTACTTGTACTTATGGTACCACATCCCCAGTTAAGACAGCCTATAACCATCCATCACCTACAATACACCTTTTCCCTTGTCCTACCACTCCCAATCAGATCCCAGGCCGTATAGATTTTATTACTTTAGCTTCTTGAATATTATTCCCCCATATCTGTCCATTCCTATAGCCATTAAACCCTGTTTAGCCTTCATTACTTTTATTCTGATTCAGGCTAATATACTTAAGGAGCATAGTATAGGTTCAAGAGCATAGACCTGGGAGCCAGATTACAGGGGTTCCCATTCAGCTCTATTTTAATAACTATATTAGTTGTTCAAGCTGTTCAACCGCTCACTATGATGTGCGCTGACCACCAGGGGGTGGCACGGAACAAAGGAAGGCCCCGGCTGGCAGCTGGGGGAAGGCCAGCAGCTGAAAGGCCCCGATCGCCAACCAGACCTAGGGACCCTATGCATGTACGAATTTCATGCACTGGTCCTCTAGTTACATTTAAAGTACTTGGCACAGTGTCTAACATGTAGTAGATACTACACACATTAGTTATTGTTGCTTTGTTATCATTGTAGTCATCATCATTCTACAAATTGTCTCCTAATTTCAATCACTCATTAAGTAAAAATATTATTTATCGGGCACATAAGCACAAAGGTTAATAAAACTTATAAAGGCAAATAAGACTTATGAAGAAATTCCATTGTTTTAATGAGGAAAATATATAAAATTTAGATAAATGCTATAAATAAAGCTATCAGTCATCACAGTGGTTCCCAAATTCTGTCACCTCATACAACACTGGTGAATAGTCTTCCTCATGCCATTACTAAATACAAACTCCCCTTATTGGGGTTCCATAAACGGCCGCAACCTGTGTTCACCCTTATCATTCCTACCCCATTACCCCATGTCCTTTCAAGAAACTGAACCTTCTCTATGTTTAAACGCTGAACTTTCTGATTTTTTTCCTTGTCATTGAGAACACTGTACCTGCATAACTCCTTAAAACCACTAACATTGAAGACTTTTCTTAAATGCCACTTCTTCCATTTAGCATTTCCTACTGTCTCACAGGAAGCTTCTGCTAAATTCCCGCAAACACTTTATTTTCCTCTGACTGTCCCTAACTCACTCTGGATTACCTGTATATTTATTTTATTCAGAAACCACTACAACTGTACACTTTTTAAAAACTCAACGGTGGTTACATGTGACAACTAAGGCTAAAACGAAAGTAAGCCTACACAAGAATTTAGTAAAAACACCAATGAGTGACTGATGTTACTACACAAAATCATTGGGTAACTATCCTCTTTCTAAGTACATTGTGCTAATAATTCATCAATTAAGATTAAACTATTAATACATCCATATTTATCATAAAGATTTTATCAAGTCTACTTGATTCCTGAATGACTTAGTATAAATCCTTTCTTTTTTAAAATATATTTTTATTGATTTCAGAGAGGAAGTGAGAGAGATAGAAACATCAATGATGAGAGAGAATCATTGACTGGCTGCCTCGTGCCTGCCCCCTACTGGGTGGGGATCAAGACCACAACCCAGGCATGTGCCCTTGACTAGAATCAAACCCGGGAACCTTCACTCCGCAGGCTAACGCTCTATCCAATGAGCCAAACCATCCAGGGCTTAGTATAAATTCTTTATGTATTATTGACTGACTTAAAACTTTTTAGTGCCCATATTTGAGAGTATTGCACTTCATGACAAAATAAACAAAATACAAAATTAAATAAAAATCCTTGTAACTCAAAAACAAGTAACCTAATGTTTATCCAGAAAACCTTAAATATGAAAAAACAGGCTATAGCCATGTTGTCTAATATACTTGCTACATGTGGCTATTTACATTTAACTTAATTAAAATTAAATATTCAGTAATGTGATACATTCAAAGAGCTCAATAGGCAGATGTGGCTAGTGGCTACTGTATTAAAGAACACAGTTACAGAGCATTTCCATCATTTCACAAAGTATTATTTGAAAGTGTGATCTAGAACATTATACTAAGTCAATAAAAATTTACATTTTATTTACTTCTCTTACTTTTCCTTTACTATAACTATCAAACAATAATCAGTACACAAAGTTTATCTAACAATAATCAGTTCCAAGTAGGTAAACAAAAGAGGAAAACACCGAGTAACTTAGCATAACGAAAGTACAAAACCACTACAGAGGGGAAAAAATTAGCAAGCATGTGGAGAAATCTGAACCTTGGTGGGAATGTAAAATGGTACAGCTGCTATGGAAAACAGTTATAGTGGTTCTTCAAAAAATTAAATCTAGCAACTCCATTTCTAGGTATATACCAAAAAGAATTGAAAGCAGAGTTTTGAAGAGATATTTATACACAGATGTTCATAGCAGCATTTATGCACAAGAGCTAAAAAGTTGAAACAACCCAAGTGTCCAACAACAGATAAATGAATAAGCAAAATGTGCATGCAAAAGATTACTCAACCTTAAAAAGGAAGAAAACACTGACATATGCCACAACATGGATGAATTTTAAGGACAGTATGCTAAGCGAAATATGCCAGTCATAAAACAAATACTGTATGATTCCATTAATGAGCAATCTACAGTAGTCAAATTCCTACAAACAGAAAGTAGAATGGTGGTTGCCAGGGAATTGGGGGGCGGGGGAGTTAGTGTTTAATGGCTACAGAGTTTTGGTTTTGAAAGATGAAGAATTCTGCAGATAGATGGTGGTGGTGATAGATGCACAACAATATGAATGTATTTAATGCCATCGCTTCTCGGCCTTTTGGCTAAGATCAAGTGTAGTATTTAATGCCACAGAACTGTACACACTTAAGATAGTAAATTTTTACGTGGAGGGAAGAGTACTCCAGAGAGGACCTAGGAGGCCATGTCATTATCACTTGCATAAGAGAAGTACAACAAGCTTAAACAGAGAAGTATAAGTGGTTGGAGAGCTACCCTAAATAGTTTATTAATATGTTCTGTCTATATACTAAAACCCTTTTCGTCATCCATTCCCCTTGTTAGTTAAAATGCTACAAGTGAAAATTTGAAACTGATTTGTTTCTGCTCTTGTCCATTTTTAAAGTGAAGGAAGAAATCACTTGCTTTTTAAAATACAGGTATTATAACACCAAGGATTTGGTAATGCTGATCTTTGGGGTGGAAAGCAGAAAGGTTGAGGGACTCAAGACAAAGGAAAGGGGCAGGAGCACCTGATACTGCAAGGGTGAGAAAGGGAGAGCAGTCAGAGGAGCCAGCCCCAGTGAAGTTGTTTTCTTCTTACCACACAAATGTGGGAGATGCACCATAAACCTTGACAATTGCAGAGTTTAGGAGACTGCTGTGAGGTATATTGGGCCCACTTGATAAAGCAGGCTCCATCTTGCTAACCTGAGTCATTATGTGCCATGTTCTAGGCTTTTCTTAATACAGTAGTTCTTCTCTCCCTTATCTGTGATTTTATTTTCTATGATTTCAGTTACCCATGGTCAACCACACTCCAAAAATATGAAATGAAAAAATTCCAAAAATAAATAATTCATATGCTTTATATTGTACTCAGTAGCGGTTCTGAGTAGCAAGATGAAATCTCATACCATCCTGCTGTGCCCTGGATGTGAATCATCCCTTTGCCCAGCAACTCCACACTGTATATGCTTAGTAACTGTCTAGTCCAGTGGTCGGCAAACTCATTAGTCAACAGAGCCAAATATGTACAGTACAACGATTGAAATTTCTTTTGAGAGCCAAATTTTTTAAACTTAAACTATATAGGTAGGTACATTGTTATTAACTTAATTAGGGTACTCCTAAGGCTTAGGAAGAGCCACACTCAAGGGGCCAAAGAGCCGCCTGTGGCTCGCGAGCCGCAGTATGCCGACCACGGGGCTCTAGACTATCAGATTGGCTATCAAGGTATTAGAGTGCTTGTGTTCAAGTAGCCCTCATTTTACCTAATAGCCCCAAACTGCAAGAGTAGTGATGCTGGCAACTTCAATTAGTTTCTTCTCCCTTCTATAACACTGAAACTCCTCTTCAACAAATTCTTTAGCATTAAATCTGTGAAAGTTGACATAGTGAAGCCATTTCAAAATGAAGTTGGAACTGCCATTCCAGAGGATCTAACTGCCTTGTGTGTCTTATAGACTTGAATTAGGCCAGATCTTTGGATTGGGCCAAACCACCACTGTCTAACAAACAATTATTTGTAAAGCCAGAGAAAAGCAGACATCCTGATGATAAGAACTGATGAACGTGGACTCTCTAATCTGAAGAATCAGTAGCCAATCATGTATATCTCAAGAGTGACACGGCTTACTAGCACCAATAGGAGTTTCTTCTGTTCGTGTAATTATTTATTCCTTTCATTTTCTCATAAAATCTCCTTGTCCTCACTCTGTACCTGGAACATCATTTGAGAGTCAGCCTGAATCTGTGCCCGCCAAATTTCAATTCTTTGATTCCCCCCAAAAATGCTTCTTGCCTCTCCACTTTTTAATTTCAGGTTAATAAACCCAAAGAACATACATTTATTCTTATATTACTTGATCTTTCATATGCACCTAACACTGCTGAGCACTGACTGGCTTTCGTGAAATATTCCCTTTCCCTGCATTCCAAAATACCAGTCTCTCCTAACTTCCTCCTGTATCTATTGCTACTTCTTGATTTCTCCTGTAGATGCCCCCTGCCCTATTACTGAGAAAGGGAGAAAGGGCCCAAGGCCATTTGGCTCAGTGGACAGAGCACTGGCCCTCAAACTGAATGGTCACAGGTTTGATTCTGGGTCAAGGGCACATACCTCGGTTGCAGGCTTAATTCCAGCCTTGGTCTGGGCAAGTGCAGGAGGCAACCAATCAATGTGTCTCTCTCACATCGATTTTTCTCTCAATGTGTCTCTCCCACTCCCTTCCACTCTCTCTAAAAATCAATGGAAAAATATCCTCAGGTGAGGATTAACAAAAAAAAGGGAGAAAGGGAGGGAAGTTCTACTTTACAGTAGAAGGCCAATTTATGGATGACAGAATTAGAAAATCACCTTGCGTCAAACTGTTTAAGTAAAATCTTCAATGAGTGCTAAGACTTGTGGGTGAAAAAATGATAAGAAACAATAGATTTGCCCAATTCTCAAGGTGTGATAGCCAGCCTCCAAGATAGTTCCCAATGATCTTTGCCCCTAGGTCAGGGGTCCTCAAACCTTTTAAACAGGGGGCCAATTCACTGTCCCTCAGACCGTTGGGAGGGCCGGACTATAGTTTAAAAAAAAACTATGAACAAATTCCTATGCACACTGCACATATCTTATTTTGAAGTAAAGAAACAAAATGGGAACAAATACAATATTTGTATTTGCATGTGGCCCATGGGCCGTAGTTTGAGGACCCCTGCCCTAGATAGTATCCACTCACATTGAACAGGCTGTACTATGCCACTAATAGATATTGCAAAAATGGTGGTGTCTTAAAAGTGGTTAAAATGGCAAATAATATTTATATATATTTTACTACCAATAAATAATTTAGAAAAAAAAAAGGCATTATAAAAAGACAACATGGAGGAACTAAGATGGCGGCATAGATAAACACCGGGAAATTGCTGCCTCCCACAACAATTGAAAAATCTTCTAGGAACACAAAACGGACATCATCCAGAACTACAGGAAGGCTGGCTGAGTGTAAATTCTACAACTAGAAGGAAAGAAAAGCACACCGAGAGCCAGAAGAGCTGCGGAAGCAAAGTACAGAGGTACGGGGGCTCGCGCGCGCAGAAAGGGGCTGGCACCTGATGATGTGGCTGTCTTTTTGAATCCGGAGGGAGTCACAAGCTCCCGACAGCTCTGAACTCCAGTTCCGGGAAGTCTCTAGGGACCCAGGACTCATACGGGGAGAAACTGGACTGTCTGGCAGCGGGCTAACTTGAGGGCAGCTTTCCCTCAGAGGTACTTGCAGCCGTTACCAGGACACTGAGACGTGCAACTCCTTAGGGCAGGGCTAAGGATCCGCCATAGCTGCTTGCTCCGCCCTCTGATTCCTTGAGACCCCGCCCCACCCAGGCTGCGGCAGAGGCTTTTGCATATGAATGCCCCGGCCCTTTGCAACCTGATAATTACCTAACTGCAGCCAGACCACACAGACCCAGAACTTCCAAGAGAAGGCCCAAGGCCCCACAGCGGCTTGCATTGCTTCACAGCTGAGACTCATCAGGGCACCTCCAAACTCCAAAAAAGGAAGGGGAATCTGCAGTTCTCTTCGTAGCTCCTGCTGTGTAACCTCAGGCAGAGGCTAAATTAGCACCTCCTTAGATCCAAGAGCCACTGTACCCAGTGGTCAGAGGGGGACCATCCAGATCACAACTCCTCAGATCCATAAGGGACACACTCAGGGTGCAGACTCAGTGAGCACCAAAACCCGACAGAAGCAAGTCTTGCCCCAGAAGGGTGTCTCCAGCATAGACGTTCTCCCACTGCAGACACAGCTGATTCTCACTGCCAGTTGGCCTGGAGGTCAATTCCTCCCAGTGATCCTACAACAACCAAGGCATAACTACAACAAGACTGTGCACAAAGCCCACAAGGGGGTGCACCAAGAGTGTCCACCTCAGGTAACTGGGGAGGCTGAGCCACTGGGCCCTACAGGACACCTAGCACACAAAGCCACTCTATCAACACAGGGAAGCAGCCAAAATGCGGAGACAAATAAACAGGTCACAAATGGCAGAAATGGAGGAAAGCAAACGACTGGATATAGAGTTCAAGGCCACGTTTATAAGGTTTTTCAAGAATTTTATGGAAACCGCCGATAAATTTAGTGAGTCCCTCAGTAAGTATAGTGAGACCCTGGAGGACATGAAAAAGGACCAACTAGAAATTAAGCATACACTGACTGAAATAAAGAATAATTTACAGAGATCCAACAGCAGACAAGAGGATCCCAAGAATCAAGTCAAAGATTTGAAATACAAAGAAACAAAAAATACCCAACCGAAAAAGAAAAAAGAAAAGAGATTCCAAAAATATGAAGACAGTGTAAGGAGCCTCTGGGACAGCTTCAAGCGAACCAACATCCGAATTATGGGGGTGCCAGAAAAAGAGAGAGAGCAAGATATTGAAAACCTATCTGAAGAAATAATGACAGAGAACTTCCCCTACCTGGTGAAAGAAATAGACTTACAAGTCCAGGAAGCGCAGAGAACCCCAAACAAAAGGAATCCAAAGAGGACCACACCAAGACACATCATAATTAAAATGCCAAGAGCAAAAGACAAAGAGAGAATTTTAAAAGCAGCAAGAGAAAGACAGTTACCTACAAGGGAGTACTCATACGACTGTCAGCTGATTTCTCAACAGAAACCATGCAGGCCAGAAGGGAGTGACAAGAAATATTCAAAGTGATGAATAGCAAGAACCTACAACCAAGATTACTCTACCCAGCAAAGCTATGATTTAGAATTGAAGGTCAGATAAAGAGCTTCACAGACAAGAAAAAGCTAAAGGAGTTCATCACCATCAAACCAGGATTATATGAAATGCTGAAGGATATTCTTTAAGAAGAGGAAGAAGAAGAAAAAGGTAAAGATAAAAATTATGAACAACAAAGTGACAACAAATAAATATCTATCAACAAGTGAACCTAAAAATTAAGTCAGAATAAACTGGTGAATATAATAGAAGCAGGGGCACAGAAAGGGAGTGGACTAACAATTCTTGCGGGGAAGGAGGTATGGGGGTGCGGGAAGAGACTGGACAAAAATCTTACACCTATGGATGAGGACAGTGGCAGGGGATAAGGGCATGGGGTGGGATGGGAACCAGGTGAAGGGGAGCTATGGGGGTAAAAAAAGAGGAACATCTGTAATAATCTGAACAATAAAGATTTATTAATTTTTAAAAAAATTACATATTAAAGTACTTATGCTAAAAGCCATGATATTTGTAATTTACTCTCTAACAGTCCAGAAAAAGATGGGGCTAGGAGGTAGGGGTGAGTATAGACAGCAAGGAGGGTAGAAGGGACATGATAAAATGTATGAATAGTAGAGAGAAATAATGTTTTTTTTGTAACTTTTCTCAAAGTCTAAAATTCTTGCAGCTCCGCTAATGTGGCTCAGTGTTTGAATGTTGAACTATGACCCAAGAGGTCATGGTTCAATTTCCAATCAGGGCACATGTGGGCTCGATCCCAAATGTGGGGCATGGAGGAGACAGCCAACCAATGATTCTCTCTCATCATTGGTGTTTCTATCTCTCTCTTCCTCTTCCTATCTGAAATCAATAAAAATACATATATAAAAAAATAAATAAAATTGTTCGAGGCAAAAATAGAATATTGGAGACTAGCTATGGTTATGGGAAATATTAATCATGCTCTGTTAACCATGATTGCCTTGTGTTGGTTAAAGAAAGGACATTCTGACCTGGCTGGAAGTTGTACGCACCCAGGACATGGGAATTAACCTTGGACCTGGGAGTCAACCTTAGAAACATTTTCATTCAAGAACTCCCCCTCTGCCCTTCTTTCCAATCTTTGAAAAAATATCCTCAGCCTGACTGGCATGGCTCAGTGGTTGAGTGTCAATCTATGAACCAGGAGGTCAAGGTTCAATTTCCAGTCAAGGCATATGCTGGGGTTGCAGGTTTATCCCCAGTGTAGGAGGCAATCGATTATTAGCTCTCATCATTGATGTTCCAATCTCTCTCTCTCTCTCTCTCCCTCTCCCTTCCTCTCTGAAATCAATCCTATATAATAAAAGCATAGTATGCAAATTATCCGCTCTACCAAGAGTTCTTCCAGGAGTTCGACTAGGGGGTGGGGCCGCCTGGGGAAGAGAGGGAGGCCCCTGGTCGGCAGCTGGCAGCCACTAGGGACCCTACCACAACAGTGCACGATTTTCTGGGCCTCTAGTAAAAACAAATTTTATTTTTAAAATTTAATCCTTCTGGCTAGCTGCCCAATGCCCCAGAATGAAAGACAAAATTAGCATTACTTATAAAATTCCTCATGAACTGGCCTCTTCTTAACTAAATAATCTCATGTCATTCTTCAGTCCCAACACACACACACACACACACACACACACACACATACACACATACACAACAGACTTTATAAATAAATTGCTGTTCCTGAAAAGCTCTGCCTTCTCTTAACTCTGCACATGTAGAGGTTTACAGCTTTAACTAGATTTGAGTGGAAGATTTTTAAAAGTGAAGGGGATTTTAAAAAGGCAAGGGGATTATAGGTAATTCTCAATGCTGAATTTTTAAAAAGATAGAGCAGCCCTAACTGGTTTGGCTCCGTGGATAGAGCGTCGGCCTGCAGACTGAAGGGTCCCACATTCGATTCTGGTCAAGGGCATGTATCTTGGTTGCGGGCACATCCCCAGTAGGAGGTGTGCAGGAGGCAGCTGATCGATGTTTCTCTCTCATCAATGGTTCTACCTCTCAATCCCTCTCCCTTCCTCTCTGTAGAAAAATCAATGAAATATATATTTTTAAAAAAATTAAATTAAAATAAAAAATAAAAAGATGGAGCAATAATGACAACTCTGATTGAGAGTTTTCTGAAGGCCACAGCAGTAGCCCAGTTCTCCAAGAGATAAATAGTCCTAAACAAAAGGAAGTCCAGTCCATCTTTGAATTCACAAAACACTAACCAAAAAACCTATTTCCCATAATGCCCAACCACACCTTAACAGTGTTTATATTAGCAATAGCTCCTTTATTTGTTGCCAACTATCTATAATAATGAAAGTGTAATATGCTAATTAGACCAGACGTCCTTCTGGATGACCTTCTAGACAACCTTCTGGACGAAGCCAGAGCTGCGAGGGAAGCCAGTGCCAGCAGCCGGGGGAAGGAAGGCCTACTCTCACATGAATTTTGTGTATCAGGCCACTAGTCTATCCTATATAATAAAGGGGTAATATGCAAATTAACCTTCACGCCCTCACAAGATGGCTGCCTATGACCAGGCCGGCAGGGGGGTCAGTGAGGGATGACCAAACCACTGAACAAGCAGGCTGCGTGGGGTGACCAGGCCGGCGCGGGGGGGGGGGGGGGGGCGGCGGTGTGAGGAGACAATATAGGGTTATGCCTCGGACTGACCTGTTGGCAAAGTCACAAACAAGTCTTCTTCTGAGTCTTAACCCAATCCAAGAGGTAGCTGCTGATTTACACGCGCTGCCATTTAAAAAATAAAAATGGGGGAATGTGCCAGAAGCCGGTCCACCCTTGCTGCTTGACACAGTTGCTGCAGGGAAGAAACATCTACACAGCTTATGTTTCAAGGGACCTGGCGTATATGGCAGTTTGCTCCCCCTCTTAGTGCTATGTGTTTTAAAAAGGACCACCTCCCCGAGAACAAGATTAAAATCAACAGAACTAGATAGAGACAGGATTTTTGGCAAAGGTCAGATAAGAAACAAGGAACTGTAGAACGTTACCCAGAACATACCATTATGTGATTATAGAGGCATGCTTATAGGATCAAATGGTATAAATACAGATGTAAAAGGACAATAAAGAGAGAACCTAGCTATGATGATCAACTGAACGCAGTCTCCGTGTTCTTCATTCTTCGCTGACTCCGTCCACACCTTTGGGAACCCCTGGACCTGCTGGGGCTGGACCCCAATGGGGGGGGGGGGGCGTGAAAGGTGACCAGGCCGACAGGGGAGGCAGTTGCGGGTGACCAGGCCGGCAGGGAGGACAGTAAGAGGCGACCAGGCTGGTGGGGGGGGGAGGTAGTTAGGGGCGACCAGGCTGGCAGAAGGGGAGGTGCAGTTGGGGGCGATTAGGCTGGCAGGAGGGGCCATGAGGGGCAACTACGCCGGCGGGGGGGGGGGGGGGGAGGGGGGCTAGTTACGGTCGATCAGGCCAGCACAGAGTCAGTGAGGGGCGATCAGGCCAGCGGGGCAGTTAGGGGTGACCAGGCAGGCAGGCAAGCGATTAGGAGCCAGCAGTCCAGGATTGTGAGAGGGATGTTCGACTGCCGTTTCAGGCCCAATCCCGTGGATCAGTCCTAAACTGGCAGTCAGGCATCCCCTGAGGGGTCCCGGATAGGAGGATGCAGGCTGGGCTGAGGGGGACCCCCCCCTCGTACACAAATTTCGTGCACTAGGCCTCTAGTGCATGTATGTGTGTGTGTGTGTGTGTGTGTGTGTGTGTGTGTGTATGGCTAAGTGACCATCCGACTGTCCGGTAGGTATGACGTGTACTGATCACCAGGGGACAGATGCTCAACATAGGAGCTGCCGAGCTGCAGTGACTTGACAGCGGTGGTTCTCGGGTGACTCACCCCGGAACCAGAGAGGAGGAAGCCCAAATCCTCGCAGGGTCTTACAATTGGGTTATGTTCTTGCTGGGCACTATTGGCCCTGAATCTGGTTTACTACTGCACACTTGCATTTGCGTCCCACACCCTGTACGACAGCAGCTTTGCAAAATGCCCTCCTGCACTCCGGGATCCCTTGGGGGATGTCAGAGAGCCCATTTCTGCCTGATCCCCACAGGCCAGGCCGAGGGACCCCTCTCACTCTGCAGATGCCCTTCGAGCCAAGCCGCCCCAGGTGCGGCCAGGGAGGGTCTGCGGGAGGTTGGCTCCAGGGTGTGTCTGGCCTCATCTTGCCCAGTCCCAGCCCACTGGCCACCTTCTAATAAATTTTCTTTCAGTGTGCACAAATCCGTGCACTGGGCCACTAGTCCTATATAATAAAACCCTAATATGCAAATCAACCAAACGGCGGAACAACTGGAGAAACAACCAGTCACTATGATGCACACTGACCACTGGGGGGCAGACGCTCAACGCAGGAGCTGCCCCTGACTGGGGGAAGCTTGGCAGCTCCTGCATTGAGCGTCTACCCCCCAAGAGGGAGGTGACCGGTGGTGGTGATCACAAGGCAGGGCCAGCCAGCGGGGGCCCCCCAATCGTCCCACCCGCCAGTCACCCCACAGATGGCCCTGATCACCAGCCAGGCCTAGGGACCCTACCCTATATATTGGGAACAGTCTCTAAGATTTAAAAATTAAAACCTGATAAGGTTACTCTAACAATGAAAAAAACAGGATGATGCACCGATGACATGCATGGACTCTGGCTAGCACATTTTGTGGTCAGCCCTGACCCTGACACTTACAACTGTGTGACAAAGCCAATTACTTAACTTCTCTTTGCTTCAGTTTTTCCACCCATAAGATGGGGAAAATGGTACTACTGCCTCAATAGGATTATGTTATGTACTACTTTTTATAATCAGGGCAAAAAAATGTAGCTGCCCATACAACAGCAAGATGCCTTTCACCTGTATAAAAGTATGGTCACTGGTACATGAAGCATCCTGGATTGCAAGAGGGATGTCCAACTGCCAGTTTAGGCCCGACATCCCCCGAGGGGTCCCAGATTGCGAGAGGGCACAGGCCGGGCTGAGGGAACTGTCCCACTCCCCTGTGCACGAATTTTGTGCAGCGGGCCTCTAGTTAACAATAATATGGAAGTAGGGGCAAGTAAAGGGGGTGGGATTGAGGATGGGTGTAAATAAATCCCTCTAGCTATAGTAACGCCCCCCTACCCCAGCTCTTGTCAATCTCATAAGAAATATTTGAAGCAAAGCAAGTGAATTTACTAAGAATACACTTGGCATATAGGACAAGTGGACAACGCAGCTAGTCTAAGTGCCCTCACCTAGTGGAGGTTTAGGGGGTTCTACACTTTTCTGTCTACAGGTTTCAAGGTTCCTCTGCCAGATATATTGGGTTGAACAGACTAAATTTCAAGGTCCCTTTTTTACTTCGTTGTGGCTTTTCCCAGAGTTTGTAGGAACATCTGGCAATTTTATCTTCACAAGTCCCAAGACTGCTGACTTCTCTGTTTAGTGGATGAGATAAAACTCTCCTTTCTTTTCCCTTTCCCCTCCTCCTGCCTTAGTGGTTTATCTTTTCTGCCTAACATCCCCCAAGTGATATTTGTCTTTGGGTTTAGCTGGCACAAATGGCATTAATTGGGTCTTTGTTCTGTATTTTCTCAGGCCAGGGTTATGGAAGAGAGGTATTAACCATTTGCTCTCAAGTGTCCTTGTTTGGGGAAGATAAGTTCTTTATCTTAACTTATCACTGCAAGCTGCCCAAACTGTTTGGCCTTGTTTAATTTTGTCTCAGTTTCCCCATTTCACTTGCTCAGAAATCTTCCTAGCTTCTTACTATCCTGCCACAGGAGACAGATGGATTTCTAGCATATCTAATTGGAACTGAGTGCATTTCCATACACTACATAGTCATTAATGGTGAGTTGGCTGTAAGATGTAAGAATAGTATTACATTTTTGATACATTATGGATTAGTTACCATTGATGAGTGGGAAAAGGGTGACTCTACGGATCAAATGAATTGGTGCAAGATTAACTCTATGTAATAAATAACCACTGATTTCTAAATAATGACCTACAACTTAGCCTTTAGAAAAACATTATTTCTGAAGCTGGAAGCCTCCCAATAAAACCACATATATATGATGTGCCTCTCCAATTCCTAACCCTTGCCCACATTTCATTCTATGGCAGTACTATGTAAACATAAGGCTGAAAAGAAAATTCTATTTTACAATAAACATTAACTCTTGAATTACACTCTTCCTGTAACTTTAATTCATTTCAAAAATGTACTTTGGTTCCTTTAAAAATATGTCAATTTCTCAATTTTTACAGAAACTGTCCCTTATTCAAAGTCATATGTCACTATTAACTTTTCTTATGTCCTTGTTGACATTTCAGTTAATATCTATCCAATATTAATACATCCTGGGTCACACAAAAATTCTCTAAAAAGCAAAGGTTACATATTTTATTATTTCATTATAATTATACTAGAGGCCCGGTGCACAAAAATTTGTGCACTCGGGGGGGAAAGGGGGTCCCTCAGCCCGGCCTGTGCCCTCTCCCAGTCTGGGACACCTCGGGAGATAACGACCTGCTGGCTTAGGCCTGCTCCCGGGTGGCAGAGGGCAGGCCCAATCCCTAGGTGCAGCCCCTGGTCGGGCTCAGGGCAGGGCCGATTGGGGAGTTGGGGCGCCGCCCTCTGTCATGCACAGAGCAGGGCGGATTGGGAGGTTGTGATGCCACCCTCAGTCACGCTCAGGGTAGGGCCAATTGGGGGGTTGGGGCACCGTCCCCCATCACACTCAAGGCAGGGTCGATGGGGAGGTTGCGGCGCCACCCCGTCACGCATAGAGCAGGGCCAATCAGGGGGTTGGGGCTCCGTACCCTGTCATGCACAGAGCAGGGCCCATCAGGGGGCTGGGGAGCTCCCCCGTCACTCACAGAGTAGGGCCGATAGGAGAGTTGTCACGCACAGAGCAGGGCCAATCAGGGGGTTGGGCTCCGTACCCTGTCATGTACAAAGCAGGGCCCATCAGGGGGGTTGGGGCTCCGTACCCTGTCATGCACAGAGCAGGGCCCATCAGGGGGCTGGGGAGCTCCCCCCTGTCACTCACAGAGTAGGGCCGATAGGAGAGTTGTGGCACTGTCCCCTGTCACACACAGAGCAGGGCGGATCAGCGGGTTGGGGCGCCGCCCTCTATCACCCACAGAGCAGGGCCGATCAGGGGGTTGGGGCGCCGCCAATCTCACACTCAGGGCAGGGCCGATGGGGAGGTTATGGCTCTACCCCGTCACACACAGAGCAGGGCCCGTAGGGGCGCGGGGGGGTTGGGGTGCCGCACCGTTACACACAGAGCCGCAGGGTGATCAGGGGTTTGGGGAGCTCCCCCCTATCAGGCACAGAGCAGGGCCGATCAGGGGGTTGGGGCGCCTTCACCTGTCATGAACAGAGCAGGGCAGATAGGGAGGTTGTGGCCCCGCCCCCTGTCACACCCAGAGCTGCAGGGCAATCAGGGGGTTTGGGCGCTGCCCCCTGTCACACTGATCCCGGTGCCGGGAGGCCTCTCGGCTCCGCTGATCCCGGTGCTGGGAGGCATATTACCCTTTTACTATATAGCATAGAGGCCTGGTGCACGGGTGGGGGCCGGTGGTTTGCCCTGAAGGGTGTCCTGGATCAGGGTGGGGGTCCCCACTGGGGTGCCTGGCCAATCTGGGTGAGGGGCTGAGGGCTGTTTTCAGGCTGTTGGGTGACTGAAGCTCCCAACCGCTCCTTTTTTTCTTTTTTTTCTTTTTTATTCTGGGCCAGCTTTAGCTGTGGCTCCAGCTCTGCGGCCTCTGCTGCTGGGAAAGCAGAAACCCTCGGGCCCAGACTTGTTTGTGTTCTACAATCGAAATTCTGTATCAACTCCAGCTCTGAGAGCCCAGCTCGCTGAAAGCAGGTTTCAGGAGGTTTTTTTAGCTTCTATATTTGTTACAATGTTTCAAACTGCCCGCTCAGAGGCCTGCAGCGGCAGGCGGGGAACGTTGGAGTCCTCCTTCACTGAAGAAAGCAAGCCTCATGTTAGTTTCAAGCTGCCTGGCTGCCGGTCGCCATCTTGGCTGTCAGTTAATTTGAATATCTCGCTGATTAGCCAATGGGAAGGGTAGCGGTCGTACGCCAATTACCATGTTTCTCTTTTATTGGTGTAGATAACAGGTTAACTTATAAATTACTTCACTTTTAAATAAGGGATTTGGATAGCACAATATTTAGTATTAAATATTTCTTATCATTGCTTACTTAAAATTTAATATATTTTAAAATATGTGCCAGGCCCAGCCAGGTGGCTCATTCGTTGGAGCGTTGTCCTATACACCAAAAAGGTTGCGGGTTCGATCCCCAGTCAGGGAACTAACATCAAATAGTCTCTAACATCAAATTTTTTCAGCTATATTATCACGTAACATCATAACATAATAAAAAGTTCCTTCCCAAATATTACCAAGGCAAGCAAACAAGTCTAACATTAACTTTATAGTACATTTACCACAAATTAGATTATCAGAAAATCTTAGTTATTACAAAATAAAATGCACAAATGAATTTTAAGTTTAACAAAACCAAGTTGTAGTAAATTTATATATACTAAAAGTACAATTCAAATATCATTTGCATACTAATGAATGCCAATTGCTAAAATTTAAAGCTAAATAAGTTTCACTTACAATGTTTTTTACTTAAGTATTCAACAACTGCAAAAATTTTCATAGAATAAAAAATCTAATTCATTCCTAGAGCAAAAAAAAATAATTACTAAATAAAGTCATCAGCCCTGGGATTTATTAAACACTATACCACATTTAATAATTGTCCATTAAGAATACCATGACAGGATATATATTAAGAAAAATATAATCTTTTTTTTTTCTTCACAATTTATAATGAGCCCTACCTAAGAAGCCCATGTTCGTGGATTTAAAAGCTAAAATAAAATCTGAGAGTGCTTCTTACTAAAACTGCTAATTAAATCAAGTATGCCATTCTTCTGTCAGTAATCCAAACAACAGACAGCAAGACAAAGCCCTACTATTGTCACTATCACAAAACCACCTCACTAAAGAAGTGAAAATTAATACGTATACTTACTGCCTAAGACCTATAAAAATTTTTATAAACCTAACCAGTTCTCTAAAGGTGAAGTTATAATTATTATTTAACTCATAATTGCAATACTAATCTAAAAATTTTGAACTTGAGCTTTTAAAATATTTACCTTAAAAAAACCACAAACATAAATTTAAACCAAATTTGTTTTAAAATAGCATTAGCTTTTTAATCACCTTCCTGATCTCAAGTATTTACAAACATGAAAATGTTACCTGACTTAGCTTTTAACACAACCTGAGAAATATGTTCCAAACTGGTTGTATAAACTGCTTAAAAGTTTTCCTGTGTTGGCAATATGTCCAATGAATGATTCTACAGTCCTTACTAGTTTACTCATAGCCTTTAAAATAAGTGAAAATGTAAGCAGAAAATAGGTAAGTAAGAGGACGACAGATTGGTAGTAGGTAAACTTTTGATTAAAAGACAAAATAGTCTCAAACAAATGGTTTGGCATTTGGCCATTTAAAAAATAATAAACAATTAATACCAGTGGGAGAAAAAAAAAGTCAAGAATATACAGAACTTCCTCCCTAGCAGGTTTGGCTCAGTGGATAGAGTGTCAGCCTGCGGAATGAAGGTTTCCTGGTTTGATTCCAGAATAGGGCACATGCCCAGGTTACAGGTTCAATCCCCAGTAGGGGACGTGCAGGAAGCAGCCAATCAATGATTCTCATCATTGATCTCTCCCCCCATCTCCCTTCTGCTCTGAAATTTAAAAAAAAAAAAAAAAAAGAAAAGAAAAGAATATATAGAACTTCCAAATTGTTCTATCATGAAGAAAAAAGCTGATTAGATTTTTACTTACATTTATCCTATAAAATAAAAGCCTAATACGCTAAGTGTCCGGTTGGCCAGTCAGCCGTTCAACCAATCAAAGCGTAATATGCTGATATGCTAAGGCCACTCAACCTTTCACTATGACATGCACTGACCACCAGGGGACAGACGCTCCAACCAGCAGGTTAGCTTACTGCTAGGGTTCGGCAAATAGGGACTGAGTGATCCTGGCCAGACACGCCCTGGAACCCTCCCACAGTCCCTCCCCAGACCCGATCGAGCACCAGTGGGGTCCCTCAACCTGGCCTGCGCCCCCTCGAAATCTGGGACCCCTCGGGGGATGTTGGAGAGCCAGTTTTAGCCCAATGGCAAAACGACCGGTCGCTATGACGTGTACTGGTCACCAGAGGGCAGACGCTCAACGCAGGAGATGCTCCCTGGTGGTCAGTGTGCTCCCATAGGGGGAGTGCCGCTTAGCCAGAAGCCGGGCTCACAGCTGACAAGTGCAGCAGCAGTAGCAGGAGCTATCAGTCAGACACCCCCGAGGGATCCCAAACTGTGAGAATGCGCAGGCCATGCTGAGGGACCACCCCCCCGCCCCGCCCACCAAGTGCACGATTTCGTGCACCAGGCCTCCAGTGTATAATAATAAAAGCATAATATGCAAATAGACCAAACAACCGAACAGCTGAACAACTGTCCTGACAACCTTCCAGACGACCATGCTATGACACACACTGGCACCGGGCCAGCAAGGTGATTGGCATTGCGGAGCCCCGACCAGATGGGTGGGGCCTCCCTCTGCTGGGTGATCGATCACGGGGGATCATCCCAAAGAGGAAGGCCCAGGCTACCTGGACGGCGGCCACAGAGAGTGGCCCAGGCCACCCAGCTGGCAGTGCTGCGGCGGGCGGGCGGGCGGGGCCTCGGTCTACAGGGAAATTGATCTAGGGGCCCTGCAATCAATTGCTCCACCCAGGCCACCAGCCAGCACACTGTGACAGGTGTGCAGGGCCAGCCAGCAATCACCCCACAGAAGGAGGCCCAGGCTAGCCAAGCGATCACACCTGACGCCTATCACCTGCAGAGGGAGGCAACCAGTGGGGGGTTGGGGGGGGGGGCAGTGCTGCACAGATGGCAAGCAGTGGCAGTGCCGGGGGCGGGGGCCAGCTGCTGGTGGCCAGGGAAAAGAAAGTACCAATAGGCCATGATCATCGGCCAGGCCTAGGGACCCTACCCAAGGGGTCCTGGATTGCAAGAGGGCACAGGCCGGATGTGAAGGGACACTCTCCCCCACCCACTATGCATGAATTTTGTGCACTGGGCCTCTAGTGTGAAATAATCAGTTAATAATATGTAGCAATAAACTATTATTGCTTAAGTCACGTAAAGATTTCACAATATGATCACAGAAACACATTCAAGAAATCCCTCTCAAGTTTTCAATCAAGTTGTATTTCAAATTTTCAGCTAAATGGGTACTACTATATTCACAAATATGGCATTATTTTAGACCTAACTCTTTGACTTACAATTCTATATTAATAAAAAATTTCAGTATTTCATTGTCTACATTCAGCTATCGAGAACTTAATTTTATCTAACAAAGGAAAAAAAATCTATTAAGTCGATGTGCTACATATTTAGCAACAACAAATCCACTTACTTTTTTCTCTTTCTCATGATGTTTATCCTGAGAGTGAGAGGAAGAATCACTTAAACTTTGATCATATGACCTATTAGATCCCCGTTTGCTCTTTTTCTAAAAAAGAAAATATATATACATATATGTATATGTATATAAAAATTTTTAAATAATCTTTTTGTTAGGGTTAAACCAATTCAAGTGTGAAATATTTCAAAATGTCTACTGAAGATAAAATGTCTCACTATTTTAAATCACACAATCTGTTTACACACCCTCCATTATATTACCAATTAAATTATAAAGAAAAATCTAAACCTAAATTTAACATTAATGCCATATTTTTGTACATTTACTAAAATGTGTTAAGACTATTTTCAAACAAGCAGTAGCTTATTTGTCACTTTATCACAAAACCACTCATTAAAGAAATCAAGTATAATTTTCAATTTCTGCTTTAAAAAAGTTTCAACCAAAGTTGAAAATGCCATATTGAAGAAGGATGCCAAGACTAGAAGAAAATATTTGAAGAGTTACTTTATGCCTCTAGGAAAAGCAAAAAGCCTTTTGATCTCAAAAGTATTAAGGCATTACAGCTTTCTAAAAAACTTGTCTCTGCAGTTAAGAAAAAAAAATTAAAGAAAATGTCAGTAACAGACCCACGCATTTTTCAAAGCATTATTAAAAGTATTACACGTTTCTGTTTAAAGTATTTACACAACTTCATAATAAAGTACGGTGAGGGTTATTTGAGGTATTTAAAACTTGGTGGTACCATAATTATTTACATTATATAAAAATGACTATAAAAGGTGCTCAAATTCTATATAAATATAGACCTTATACAATCGTATTAAATTACTAAAAAACTTTTTATTCCTCTACTAGCAAATGTAAGAACAGCATGTCAATAACTATCATTTATATAAACTTCTATTTATATAAACTTCAAAATTCATTTTTATTATTTCTGTATTTTATCTATTTTCATCTCTCATTTAGAAAATGAAAATCCAATGCTTTTAACATTCAAGAAGCAAAATTTTCAATTTTACTATCTCAAAATTTCTCTTACACACTTCAGTATTCTGTCAGTCACTAAAATACATCAGTCTTCAACATCCAAAGAATATATATACATATGTATATATACTTTTAAATATTTCATATGCATGAATCAGAATATTGAAGTTATGCGCTGTTCATTTCAAGAGAAAGGGGCCAATAATATTATTTAGAAGGAAGGGAGGGAGGGAGGTAGGGAGGAAGGGAGGGAGGGAGGGAGGGAGGGAGGGAGGGAGGAAGGGAGGAAGGGAGGAAGGAAGGAAGGAAGGAAGGAAGGAAGGAAGGAAGGAAGGGAGTCCCAACCACAAGGGAAAGGTAATAATAGAAATTTTTTAAATTTTTTAAAAAGACACTAAAGAAAAACAAAGAAGCCTTAAACTTCAGTGTATATCTATATACAGTGTATATCTATATATATATATATCTGACTGTTATCAATGACAACTGAGAAACAGACACTTGAGACATTAAAGAAATTCTATCCTTCAAAGGACATGAACACAAAATAGTTAACAGGTAATCAAATATTACATAGTCACCCATGCTATTATGTAACAAAAAAGACTGACCAAATCTAAAATATTCCCCAAAGTTGTACTTAAATAGAGTTAATTAAGATCTTTAACTAAGAAGTCACAAAGCAGCCTTATTTCAGTTTTACTATCTCCTATAGTAAGTAAATGTATATATAAAAATAAATAGTAATATAGCAAAAAAAAAAAATGAGAAGTGACAGAGAATCACAAAATGTATATAAAATAAGTGTTAAAACCAAATTAAATGAAAATAGTATTGAGTTATAGTGTTCTTTAAACATGTGCTTTTTCTACTAAATGTATACCAACATTTACTATTAACTATCAATATATGTTTTAAATTAGAATTTTAGAATAGTCACCTTTATAAATGAACTGAAACAAAGCAAAATCTTTTAAAATTAATAGATCTTTTCATCCCCAGTGAAGAGCATGCTAAGCAAACCTAATCTCAAGCAAAAATCAAAGGAAAAGGAATAGCTATTATGCCCTTTTAAAAAGAGTCAACTCCTGTCAAAACTAATCACTTAGCATTTTAATATTAAATTCTTACCAGCTTACTAAAATGGTATTTACAGTAGCCACAGTATTGGACATTATCTGCACCATTCCCTTCTTCTTCACAAAGTAGTCCAGCAAATTGAGCACTGAAAACAAAAGCCAACTATATCAATAACATTTCAAACCACAATATATACCAAATTGAAATTCACTTCAAAGAATGTAAGACTTGTAAGACCTTAAATCTCTTAAGAGAAAAGGGAAGATAAAAGTACGCTTACCCCAACATGTAGTTGATTTTAAGTTGTACTTATGGTTTAATATAAACTTTTCACCCATCTCTAACAAAGATGAAGAGTTATACATGTTTTACATCACAAAAGAGACAATGAATTCTTTAAGAACCACTCTGAGGCCCCAATAATTAACACTTGATTTTACTTTTTCAATCTGTACCAGAGGTACAAATGGAAAAGCAAGGCCTCTAAGGGGCTGAAATGACATGTGATAGTATTTGCCCATGGATAAAGATTACATACTGTTAGAAGGAAATGCTTCAAGTCGTAGCACAGTACAGTAGTAGGCGAGAAAAACATAAGCTGTGTTCTTCAATCAAAAACAATTGAAGAAAAGGAATTGAAACCTAAAGTTATGATATTTATATATTTTTAAAATACAAACTGCTAAAGTTTATAATCATCATCTTCTCAATTCAATCTCCCACTTTTAGCATTCCAAAATTACAATATTAGTATATATCTCATTCCCAAAAAGTCAACTTTCATCATTGGAAAATTAAGTACAGTATTAAGAGAATTTATAAAGACCAAAAATGTTTTCCATTCCCCCAAATAATCTAAAATAGATTTCATAAATCCACACAGTAAGAGTTTAGGAAATAAGGTATACACCTATATTGACTATTAAATATAGACTGATTCTTAAAATTAGTAGGTAAATGGATTCTTTGCAGACTTTTATTTTTAACTGGTTTATTATATTGAATATTTTAGGATAATTTTTGCTCTTGAAATTTTATGCTGAAAAACCATCTACACTTAAAAGGGTAATATGCTAATTAGACCAGACATCCTTCCAGAAAAAGCCACGGTGGAAGGGGCCGAGACAGAGGTGGTTAGGCATGATAAGGCCGACAGGAGAGAGCAGTTAGGGGGATCAGGACGGCAGGGGAGAGCAGTTAGGAGGATCAGGCCAGCAGGCAGAGGCGGTTAGGGTCAATCAGGCAGGCAGGGGTCCTGGATAGGAAAGGGTGCAAGCCGGGCTGAGGGACACCCCACCACACCCACCATGCACAAATTTCATGCACCAGGACTCTAGTCCTATATAATAAAAGCCTAATAGGCTAAGTGTCCAGTCATCTGTTCAAACAATCAAAGCATAATATGCTAATGATATGCTAAGGCCACTCAAGTGGTTGCTATGACATGCACTGGCCACCAGAGGGCAGTCAGTCAACCAGTCGACCAGTCAATATGACGTGCACTGACCACAAGGGGGCAGACACTCCGACGGTAGGTTAGCTTGCTGCTGGGGTCTGGCAGATCAGGACTGAACGAGATGGGCTGGACACGCCCTGGAGCCCTCCCGTGGTCCCTCCCCAGCTGGCCAACTCCCCGTTTCCCTCCCCAGCCCCAATCGTGCACCAGTGGGGTCCCTTGGCCTGGCCTATGCCCTCTTGCAATCCAGGACCCCTCAGGGATGTCAGAGAGCCAGTTCTGACCCAATCCCACAGGCCAGGCTGAGGGACCCCACTGGTGCACGAATCCATGTACTGGGCCTCTGGACCTTCTGGAATGACCTTCCGGAATGACCAGTGGGCCAGGGGTGGGGCCAAGGCAGCAGCCGGGGCTGCTGCAAGGGCCGAGTCCCTTGCACGAATTTCATGTATCGGGCCTCTAGTAATAATAATAATGATGATGGCAACTGCTTTTTTTCAGCCTTAAAGCAAAGACAGCAAAGAAATGCTACTATCATTCATTAAATCCTTTCTGGTACTGCGCTAAGAGTACCTACATCAGTTCTTTCAATCATAATAACAAATGAAAGGGCAGGTAACTGAAACTAATATTTTAAACAAAATGAAACTGAATAAAGTACATTAGAACCAGCGTCCATCTACTGAATAGTCACTCTGGTAAGTTCAATTATTAGAATTATCTTTATTACAAGTAAGTAAATATAAACATAAAAACTATCCCAATAAAATTTACTGTAAATAATATTTGGGCACATAACTAAATCTTTCATTTACAAAGTATTCCTCATTTCTGTACAATGATGAAAACATACTTACCATGTCACATGGAAAGCCTGTCTACATCCATGTTTATTACATGTCATACAAGCACCAGTGGCTGCTTTGCTTTCTCTTCCTTGTTCATCACAAATGTAGCAAGTCTTAGGATACAGAAACAAAAACAAAAATAAAACAAAACCTTACAAGAGCTTGAAGGAACTGAAAATATTCAGAAGTCAAGATCATGGTTTACTATCTAATCTACTTTACTTCTAAACATGAATTCATTTTTTCTGACAGTAATCTAATTTTTCCAAACAGTACAAATATGAAAACATAAACAAGGACATATAAGTAGACCTAGGATCTCAGAAAGGGTTTTTGTCTCTGACTCAAAAACCCTGCAAGATAATAATCTTCACAGGCCTGAGACCAAAGACCAAAACACAGCCTTACCACACCTTGTTCTTAAAACCTCCTCAAAATATTCACTGATTCCTGTTAAAAGCTGTAAAAAAAGGTTTTGCCCTTCCTTTCTTGTGGAAGTAAGCACATCTAAAGGAGTTTGACAGAGGTAGTTGGGAGCTAAGAGATGAAACACAGTCCTATGTGAGTAAGCAAGGTTTAGGCCATTCCAACTATCCACCAGAATCTCTAGCTATGAAGGTCAGAGATGCCCCTAAGAGATATCAGCCAATGAACAGTCCCAGCAACTCTGGCACTGATCTGTTTCCTTTCCCCAAATGAAAATAGCTGATAGACAGTACCACTTTTCACGAAAGACTGAATTATATAAATGGCAACCTACAAGCATCTGTATAATGAATAAAATCATCAGCTAAATAGAAGTTGTATATAAAAAAATGTTTACATATACACAGGTGATAAACTTCTCAAATGAGACCAATTTCTGAACAATAATAAGGTTTAACATAGCCAACTTCAATAGGATCACATGAATTTTTAGAGCTAGAGAGATTTCCCCACTATGTACTGGGGTACCAAATAACACCATTCAACAATATTTACCAAAATAGCCTAGTATCTAGTCATGTAAATGAATATCAAATCCTGTTGAAAAATATGGATTCATACTAAACTGAATTACAAAAATTATTTTATACCTATAAAATGTCCCGAATTACAATGGAAGAATTAAACATACGTTCTTAGTCTAAAAATGATCAAGAAGATTAAAAAAGGAAAGGACAGAGCTGACTAAAATAGTAACATTTTAGATAGTGAAATTCTGAGAAAATATACAAATAGGCCTCAAAAAAAAAAAAATATCTTGGTAACTTCCAAAGAGCTGACAGTGAGAAGATACCATCATTTGACCATTCTAAAATTACAATGGGTCTTTATAAAACAAAAACAAAAACAAAAAACAAACAAACAGGAAATACAATGTCCAGGCTACTGGAATGGCAGAGTGAAGAGCTCCATGGATCTTTTCCCTACTGAATTAACTATTTCACAGGTAAAAAACAGCACTCTGAAGTCTCTAAAAATTGTCCTAAAGACATACAACCAATAGAGAAAATTTTATCCAAGAAAATCTACTAAATTTCAGTAAGAACAGTTTCTGTGACATTTGAGCCATGATCTGCGCCCATCAACACCACCCCACCTCCACACATAGAGCTAGATTCCTGTGATATAAGGTCCCTTCTGTTGAGTGTGATTAAGAAGATGAGGGCTTCCTTTCACCCCAGCTCTTAGTCTAAGGCTACCAGTATAAATTTACCCGAGGAAGGCCAGGTCTCCAGTGACTCTCATCCTACACATTTCTGGTAGCTCCCACTCATAAATTCCCACCTACAAGAGGCCAAGAATCCTGAGGTCCTATCATCCCTTCCCCGCTTGCTAGTAGAATGGACAGGCTAGGAGGGATAAGCAGCCAGCGGTTATTATCCCCTTTCCTCCTAGCACCCTGTCAAACTACAGGTGACTCTTGTGGAGAAGCAGGGTGCTGCCCTATTCCCAGTTCCAGCTCCAGAGCAGTAGTGCAGAGGTTCTGCCCTGTGCATCTTTTTTTTTTTTTTAAATATATTCTATTGATTTTTTACAGAGAGGAAGGGAGAGAGATAGAGAGTCAGAAACATCGATGAGAGAGAAACATCGATCAGCTGCCTCCTGCACATCTCCCACTGGGGATATGCCCGCAACCCAGGTACATGCCCTTGACCGGAATCGAACCTGGGACCTTTCAGTCCGCAGGCCGACGCTCTATCCACTGAGCCAAACCGGCCTCGGCTGCCCTGTGCATCTTAAGAACAAATAACTCAGCAGCTCTGCCTGAGAGGACTGACATTTGGGACAGACCTTAGAGAAGTTCATGCCTAAGGGCTCAGTCAAAAACACTTAGGTAGCGAGCAATTAAGATAGAACTACCAGCTCCAGCCAGAAGGTTAGCAAATAAGGGCCCTCCTAGATCACACTCTTATCTGGGGGTCCAAAAGGCTATGTATATGAACTAGGTTGCACCCAATCAGGAGAAATTGAAGTGGGATTTGGGGCAAATTTAAAAGCATTTCCTAAAGCCACAAAATTACACAAAAAGGCTCAAGGGGCTTTTGTACAACCTATGATCAAAAACTGGCTGAACAATAAGTTACTCTAAAGGTAACTCCTAAGAATTCAGACTTAAAAATAAAATCACGATCACACCTGATGGTCTAAAGACTGTGTGCATGCTCAAGACTGCATACTCTCAGAAAGGACTGAAAAGAGAACCTTGGGGATGATCTCCTTGGAAAATAAATCTAAGTCACACACACACACACACACACACACACACACACACACACACACACACGAAATGACCAAAGGACTAAAATCTAACTAGCTAAGGGTGTTCAAGCACAATCTTTGACTAGTAAGTGGTTTATGCTGACCCAAAGGCAACGTAAGAAGTCAGGTTTGAGCCGAAACCGGTTTGGCTCAGTGGATAGAGCGTTGGCCTGAGGACTGAGGGGTCCCAGGTTCGATTCCGGTCAAGGGCATGTACCTGGGTTGCAGGCACATCCCCAGTGGGAGATGTGCAGGAGGTGGCTGATCGATGTTTCTCTCCCATCGATGTTTCTAACTCTCTCTCTCTCTCCCTTCCTCCCTCTGTAAAAAATCAATAAAATATATATAAAAAAAATAAAAATAAAAATAAATTAAAAAAAAAAAAGTCAGGTTTGAAAAAAACAAAAAACCCTTGCAGAGTGGCTAATTTGGTTGGAGTGTCCTCCCGTACACCAAAGCGTGGAGGGTTCAATTCCTGGTCAGGAAATATACCTAAGTTATGGGTTCAATCCCCAGTAGAGGTATATATGGGAGGCAACCAATCAATGTGCAGATGGTGAGCTACTATGGGTTGGACTGTGTCTCCTTCAAAAAGTTACGTGAAGTCCCAATAAACCACCAGTACCTTAGGTGTGATTTCATTTGGAAATCTGGTAATTGCAGGGATAAGTGGTTAACATTAGGTCATTGGGGGGTACGGTGGGCCCTTAATCCAATATAACTAGTGTCCTTATAGGAAGATGGCCATATAACACAGAGACAAAGGAAGAACACCATGAGGATGAAGGCGGAGATTGAGGTGATACATCTACAAGCCAAGAAATGACCAGGATTCTCAGCCATCACCAGAAGCTAGAAGAGAGGCATGAAACAAATTTCTCTTTCAGAGTTTTCAGAAGAAACCAACCCTGTCAATGTCTGCATTTGAGAATTCTAGCATCCGTAACTTTGAAAGAATAAATTTCTGTTGTTTTAAACCACCCAGTTTGTGGTACTTTTGTTACAGCAGCTCTAGAAAATTAATACAGAAGCTGTATAAAATATTGGCTATGATTTGGTAATGTTTTGGAGTTAGGTGATCAATGTGTGTGTGAGGGGAGAGGGTGGTTTCATTATATTATTTTAAACATATGACAATTTATAAAACAGTTAAAAATAAACAAAAGAAACAATGTTATAATAAAAATTAAAACTTTACAAAAGCAGAAGCAAATTAGAAAACATTTGTACAATAAAATTAGAAATAAACTCACAAAATGTTTAAAGGAAAAAAAATCCCTATCAAATTTTTATTTTTTAAATTTTTTTAATATACTTTACTGATTTTTTACAGAGAAGAAGGGAGAGAGATAGAGAGTTATAAACATCAATGAGAGAGAAACATCGATCAGCTGCCTCCTGCACACCTTCTACTGGGGATGTGCCCACAAGCAAGGTACATGCCCTTGACTAGAATCAAACCTGGGACCCTTCAGTCCACAGGCCGACACTCTATCCACTGAGCCAAACTGGTTAGGGCCCAATCGAATTTTTATGTGAAAGAAACCCAAAAAAGAGGACATGACAAAGTATTCAACACTTTAAAAAAATAATACCAATTTGTAAAGAAAACATCAGTTATTTTTATACTCGTATAAAGTATATGTGCCCCTAATGTCACACAGCACACCAATCCAGTAGCCTATTTTAATCCAGACTTTTGTGCTGGTTAACATGCATTTCTTCATATTCTCATCATTATAAGAAGAGGTGGTAGATACAAAAGGCACTGGACTTATCCCCTAAAAAGAAGGGTCACATGGTGTCACTTGGGAATTTGGGTAGTCACAGTTTCAGAGCAAGTCAATGCTTTGAACTTTCAAAGGAAAAAAAAAAACACACAAAAAAAACTAGACCTATAATGGTGATGGGGGGAAAAGGCAAGCTGTGTACTCTACAATTTGAGAAAAATCCTTACTAGCAGTAGTAAACCTGATTGATATTACAACTTGTTACTAGGTGTTCTGCTTCCATTTGACACTGTTTCATGGTTTTCTACCATATAAGTATTTCTAAACATTACTGTTGGGGGATAAAACCTCATTATTCCAATTTCAGATCCAAGCTGTATCCTTATTTTCTTATTATTTTTTTCCTTCTATCTGAAACCTCTGATCAACCTATACTCTTTTCAGGTTTAATACCTGGTTGGGGCATGTATGGGAGGCAACTTATCAATGTTTTTTTTCTCTCTGTCTCTCTCCATCCCTTTATCTCTCTAAACATATTCTTGGGTGAAGATTAAAAAAAAAAAAAAAAAAAAAGCTATGGTACATTTACACAATGCAGCAGTGCTCAGCTGTAGAAAAAAAAAAGAAGGAAATCTTCCCCTTTGCCACAGCATGGATGAAGGACATTATACTAAGTGAAATAAACCAATCAGAGAAAGACAAGTACCATATGATTTCACTCATGTGAAATCTAATAAACAAAATAAACTAACAAACAAAATAAAAATAGATTCATAGATACAGAACAGACTGATTGCTGTCAAAGTAGAGGGGTTGGGGGCCTGGGCTAAAAAGGTGAAGAAACTAAGAAAAAAACAACTTCCCTGGCTGGTGTTGTTCAGTGGTTGAGTGTCTACCATGAGCCAGAAGATCATGGTTGGATTCAGGTTAGGGCAAAATCTGGGGTTGCAGGCTTAATCCCCAGTAGGGGGCTTGCAGGAGGCAGCCAACCAATGTATCTCTCTCATTATTGATGTTTCTATCTCTCTCTCCCTCTCCTTTGCTCTCTGAAATGAATAAAAACATATATATACATTTTTTAATTAAATCTTTATTGTTCAGATTACAGTTGTTCTTCTTTTTTTGCCCCATAGCTCCCTTCCAACCGGTTCCCACCCCAACCTCTGCACTTAACGCCCCCTACCCCGTCCTCATCCATAGGTGTACGACTTTTGTCCAGTCTCTTCCCGCACTCCCCACACCCTTTTCCCCTCGAGAATTGTCGGTCCACTCCCTTTCTATGCCCCTGATTCTATTATATTAACCAGTTTATTCTGTTGGTCAGATTTTTTAATCACTTGATTTTTTTATTCACTTGTATATAGATATGTATATGTTGTTCATAATTTTTATCTTTTTCTTCTTCTTCCTCTTCTTAAAGGATACCTTTTAGCATTTCATATAATATTGGTTTCGTGGTGATGAATTCCTTTAGCTTTTTCTTATCTGTGAAGCTCTTTATCTGACCTTCAATTCTGAATGATAGCTTTGCTGGGTAGAGTAATCTCAGTTGCAGGTTCTTGCTGTTATCACTCTAAGTATACCTTGCCATTCCCTTCTGGCCTGCATAGTTTCTATTGAGAAATCAGCTGATAACCTTATGGGTACTCCCTTGTAGGTAACTGTTTTTCTGTTGCTGCTTTTAAGATTCTATCTTTGTCTTTTGCTCTTGGCATTTTAATTATGTCTTGGTGTGGTCCTCTTTGGATTCCTTTTGTTGGGGGTTCTCTGTGCTTCCTGGACTTATAAGTCTATTTCTTTCACCAGGTAGCGAAAGTTTTCTGTCATTACTTCTTCAAATAGGCTTTCCCTATCTAGCTCTCTCTCTTCTTCTGGCACCCCCATAATTCGGATGTTGGTACACTTAAAGTTATCCCAGAGACTCCTTACACTATCTTCATATTTTTGGATTCTTTTTTTTTTTTTTTTTTTTGCTTTTCCAGTTGGGTGTTTTTTTGCTTCTTTGTATTTCAAATCTTTGACTTGATTCTTGCGATCCTCTAGTCTGCTATTGGATCTCTGTATAATATTCTTTATTTCAGTCAGTGTACGCTTAATTTCTAGTTGGTCCTTTTTCATACCCTCGAGGGTCTCACTAGATTTATGGAGGGTCTCACTAAATTTATCGGCGGTTTCTAGAAAATTCTTGAAAAACCTTAAAAGTGTGGTTTTGAACTCAATATCCAGTAGTTTGCTTTCCTCCATTTCTGTCATTTGTGACCTGTTTGTCTCCGCATTTTGGCTGCTTCCCTGTGTTGGTAGAGTGGCTTTGTGTGCTAGGTGTCCTGTAGGGCCCAGTGACTCAGCCTTCCCAATTACCTGAGGTGGACACTCTTGGTGTACTCCTTGTGGGCTTTGTGCACAGTCTTGTTGTAGTTAAGCCTTGACTGTTGTAGGTATCACTGGAGAAATTGACCTCCAGGCCAACTGGCTGTGAGAATCAGCTGTATCTACGGTGGTAGAACTTCTGTGCTGGAGACACCCTTATGAGGCAAGACTTGCTTCAGTGGGGCTTTGATGCTCACTGACTCTGGCAGCCCAGGAGCCCATCAAGGGATGTCCACTTGCCAGCAGGGAGCAGACCTAAGCAACAGTCAGACATCCTTAGCGCTGCTGAGACGGCGGGAGAGGCTCCTGCCTCCAACGCTGTACTGGCAGCCGTCATCCTGGCTTATGGATGAGCAGAGCTCCCCCTGTGGGAGCGCACTGAGCACCAGGGCACAGCTCCTGCATTGAGCATCTGCCCACTAGTGGTCAGTTTGTGTCATAGTGACCAGTCATTGCCAGTTGTTCTGCTGTTAGGGTTAATTTGCATATTACCCTTTTATGATATAGTACTAGAGGCCCAGTGAACAAAAATTCTTTCACTCGGGGGGGAGGAGGGATCCTCAGCCTGGCCTGTGCCCTCTTGCAGTCTGGACCACGCGGGAGATAACGACCTGCTGGCTTAGGCCTGCTCCCGGGTGGCGCAGGGCAGGCCCAATCCCTAGGCGCAGCCCCTGGTCGGGCTCAGAGCAGGGCTGATAGGGGAGTTGGGGCACCGCCCCCTGTCATGCACAGAGCAGGGCAGATCAGGAGGTTGCGATGCCACCCTCAGTCACGCTCAGGGTAAGGCCGATTGGGGGTTGGGGCACTGCCCCGTCACACTCAAGGAAGGGTCGATGGGGAGGTTGCGGCGCCACCCCCTGTCACGCACAGAGCAGGGCCAATCAGGGGGTTGGGGAGTTCCCCCCTGTCACGCACAGAGCAGGGTCTATCAGGGGGTTGGGGAGCTACCTCCTGTCACGCACAGAGCAGGGCCAATCTGGGGGTTGGGGCGCCGCCACTGTCACACTCAGTGCAGGGCCTATCAGGGAGTTTAGGAGCTCCCCCATCACTCACAGAGTAGGGCCGATAGGGGAGTTTGGGCACTGCCCGCTGTCACACACAGAGCAAGGCGGATCAGGGAGTTGGGGTGCCGCACCCTGTCACACTCAGGGCAGGGCCGATGGGGAGGTTATGGCTCTACCCCGTCACACACAGAGCAGGGCCCGTGGGGGGGTGGGGGGAGACGCAGATGGGGCGCCGCCCTCTATCACCTACAGAGCAGGGCCGCCACTGTCATACTCAGGGCAGAGCCGATGGGGGGGTTATGGCTCTACCCCGTCACACACAGAGCAGGGCCCGTGGGGGCGGGGGGCGGGGGGGTTGGGGCGCCGCACCGTCACACACAGAGCAGGACCGATCAGGGGGTTGGGGAGCTCCCCCCATCAGGCACAGAGCAGGGCTGATCAGGGGGTTGGGGCGCCTTCCCCTGTCACGAATAGAGCAGGGCGGATAGGGAGGTTATGGCCCCGCCCTGTCACACACAATGCTGCAGGGAGATCATGGGGTTTGGGCGCTGCCCCGTCACACTGATCCCGGTGCCGGGAGGCCTTGCAGCTCCGCTGATCCCGGTGCTGGGAGGCATATTACCCTTTTACTATATAGAATAGAGGCATGGTGCATGGGTGGGGCTGGCTGGTTTGCCCTGAAGGGTGTCCTGGATCACGGTGGGGGTCCTCACTGGCGTGCCTGGCCAGCCTGGATGATGGGATGATGGCTGTTTGCAGCTGGTCACACACCCTTCAGGGTGGGGGTCCCCACTGGGGTGCCTGGCCAGTCTGGGTGAGGGGCTGAGGGTTGTTTTCAGGCTGGCGGGTGACGGAAGCTCCCAACCGCTCCTTTTTTCTTTCTTTTTTTTTTATTCTGGGCTAGCTTTAGCTCTGAGGCTCCAGCTCTTAGACCTCCGCTCCTGAAAGCAGGTATCTGGTTTGTTTCGGTTCTATAATCAAAACTCTGTATCAACTCCAGCTCTGAGATCCCGGCTCGCTGAAAGCAGGTTTCTGGGTTTTTGTTTAGCTTCTATATTCGTTACAACATTTCTTAAACTGCAGGCTCAGAGGCTTGCAAGGCAGGCGGGGAACGTTGGAGTCCTCCGTCACTGAAGCAAGCAAGCCTCATGTTAGTTTCAAGCTGCCTGGCTGCTGGCTGCCATCTTGGCTGGAAGTTAATTTGCATATCGCCCTGATTAGCCAATGGGAAGGGTAGCAGACGTACAGGTAATTACCATGTTTCTGTTTTATTAGATAGGATAGAGGCCTGGTGCATGGGTGGGGGCCGGCTGGTTTGTCCTGAAGGGTGTCCTGGATCAGGGTGGGGGTCCCACTGTGGTGCCTGACCAGCGTGGGTGAGGGGCTGAGGGCCGTTTTCAGGCTGGCCATGGCACCCAGCCCCCCACCCCCAGCAACCCAAGCGCTCATCCTCTCCTTTCCCACCCCCCCCCCCGGGCTTTATTTGTCTTCTATAATTGATACTTTGTAGCCTTGAGCATAGCCCAGGGCTGGCCAGGGCAGACGGGAAGCTTGGCTTCCTCCATCACCGGGGGCAACCCAAGCCTCCTGCTCGCTCCAGCTCTGTGGCCGCCGCCATCTTAGTTGGGTTAATTTGCATACTCGCTCCTGATTGGCTGGTGGGCATGGCTTGTTCATAGTGGAGGGACAGTTAATTTGCATGTTTCTCTTTTATTATATAGGATAACATGCACATTATGGTTACTAACAAAATGTATATGTCAATCAAATGAGAAATTCATATAAGAAACATGAGGTCGCCAGAACCGGTTTGGCTCAGTGGATAGAGCGTCGGCCTGCGGACTGAAGGGTCCCAGGTTCGATTCCGGTCAAGGGCATGTACCTGGGTTGCGGGCACATCCCCAGTGGGAGATGTGCAGGAGGCAGCTGATCGATGTTTCTCTCTCATCGATGTTTTTAACTATCTCTCTCCCTTTCTCTCTGTAAAAAATCAATAAAATAAAAAAAAATTTAAAAAAAAAGAAACATGAGGTCAAGAAATAAAAACACATATCTAAAGACAAATGGTACAAAAACTGGCCATTATATATTTACTGGCATGTAGAAAATTGAACAAGACAGGTCAATACAGTGAATTCTCTGCAATTTCGATATGTCTTACATAATATTCTAGAAAATTTCCTTTCCTATCCTTCACAACATTTTTTTATTTTTCCTAAATCCCACAATTTTCCAGCAATACAAAATTATTTATTATTCTCTGGACTGACTACCACCTGCCCTACTCCACCTACTACCCTATTTTATTTTACTTTCTCTGTCTGGGATTATTACTTGATCCTTTTTTCCACAGGTCAAATTCCTAGTTATTCTTTTATAGTCTCTTGATATGCCTTATTTAATTCCTTAGGCAAAAATAATCCCTACTTTTGTTATATTCCATAACACTTCACTCAGATTTATTATTTATAATATATATTATCCTTTCTTTTCATACATTGTAATTACATATTTACCTGACTGTCTAACTGGCTATCACATTGAGAAAAACCCTGTATTTTATTCATTGTTGAATTCCTAGTGTCTAGCACAATGCTTGATACAAAGTAGGTCCTCAGTAAGTGCCCACTGCCTTAACAAATGCTCTCCAAGTTATTCTTTACTACCATCAATTAAGGACTCATGTCTCCCAAAATCCAATCCATTTTCCAATTGTTCCTATCATTTCAGAATTTACATGCTCCCTATTAATCTAAATATTCATGAACCAAATATTAAAATATTAAGGTTAATTATATTAAACAAATCGACAAACAATCTATCCTATATAATAAAATCCCAGAGACCATAACGGCAGAACAACCAGAACAACTGCTCGACCAGTCACTATGAGGTGCACTGATCACCTCTCGGTTCCTTTCCCCAGCCGGCAGGCTCCGATCACCAATGGCGACTGGGAACTGGGGCAGGTGGTAGCAGGGGCCAGGACTGGTGAGCGGGCCAAACGGCCGACCTCTTGGTCCCTCCCCCCAGCCTACAGGCTCTGATCGCCAATGGAGAATGGGGAACTGGGGTGGGTGGCAGGGGATGCAGGCAGCGCTAGGCCAAGGCCCCCACCTTGCCAGTCACCCCACACACAGAGGGCGACCCGCAGCATGGGTGGGGCAGGCGAGCGGATGGGAACGGCCGACCTCTCAGTCCCTCCCCCAGCTGTCAGTCTCCCATTACTGGATGGCAAATGGGGAACCGGGGTGGGTGGCAGTGGGGAGCAGAGCCAGCTGCTGGCAGCCAGGAAAGATGGCCCTGATCACAGGCTAGGCCTAGGGACCGTACCCGCACACGATTTTGGGCTCCGGGCCTCTAGCATATATAAAAGCCTAAGCGACCCAACGACCGGTCAACTGGTCTCTATGACACGCACTGACCACCAGAGGACAGATGCTCAACACATAGGATCAGGCTCCCTCCTGTCTGGATCGGCCTGCGGGGATTCGGCCTGCAAGGATTGGGCTCCCTCCTGTCTGGATCACGCCTGTAGGGATTGGGCTCCCTGTCTGGATCAGGCCTGCGGGTATTAGGCTCCCTCCTGGCTGGACTGGGCCTGTGGGGATTGGGCCAAAACCAGCAGTACAACATCCCCCGAGGGGTCCTAGATAGGGAGAGGGTGTAGGCCAGGCTCAGGGACCCCACCGGTGCATGAATCCATGCACCGGCCCTCTAGTAAAATATAAGAAACATATATAGGAAACACATACAAGGAACACTACAAAAAGGAAAGAAAAAACACACTTGGTAAATGGATACACCATGTTTCTGAAACAAAAGATTCAATATTGTAAAAAGATAAATTCTTCCCCAAAGTATTTTATTGTAATGCCAGTATAATAAAAATTGTATTTTGTTAGTCATAGTGCTCATCTGGAGAAATACATGACAATGTCTGTTCTACCATGTACTAAGATGTATATAAAGCCATAATAATTTAAAATAGTGAGCTATTTTAAACAGATACATCAATGGAATAGGAAAAATGTCAAGAATACCCAATAATTCAATAATGATCCAAAGAGTATTTCAAAACCTGTAAAAAACATAGATTATTCAATAATGTTTAAGAAACTGTCTGACCATGTGTGAAGGAAAAGGTTCAATACTCAACATATTCTAACTATATTCTAAAATTAACTCTAAATGGACAAAAGATTTAAGTCAAAATAATTCATTCTTCCCTCTACCCTCCCTCCCTACTCTTTGTTTTAAACTTTGGACTTAAATCATGAGGTGGGGCCAAACATGGCAGCATCCATGCTGGTAAGGAGGGGCAACCCCACACAACTGTCAGAGCCCCAGGAGGGGTGACTCCCATGAGAGGACTGAGGACAGGGGTGGGGTCAGTGTCACAACCTGAACAAGGTAAGGAGACCAACCATGGAGAGGAGTGGGAAGGAGTGGTGGTGAAAGAGGCAGCTATGCAGGGAAGCAGCTACCAGCCCAGGGTGAGGTGCAGAGTCTGAATAAGATTAGAATGGGCCTTGCATTAAGGGATGGCAGCAATAAAAGACTGCATAATACACACATACACACAAATTGATCAAATAAGTAAATATATTGAGGATAACGGGAGTCAAGTTTCTCACTGTCTGGCATGAACGTCTTAAATATAAAAAGAAAAAAATTAGAATAAATCCGGTATAGGTAGATTTGGAGAAGTTACTAAAATCTGTGGTTCTCTATACAGAGGTCAATAGGTACAAAAATAGGTATGTGTGCATATATATAACTCCATTTATTGAATCTGAAGAATCACTGTGACCTCACAGTCTTCAATATATACATAAGTACAGTAAAAATGCAGATGTAAATGTGTGTATATCTCCGTATCTAGATACATACATTTATTTCCTAGCTATCTTAATTTAGAGGGTTTGGGAGTAGCAATATCCTAATAACAATAAGCACACTTGGTGCCCATGTTGGTTTCTAAATCAATTCTCACCTAAAAGGAGAAATGGTGATTCCAGGGCTAGGGCAGGAATGATACAATAGAAATCTGAAATATACTATTGTGTCAGAAGTAAAGAACTGCTCACAGAATGGTAGAAACATGTCAGAAACAAAGAAAACAGCTTGAAGAGGTCCTATCAGCCAAACCTGAGATAACAGAAGCATTGAAATAAACGTAAGTAATGAAAAATGACCCATTAAAATAAAATAGTGACACACAGTCCATATTAGTCAATACTAATATAAATAATTGGAGAGAGGAGAAATCTATTTCTTAAAGTGGAATGCCAATGGATGAATGTAAAATAAATGATGGAATTAGAAAAGCACCACTTGCCATTTATCATAGTAATAAGTTAATTAAGCTAAGAAACAATAATGGATGCTAGAATCAGTGGGTAAAAGGCATAAAGAACAAGATATTTACATACAAAGTCCTTCCCACAAAATGCAAAATTATTGATTATAAAGGAGAAAAAGATTAACCTCCCAATGGAGAAATCTTACAGGCCACACCTTAACCAAGTGATCAAGGTAACATCACCAGTAATGGAAAAAACTAAAATCATGTACCACCTGCTAAGATGTAATGAGAAGAACTCAGCATCACTTCCGTGATATTCCTGCCAAAAACATATAATCTGAATTTAATCATGAGGAAACAAACAAAAATCCAAATAGAGGGACATTCTATTAAAATATCTGCCTGCAATCTTCTGAAGTTATATAAACCAGGGAAAAACTGAGTTACTATTTCAGATTAAAGGAGACTTAAAGAGACAAAATGCATTCTGCAGTCTTTTGGCTATGAAAGACAATACTGGAAATATTTGAAGAAATTTGGGAAATAATGAGATCTGTGGGGTAGACAGAAATAATGTACAAATGTTAATTTCTTGATTTTGATGGCCACATTCTGGTCAGGTAGGAGTAAGTCCTTCTTTATAGGAATTATATGGTAAAGCATTCAGGGGCATCAGTATCATATTAATAAATTGCTCTTAAATGGTTTAGGGGAGGAAAAGCTCTTTGTATTTAATATTAATGCAACCTTTATGGAAGTTTGAAATTATTTCAAAATAAAAAAGAAAACCCGGTATTTTTAAAATGAACTTTGAAAGTACAAAAAATATTTATTCATTAGTGTTGAGAAAGATTTTCTTTGCATGTCATCAAAGAAAGAAACAATAAAGAGCAGCTGTGTAAATTATATAAAAGATTTAAGTTTCTGAACTAGAAAAAATTAACATGCTAGAATACCAACAATAAAAACCATGAAGACATACTGAAAGTTTAAAATCAAATGTTAAATTATAACCAAAAGCATACACAGCAAGTACTAGTAAGACAAAAGAATATCTGTAATATAAAAACACTTTGAAAGAAAAAACGAGTATTACAGTGTTAAAACAAAGAGCTATTCAGTCAATTAACAAACATGAATAACCTTTAAAAAACAAAATATTTAAAATATTTAACCTTACCAGTATTCAAAAAAAAAATCAGATACTCTTAATATTTTCACTAAAAAGAATAGTAAACACTGTTTTAACACAGTGATAACAGTGCATAAGGAGATTATTAAAAGATAAGGTTATAAACCATCTCACATAGTATAAATCAGAAAGTGCATGCTAGAGGACAATTTCACACAATATACATTTTGAATCTTCTAAAATGTTCATACCCTTTTACACAGAGATTCTGTTGGTGTACACATGCCAAACATCACATGAGGCACTTCAACAATAAGGGGTTCCTTAATTAAACTGTAGTTTATCAAAATTAGTAATACTCTATTACATGCTAAACATTCACTAAAAATAATGGCACAAATATAATTTGACACAAAAGGGTGTTCAGGTGATAATTAAAAAACACACACAGTATAATCAATATAATCCAATATTGTAAAAATGCATACACAAAAAATCCAGAAAGATCTGAATGAGAAGATTAAGGATGATTTTTGTCTTGCATTTTTCTATGTATTTTTCTGAGAGAGTGGAAGAGGGAGGGAAAGACACAGAGAGAGAAACATTGATGTGAGAGAGATACATCCATTGGTTGCTTCCACAAGCGCTCCATGACCAGGGCTAGGAATCGAATCCACAAGCGAGGTACCTACCCTTGACTAGAATCAAACCCGTGACCCTTCAGTCTGCAGGACAATGCTCTATCCACTAAGCCAAATTGACTAGGGCTGTATGTTCAAATTTTTTAATTAAATTTATTGGGGTGACATTGGTTAATAAAATTATATAAGTTTCAAGGGTATAATTCTATAATATATCGTCTGTATAATGCATTGTGTTCACAACCCAAGGTGAAGTCTCCGTCCATCCCTACAAATTTGACCCCCTTTACCCTTTCTACCTCCCCCGCAAAACCCTTTCCCACTGCTGGCCACCACATCATTTTCTGTATCTATGATTTTTTTGTCTTATTTGATAGTGAAATCATATCATTCTTGTCTTTTTTTACCTGACTTATTTCTCTTGGCATGATATTCTCAAGATCCATCTGTTGTCAAAAATTACAATATTTTATCTTTTCTTATGGCTAAGTAGTATTCCATTGCATATACATATATACCACATCTTATTTATCCAATCATCTAGCAAAGGACACTTTGGTGGTTTCCATATCTGGGCCACAGTGAATAATGTTGCAATGAATATATGGATACAAATATCTTTCCGAATAAATGTTTTCAAATTTTTCGGATAGATACTAAAAAGAGGGTTTGTTGGGTCATATGGTAACTCTATTCTTAATTTTTTGAGGAATCTTGATACTGTTTCCCACAGTGGCTATACCAGTTTACATTCCTAACACCAGTGTATAAGTGTTCCATAACTTCTCCAACACTTACTTGACTTGTTGCCAATAGCCAATCAAACAGGTGTGAGGTGGTATCTCATTGTAGTTTTGATTTGCATTTCCATAATAGCTAGTGAAATTTCACATCTTTTCACATATCTGTTGGCCATTTGTACGTCTTCTTGGGAGAAGTTTCTATTCAGGTCCTCTGCCCATTTCTTAATTGGATTGTTTGTTTTTGTTGTTGATTTATATAAGTTCTTTATATATTTTGGATATAAACCTCTTATTGGAGGTCTTGTTTGCAAATATCTTCTTCCATTCTTCCAATTTTCCCAGCACCATTTATTGAAGAGACTTTCTTTTCTCCATTGTATGACTGTGATTCCTTCATCAAAAATTATTTACTCATATATATGTGAATTTATTTCTGGACTCTCCATTCTGTTCCATTGATAAGTGTGTCTATTATTCTGCCAAAACCATGCTATTTTGAGTATGGTCACTGTGTAGTATTAACTTAAAGTCAAGGAATGTGAAACCTCTGGCTTTGCTCTTTATTCTCAGGATTGCTTTGACTATACGAGGTCTTCTATGATTCCACACAAATCATGTTCTATTTCTTTTAACAATGCCACTGGAGCCCGGCTGGCGTGGCTCAGTGGTTGAGAGTCAACCTAGGAACCAGGAGTTCACGGTTCAATTCCCAATCAGGGCACATGCCCGGGTTGTGGGCTCAATCACCAGTAAGGGGTGTGCAGGAGGCAGCCAATCCATGATTCTCTCTCATCATGGATGTTTCTATCTCCCTCTCTCCCGTTCCCGTCCTTTCTGAAATCAATAAAAATATATATATTTTTAAATGCGACTGGAATTTTTTTGAATATATTTTACTGATTTTTACAAAGAAAGGAGAGGGATAGAGAGAGAGAAACATCGATGAGAGAGAAACATCAATCAGCTGCCTCCAGCACACCCCCTACTGGGATGTGCCCACAACCAAGGTATATGCCCTTGACCGGAATCAAACCTGGGACCCTTCAGTCCGCAGGCTGACACTTTATCCACTAAGCCAAACCAGTTAGGGCGCCACTGGCATTTTTGATGGGTATTGCATTAAATCTGTATATTGCTTTGGATAATATGGCCATTTTAACTAAATTGATTCTTCCATCCATGAAAATGGAGTACCTTTCCCTTTCTTTTTATCTTCGAGAATTTATTTTAATAATAATGTCTTATCCTATCTAATAAAAGAGAAGCATGGTAATTGGCGTACGAGCGCTACCCTTCCCATTGGCTAATCAGCGAGATATGAAAATTAACTGCCAGCCAAGATGGCGGACGGCAGTCAGGCAGCTTGAAACTAACATGAGGCTTGCTTGCTTCAGTGACGGAGGACTCCAACGTTCCCCGCCTGCCTTGCTGGCCTCTGAGCCTTCAGTTTAAGAAACATTGTAACAAATATAGAAGCTAAACAAAACCCCAGAAACCAGCTTTCAGCGAGCTGGGATCTCAGAGCTGGAGGTATACATTATTTCAATTATAAAACCTAAACAAACCAGATACCTTCTTTCAGCAGCAGAGGCCCCAAAGCTGGAGCCAGAGCTAAAGCTGGCCCAGAATTAAAAAAAGAAAAAAAAAGAAAAAAAGGAGCAGTTGGGAGCTTCAGTCCCAGCCTGAAAACAGCCCTCAGCCCCTCACCCAGACTGGCCAGGCACCCCAGTGGGGACCCCCACCCTGAAGGTGTGTGACCAGCTGCAAATAGCCATCATCCCCTCATCCAGGCTGGCCAGGCACCCCAGTGGGGACCCCCACCCTGATCCAGGACATCCTTCAGGGCAAACCAGCGAGTCCCCACCCATGCACCAGGCCTCTATTCTATATAGTAAAAGGGTAATATGCCTCCCAGCACTGGGATCAGCGGAGCCGCGAGGCCTCCAAGCACTGGGATCAGCGGAGCCAAGAGGCCTCCCGGTAGCGGGATTAGCATGACAGGGGGCAGCGCCCAAACCCCCTGATCGCCCTGCGGCACTGTGTGTGACAGCGGGCGTGGCCACAACCTCCCTATCCGCCCTGCTCTGTTCCTGATAGGGGAAGGCGCCCCAACCCCCTAATCGGCCCTGCTCTGTGCCTGATAGGGGGGAGCTCCACAACCCCCTGATCGCCCTGCGGCTCTGTGTGTGACAGGGTGCGGCACCCCAACCCCCGCCCCCCACGGGCCCTGCTCTGTGTGTGACAAGGTAGAGACATAACCTCCCCATCCACCCTGTCCTGAGTGTGAGAGTGGTGGCGCCCCAACCCCCTGATCGGCCCTACTCTGTGGGTGATAGAGGGCGGTGCCCCAACCTCCCGCCCCCCCACGGGTCCTGCTCTGTGTGTGATGGGGTAGAGCCATAACCTCCCCATCGGCCCTGCCCTGAGTGTGACAGTGGCAGCGCCCCAACCCCCTGATCGGCCCTGCCCTGTGGGTTATAGAGGGCAGCGCCACAACCCCCTGATCGGCCCTGCTCTGTGCGTGACAGGGCAGCTCCCCAACCCCCTGATTGGCCCTGCTCTGTGCGTGACAGGGGGCAGCACCCCAACCCCCTGATTGGCCCTGCTCTGTGCGTGACAGGGGGTGGCACCGCAACCCCCCAATCAGCCCTACCCTGAGCGTGACTGAGGGTGGCATCACAACCTCCCAATCTGCCCTGCTCTGTGCATGACAGGGGGCGGCGCCCCAACTCCCCAATCGGCCCTGCTGTGAGCCCGACCAGGGGCTGCACCTAGGGTTTGGGCCTGCCCTCTGCCACCCGGGAGCAGGCCTAAACCAGCAGGTCGTTATCTCCCGAGGCGTCCCAGACTACGAGAGGGCACAGGCCAGGCTGTGGGACCCCCCCTCCACCCAGAGTGCACAAATTTTTGTGCACCGGGACTCTAGTTATTAAATAAGGTGTGAACATCAACCTATGAACCAGGAAGTCAGTTTGATTCCCGGTAAGGGCACATGCCCGGGTTGCAGGTTTGAACCCCAATATGGGGCACGCAGGAAGCAACCAATCAATGAATCTCTCTCATCATTGATGTTTTTATCTCTCTCTCCCTCTCCCTTCCTCTCTGAAATAAAATATATATACATATATACATGTATATATGTATATGTATATATGTATATGTATATGTATATATATATAGAAAAAAATAAAATACAGACATGGAAGCATGAAAGCTGGAGGAGGGGTCAATGGGGGGAAAGGGGATAGAGGTAATACTTTCAACAGTAAAAAATTATTTAAAAAATAAAGTAATATATATTGAAGAAGATACAAAGAAAGGGAAGCATATAGGTCCTTCACATTCTTTGATAAGTTTATTCTTAAGTATTTTATTCTTTCAGTGGTGACTGCGAAAGGAATTTTTTCATTTCTTTTTCTGAAATTTAACTGTTAGTATATAGAAACACAATATAATTTTGTACATTGATTTTGTATCCTGCAACTTTACTGTATTGGTTTATTGTTTCTAATAGTTTTTTGGTGGAGTCTTTAGGGCTTTCTATATAAAGAAATAATGTCATCTGCAATAAGTGACAATTTTACTTCTTCATTCCCAATTTAGATGCCTTTTATTCCTTTTTCTTACTTGACTGCTCTGGCTAACATTTCTAGTGCTATCCTATATAATAAAGAGGTAATATGCAAATTGACCCTCACTGCCACACCATCACAAGATGGCTGCACCCACAGCAGAGGCTGGGTTCCCATAACAAGCTGTAATGAGCGAACAGCAGGGACCTGAGGCTGCGTGGCACAGGGACAGGGAGCCTGAGGCTGCACACCCCCACCCAGCAGGGCTTGACGGGGGTGGGGCCAGCCAGGTCTGGATCTCGCCCAATGGGGAAGGGGCCAACCAGGTCTGGGTCTTGCGCAATCTCAAGGTGCACATGGGTGGGCGGGGACTTGACTCTGAGTCCCGCAGCATGCCCCAGACTCTGACAGGAGGAAGATTTTCACATACATTTTACTAATTTTCTTTCATCTCTGACACTTCTATTATAGAGAAAGGGCAAATAGCAATATTAAAATTTATTTTCCTCTAATTAATTCCCTTTTAATGTGTACAAATTACGTGCACCGGGCCACTAGTGTTGATTAACAGTGGTGAGAGTGGGCATCCTTGTCTTATACATGATCTTAGAGGAAAAACTTGTTTTTCAGCATTGAGTATGATAATAGCTGAGGGTCTGTCATATATGGCCTTTATTATGTTGTAATACTTCCCTTCTATACCTACAGTATTAAGTGTTTTAATCATAAATGGATATTGTATCTTATCAAATGCTATTTCTGCATCTATTGATATGCAAATATAATTTTTACCCTTTATGTTTGTTAATGTGGTGTTACATTGATCAATTTATATGTTGAAGTAAACTTGAGCCCCTGTAATAAGCCCCCCTTGATTGTGATGTATTATCTTAATGTATTTTAATTTCACACAATATACTTTCTGAAGCTTCCAAAATGCATATACCCTTTAAAAAAAAATTATGTTGTTGTGTGCATGCCAAACATTAAAATGAGGTACTTCAATAATAAGGGGGTTCCTTAATTAAATTGCAATTTATCAAAAACAATAATACTCTGTATTACATGCTAAATATCTACTAAAAATAATAGCAAAATATAATTTATTGATACAAAAAGATGTTCAGGTTAATAATTATTTAATAAATATAGTATAATCAATATAATCCAATATTGTATACATAAAAATGCACACAAAAAATCTAGAAGGATCTGAATGAGGAGATTTTGGATGATTTTTGTCTTGCACTTTTCTATTTATCTTTCTGTATTTTCAGAATTTTTAAATGTTAAATCTGCATTATAAATGTTTAATCAAAAATTTCTAAAACCTTAAAACTGGCTGCAGTAATACTTTCTCCCACTGATGGAATAAATCAACAGGTACTTTAAATAAATGGTAACACTAAAAGGTGCATTGAGTAATGGAAAAATCATCTAATATGCAAAAGAGAATCAAACAATAATATATATGTATGAAATTTTAAAAAGACATAATGGAAAAAAGCAAACATTAACTTTAGAAATACATAAGGGAAAAAAGCAAACATTAACTAAGGTTTTAAGAAAGCTAACAACAAATATCCAATCGTGGTGGTAGAAAATAATTTGAGGGAGAGCAGCAAGAAATATTCTGCAGCAGGATTATCTTTTAAGAAAGGATGTATAATGTCATAATGGGTATTATACCAAATAGTGATTAATTCAAACTTAATAAAATCTTGCTATGTGAAAGAACACAGAATTTCAATAATTCTTAAAGGACAAATCCATAAGGACTAAAATGTCACGTAAATGTTAGAATATTAAATACCTAGATTCATATAAAAAGGTAACATATTTTTGTTTATTTGTTTGTACTCCTGTGACCTTAGTAATGTATTTCTTTTTAAATATATTTTATTGATTTTTTACAGAGAGGAAGGCAGAGGGATAGAGAGTTAGAAACATCGATGAGAGAGAAACATCGATCAGCTGCCTCCTGCACGCCCCCTACTGGGGATGTGCCCGCAACCAAGGTACATGCCCCTGACTGGAATCGAACCTGGGACCTTTCAGTCTACAGGCTGACACTCTATCCACTGAGCCAAACCGGTCAGGGCTAATAATTGTAGTTTACCAGGTAATTATACTTTGTCCAAATCTCTCTGGAATTAGATGAAGACCTATACTTTAAATTTTCTAATGTAGGCCTATAATAAAACAAAATTTTAAAAAATTCCTTTACACTTCCCAGCTTCATAACAAAAAAATTTTATGCAAACATCAATAGAATAATATCTACTGTACCTTATTATAACGATCATGTGGAACAGACTGTAAAACAATTGGTTCCATTGTAGAAACATTGGCAAATTGTACCTCTGGAATATACAGGGCACAAACCACATGAGCCCAACCTAAAATAAATAAATAAAAATAACATGATTTTCCAGTTTTCAATGAAGCTTTTTCAAAGATACATAAAATCAGTGATCTTCTAAACAGAACCATTAAGTGCTTACTTAAGCAAATATACAACAAAATAAATTCTCATTATTGACTGAATAGTCAGTCAAAACACTACTAATAAAGCACTCTTAATCATTCCTCTAGTTATATGCACAGTAACATAAATAAGGGAAACATTTTAAAATTCAGATTCTGGCACTGACTGACTTCTTATAAATGATTCAGATCAACACTGCTTCTGAGAACCACTGTAAAAATGAGAATTTTTATAGCTGATTATCTAAAATAAAAAATGTAATACTTTAATCTTGAATGACAACATTAAATTGTTTAAACAGATCACCAACCAAACAAAAAAAGTATATGAACAGACCACAAAAGAGAACAAATTGCTCTTTAAAATATGAAAAGATGGTCAGATTCGCTTTTAAAAACAGAGAAATGTAAAAATACCTTCTCAGAGACACCAATTTCCACCTATTGGGTTACCAAGGGTATAGAAAACAGCTTTTATGATTTACTAGAGGCCCGGTGCACAAAAATTTGTGCACTGAGGGGGGGCGGGGGGGGGCCTCAGCTCTACCTATGCCCTCTTGTAGTCTGTGACCTCTCAGAGGATGTCCACCTGCTGGCTTAGTCCCGCTCCCTGGGGGGATCGGGCCCAAGCTGGCACTCAGACATCCCTCTGGCAGCCCGGCAGCCCTCGGGGGATGTCCACTTACCAGCAGGGAGCAGACCTAAACTGCAGTCAGACATCCTTAGCGCTGCTGAGGAGGCAGGAGAGGCTCCCGCCACCAACGCTGTACTGGCAGCCGTCAGCCGGGCTTGTGGCTGAGCAGAGTTCCCCCTGTGGGAGCGCACTGACCCCAGGGTACAGCTCCTGCATTGAGCATCTGCCCCCTGGTGGTCAGTGTGTGTCATAGTGACAAGTCATTCCCAGTCTTTCTGCTGTTAAGGTGAATTTGCATATTACCCTTTTATTATATAGGACAGAGGCCTGGTGCACAGGTGGGGGCTGGCTGGTTTGCCCTGAAGGGTGTCCCAGATCAGGGTGGGGGTCCCGCTGGGGTGCCTGGCCAGCCTGGGTGAGGGGCTGATGGGTATTTGCAGGCTGGTCACACACCCTTCAGGGTGGGGGTCCCGCTGGGGTGCCTGGCCAGCCTAGGTGAGGGGCTGATGTCTGTTTTCAGGCTGGCCAAGCCCCCCGGCAACGGAAGCTCCCAACCTATGCTTTTTTTCTTTTACTTTTTTATTCTGGGATTTATTTACTTTCTATAATTGAAACTTTGTAGCCATGAGTGGAGCTCAGAGCCAGCCAGGACGGGTGGGAAGCTTGGCTTCCTCCATCACTGGAGCAACCAAACCTCCTGCTTGCTCCAGCTCTGTGGCTGCCGGCCGCCATCTTAGTTGGGTTAATTGCATATAGTCACTCTGATTGACTGGTGGGCGTGGATTAAGGCATAACGAAGGTACAGTCAATTTGCATGTTTGTCTTTTATTAGTGTAGATTGTTGCTGGGAATATAATTTGGTACAAACACTAGGGAGAATAATTTGGAAATATCTACCAAAATTAATTGTAAAATCCCTTTGACCCTACAGTTTCACTTCTGGGAATTAATAATCTTACAGATGTACTTGCATATAAACAAAATGACATATATAAAAACATCTCTAAAAATAAAAGTGTAATATGCTAATAGACCGGACAACCTTCCCAATAAAGCCGGAGCTGCGAGGGAAGCCAGGGTCCAGGGCGCCAGAGGGAAGCCAGTGCCGGCAGCTTTTGGAAGGAAGGCCTACTCTTGCACGAATTTTGTGCATCGGGCCTCTAGTTACTAAAAGCAGATTAGAAAGTCCATCAGTTGGTGACTAATTATATAACAGGGTAAAAAAAAATAAAAGACAGCTCTATACTGATAATAGAGATAAAATGTTGTGTGAAAATAATTAGGATGCAAGACTATGTATAATATTCATACAGAATAAAAATTAGAGTCTTGGCCAGTGTGGTTCAGTTGGTTGAGTGTCATCCCATGCACTGAAAGGTCACCTGTTCAATTCACAGTCAGGGCACACACTCAGGTTGCAGGTTGACCCCTGTTGGGGTACATAAGGAGGCAACATTTCTCTCCCTCTACCTCTCTCTCCAAAATCAATTTTTTTTTTAAGCCGGAGGAAATATTTGACTATTCATATTTATCTGCATATGCCAGAAGACCTAGAAGGATATGCCAAAAAAAAGTAATAACAGCAATTGTCTTGGTGGTAGGAAAGTTGTTGGTTGAGGAACTAGGCAAATGGTAAACAGGCGTAAGAGAGACTGTTATTAATACTTTTTTAAATTTTGGAAAATGTGACAATATAATATAGTTTAAACAATAAATTAAGATATGTAAATATATGTACTGCCAAAAATATTGTATTTTTCCCTTTTCATTACTAAGACCATTACTGTATTCTTTGCCAAAAATACTTTAATCTATTCAATAAATGGTGTTAGAAATATTAAACAGATATGTGCAAAGCAATGAAACTAGACCACCCTCTTACACCATACACAAGAATAAACTCAAATGTATTAAAGACTTAAATGTTAGACTCAAAACCATAAAAATCCTAGAAGAAACATAAGCACTAAAATCTCGGACATTTCTCGTAGCAATTTTTTTTCTACTATATCTCCTCAGGCAAGGGAAACAAAACAAAAACATAAACAAATGGACTACATCAAATTAAAAAGCTTTTGCTCAGAAAAGGACAGCTTCAACAAAATGAAAAGACAACCACTCAATGGGAGAACATATTTGCTGATACATCTGATAAGGGGTTAATACCCAAAATTTATAGAGAACTTACAAAACTCAACACCAAAAAACAAACAATCCAATTAAAAAATGGGCAAAGGATCAGAATAGACATGATATAGGACCTAACTAGACCCAACAGACCTCAAAAGGTGTTAATATCCAAAATTTTTAAAGAACTTATAAAACTCAACACCAAAAAAAAATTCAATTTAAAAATGGGGATGGCGGCATAGGTTAACGCCGGAGTTTGCTGCTTTGAACAACTACTTCAAAAGTGAAACCAAAAAACGGAAGGGACATCACCCAGGACCACAGGAACGCTGGCTGAGTGGAAGTCCTACAACTAGGAGGAAAGAGAAACGCATACGGACACTCAGAGGAGGCGCAGTGGTGAAGTCAAATTCTGAGGTGCGGAGTGCACGGAGCGGGATGGCGGCGGAGGGCGCGGTTGGCGTTTTCAATCGGGAGGGAGTCGCAGACTCTGAGCTCCAGATACAGGCGAGTCTTTAGGGACCCAGACTCAAACGGGAGAAGCGGGACTGTCTGGCTCCGGTCAGAGCGAGTGCAGCTTTCTCTCCGAGCTTTGCAGCGGGTGCTGGGACTCAGAGAGGCAGAGCCCCTGGGGACAGGACTGAGAGCCGCCATAACTGCTCTCTCTGGCCCACCCTGTTGATCCTGTGCGACCCGACCCGCCCAAGCCCTGCACAGAGGCATTTGCCGGATAGCCTCAGGCAAAGGCTAGATTAGCACCTCCCTAGAGAACAGAAGTTCTCTCACTGCTGACACAGCTGATTCTCATAGCCACTTGGCCTGGAGGTCAAACCCTCCCTGGTATTAGCTACAACAAGCAAGGTTTAACTATAAGACTACGCACAAAGACCACAGGGGGTGCACCAAGGAAGCATAACAAAATGCGGAGACAAAGAAACAGGACAAAATTGTCAATGGAAGATATAGAGTTCAGAACCACACTTTTAAGGTCTCTCAAGAACTGTTTAGAAGCCGCCGATAAACTTAATGAGATCTACAAGAAAACTAATGAGACCCTCAATGTTATATTGGGGAACCAACTAGAAATTAAGCATACACGGACTGAAATAACGAATATTATACAGACTCCCGACAGCAGACCAGAGGAGCGCAAGAATCAAGTCAATGATTTGAAATGCGAGGAAGCAAAAAACACCCAACCGGAAAAGCAAAATGAAAAAAGAATCCAAAAATGCGAGGATAGTGTAAGGAGCCTCTGGGACAGCTTCAAGCGTACCAACATCAGAATTATAGGGGTGCCAGAAGATGAGAGAGAGCAAGATATTGAAAACCTATTTGAAGAAATCATGACAGAAAACTTCCCCCACCTGGTGAAAGAAATGGACTTACAGGTCCAAGAAGCGCGGAGAACCCCAAACAAAAGGAATCCAAAGAGGACCACACCAAGACACATCATAATTAAAATGCCAAGAGCAAAAGATAAAGAGAAAATCTTAAAAACAGCAAGAGAAAGAAACTCAGTTACCTACAAGGGAATACCCATACGACTGTCAGCTGATTTCTCAACAGAAACTTTGCAGGCCAGAAGGGAGTGGCAAGAAATATTCAAAGTGATGAATACCAAGAACCTACAACCAAGATTACTTTATCCAGCAAAGCTATCATTCAGAATTGAAGGTCAGATAAAGAGCTTCACAGATAAGGAAAAGCTAAAGGAGTTCACCACCACCAAACCAGGATTATATGAAATGCTGAAAGGTATCATTTAAGAAGAGGAAGAGGAAGAAAAAGGTAAAGATACAAATTATGAACAACAAATATGCATCTATCAACAAGTGAATCTAAGAATCAAGTGAATAAATCATCTGATGAACAGAATGAACTGGTGATTATAATAGAATCAGGCACATAGAAAGGGAATGGACTGACTATTCTTGGGGGGGAAAGGGGTGTGGGAGATGCGGGAAGAGACTGGACAAAAATCGTGCACCTATGGATGAGGACAGTGGGTGGGGAGTGAGGGCGGAGGGTGGGGCAGGAACTGGGAGGAGGGGAGTTATGGGGGAGGGGGGAAGAGGAACAAATGTAATAATCTGAACAATAAAGATTTAATTAAAAAATAAATGGGCAAAGTTCCAAAGAGGACATACAGAAGGCCAATGGACATATAAAAGATGTTAAATGTCATTCACTAATCATCAGAGAAATACAATTTAAAACTGCAATGAGATATCACCTCACACCTAGCAGAATGGTTATTTTATCAGTAATCAACAAACAAGTGTTGGGGAGAATGTGCAGAAAAGGGAAACCTCATGCACTATTGGTAGGAATGCAGATTGGTGAAGCAACTGTGGAAAATGGTATGGGGTTACATCAAAAATTTAAATATAAAACTGCTTTATGGCCCAGTGATTCCGCTTCTGGAAATATATATCCAGAGAAACCCAAAACACTGATTTGAAAGAATATATGCAACCCTACGTTCACTGCAGAGTTACTTACAATAGCCAAGATTTGGAAGCAATCCAAGTGCCCATCAATACATGAATGGATAAAAAAGCTGTGGTACATTTACACAATGGAATACTACTCAGCCATAAAAAATAAGGAAATTTTACCCTTTTTGACAGCATAGATGGACCTGGAGAATATTATACTAAGTGAAATAAGCCAATAAGAGAAAGACACAGACCACATGATTTCACTTATGTGGAATCTAATGAACAAAATGAACTAACAAGCAAAATAGAGACAGACTCAAAGTCAGTAGACTGACAGCTGTGAGAGATGCTAGGAGAGAAGGAACTGAGGGGGAAAGGGGGAAAGAGAAAGAATTCATGGACAGGACAACAGCATGGTGATTGCCAGGGGGAGGGAAGTGGGGTGAGGTGGAGGGTATAAGGGGTATATATGGTGATCAATGGAGACTTGACTTAGGGTGGTGAACAAACAATACAGTGCATAGACAATGTGTTGTAGAATTGTACACCTGAAACCTGTTTTTGTTAATCAATGTCACCCAAATAAATTCAATAGAAAGACAAAAAATACTTCAGAGTTGGCTAACCAAAATGTAAATGTATACTAACAGAAATTATAAAGGGTGTCCCAAAATTCACGCAAGGAGTAATTTTGATAGAAAACACAGGTTTATAATTAAAAATTGTAAATTTTTTATTGATTCATAAAGTATACAGTATAGGGTTATGTATGGAATAGCATATCGGGTAAACGGCCTCCATGACTTTGCTGGCACATACACACTCTTTTGTTGAAATTTTCCATGACCGTTTTGCATAAATGTGGCTGAATTTCGTTGATCACCAAAACAGGAAATTACATGACCAGGAAATGACTCATGCAGTAATTGAATTGTTTCTCAGGCTGAAGTTGTCGCATTTGGGGTTCAGAAAATCCACGAGTGATTGTTGAGAAACAAATGCTTCCACAACGTGTCACTGTTTGGTGTGGATTTTGGGCTGGAGGCATCATCGGACCATTCTTCCTCGGAAATGCGGCTGCTCAGGCAATAACAGTTAATGGTGCTTGCTATCGCGACATGATAATTCAGTTTTTTGTGCCTAAATTGCAAGATATGGATGTGGACGACATGTGGTTTCAACAAGACGGTGCCACATGCCATACAGCCTGAGAATCAATTCAATTACTGCATGAGTCATTTCCTGGTCTTGTAATTTCCCATTTTGGTGATCAGAATTGGCAGCCCAGATCATGCGATTTAACGCCGTTGGACTTTTTCCTTTAGGGTTTTTTGAAGTCTAAGGTTTATGCCAACAAGCCCACGACCACCCATGCCTTGAAGGAGGAAATTGAGCGCTGTATCAATGAAACTCAGCCACATTTATGCAAAACGGTCATGGAAAATTTCAACAAAAGAGTGGATATGTGCCAGCAAAGCCGTGGAGGCTATTTACCCAATATGCTATTCCATACATAACCCTATACTGTATACTTTATGAATCAATAAAAATTTTGCAATTTTTAATTATAAACCTGTGTTTTCTATCAAAATTACTTCTTGCGTGAATTTGGGGACACCATTTACCTCTACTTTTTAAAAACTTATCTTTATTATTGAAAGTCCAACCGCCCCCCTTCCGCCCAGGTCTTCATCACACTATTGTCTATGTCCATGGATTATGCATATATGAATTTAAATTCTTTGGTTGATCTTTTCCCACCCCCACCCCCCACCTTCCCTCTGAGATTCAATAATCTGTTCCATGTTTCTATGTCTCTGGATCTATTTTGTTCATCAGTTTATTTTATTCATTAGATTCCACATGAGTGAAATCATGTGATACGTGTCTTCCTGTGACTGGTTTATCCACTTAACATAATACTCTCCAGTCCCTCCATACCATCTCAAAAGGTGAGAGATCCTTCTTTCTTATTGCTGCATAATATTCTGTGGTATAAATGTACCATAGCTTTTTTTATCCACTCACCCACTAACGGGCACTTGGGCTGTTTCCAGACCTTAGCTACAGAAAGAATGTATCTCTACTTTTTAAATTTCTTCATGAGTTACTTGACTTTCACAGTATGCTACAGTTTAATAAATTTGTGGTACTGAGCTATAAGGAAATATAGATTTCTCTGAGAGAGATAACTAAAAACAGAAATGAAAATGAGAAATATGAAAGGTTCCTCAGAAAAGCACAACAAAATTTAGAAATCAGCAAAAAGGCCCTCAAGTGTGTTAAAATTAACATTCAATAAAAACATCATCTGTCCTGCAATACACAAAAGGGGGAGGGGGGGTGTCTAAAACAACAGATTTTAAGTCTAGCCGAGAGAGAGAGAGAGAGAGAGAGAGAGAGAGAGAGAGAGAGAGAGAGAGAAGCTTATTTTTTTTCAAAAATAATTTCTATAAGGAACTGTATCCATTAAAAAATCAAGATTTTAATTAAAAGTATGTGGACTGTTCTGCATTAAGAAAAAACAATGCTTAATTCCATCCACAAAATAGAAAAACTTTTTCAATAAAAAATAATTCATAAATTATATCCACTGCTATAAAAATATTTGAGTGGTAAACTATTCAATTTTATATAATAATATGAACTACCAAATACCTTAAAATACTTTCCCAATCCAGTTTTCAATAAAAAATTTTTCAAAAATCTCTGCACTTACCCCCATTATCTGTTCTTTTTAAAGCTCCATCCTTATGAGGACACAGTTCACATCTCTATTTAAAAAAAAAGAAAGAAAAGAAACAAAGATATTTTTCAGATTACAAAAGTATAACATCTTCCTTGTAACTTCAAAACTATTAAAAAGGTAGGAGCAACATTTGTACTAGTTGCCACCAAGAATGACATTTCAGAAAATTCCTCACAAGGTAATTCTCCTTGATATGAGATCTTCTTCAGAGCACCAGATAACTTTTACAAAGTAAATTACTGCTTAACTTTTAAATTCCTGCCAAGATATTTTTGTGTTAAATTAATAAAAACAAAAAGATCATCTCAACATAGGACTGGGGCACATTTGCTTCTAGCTCTTTACTTTCTACTACCTACGACCAGCTAGGCTTAGTCTACTCAGTTAGGTCTGGTTTGTTCTAAAATAAAGAGCCAAACTCAAAAAATTTAGAATTGTGATTTAGGTGGCAAGGCATGGTCTCACATATGCTGACCTGCCTTCTGAAAGGAAGTGCTCTAATTATTTTACTCTTATTCACACACAATGGTACTCGGAAATTATCGTGAATCCCACCGCCTACCACTCCCCAATTTAAAACCAGAAATAAACAGAGCCACTACTAACATTTCTTTTCACTATTGACAAAAGGACAAATATAATTATAAAATTAATAAACAGAGTAAGTTCTTTTTTTAAGATTTTTTAATCGATTTGTATAGAGAGAGAGAGGAATGGAGAGGGAGAGAGAGAAATATCAACGGGAGAGCAAAACATCAATAGGCATGCCCCCCTACCGGGGATTCAAGCCCAAAATCCAGGCATGCACCCTGACAGGGAATCTAATGGCAACCTTTAAGTGTACGGGACTACTAAGCACAACCAACTAAACCACACCAGCCAGAGTAAGTTTAATGGCATTGTCTTACTCAGGGGTCCTCAAACTACGGCCCGCGGGCCACATGCAAATACAAATATTGTATTGTTCCCGTTTTGTTTTTTTACTTCAAAATAAGATATGTGCAGTGTGCATAGGAATTTGTTCATAGTTTTTTTTAAACTATAGTCCGGCCCTCCAACGGTCTGAGGGACAGTGAACTGGCCCCCTGTTTAAAAAGTTTGAGGACCCCTGGTCTTACTATAAAGAATATGTTCCTGGAGGTCACACTTGAGTACCCCATTATGCTCCCCAACTTGCAGCATATAATATAGTAACATAAATAAATTACAAAGAAAAATAACAGGATATTAAGTATACAAAACATAAGCCACATGATGCTATTATTTCTTGTCATCCAGTATTTCACTTTCCTGATTTTCCTCTTACCATTTTGGCAGTACTTCTCTGATCATCTTATCCAACCTTTAAATGCAGAAGTTCCTTAGCACCTGACTTAAGATGCCTTCTCATTTCATGTTAAACACTCGGCAATTTCATTCATTTTCCATACATCTATCACCAATTAAATTATTAGGATATGCCAGTGACTCACAAATTTTACCTATTCATTTGTCCTTGGATACATATGTAAAACTTTCTATAATATCAGTCCCAAATTTATGACTACACTTACTCTTCCTGCAGTTTTCCCTATCTTTGTAATAATACTCTTAATCACATTATTGCGCATATCTAGGCATCATCTTTTGACAGCTTTACCCTATTTCCTAAATTCTTATAATTTTAAAATGTTTTTATTGATTTGATAGAGGAAGGTAGAAGGAGAGAAACATCAATGTGAGAGAGAAACATCAACAGGCTCCCTCCTGCACACCACCTACTGGGGATCAAGCCCGCACCAGGAATCGAACCGGTGACCTTTTGGTGCATGGAACGACACTCAACCAACTAAAGCCACAAGACTAGGGCTAACCTCATATTTAATCAATCACCACAATTTGGACATTCTTCCTCCTAAATACTGGTGAGATCTGACTACTTCTCTCCTTCTACACTAGTATTAGCCAACTGCAAGCCAACATCAACTTTCATCAGGACCACTTCAGTGGTCTTCTACTAAATAGTCTCCCAGTACCTGACCACTCCAGTCTACAGAATGAACTTCAAAAATGCAAGTCAATATATATAACTTCACCACTAACACCCTTTAAATGGTTTCCCTACATGATCTACTCCTTACTTTACTCTATGACCTTCTCTCTTTTCATCTCATTGTCCGGGCAATACTGACTTTCCTTCTTTCAGTTCAGTAAATACTCCAAAGTTCATTCCTGTCTCATAGCCTTTAAATGTGTTGCTTTTACTCTACCTGAAATACTGTCCTCACCCCAAACTACTTTCACAGTTGGGTAACTTCATACTTTCCTCAGGTCCTTGCTTAAAGTCACTTCCTCAGAAAAGGTTTCTCTTAATACCTTTATTAAATTAGGTGCCATTTCTTCTCATCATATATTGCAATCTCAATTAATTATTTCTGCAATTATGTTTATCTCCTCTGCTAGATTGTTTCATTTCATGGCTGTAGTCCTAGCATCTATCACAACTGGAAACACGGAAGGAGCAAAAACATAAGCAGACTAGCTAAAGACAGGCAATAACTTGGTTCTAAGTTATACCTCCTTCACAGATGGAAACATTATTAGTTATACAATTTACCCTGGAGGAAAAAACAGTTACTTATAGAAGTATAACTAAATCTAATATAAAGACTACAGCCAGTGATAGATTACTTTTTAGGATGGTTAGGTATAAGAACAATGTTCAACCATTGGGGAAGAAAAAATTCAAATTAGACCCTTGAAAATTTACTGATCACAAATATAAATTCAAAATGTTTGAAAAACAATTTCAATATAAGAATTAAAACCAAAAATAATCAGTAGTCAAATCTAAAAAATTAAAAACTTCTATAAAAGAAAAACATTAGAATAGATAATTCAAAACTTTTATTTCTCTCTCCTCTTGTGGCCCAAGATGCTGAAAGGAAAGAAGGCTAAGGGAAAGAAGGTGGTACCAGCTCCTGCTGTTGTGAAGAAGCAGGAGGCCAAGAAGGTGGTATATCCCATTTGAGAAAAGGCACAAGAATTTTGGCTTTGGACAGGACATCCAGCCCTTAAGGGACTCACCCACTTTGTCAACGGCCCCTCTAACATTCGGTTGCAGCAGCAAAGGACTATTCTCTATTAAGTACCTGAAAGTGCCTCCTGCCATTAACCAGTTCACTCAGGCCTTAGACCACCAAACAGCTACTCAACTGCTGAAGCTGGCCCACAAGTACAGACCAGAGACAAAGCAAGAGAAGACACAGAAATTGTTGGCCTGGGCTGAGAAAAAAGCTGCCAGCAAAGGAGATGTCCCCAAAAGGCCACCTGTCCTTCCAGCAGGGGTTAACACTGCAACCACCTTGATGGAGAAGAAGAAGGCCCAGCTGGTAGTGACTGCACATGATATGGAACCCATCAAGCTGGTTCGTCTTCCTGCTTGCACTGTGCATTAAAATGGGGGTTCCCTACTGTATTATCAAGAGGACGGCCAGGGTGGGGCATCTAGTCCACAGAAAGATCTGTACCACCAGGTTAACTCAGAAGACAACAGATCTCAGGCTAAGCTGGCAGAAGCTATCAGGGCCAATTGGAATGACAGATACGATGAGATCCACCGCCAGTGGGGAGGCAATGTCCCAGAACCAAAGTCGGTGACTCACACTGCCAAGCTAGAAAAGGCAAAGGCATTTTTGCCCACTACATGAGTAAAGCTTTTCCTCATGTTCAGAGTACAGTGAACATTTATTTTCATATACTATTGATGGCCCCATAATCCAATTCTTTGGAGAGCAATTTAGCAATATGATTCAAGAAAATTACTGATTCCATTAATTCACAGAGCCAAAGGAAATACGATGGATATAGCATGTATTGAGTACTGTGTAATTATTATATCATTATATAAGTTCAAGACATGAAAAGAATGTGTATAAAAATATTTAATATGGTTGTTTATAAGTACAAAAACTTTATAAAGAGTCTTAACTGTATAACAGTGAGGGAACAAATGCTATATTCACAAAGATTTTAACTGAGTTAACAAATAAATGCATAGAAAAAACCTCTAAAAGAAAACACACAAAATATATTAACAGGCTTGTGATGAGAATAGTAAAATATGAGTGAATTTATTTCTTCATTTCAAAATACTTTGTTTTAAAATTTAAATTCTTATAGACACATTATATGCTAAGTAAAATAATATGACTTTGTCTCCCCACTAAAAGGAAAAATAGACAGGAGACTTGAGAAAAAACATGATTACAGAAAAAAAGAAAACAAGATTAAATTATACTTAGAAGACTGTCCCATAAGATCAGAAAGAAAGGATCTGGTATGAGGCATCTTGGACAACAGAGACTTCAGATCCTATAGTAAACCAATCCAAACTGAAAAGTTTCACAGGGTAGGCTGCAGCTACACGTGTTTGTACTAGAATTCCACAGATCCAATCTTACTTTAGTTAGATATAGTTACAAGTAAATCCTGTGAAAGTGGAAACATTTTAAGGAGATCTGCTCCTCCAAAAAAAAAATATATTAAAGATCTCAACACAATTTACCAAGAAAAAATACCCTTTAATTGTAATGGTAAACAAGTAGAAATTATACAAGGAGGTTCCTTCTTTTTGATATCATGTAGTATAGTAAGAAAGCATACAACTATTTTTTTTAAAATATATTTTATTGATTTTTTACAGAGAGGAAGGGAGAAGGGATAGAGAGCTAGAAACATCGATGAGAGAGAAACATCGATCAGCCAGCTCCTGCACACTCCCCACTGGGGATGTGCCTGCAACCAAGGTACATGCCCTTGACCAGAATCGAACCTGGGACCCTTGAGTCCGCAGGCTGACGCTCTATCCATTGAGCCAAACCGGTTAGGGCCATACAACTATTTTCCATCTTTATAATGTAAGGTAACATTACTTGTTCTACTTTATATTAGACTAGAGGCCCGATACACGAAATTCTAAGCAGCAGCCCCAGCTGCCGCATCGGCCCTCACAGCCCCAGCTTCGTCCAGAAAGTCATCTGGAATATCGTCTGATCTAATTAGCATATTACACTTTTATTATAGGTTCTCTTGCAAAGTACTCACTGTACTTCACTAAGTCAAGCTCACCCAAAACACTAGGCTTTAGGAGGTCATGACTATGTAACTATGCATTCAGCTATACTCATTTACCCAGACTGTGATCACCATTACATTACAAAAAGCAGTAAGATAATAATTAAAAATAGTATTACAGAACCAAGATGGCGGCATAAGGTACAGACCTGTGCGTGCTGTCTCCCACAACAACATCGAGACTACCAACTATAAAAGAAACAGCTGTCATTCAGAACCATGGGAAAGCTGGCCCAGTGGAAGTTCTACAACTGGAAGGAAAGAAAGAAGAGCATTGAGACTGAGTAGGTTGTGCAGAAGCTCCAAGAACGGAGGTACGGAATCGCGCGCCAGGCTGGCTGCAACTTGATGCGCGGTATTTTTCAACCAGAAGGGGATGCGGACTATCAAATCCACTGAGCGTGGTTGGGGTGGGATACTAAGGTCCCAGACCCCTATGGGGAAAAGTGGGATGGCCTTGCAATGACCCAGAAAGCGAGAGTGACTGTCTCGCGAAACTGCTCACCGGCAGGCACTCGGGGACACGAGTAGCTCAGTTGCAGAGAGGCGAATAGACACGGAGATGCCATTGCCCTTGGCCCCGCCCTGGTGATTCCCAGGGACTCCACCCTACTCAAATTACATCCTCAACCAAGCTGTGCTAGTGACACAAAGAGAACCACAGACGCTTTTGCAGCCCAGCCCAGCAGAATGCAGATTTCAACTCCTCGCATACATAAGGGACACAATAAAGAAGCAGAATCAGGTTCAGAGGAAGCTGGAGCCAGACACGGCTGGGCCACCAAATGCACAGGCAGGCCCACCAGATCCAGTATCACATGGGACACTGGGTGACAGCAGACAGGAAGTCTGTGCACTTGGTAGAAAACTAAATCCAAGCAAGCATACCAGATATTCAGCCACCAGGAACGCCTGGAGATTTTGTCCAGCAAGGAGCCGCCCAACAAAGGATAGAATGGCAAACTTCATATCGCTGAGGCGGCCCCCGTAGGGCTGGGACGGCCCCAGTGGGGTTGAGACACCCCAGTGAGGTTGAAACAGCCCCTGTGCGGTCAAGACGGCCCCGGTGGGGTCGAAACGGCCCCCGTGAGGCGGGGAAGGGCCCTGTGAGGCTGACATGGTCCCTGTGAGACTGAGACGGCCCAAGGGAAGCTGAGAAAAATACCAAATGAACTCACTCATTTATGGATAATAAGAAACATTATAGACTGATGAACAAAAATGGATACAGAGGAAGATCAGCATTGAGCAGAATGTCAAACTACAGTGGGAACCCTGGGGAGGGTTGGGGGGAGTAGGAGATCAACCAAAAGACTTATATGCATGCTTATGAAAATAACTAATGGACACAAGACACTGGGGGGTGGGGGAAGCCGGGGGAATGTCAAGGGGGAGAAAAACGGAGACATGTGTAACACTCTTTGTAATACTTTAAGAAATAAAATTAAATGCCCTGGCCGGTTTGGCTCAGTGGATAGAGCGCCAGCCTGTGGACTGAAGGGTCCCAGGTTTGATTCCAACCAGGGGCATGTACCTTGGTTGTGGGCACGTCCCCAGTGGGAGGTGTGCATGAGGCAGCTGGTCGATGTTTCTCTCTCATCGATGTTTCTAACTCTCAATCCCTCTCCTTTCCTCTCTGTAAAAAAAATCAATAAAATATATATATAAAAAAATTAAATTGAAAAAATTTAAAAAAAATAGTATTACAGGTTAATAAGAAGTATAAATTCAAGTTTTAAGTTTGATCTTCCTCATATAAAAGATATAACTGTGGCCGAAACCGGTTTGCTCAGTGGATAGAGCGTTGGCCTGCGGACTGAAAGGTCCCAGGTTCGATTCCGGTCAAGGGCATGTACCTGGATTGCGGGCATATCCCCAGTAGGAGGTGTGCAGGAGGCAGCTGATCGATGTTTCTCTCTCATCGATGTTTCTAACTCTCTGTCTCTCTCCCTTCCTCTCTGTAAAAAATCAATAAAATATATTTTAAAAAAAAAAGATATAATTGTGGCATAAAATGTTGCTCAATTGCTTGAGTGTCATCCCCTGCACGGAAAGGTCACCAGTTCAATTCCTAGTGAGGACACATGACTAGGTTGCGGCTCAATCCTGGTAGGGGGCATGCAGGAGGCAGTCAATCGCTGTTTCTCCTTCTCTGCTCCTCTCTCTAAAATAGTAATACAAGCCTTAACCGGTTTGGCTCAGTGGATAGAGCGTCAGTCTGCAGACTGAAAGGTCCCAGGTTTGATTCCAGTCGGGGGCATGTACCTTGGTTGCAGGCAAATCCTCAGTAAGAGGTGTACAGAAGGCAGCTGATCGATGTTTCTCTCTCATCGATGTTTCTAACTCTCTATCCCTCTCCCTTCCTCTCTGTAAAAAAATCAATAAAATATATTTTCAAAAAATAAATAAAAAATAAAAATAAAATAAAATGGTAATACAAAATATTTTTTTTAAATACCTGTAGGATAAAACACATACCATCATCATTTCTTTATTTAGGCAAAAGATGAAAATAAATCTAAATTAACACATCTTGTGTTTTAGAAAGATCACAACTACCATTCTATAAATTAGTGTCCAGGCTGTGGTCCAGGACATCTAAGAGAAGTGATGATTACTGGTCTAAGTCAAATAACCCCAGAATAGTTTGTTCTATTAGCAAGAAAGCTACAAAAGTATACTCTAATCATGTTAAAAGGACTTACGGGCTAACCCAGTGGTTGGCAAACTGCAGCTCAGCAAACCACGGCTCACGAGCCACATGCGGCTCTTGACCCCCCCTTGAGTGTGGCTCTTCCACAAAATACCGACTTCTGCACATGGGCCACAAAATTTCAATCGCACTGTATGGGCACGCCTGCAGGTGGTATTTTGTGGAAGAGCCACATTCAAGGGGCCAAAGAGCCATATGTGCCTCGCGAGCCGCGGTTTGCCGATCACGGGGCTAACCTAAAGGGACTTCTGCTGGCTAAAGATGAAATTACTTAAGGCCAAAAAAAATAACTTCAACGAACTGAAACATACCAAACATGTTTAAATCAATGATAAAATGATCTTCTACTTCAAAAGTAAACTTGAGAACCAAGATGGCGGCATAGGTTAACGCCGGAGTTTGCTGCTTTGAACAACTACTTCAAAAGTGAAACCAAAAAACGGAAGGGACATCACCCAGAACCACAGGAACGCTGGCTGAGTGGAAGTCCTACAACTAGGAGGAAAGAGAAACGCATACGGACACTCAGAGGAGGCGCAGTGCTGAAGTCAAATTCTGAGGTGCGGAGTGCGCGGAACGGGCTGGCGGCGGAGGGCGCGGTTGGCGTTTTCAATCGGGAGGGAGTCGCAGACTCTGAGCTCCAGATACAGGCGAGTCTTTAGGGACCCAGACTCAAACGGGAGAAGCGGGACTGTCTGGCTTCGGTCAGAGCGAGTGCAGCTTTCTCTCCGAGCTTTGCAGCGGGTGCTGGGACTCAGAGAGGCAGAGCCCCTGGGGACAGGACTGAGAGCCGCCATAACTGCTCTCTCTGGCCCACCCTGTTGATCCTGTGCGACCCGACCCGCCCAAGCCCTGCACAGAGGCATTTGCCGGATAGCCTCAGGCAAAGGCTAGATTAACACCTCCCTAGAGGACAGAAGTTCTCTCACTGCTGACACAGCTGATTCTCATAGCCACTTGGCCTGGAGGTCAAACCCTCCCTGGTATTAGCTACAACAAGCAAGGTTTAACTATAAGACTGCACACAAAGACCACTAGGGGGTGCACCAAGGAAGCATAACAAAATGCGGAGACAAAGAAACAGGACAAAATTGTCAGTGGAAGATATAGAGTTCAGAACCACACTTTTTAAGGTCTCTCAAGAACTGTTTAGAAGCCGCCGATAAACTTAATGAGATCTACAAGAAAACTAATGAGACCCTCAATGTTATATTGGGGAACCAACTAGAAATTAAGCATACACGGACTGAAATAACGAATATTATACAGACTCCCGACAGCAGACCAGAGGAGCGCAAGAATCAAGTCAATGATTTGAAATGCGAGGAAGCAAAAAACACCCAACCGGAAAAGCAAAATGAAAATAGAATCCAAAAATGTGAGGATAGTGTAAGGAGCCTCTGGGACAGCTTCAAGCGTACCAACATCAGAATTATAGGGGTGCCAGAAGATGAGAGAGAGCAAGATATTGAAAACCTATTTGAAGAAATCATGACAGAAAACTTCCCCCACCTGGTGAAAGAAATGGACTTACAGGTCCAAGAAGCGCGGAGAACCCCAAACAAAAGGAATCCAAAGAGGACCACACCAAGACACATCATAATTAAAATGCCAAGAGCAAAAGACAAAGAGAGAATCTTAAAAACAGCAAGAGAAAGAAACTCAGTTACCTACAAGGGAATACCCATACGACTGTCAGCTGATTTCTCAACAGAAACTTTGCAGGCCAGAAGGGAGTGGCAAGAAATATTCAAAGTGATGAATGCCAAGAACCTACAACCAAGATTACTTTATCCAGCAAAGCTATCATTCAGAATTGAAGGTCAGATAAAGAGCTTCACAGATAAGGAAAAGCTAAAGGAGTTCATCACCACCAAACCAGGATGATATGAAATGCTGAAAGGTATCCTTTAAGAAGAGGAAGAAGAAGAAAAAGGTAAAGATACAAATTATGAACACCAAATATGCATCTATCAACAAATGAATCTAAGAATCAAGTGAATAAATCATCTGATGAACAGAATGAACTGTTGATTATAATAGAATCAGGGACATAGAAAGGGAATGGACTGACTATTCTTGAGGGGGAAAGGGGTGCGGGAGATGCGGGAAGAGACTGGACAAAAATCGTGCACCTATGGATGAGGACAGTGGGTGGGGAGTGAGGGTGGAGGGTGGGGCGGGAACTGGGAGGAGGGGAGTAATGGGGGGGGGGAAGAGGAACAAATGTAATAATCTGAACAATAAAGATTTAATTAAAAGAATAAAAAAAAAAGTAAACTTATATAAGACAAACCCTTACACAGATAACAAACAGATTCTAGTCTCCCACCAGAAATCAGAACTGGAAGGTTTTTAGTCTGAAGACAAGCTAGCCAGCCATATATTACAGTGGCTCCTGTGGTTTTAAAACCTGAAGAACCAGAAGATAAAAGTTCAGGGAAACCAAGAAAGTGAGGTCTGAATCAAGAAAGGAAAGAACCAGGAGAAGCCCCCAAATATTTATATATAGAATCTCACTGAACTTAAAAAAGGCAAGCTAGAGTCCAGTTAAGGAAAAGAGAAATAAAATAAAATTTAAACAACTGCTCAAAATACATAATAGATGGTTTGAATCTAACCCAATCAACTTCTTATAAAAGTAATAACAATTATTTTTATTATTCTGCAAAGGAATATAATAAAATCCAGACTTCCCACATATAACACAATGTATAGGAAACAATCGAAGTCACCTACCTGATCTATGAATAGGAAAATGTTAATCATGCTCACAAACATAATCAGCGAAGGTAAACACTAAGATGACCTAGGCATACATTAGAATTAGACTTTAAAATCCTATCTAATAAAAGAGAAACATGGTCATTAGCCGTACGTCCGCTATACTTCCCATTGGCTAATCAGCGAGATATGCAAATAAACTGCCAGCCAAGATGGCGGCCGGCAGCCAGGCAGCTTGAAGCTAACATGAGGCTTGCTTGCTTCAGTGACGGAGGACTCCAACGTCTGTCATTAATCTTTTTAAATATGCTGGGTAATCTGGCCAGACAACCATTTGGACAGACTTTCCCTTTGCTACAACATCAAGTAAATTTCCCATCGGATGGTTTTTCATCAGAGAAATTTAGGGATAGGCAAAATTCACATCAAACAGTCATTGCACCACAACTACGTTCGAGGATTGCATCCTCATGTACTCCATTTTCGCTGAGAAGGCAGTTCCTACCGGTATTGACAGTACTTGCTGATGACTGTTATCTAGACATAATCTGTCGCCGCCACCGCCTTCTTTCAACTTCAAAGGCACGCTGCTCTCCAGACACTTTGTCGATAACGCCGGCATCTTTCGGCTGCAGATCTACGTAGTATCAACAGTTGTTCTTTAGACATAGTCCCACCTCTCCACTGTCACTGTCTGAGATGCAGGTGAATGAGAGTCCTGGCTATCAGGCCACTGAGAGCTGTCTCACCAATGGCTGATTCTGGCTGATTCTGTGGGGGTGGGACTTCCTACTCCCTGCTGTCAGTTTCCACAGCTGTGATGAGGATGCTGGGGTGACAGAGGGAGCTTCCCTCTCTCTTGCTCTGCTCTATGTCCAGTGGCCTCCTGCCCTGCCAAGTCCTCCAAACCTCCTGCTCTCCACCGGCAAGGTCCCTGGAGCCCGCAGGGGTGGCTACAGCCTCACCTCCTGGGGCCGGCAAAAGTCCCAGGAGCCCACTGCCGCCCTCGCCTCCTGGGGTGCTTGACACCTGCATATTCAAATTAACCGCTATCTTTGCTGGATAATTTGCATAATCACTCAGATTAGCTTGTGGGCGTGGCTTGCGAGTGTGGCTTGAGCATAACAGAGGTATGGTTCATTTGCATGTTTCTCTCTTATTATATAGGACTAGAGGCCCAGTGCACAAAATTTGTGCACTCAGGGAGTCCCTCAGCCCACCCTGTGCCCTCTCGCAGTCTGGGAGCCCTCAGGGGAGGTCCTATTGACGGCTTAGGCCCGCTCCCAGCTCCCCTTGGGGAGCGGGCCTAAGTCGCAGTCTGGCCTCCCTTTGTGGGAGGTGACTGGGCTGATCAGGGGAAGGCACCAGCCCCATCGCCCCGCTGCTGAAGCTACTGCCAGTCACTGCAGCCACCAAGGTTTTTTCATCAACACGGACTCTAGTCCCATCACCATGAAAAAGTGACAACTTTTTTTAGGCATTTTCAAGATGTGTCTTTCATATAATAATAATTTCTTTATTATTTTTTTATCTTCACGTGAGGATATGTTTCCATTGATTTTGAGAGAATGTGAAAGAGAAAGGGAAAGACAGAGAGAAACATCAAAATGAGAGGAACACTTTGATTGGTTGCCTCCTGCATGAGCCCTGACCTGGGCCCCGGCCAGGGAGGAGCCTGCAACCTAGGTACATGCCCTTCGTCAGAATTGAACCCAGACCCTGCCATCGGCAGGCCAAGGCATTATCCACTGAGCCAAAGTGGCTAGGGCAGGATATGACATTTCTTGGCCCTCCAGCAGCGGACCTTTGTTTTTTTCACCAGGAGTGTGGTGAAAACCCTAGATCACCGTTTTGGATTCTATTATCAGTGGCATACAGGGAGCTTAACCAATGAGCAGTCAGAAAAGGTGCTTCCTCTGTAGTTCACACCAATCTGCGGCTTCGCACCCCACCCACTCTCGCCCCAGGCTTGACGCCTCTGGCCCAGGCTTCAGGCCTGGGCAGGGGAACCCCATCTCCCCCAGTCACGGGCTCCACCCTTGCCCAGGCCTGACCCCTTGGCCAGAGGCGTTGACCCCCATCACCCTCCGATCGCCAGATTGGCCCCTTGCCCAGGCCTGATGCCTCCGCCAGAGGTATAAGGCCTGGGCAGGGGACCCCCATCTCCATCCCATAGCTGGCTCCACCGCCGCCCAAGCCTGATACCTCTGGCCCAGGTATCAGGCCTGAGCAGGGGACCTGCACACCCCTCCAATTGACGGCTCCACCCCCTGCCAAGGCCTGACGCCTGGGCCAAAGGCGTTGACCCCCATCACCCTCCAATTGCAGGATCAGCCCCTTGCCCATGCCTGATGCTTCTGCCAGAGGCATCAGGCCTGGGCAGGAGACCCTCATTTCCCCCATCACTGGCTCTGCCCCCAGCCCAGGCCTGATGCCTCTGGCCCAGGATTCAGGCCTGGGCAGGGGATCCCGTCCCCTCCGATTGCTGGCTCTGCCCCCTGCCCAGGCCTGATGCCTCGGCCAGAGGAGTTGACCCTCATCACCCTCCAATCCCCGGATCGGCCCTTTGCTCAGGCCTGAGGCCTCCGGCAGAGGTGTCAGGCCTGGGCAGGGGACCCCCAGCTCCCACTATCCCTGGCTCCGCACCTGCTACCCACAATCTCTGGCACCACCCCTGTCCAGACCTAAGGCCTCTGGTGGAGACATTAGTCCTGGGCAGGGGACCCCCAGCTCCCTGCGATTGCAGGCTCTGCCCCTGCCCAGGCCTAATGCCTCTGGCCAAGGCGTTAGGTCTGTGCAGGGGACCCCCAGCTCCCCGTATTGCAGGCTCCACCCCTGCCCAGGCCTAACATCTTTGACCAAGGCTTTAGGCCTGGGCAAGGAACCCCTAGCTCCCTGGACTGCTGGGAGAGTGGGTTGGGGCGTGACTGCAGGCCCCGCAAACCCCGGTCTGCCAGCGGGAATGCGGGTCGGGGGCGTACGCCTGCAAACACGCCCCAACCCGCTCTTGGGGGTTGGAGGCATGACTGCAGGCGGACGCCGTAGCCGCCCCGATAGCCCGGTCTGCCGGTGGGAGCGGGTCGGGGGCGTCCACCCCACCAGCCCTGGTCTGCCGGCGGGAGCGGGTTGGGGGCGTGACTGCAGGCGGACGCCACAGCCTCCGCGCCAGCCCCGGTCTGCCGGCGGGAGAGCCGGTTGGGGTCTTGGCCAGTAGGGGACAGCTGCGGTCACGACCCGCCAGCCCTGGGTTGGGTTGCCGCCATCCAGGTCACAGATAGCAGGCCTGGATGGCGGAGGGGCAGGCAGGATGGCGCTGTCCCATCCTGCCTGCAGTGTGCAAATTAGCCGCCATCTTTGTTGGCGGTTAACTGCCATCTTAGTTGGCAGTTAATTTGCATATTGCCGTGATTAGCCAATGGGAAGGGTAGCGGTCGTACGCCAATTACCATGTTTCTCTTTTATTAGATAGGATTATATAGGAGGATTCTGAGAGATAAATGAAAATGCACCTATAATAAGTGAAATAGAATATTGAAGCTACATTAATATATAGGATCTAATCTGAAAAAGAAAATTGTGAAAAAAAGGAAAAGGGCTTCCAGAACATACTGAACAGTACCAAGAAGTCTGTCTAACTGAAGGCCTAGAGCACTGATGGTGAACCTAAGACACGCGTGTCAGAGGTGACACACGAACTCATTTTTTTGGTTGATTTTTCTTTGTTAAATGGCATTTAAATATGCAAAATAAATATCAAAAATATACACCTTTGTTTTACTATGGTTGCAAATATCAAAAAATTTCTATATGTGACACGGCACCAGAGTTAAGTTAGGGTTTTTCAAAATGCTGACACTCCGAGCTCAAAAGGTTCACCATCACTGACCTAGAAGGTGGGGGAAGGGAGGAGTGAATAAATAAATAAATGTGAGAATACAGTGGGAAAGAAAATTTAGAACACATAATATATGAAAACTTCCTCAATTCAAAGGACATATTTATGGATTCAAGAAGCTCAATGAACCTCAAGTAACCAAACTACTTACTGAAAAGAAAACAAGGGGAAAAGTATTGAAAGCAGCGAAGAGAAAAATGACACATCAAATACAGGGGAACAGTAACTGGATAAATGACTGCTTTCTCATCATAAACTACAGAAGCAAAAAGAGAAGAAAATAACATCTTTAAAGTATTTGAAGAAAAAGAACTGTCAAACCAGAATTCTGTATTTAACTAATATATCCTTCAAAAATGAAGGTAAAATGGGTTTTTACAGATAAAAGAAACAGAATTAATCATCAGTAGGCATGGGCTACAATAAAGACTAAAATAAGTCGTCAAAATTAAGGGAAATGGTACTAGATGGAAATGTAAGTCTTCAGGAAGCAAAGAAGAGGACCCCAAACAGTAAATATCTGGGTAACTATAAAATACTTCTAGGTCTTATTACTTAAAATACATGTTATTGCCCAGTCAGTGTGGCTTATTAGTTGAGCATCAACCCAGGAACCAAGAGGTCACCAGTTCAATTCCCAGTGAAGGCACATGCTCAGGTTGTGGGCTCGATCCTCAGTAGGGGGCATGCAGAAGGCAGGTGATCAATGCTATTTCTCTCCATTAATGTTTCTATCTCTCTATCCCTCTCCCTTCCTCTCTAAAAAAATTAAATAAAAAATATTTTTTTAAAAAATACATACTATTGAAAGCAAAAATTATGTCATCTTCTGGGTTGTATAATATATGTAGATCTAATACATATGTCAATAATATAACTGACAGCAGGCAGAGGTGATGTAAAAGAATCTCTGAAGGCTCCAAGTTTTCTACACTTTACAAAAAGTGGTACAATGTTAACTATAAGTGGTATGCTATATGTACTGTATATTGAAACTAGAGGCCCGGTGCACGAAATTTGTGCACGGGGTGCAGGGGCCCCTCAGTCTGGTCTGCACCCTCTCCAATCTGGGACCCCTCAGGGAATGTCCGACTGCGGGTTTGTGCCCACACTTTTAACAGATGACAGCTCCATTGTTGTTTCTTTCTTTTCATGCTTAAACCCATTGGAATTAATAGGTATTCAAAGTGTGTATATGTTTTGGGGGGACACTCTGTATATCTATAGTCAGCGGAGAAAGGAACCAACAGCAGATTTGGAACCCCGAGAGAAGAAATCTCGCTCACTCCCCGCATGTCTCCCCACTCCACTTTCCAAATTCCCGGGCAGCGAGAGCATCAATGTTTTCTCTCATTAACTCGGAAAAGCATGTCCTGTCACCCACTACCCAGCAGGAGTGCGCTAGTCCTCAAGCAAGCAAGGCTCAGTCAGGGCAGCCTTCACTCATGGGTGCTGGCACCCAAAGTGCACATTCCTCCTCTGCAGTCGCCCCAACTATCCCACCATTTCACTGAGAGGACGGAACTCCTCACCTCCTCTGGGTTCTTGATCTTGAACGCTGACTGAAGGCACCTCAGCAAGGGCTGCCCACGCCCACCAGGTGTGTCTGCACCTGCTCCAGCCTCAGCACCTGCATTAGCCCCACAGAGGTGATCTCGTCGCTGCACTGACCTCTGCAGGAACAGGGCATCACCACTCCGCCCACTCACTGTCATCTCACAGGCGCCCACCCTCAGCACCCAGAACACCCAGACACTCTCCAAAGGATGCTGGAGGGGACGTGCGCACGTCCTGTGGGGGACGTAGGCATGCTGGGGTTGATGGAAGTGCGACGGATTTGTGGGAGGAACTTGTGCACGCCTTGGTCCGGGACTGTTGCTGGTGTGCAAGGGCAACAGCTCACTAGGGGGGAAGTTCGCACGCCAGGGTGGGAGGAGAGGATGTGCGCACCGGAGGCCTGTGGCTTCGCAGATCCGCAAACCCCCGTGGCATGGCCAGGAGGACGTCAATCTGGCCCGCCACGGTGGCTGTCCCTGTGATCGCACACCTTCTGGGCCAGGAGGCGGACCTTGCGCAGTCACTCCACGGTGCTGATGGCCTGCAGGCGCTACTTCAGCTCGGCCCTCAGGCTCCACTTGGCGTGCTCATGGCTGCCACCTCTGCCGTGTGGGGAGTACAGGCCGCCTTCCGCCGGCCTGCCTCCCCTGCCCAGAGGCTCTCCACACACGCTGCTCACTGGCCCAGAGCGGCCTAGGCAGGGCGGGATGCCAGCATGCGCTGTTCACCAGCCCAGAGCAGCCTGGGCGAGGCGGGACGCCGGCGCGTGTTGCTCATCTGCCTGGAATGACCAGGGCAGAAGCCAGGCGTCCTGCCCCGCCCCAACCGCTCCTTGCCTCCACGTGGTGCGCACCAGCCCGGAGCAGCCAGGGCGGGGCGGAAGCCAGGTGTCCTGCACCGTCCTATCCCAACCGCTCAGTGCCTGCCCGCACTGCCCACTGGCGCAGATCAGCCAGGGCGGGGCGGGGCAGGACGCCTGCCCCCAGCCACTCAGTGCCTGTACACGTGCATGCTGCCCACAGGTCCGCCATCTTTGTCGGGTTAATTTGCATACTCACTCCTGATTGGCTGGTGAGCGTAGCAGAGGGACAGTCAATTTACATGTTTCTCTTTTATTATACAGGATTACTAAAGGGATGCTAAGAAACTAATACAAAGAGAAATAACTTTACAAAAGTTATGTTAAAACTTCTTACCTACATGTAAAAGAATTAAGTTGAACTCTTTATTCATTATATATATATATCCTATCTAATAATAGAGAAACATGGTAATTAGCTGTACATCCGCTACCCTTCCCATTGGCTAATCAGGGTGATATGCAAATTAACTGCCAACCAAGATGGCGGTTAATTTGCATATACTGGCTCTGAGCGAAGACTGAAGACAACGTGGAAGCCAAGGGCTATAGAAGGGAGCAAAGTAGAGGCCACGGACACAGTAAAGGAGCCAATGCTGCAGAGGCAGGAGGCGGGAGGGGAAACCCAGCCACAGCAGCTAGGAGTGGGAGGAGAAACCAGGCAGCAGCGGCTGGGGGCGGGTTGGGCAAACACACCAAGATGGAGCGGCTGGGTGCGAGTTGGGCAAACCCACCAAGATGGAGCGGCTGGGTGTGGGTTGGGCAAACCCACCAAGACAGAGTGACTGGGGGCAGGTTGGGCAAACCCACCAAGACGGAGTGACTGGGGGCAGGTTGGGCAAACCCACCAAGACGGAGTGGCTGGGTGCGGGATGGGCAAGCCCACCAAGATGGAGTGGCTGGGTGCGGGTTGGGCAAACCCACCAAGATGGAGCGGCTGGGGGCAGGTTGGGCAAACCCACCAAGACGGAGTGGCTGGGTGCAGATTGGGCAAGCCCACCAAGACGGAGTGGCTGGGGGCAGGTTGGGCAAACCCACCAAGACGGAGTGGCTGGGTGCGGGTTGGGCAAACCCACCAAGATGGAGTGGCTGGGTGCAGGTTGGGCAAGCCCACAAAGTCGGAGCGGCTGGGGGAGGGTTGGGCATACCTACCCAGCCACAGTGGCTGGGGGCGGATTGGAAAAACCCAGCAGCAGCGGCTGGGGGAGGGTTGGGCAAACCCATCAAGCTGGAGCGGCTGGGGACGGGTTGGGAAAACCCACCAAGACTGAGCAGCTGGGGGCAGATGGAAAAACCCAGTAGCAGCGGCTGGTTGCGGGTTGGGCAAACCCACCAAGCCGGAGCGGCTGGGGTGGGTTGGGCAAACCCAGCAGCAGTGGCTTTGGGCAGGTTCGGCAAACCCACCCAGCTGCAGTGGCTGGGGGTTGGGAAAACCCACCCAGCTGGAGTGGCTGGGGTGGGTTCGGCAAATCCACCAAGCTGGAGCGGCTGGGGCGGGAGCAAAGCCCATCTCAGCGGGTTTTGTGCCCTTCTCTGCTTTGCTCCAGCCATAGTAAGCCCTATTCTTGCAGGAATCTTCCTGCAACGGGTCTCCAGTATATATATATATATGTCTAAATGACCATTACGACGGAACAACGGGTCGGCCAGTTGCTATGACGGCACACTGAGCACCAGGGGGCAGATGCTCAATGCAGTCCATTCCTTCCACACCAGGCCCAGCGACTGTCGCCTCCTCTCCAAACCTCACCGGGGCCTTTGGGCCCCGGGCTGGGACAGGGAACAAGAGGTGAGTAGCAGCAGACGCGGCCCCTTTCCCAGGGGGGCTGAGGGCTGGCTCCCTCCTTGGGGCTGGCGGCGGCCAACCTCCTGTACCCTGTCTTCTCCCCCCGGCTGGCAGGCCCCAATAGTCCTAGCCCAGATCAACCCTGATCGCCAGCCAGGCCTAGGGGCCCCACCCATGCACGAATTCGTGCACCAGGTCTCTAGTTATATTAGTAAAAAGGCTATAGTATATTTACACCTTGGAATACTATGCAGCAATAAAAATAAAGGATTTCTTACCCTTTGAGACAGCATGGAGGGACCTGGAGAGTATTATGCTAAGCGAAATAAGCCAGTCACAGAATGACAAGAATCACATAATCTCACTCACATGTGGAAACTAATGAACAAAATAAGCTGATGAACAGTAGAGATCCAGAGATACAGAAGCATGGAACAAGACTATTGAATCTCAGAGGGAAGGCCAAGGTGGATGAGTGGGTGGGAAGAGATCAACCAAAGAACTTATTTGCATATATACATATGCATAACCCATGAACACAGACAACAGTGTAGTAGAAGGCCTGGGATGGAGGGTTGGGTATGGGCCAGAAGGAACCAATGGGGGGGAAAAGGGGACATATGTAATACTTTCAACAATAAAGATTTAAAGATAAAAAAAATGTTTAAATATATCCTGTTGGCAAGGATATGGAGAAATTAGACCCCCTCATATATTGCTGGTGGGATAGCTGCATTGGCAGTTCATCAAATGGTTAAATATAGTTATCACAAGTTTGATCAAAAACTCTAAACCCAAAAGAAATAAAAACAGATTTATACGTAAAAGTTTGTACACAAATGGTCATAACAGCTTTATTCATAACAGCCAAAATGTAGATACAACCTAAATATCCATCAATTAATTAATGAGAATATAAAATGTGGTATATCCATACAAGGGAATGTTGTTTGGCAATAAAAAGAAATAAAGTTCTAATACATGCTACAACATAAGTGAACCCTAAACACGTTAAGAGAAAAAAAGGCATTCACAAAATACCAATTATTGTACGATTCCATTTATATGAAATGTCCAGAACAGAGACAAAAAGTACACTCATGGTTTCCAGGGACTGGAGAGGCTGGGTAATGGATAGTGGGTGCTAATGGGCAAGAGCTTTTTCTGAGGTGATGAAAATATTCTTAAATTGGCCGAAACCGGTTTGGCTCAGTGGATAGAGCGTCGGCCTGCGGACTGGAGGGTCCCAGGTTCGATTCCGGTCAAGGGCATGTGCCTGGGTTGCGGGCATATCCCCAGTGGGAGATGTGCAGGAGGCGGCTGATCGATGTTTCTCTCTCATCGATGTTTCTAACTCTCTCTCTCTCTCCCTTCCTCTCTGTAAAAAATCAATAAAATATATTTTAAAAAAAAAGAAAATATTCTTAAATTGATTATAGTAATGATTGTACAATTCTGTGAATATACTAAAAAACAATGAATTGTACCCTTTAAAAGGCTGAATTATGGACACAGAGCTTTTTCTGAGGTAATGAAAATATTCTAAAACTGATTATGATAATGGTTTCACAATTTTGTAAATATACTAAAAAACACTGAATTGTACACTATATGTGTGAATTTTATCATTAAAACTTTTTAAAAATATATATTTTATTGATTTTTTACATAGAGGAAGGGAGAGGGATAGAGATTTAGAAACATCAATGAGACAGAAACATCAATCAGCTGCCTCCTGCACACTCCCTACTGGGGATGTGCCCGCAACCAAGGTACATGCCCTTGATCTGAATCGAACCTGGGACCCTTCAGTCCGCAGGCCAACGCTCTATCCACTGAGCCAAACTGGTTAGGGCAGTGGTCGGCAAACCGCGACTCACGAGCCACATGCGGCTCTTTGGCCCCTTGGGTGTGGCTCTTCCACAAAATACCACGTGCGGGCGTGCACGTACAGTGCGATTGAAACTTTGTGGCCAATGCGCAGAAGTCGGTTTTCGGAAAGGAGATAGATGAAACAAGTATACAAGACGAGTGTGGATGGGAGAGTTGAAAGGGGTCGACCTCAGTGAACGTACCTCAATCAGATTGAGGACATTTTTAGCAAAGGCCAGCTTAGGAGTACCCTAATTAATAAACAATGTACCTACCTATATAGTTTAAGTTTAAAAAATTTGGCTCTCAAAAGAAATGTCAATCGTTGTACTATTGACATTTGGCTCTGCTGACTAATGAGTTTGCCGATCACTGGGTTAGGACATTAAAACTGTTTTTAATACTAATTTTCAAATATATTTTTAAAAAACCAGACAAACAGAAAAAAACCTACTAAAATGGTAGACCTAAATCCAAGCATGTAATGGCATCAAATGTTGAGACTCATAAGCATCAAATAATGAGGACATAAATATGTACCTCATAACAATGATTCAAAATAGATTACGCAAAACTGTCACAAATAAAGGGATAAATACACAATTCCACAAACATAGTATAGTATGTTAACATTTCTCTCTTGGTAATTAACAAAACTAGATTTTAAAAAATCAATAAATAGCCCCAGCTGGTTTGGCTCAGTGGATAAAGCGTAGTAGGCCTGTGGACTGAAGTGTCCTGAGTTCGAATCCGGTCAAGGGCACATGCCCTGGTTGAGGGTGCGATCCCCAGTAGGGGGCATCCAAGAGGCAGCCAATCGATGATTCTCTCTCATCATGGATGTTTCTATCTACCCCTTCCTTTCTGAAATCAATAAAAATATTAAACACACACACACAAATAACCAATATAAGGAATAAAGAAGGAATTATCACTATAGAACCAACAGATATTAAAAGGACAAAAGATTATTAATAATTTTACACTAATCAACAACTTAGATGAAATGAAAACTTCCCTGACAAATACAACTTACCAAAATTGATAAGATGAAACAAATATTTAAAGAAACCTTTATATTGAATTCATTATCAAAATCCTTCCTCAAAATAGAACCCTAGACTCAAGATTTTTCACTGGTAAATTCCTTCATATCACCAAAGAAGAAATAGCATCACTTTCAGAAAACAAATACTTTCAAAAAATAGAGACTAATTCCAAAATCATTTTCAAAGTTCAGCATGAATATAATATTAATGAATATACCAATAATACTAAAACCTGAAACTACAAAAACAATTGCAGACTAACATTCCTCATGTACATAAATGCAAAAATATTTAATAAACTATTAGGAATTTAAATCCAGCAATATATAAAAAGGGTAATACACTGTAACCAAGTAAAGTTTATCCCAGAAATACTAGATTGTTATAACATTTGAAAATAAAAACAATGAAATTTACCATATTTATTTTTTTAAATATATAATCATCTCAACAGATGAAGAAAAAGCATTTGACAAAAAATATCCATTCAGGCCCTGGCTGGTAGCTCAGGTGATTAGAGCATTATCCCAATATGCCAAGTTTGTGAGTTCAATTCCCAGTCAGGGCTCATACAAGAATCAATCAATGAATGCATAAATAAGTGAAACAACAAATTGATGTCTCTCTCTCTCACACTCTCACTCTTTCTCTAAAACAAACTAACAAAAAACTCATTAAAAAAAAAATAATATATATATATAGCCCTAGCCAATTTGGCTCAATGGATAGAGCGTCATCAGCATGTAGACTGAAGGGTCTCGGGTTTAATTCTGGTCAAGGGCACATTGCCCGGGTTATGGGCTTGATCCCTAATGGGACGTGCAGCTCAATGATTCTCTCTCATCATTATGTTTCTATCTCTCCCTCTTCCTTCCTCTCTGAAACCAATAAAAATATATTTTTAAAAATATATATACATACATAAATACATATATATGTGTGTATGTATGTATGTATACATACACACACACACACACACACACACACATATATGTAAATCCAACTATAAACTGCCAGAAAACTAGGAATAAATCTTACTCAACCGGTATATTAATCATATCTTTTCATTTTGATATTTGATACTTTGGGGCCTGCTGATGAGGAACTGCCCCTCCCTCTGAAGACTGGCTAATTCCTGGAGACAGCAAACAAACTTCCCAGCTAACTTTCATATATAGAGTGTCCCCCCAAAAAATGTATACATACACCTTAAATAATTATAAAGGCAGTATTTATGAAAATACATTTCATTTTTAAAATTGAGCTATCAGCTGTTAAAGTATGTATACAGTTTTTTGGAACAACCTTATATGCAAAGCAACCAATCCAGAGCCCATACCCCCAACCATCTTTATTTTATACTCCAGCCACTATATTTCCCTGCCCTGATCACCGCAGGGCTAGGTACCAGACAACTAGGCAAAGTCCCTATGCCCCAGAGTCCTTGAAATTATTCAAGCTAGATAATCCTAAACCTGATGACCATTCCTTGACTATTTCTTCCCACAAAAACCAAAATAAAGGTTCCTGCCTTTACTTTTTCCCTTTTGTTCTTTCTGCCTAACTAACCCATATGGCTTCCTTGGTGTAACTCCTCCTCTAGGGATCTTTGAATATAACAAACTATCTTTTCAATGGCAGTCCTTCTGATTCTTAATAATAATGAAATCAATATTTAAAACAAACTGGTAACAATCATCAGTAAAAAGCCTACAGCTGACATCATAATTAATGGTACAAAACTGAATGCTTCCCCCAATGAATGAGAACAAGATTTAAGTATATGTAATAAAGGAAGAAATTTTTTAAAAAAAATACAAATTGGAAAGAGGTAAAGTTTTATGACATTATCGTGTACTAGAAAAAGCTAAGTTATCACCAAAAATCTCACAGAATTAATGTAAGTATGGTTGTTTGACACAGGTCAACATACATAAGTCAATTCTACTGCCATATACTAAGAACAAATAATTAAAAACTGAATTCTTTAAAACCACTTACACAATCACATAAAATATTGAAAAATAAAAAGACATATAAGGCCAAAGATTAAAAACCACAAAATAATGCTTGGAAAAAAAGCAAAGATAACCTAAATAAATGGCAATCCATACCATGCTAGTAAATAGGAAGATTCAACATTGTTAACATGTCAATTCTCCTCAAAAAGATCTATAGGTTCAAAGCAATTGTAATCATAATCACATCAGCCTTTCTGGAAATGGAAAAACTAATATTAAAATTTATATGGAAGTACTAAGGACTTAGAATATGCAAAGCAATCTTGAAAAGATGAAAAGTGTTGAAGGATTTGCAAATCTGACTAAAAGACTTCCTATACAGTTAAAAATAATCAAAATAATGTGGTAAATGATATAAGGATAGACAAACAGATCAAAGAAACAGAATAAAGATTCCTAAAATAGAGCTCACTTATGCAGCCATGTTATGTTTTACCAAAGCAATCCAATGAGAAAAGGAGAGTTGCAGAAACAATTGGATAGTCATTCTCAAAAAATAAAACCTATAAAACTTAATTTGAGATGCATCACAGACCTAAATATAAATTAGCAAAAAACAAAAAGTTTTTGAGGAAACAAAGGAAATTACCTTCATGACTTCAGGGTTAGCCAAAAGTGTCTTAGCTCACAGTAAGCAATAACTATAAAAGAAAAAACTGATAAATTAGACTTAAATATTTCTGCTCATTAAAAGCCATAGTTAAGAAAATAGGAAACCACAGACTTGAAGAAAGTACTTACAAAATATTTATCTAACAAAACACTGGCATATCCAGGACATATAAGAAGTTCTCCAACTCAAAAAGAAAAAAGAAAAAGACAAACAAAGAAGTAAGAAAGAAAAAAAAAGGAGAGAAAGAAGGAAAAGGGCTAAAGGTTTGAACAAATTCTTCATACGATAAAACACATGAATGATCAATAAGCAAATAAAATGTACTCAATATCACTAGTCATTAAAAAATGCAAAATAAAACCAGTTCTAGTCAAGATGGGAGTAAAAGGGACCAGATTTAGCCTTCTGTATGAAGTAATAAAAACCTAACAAAATGTGTGAAAAATTAGCACTAAAGTTTTTAGACAACAAATAATGAAAGACAGTGATTCCTAGGAGACAAGAAACAAATGACATGAGCCATACATTTGCCAGCTTACTGCCTTGAGAGTTTCCAGGCGGTGGAACAGGGAGAAGAAACCCAGGCAGGGCCTGTCTCCCCAAGGTGTGGAAATGGAGCTGCGAGTCCAAGGAAGCCAAGGTGGCTAGACCTCACAAGGGAGACCAGCACTGAGCAGAGAGCTGAGGAGAGAGAGAAAAATGAAGAGATCTACAGAGGCTGATCCTAGAATATGCTGAGTAACTAACTAATCAGCCATGCATGTGAGAGACCTATTCAAGTCTAGGGAGAGAACCACCAAAAGATTTAGAAGTAACAGCACCCAGAATTCATACAAGGATGCAGATAATGCTTGTTCCCAAAAGCCAGAATGCAAAACCTAGTAATTCATATCACATCAGAGTACTAAGAAGGGTAATGCCTCAGGAGGAGGGAAAATTTAACCCTAAACATAGCTCTGGTCTGTCAAACAAAACAAAAACAAAACCTAAAAGGAACAAACTATTTTTCAGTAAATAAACCATGTCATAGAACAAAGTCAAAAAATATTTTTAGGCATACAAAAACAGAGAACCAAACAAGGTAAAATTCATAATGACTAAAAGTCAATAAAGACATACCCAGATACAGGAAATTATACCCCTAATGAAACAAAAATCAACCAATCCTAAAATAACATAAATAGAATTATTACCCAAGTCCTTTTTTAAAAATATATTTTTGATTTCAGAGAGGAAGGGAGAGATAGGAACATCAATGATGAGTCATCGATCAGCTGCCTCTATCTAGCATGCCCAGCACTGGGGATCAAGCCCGCAACCCGGGCATGTGCCCTGAACGAGAATCAAACTGTGACCTCCTGGTTCACAGGTCAATGCTCAACCACTGAGCCATGCCAGCCAGGCACCCAAGTCCTTTAAAACAATTATTATAAATACATTCCATATGTTTAAGAAACTAGAGGAAACATTAAACATGTTAAGTAAATACATTCAAGAATAAAAAAAAAATTGGACATTTAGAGATGAAAACATACTGTATGAGATTTACAGCACATGAAACCAAGTAATAGTTACTAAAATGAAACCCAGAGGGAAAAATACCTTAAAAAAGGAATAAAGCATAAGTTAGCTGTGAGATAACTTCAAGAGGCCAAAATACTTGTAATTGGAGCCACAGGAGATAAATACAGAAAACGAAAGTCTGAAGAAATAATGCCAACAATTTGCCATATTTAATGATAATTATCAACAAAGAACAAAGTACTCTTTAAATAAACAGTAAGCAACAGAACCATGAAAAAATGTAAAGCACACTATATCATGATCAAATTACCTAAAACCAAATAAAGCAAAAATCTTTAAAAAGCAGCCAGAGAAAAAGGTCCTATTACGTACTGCAAAATCAAAAGAAAATTGAAATGATTATATTAATTTCATGTAAAGTAGATTTGAAAATCAAAAAATTATCAAAAAAGAGGGCCATTTCACAAAGATAAACGGTTTAACTCATTAAGAAGATAGAAAAATCCTCAACATTTACTCACTATTTGAATAAGAGTTTCAAAATGCATAAAGTAAAAATAACTACAAGAAGAAATTTAAACATCCACAATTACATTTAGAGATTTCAAAAGAACTCTCTCAATAGCTGATAGAACCAGTAGACAGATAATCAGTGATGATACAGATGATCCTTGAACAATATTATCTACCAGAATATCCACAACCAAATTGACATGAAGTAACAATAATAGAACACTCTACACAAACTAGAATACACATTCTGTTCAAGGACAAATGAAACACTCACCAAGAGATCATAATCAGGCCATGAAACAACTCAATAAATTTTTAAGTTTTGGGTCATACATACAAAAATTTTCTCTGACCAATTTTAGAAATCAGTGTAAAATCCCTAAATATTTAGAATCTAAATATACTAAAGTAAGCAATGGATCAAAGAAGAAATTAAAAAAGGAAATAAAAAAGAATTTAAATAAATAAAAGTAAAACCGAAATTTGTGGAAGAAAATTAAAGCAATAATTGAGGGAGAAATTTATAGCACTAAATGCCTATATTAGAACTCAAATCAGTGACTTCATCTTGTACCTTAAAAAACTAGAAGAGGTTTAGCTCAGTGGTTGAGCATCAACCCATGCAACAGTAGGTCATGGTTCGATTCCCAGTTGAGGAACATGCCCGGGCTGAGGGCTTGATCCCAGTAGGGAGTGTGCAGGAGGCAGCCAGGGGAAAAAAAAAAGATCAGAGCAGAAAATAATGAAATATAAAACAGAAAAATACTGCAAACTCAATGAAATCAAAGGCTAGACTTCATTTCTGAAAGGATGGAGTAGATAAACTTTTTCCTATTCCTAAATACAAACAAAAACTGTGAACATCCTACATAATAAAGAGCTAATATGCAAATGGTCATCATGCCCTCACACCGTCACACCATGATGCCCTCACACTATCACAATCCATCACCAGGAGGCTGTGTGCACAGTGGGCGTGCGCAGTGAGGTGTGCGTGGGTGGGCGGGGACTTGATGCTGTGTGCACGGTGCAGAGGCGGGTCCCGGCAGCTCCACGCGGCAATGCTGGGGGTCCCGAGGCTCCATGTGGCACGGAGGCGGGACCCCTAGCTCCAGCCTACCTCTTTAGGGCAATCCATCGAGGAGCCCCAGGTGGGTGGGCGGGGCCTACCTCTTTGGGGCGATAGATTGCGGGGCTCCCGCACTGTGAGAGGGCACAGGCCAGGCTGGGGAAGCCCACCCCACCGCTCCAAGTGCACGAATTTCATGCACCAGGCCTCTAGTTATAAATAAAACAAATATGTTTTAAAAGGTGGTTAAGAAGGCAAATTAGATAGAGACCACAGGACCCAAGGAACAACAGAGCAGTGAGTTCCCTGAGTTTTCTTTTTACCTAAGATATCCCATTCTTGAAATGGAAGAAGTCAATACCTCAAAACCACCAACAAATACAGACCCCTCCAAAAAAAGCCTCTCTCTCTCGATAAGAAACTGGGTAGGGGGAATATTAGTTAGAAAGAACACTTTTTTAAGCAGCAGCAGCTCCACATCACACACAAAAATTCCCACTATCTATGCCTTCAGTGGTTGAGTGGGGAACCTAGACATTCACCCACGTGAGACTATGAGTCATCCCAAAACTGCTACTGGGGTAGTGTAAAAACAGGTTAAGTAGGGAATCAGAACTTTCATGCTTACTGGCTTCTTATGAGAACTTCCCCCTCTGGTGTCAATGGAGACAAAAGGGGAAGTCTGAACGTCCATCTCCATCCAGCAGTAAAGAGGGAACCCACCACAATGTGTCTCCACGGGTGTGGTGTCAGAGAGGGTCTAACAAGAAGTCAGGACTTTCACCAACACACAGTGGTAAATGGGGCCACATCCTTTGAGATCAGATAGGAAACCATAACTCCCAAGTCTACTCAGCAATAACAAGCAGCTTCCCTCAAATGTCAACAGAGGCCAAGTAGGGCACTTGAAATTCATCCCCTACTTGGCATAAGGAGATAGCACCCGTACTCTTCCCTTGTAAGACAAATGTCAGGGAAAGCAAACTAAAACAGCTTTATATAAGATGCAAAGTCACAAAAATGTTCAGGTTTCAAAAAAACATTTGTCATACCAAGAACTCAGAAGATCTCGAACTGAACTGAAAAAGACACTCAGATGCCAACACTGAGATATTTGTAATTTTAACTTCTGACAGAGATATCAGAATTATCTGAAGATTTTAAAGCAGCCATTATAAAAATGAGGAAATAAGAGAAATGAAAAACAGAAAGCCTCAACAACAAAAAATTGAGGGCATAAAGAAAACAAATGGAAATTTTAGAACTGGAAAGTACAATAAGCAAAATAAACAGCTCAATGGATGACCTCAATAGCAGTATAAAGGAGATTAAAAGAATCAGTGAACCAGAAGACATAATGAAAGTTACCTAATGTGCCCTAGCTGGTTTGGCTCAGTGGATAGAGTATCAGCCTGAGAACTGAAGGGTCCCAGGTTTGATTCTGGTCAAATGCCTGGGTTGTGGGCTCAATCCCCAGTAGGGGACGTGCAGGAAACAGCCGACCCATGATTCTCTCTCACCATTGATGTTCCTATCGCTACCTCTCCCTTCCTCTCTGAAATCAATAAAAAAAAAATCTTAAAAAAAAAAAGATGAGCCGAAACCGGTTTGGCTCAGTGGATAGAGCGTCCGCCTGTGGACTGAAAGGTCCCAGGTTCGATTCCGGTCAAGGGCATGTACCTTGGTTGCGGGCACATCCCCAGTAGGAGGTGTGCAGGAGGCAGCTGATCGATGTTTCTATCTCTCATCGATGTTTCTAACTCTCTATCCCTCTCCCTTTCTCTCTGTAAAAAATCAATAAAATACATTTTTAAAAAAAAAGATGAAAGTTACCTAATGTAACTTTCAGAGAGAAAATAGACTGAATAAAAATAAACAGAGTCTCACAGATCTTTAGGACCCTAACAAAAAAAGCAGCCATCCTTTTTAGTCATCACTGTCCCAAAAAGGAGAGGAGAAATAAGATAAGACTGGAAAAGTGCTCAAATAAATAACAGCTGAAAAATTCCCAAATTTGGCAAGACAAAACTAGATTCAAGATCAATAGAACAGAAAACCCAGAAAAATAGTCAAAAATTCCCAGCTCTATAAAGCTGCCAGAGAAATTTTTTCAGCAAATGGCATTGAGCATTTGGGGACACCCACAGGAGAGAAGAACCCACAAAAACCCTTCACCTGAGTTTCACACCGTATACAAATACTAGGGGCCCGGTGCACGAAATTCGTGCACTGGGTGTGGGGGTGGGGGGAGAGTGTCCTCAGGCGTTGACCCCCATCACCCTCCGATCGCCTGATTGGCCCCTTGCCAGGCCGGACGCCTCCGCCAGAGGTGTCAGGCTTGGACAGGGGACCCCCATCTGCCCCCGATCACTGGCTCTGGCCCCCGCCCAGGCCTGAGGCCTCTGGCCCAGGAATCATGCCTGGGCAGGGGACCCCCATCTCCCTCTGATCGCTTGCTCCACCCCCCTCCCAAGCCTGACGCCTCTGACCCAGACTTCAGGCCTGGGCAAGGGGACCATCATATCCCCCCAATCCCCGGCTCCGCCCCCCACCCAGGCCTGATGCCTCAGCCAGAGGAGTTGACCCTCATCACCCTCTGATCACCAATCACCGGATCGGCCCCTTGACCAGGCCTGAGGCCTCCGGCAGAGGTGTCAGGCCTGGGCAGGGGACCCCCAGCTCCCCGCGGTTGCTGGCTCCGCCCCTGCCCAGGCCTAACGCCTCTGGCCTAGGCGTCCGGCCCAGGCAGCGGGGACCTGCTGTGGCAGCGGGGGGCGCCGTGATCGTGGGGTCCGCTTTAGGCCCAGGCAAGGGACCCCTAGCTCCCGGGACTGCCAGCTTCGACCGTGCCCAGCTCCCATCGCTGGCTCCACCCCTACTTCCTGCTGTCACTGGCCAGGGCGGAAAAGGTACCTGATTCTCCGATCATGGCCTTAGGGCCGCCTTTGCCCTGCCCCCCAGCTCTTAGCTCCCACCTGGGTTTCTGATCACTGTCAGTGGCAGGGGGCTTCTTCCTGCTTTCCCTTTCGCCTCCCTGCATTGTGCCTACATATGCAAATTAGCCGCCATCTTGTTGGCAGTTAACTGCCAATCTTAGTTGGCAGTTAATTTGCATATAGCCCTGATTAGCCAATGAAAAAGGTATCGCCGTACGCCAATTACCATTTTTCTCTTTTATTAGTGTAGATGATCTCAAAATGTATCACAAGTTTAAGTGTATAGCATAAAACTTTTAAAAGAAAACAGGAAATTTGGTGGAATTTAGAGTTAGAAAAAGTTATTAGATGTTACAACAAAAGCATATACCATAAAAAGAAAAATTCATAAACTGAACTTCAACAAAATTAAAGCCTGTATAAAAAAGCCCATTAGGAGGAAAAACACAAGTTCCAGCACTGGAAAAAAAATAAAGAGCAAATCACAGACTTGACAAAGCACTCATATCTACAATATATAAGAAATGTCAAGCTCTACAGCAGTGGTTCTCAACCTTCCTAAAGCCGTGACCCTTTAATCCAGTTCCTCATGTTGTGGTGACCCCCAATTTCATTGTTACAAATTGAATATAATTAAAGCATAGTGATTAATCACAAAAACAATATGTAATTATATATGTGTTTTCTGATGGTCTTAGGCAACCCCTGTGAAAGGGACGTTTGACCCCCAAAGGGGTCTCAACCCACAGGTGAGAACCGCTGCTCTACAGCAAAAAAAAAAGGAAATGATGGCAAAATCACTATTTGAGGAGCAAATTACATAAACAAAGGAACCACTAATGCACCAGAAGATTGAAGAAGGAACAAAGAGTATGGGGACAGTAAGGGTAGCAAGGACTGATGAGGATTCATTCTTTACCCTAGGCCCAAGGGAGAGAAGAAGGACTATGTTTGACTGGCTCTGTCAATGATGCTTTTGAATGTTACCAATAAAATTGGAATATCTAAAATAAACTGACTCCAGCAAGCTAATTCAAAATATATGTTTTCAACCTTGGCTGGTTTGGCTCAGTAGATAGACAGTCAGCCTGCAGAATGAAGGGTTCGATTCCGGTCAAAGGCACATGCCTGGGTTGCAGGCTTGATCCCCAGTAGGGGGCGTGCAAGAGGCAGCCAATCAATGATTCTCTCTCATCATTGATGTTTCTATCTCTCTTTCCCTCTCCCTTCCTCTGAAATCAATAAAGATATATTTGAATATATATTTTTTTTTCTAAACAAATAAACAGGTAAACAAGCAAGCAAAAAGCAAGTCAGAAAATATGCAAAAGTGCCATGGCCGGTGTAGCTCAGTTGGTTGGGCAATGTCCTGGGCACTGAAAGAAAGGTTGCTGGCTTGATTCCCAGTCAGGGCACATGCCCAGGTCTCAGGTTCAATCTCCAGGAGAGGGCATGTAGGAGGCAGTCGAACAATGCTTCACTCTCACACGCATTTTTCTCTCCCTCTCTCTTCCTCTCTCTCTGAATATCTTCTTTTTTTTTTAATGGGCAAAAGTTGCCCTAGCCCAGTGGTCGGCAAACTGCGGCTTGGCAAACCGCGGCTCGCAAGCCACATGCAGCTCTTTGGCCTCCTGAGTATGGCTCTTCCACAAAATACCAGCTCTTCCACAAAATACCGACTTCTGCACATGGGCCACGAAGTTTCAATTGCACTGTACATGCACTCCCGCACGTGGTATTTTGTGGAAGAGCCACACTCAAGGGGCTAAAGAGCCGCATGTGGCTCACGAGCCAAGGTTTGCCAACCACAGCCCTAGCCGGTTTGGCTCAGTGGATAGAGCGTCAGCCTGAGGACTGAAGGTTCCCAGGTTTGATTCCGGTCAGGAGCACATGCCCGGGTTGTGGGCTCAATCCTCAGTGTGAGGCGTGCAAGAGGCAGCCAATCAATGATTCCCTCTCATCACTGATGTTTCTCTCTCTATCTCTCTCTCTCTCTGAAATCAATGAAAATATTTAAAAAAAAAAAAAAGCTTCATTAAAAAAAAAATAAAGAAAAAATATCCTCAGGTGAGGATTAAAAGAAAAAAGAAAGATAGCAAATAAGCACATCATCAGCCATTAGGTAAATGCAAATTAAAACCACATATGACAGCACTACACATCCATTAAAATTCTATATAATAAAAGGCTAATATGCAAATTGTCCCCTCGGGAGTTCGATCACTCACTATGACGTGCACTGACCACCAGGGGGCAGCGCGGCACAAAGGAAGGCCCCAATTGGCCCTGATTGCCGGCCAGGCTTAGGGACCCTACCCATGCATGAATTTCGTGCACCCAGGCCTCTAGTTACTAAATAAAAAAAATAGTTACAAAGTCACATGCTGGCAATGATTGCTCACAGATTTCTGATGGAAATGTAAAATGGTACACTCACTCTGGACAAAACCTTGGCAATTTTTTTTTTTAATTGATTTTTCACAGAGAGGAAGGGAGAGAGATAGAGAGTTAGAAACATCGATGAGAGAGAAACATCGATCTGCTGCCTCCTGCACATCTCCCACCGGGGATGTGCCCGCAACCCAGGTACATGCCCTTGACCGGAATCGAACCTGGGACCACTGAGTCTGCAGGCCGACGCTCTATCCACTGAGCCAAACCGGTTTCGGCAGTTGGCAATTTTTTTATTTTTTATTGATTTTAGAGAGAGGAAGGGGAGGGAAGTACAGACAGAGGGAGGGGGAGAGAAAAAGAAACATCCATCGGTTACCTCCTGCATGCACCCAATCCAGGACGGAAATGACAACACAGGTATGTATTCAGACAGGGAATCAAACCTTGAAGCACACCAGCCAGGGCACTTTGGCAATTTCTTTAAAAAAAAAACAAAGACTAAACATGCAGCTACCATACAACTCAGCAACTGTGTAACTGGAAATGCATCCGAGACAAATGAAGACCTATTTTCACACAAAAACCTGCACATGAATGTTTATAACAGTGTTATCATAATAGCCACCAACTAGAAGTACCTGAGGTATCTTTCAGCAGATGAATGGTTAAACAAACTGTGGTTTGTTCCTTAGTGTTCTACTCATAGCAAAGAACACTAAGGAACAAAAAGGAACAAACCACTAATATATTCAACCACTTGGATGAATCACCAGAGAATTATGCTGAGCGAAAAAACCCAATCCCCCAAAGTTATTATGTTCCATGATTCCATTTATATAACATCCTTGAAATAACAAAATTACAAAACTGGATAATATATTAGTGGTTACCAAGGACTAAGCCTGGTGGCAGTAAAGAATCAGATGTGGCTATAACAAAAGGGCACCTGAAGGATCCTTGTGGTGATGGAATTATTCTGTTAACTATATTAATTTCAACATCCTGGTGGTGATACTGGCCTATAGTTCTTCAAGATGTTAGCAATGGGGAAACTGGGTAAATGGAAGATAATGTCTTTGTATTATTTATTACAACGGCATGTCTCTACATTTGACTCAAAAGGTTTAGTATTAAAATAATTGCATAGTGCTCCCTCCCATCACACCCACACCCTTTCCCCTCCACCTCTTTTCCCCCTCTAGGCAAGATACCTTTACTTTCCTACCTTCATGGGCCTTTCCTATGCTTCTATAATTTGTTTTCTGAGCCTATTTTTTCTACCACTCACTTCTTCTACCTCTGTGACTTTCTTTTCTTTTTAAATATATTTTTATTGATTTCACAATGGAAGGGAGAGGGAGAGAGAGATAGAAACATCAATGATGAGAGAGAATCATAGATCGGCTGCCTCCTGCACTACCCCCTACTGGGGATCAAGGCTGAAACCCAGGCATGTGCCCTGACCAGGAATCCAACGGTGATCACCTGCTTCATAGGTCGACGCTCAAACACTGAGCCATACCAGCCAGGCTACCTCTATGACTTTCTAAATAAACTTCCCTTATTAAAAAAAAAAGGAAAGAAAGGAAGGCAAGGAAGGCAAGGAAGGGAGGGAGGGCGGGAGGGAAGGAAGGAAGGAAGGAAGGAAGGAAGGAAGGAAGGAAGGAAGGAAGGAAGGAAGGAAGAAAAAGAGCCCTGGCCAGTGATTTTAGCAGGTCACAGGGTTAAGGGCATGTACCTGGGCTGCAGGTTCAATTTCCACCCCCCAGTTGGGGTGCTTCAAGGAGGCAACCAGTAGACGTGAAATCACTCACATCGATGTTTCTCTCTCTCCTTTCTCTCTCCCCTTCCTCCCCCCAGCCCTTTCCTTCCCTCCCTTCCTTACACTCTCTCTGAAAAGCAATTGAGAAAATATCCTCTGGTGAAGATTAACAAAAAAAAAAAAAAAAAGAAAGAAAGAATGAAGCAACTGCATCAAAAAAATACACGGAAAAACCTTAAGATAAGATTATCTAAGGCAGGGATCCTCAAACTTTTTAAACAGGGGGCCAGTTCACTGTCCCTCAAACCGTTGGAGGGCCGGACTATAGTTTAAAAAAAACTATGAACAAATTCCTATGCACACTGCACATATCTTATTTTGAAGTAAAAAAACAAAACGGGAACAAATACAATATTTGTATTTGCATGTAACCCGCGGGCCATAGTTTGAGGACCCCTGATCTAAGGAGTCAAAGAATTTGTACACCTAAAACCACACAATGCTGCTGAAAGTATAGATAACATAAATAAATGTTCATGGATCAGAAGATCCAATGTTGTTAAGATGTCACCACTCTCCAAAGTGATCTTCAAATTCAAGGCAATCCCCACTGAAAATCCCAACATTTTACATTAGTAGAAAAATGCATTGCAAGACATTTGGTCTTGTCCAAACATCCACAGACATATTTGGTCCACCCCAAGAGGTCCTTGAAATTTTTTTGATTCAGTCCAAAACATCCACAGAGACATTTGATCCACACCAAAATGTCTTTGAAATTGGTCCTCAGGGGGAGAACCAAGATAGTGGCATAGGTAAACTCTGGTACTCGCCGACTCACACAGCCACATCAAAATTACAACTAAAATACAAAAAAAACATCAGAACCTCCTGAATGTGGCCGAATGGAAATACTACAACTAGAGAAGATAAGTACATCGAGACTGATAGGAGGGACAGAACAGGCTGGTCTGAAACCCATGTGTGGACTGTTTTTAATCAGGAGGGATATCTTGGCTACAGAGGCCTTCCCTGGGAAGCAAGGGGTCCCAGCCCCACACCAGACCCCCAGTATAGGGTTCCAGAACTGAGAAATCTCTATAAGTTCAGGCTGTAAAAAATAGTGGCAATTGTGGATGAGTGACACACAGGCTGCCGGAGACCAAGCAGATCCTCCCAAAGGGCGGGTGTACAGACTTACATGGTCCTGCACCCGCTGAGCTCCAGCATCAGGAGACCCAGGGACATACGGTGAAGAACTGGATTATCTGGCATCAGGGTAGGAACTCAGAGTAAGCTTTCTGCCAAATGGGGGTGCTCACAGGTGTCATTGTTTCTGTGTTGACAACCAGCCCATCTCGTACTAAGACCTCCCCTATTCCAGGGTTGATTGGCAGCCATGCCTGAGTTTCCATCAGCCTGGCTAACATTGTTCACTCCACCCTGGTGATTCCCTGAGAACCCGCCCCATCCTATTTGCAGCTAGACCCAAGCTGTTTCTATTGGCTTTTCCATATGAATGGCCTGTCCCAGCGCAGTCTTCAGACTTTTCTAAAATCTCTCAAACAAGCAGCAATAAGAGGCCCAAGACCTGTCACTAGCACCAGCCTACCTTGTCTCAAAGCTGGGCCTTGGCCCTACCGGTTTGGCTCAGCGGATAGAGTGTCGGCCTGCGCACTCAAGGGTCCCAGGTTCGATTCCGGTCAGGGGCATGTACCTTGGTTGCGGGCACATCCCCAATGGGGGGTGTGCGGGAGGCAGCTGATCGATGTTTCTAACTCTCTATCCCTCTCCCCTCCTCTCTGTAAAAAATCAATAAAATATATTTAAAAAAAAAAAAAAAAGCTGGGCCTTGGCTGGGCATTTCCAAGCCCAATACAAATAGCAGGCATCTGCAGATCTCTCTGTAGCTCCTACCAGGTGACCCCAGGCAGTGGCCAACTTTGGACATACCAGGAAGCCCCAGAGCCAGAGAACCCAGTGGACACCTTCAGATCATATCAGATTACAACTCTATACATCCACAAGCAACACTCAAGGGACAGACTCAGTGAGCACCAAAGCCCCACTGAAACAAGTCCTACTCCATAGGGGTGTCTTCCTGCATAGCAGCTCTTCCACTTAGTTGCAGCTGGTCCTCACAGCCAATTGTCCTGGAGGTCAAGTCCTCCTAGTGACGCCAACAGCAATCAAGGCTCAACTACAACAAAACTGTGCATACAGCCCAGAAAGGGGCA